>NC_140947.1:89303024-90503024 GCF_014529385.1 Adiantum capillus-veneris | reverse complement strand
GGCTGAATTCTGAAAAGTGACGTTTTTCGATGTATCACCTCGTGTCCAGATAGCTCTCGAGCCACTTACTACACAGGCTAGTACGGGTTCTGATCAGCCCGCGGAGATCTCATTTAGTCCCACATCCGCCCGAACGTTTTGTTCCAGGAGTGGATTTTGTTTTGCTGACAGATAGTGGTGAGCCTTCTTGTGACAAAGAGGCTATGCTAGCCAATGATAAGGTTCAGTGGGAACATGCTATGAAGAGGGAGCTGTCCAATATTGCAAAGAGCAAAACATGGGAACTTGTTCCATTGCCAAAAGGTAGGAAAGCATTGCCTTGTAAATGGGTTTACAAGAAGAAGATTGACAATTACAAAGCTTGTTTAGTGGCCAAAGGTTTCAAGCAAGAATATGGTGTCAATTTCCAGGAAATCTTTTCTCCAGTGGTCAAGACGACCACACTGAGAATGTTGCTTGCTTTGGGTCCCACTGAAGATATGGAGCTTGATCAAATGGATGTCATTACATCTTTCTTACATGGTGATCTCGAGGAAGAGATTTATATGCAGCAACCTAAAGGGTTTGTGCTAAAGGGCAAAGAACATTTGGTCTGTAAGCTTCTAAAAAGTCTCTATGGTTTGAAGCAATCATCCAGATAATGGTATCAAAAGTTTGATGCATTTATGTGTTCCCTAGGCTATAAGCGCAATAATGAGGATCCATGTCTTTATGTGAAAAGACAACCCAATGGACAGCTTATTATGCTTATCCTTTATGTAGATGACATGCTTATTTCTAGTCATTCCAAGAAGGACATTGCTGACTTGAAAACCAAGCTGAAAAGTCAATTTGACACATGAAATATTTGGGTGAAGCCAATCACATTTTGGGTATGTGCATTACTCGTGACCGTAAGAAGAGGTTGTTGTACCTTTCTCAAAAAGAGTATGTGCACAAGGTTCTTGATCATTTCAACATGCAAAAGGGGAAGGCTTTGAGTACTCCATTTTTTGCATATTTGAAACTTAGCAAGAATGATTGTCCCAAATCTACTGAGGAAAAAGCTGCGATGGCTAAGGTTTCTTATGCTTCAACTTGTGGTAGTCTCATGTATGCCATGTTGGCTACAAGACTTGACATTGCACATGCAGTGGGAGTTGTCATTAGATTTATGTCTAACCCTGGTAAAAAGCATTGGGATGTTGTCAAGTTGATTCTCAGATACTTAAGTGGCACTATAGATAGACAATTATGCTATGGTCTTGGAAAGTCATCCATTCAGGGATTTGTAGATAGTGATTATGCAGGCTGTGTTGACATTCATAAATCAACCACAGGTTGGATTTACACGTTTGTTGATTCTACTATTTCTTGGAGATCCATTCTTCAAGACTATACATCCATTTCTACCACAAAGGGGTAGAGTATGTTGCATTGAGTGAGGCATGCAAAGAAGCTATTTGGCTTGCTCGCCTAGTGAAATATCTTGGATTGGAGCAGTGTACACCAGTTCTTCATTGTGATAGTCAGAGTGTTATTGCCTTGGCTAACAATCCAGTGTTTCATTCTAGATTGAAACACATTGATGTGTGTTATCACTTCGGTTGTGAGTGCTTGGCAAACAAGAGCCTTGATTTAGTGAAGATTCCTACGTAAGAGAACAAGACGGATGCACTCACTAAAAGTCTCTCCAGCCATCGATTTCAACACTGTCGTGAGTTGATGGGCATTGGGTGAAGCATAGTTCTCTTCCATTCTTATGGTCTCCCACATTGGCCATCAAGTGGGAGAATGTTAGGTTTAATGGCCATGTGGCCGATCGCCCATCACTAACTGCTACTAACCCCAAGTGTACAACTATACACTTATGTGAGCCACTATCACAAAGTAGAGTGTGTATTGTGCCTAAGTACATAAGATAGAGAAGAAAGAAAGGGGACACACGATGGGTGTCAGCTCTCCCCCTCCAACCTGTGTGTGTGGCTATGGTGGTGTGTGTGCGCATATTCATCTTCCTCTTTCGCTATGCTCCGGGATCCTCTCCTTCAAAAACACCCATAAGTTTTTAAATGTAAGACCAAAGGTTTCTTACAAGAATAGGCTTCTTGAGGCGTTGTTCCTTTCAGAGCCTTTGTGTTGCTTTGATTTAGGATGTACACTGTTGTACTTACTGCTTTGGCCCAAAAGGTGTTGGGGTGGTAAAGCCCAATGTGTCACGCCTAAGTGTTGGGAGATCAAAGACTAATCGGGAACTAACACCGACCATTCATTCTACATAAAGCTATTAAGGACTCATAACCCTAAACAGCATTTTGTTTTGGAGTCCACCAAAACCTATGTCTCCTCTCTTCTTCTCTCTTCTCCATTGTTACACAGACACACATGCTCTCACTCGTGCACTTGAAAAGGAATATGGCATATCCCCTTGGCTTTGAGCATGCACCTTGCCATCTCTACCATAGTCTAATTGTATGATGTTTCACAACTCCATTCTATTGTGGTGTGTAAGCTGTAGTAAGATGATGTTTGATGCCATGCTTGTTGCAGTAGTTGTTGAATTCATTTGAGATGAATTCTCCTCCTCTATCTTTGTGAAGCTTCTTAACCTTCTTTCCTATTTCATTTTCTACAAGCTTGTGTCACACTTCAAATTTTCCAAAAGATTCAGACTTCTCACGAATGAAATACACCCACATATTTCTATTAAAGTCGTCAACTAACAATAAAAAATAGAAAGATCCATATTCAAAGCAAAAGTAGACCTCTTACCATAGAGATTTGCACATATCAACTCTAGAGGAGATTGAGCTAATTACTACTCTCTTGTGGAAATGTCTTTCTTTGTTGCTTGCCCATCATACAAGCCTTACATACTTCATTAATTTTTGAGATTTGAGGCATGTGTGCCACCATCCCATATATGTGCATCTCTTTTAGCATAGAAATCCTTAGGTGACCAAATCTCTCATACCATAATTGAGTTGTACCTTTTTTTGTAGTTATCGTAAGGGCAAAAAGTTTGTAAAGATTGTTGCAACTTACGCCTTTTACTATTGTATTGCCTTCAGAATCCAAGATTTATGCTCGAGTTACCTTGAAACAAACTTCAAGACCACAATCAGTGATTGCAGCAATCAAGAGCAAATTCTTCTTGATTTGAGGCACGTACAACACATTAGAGAGTTGCTTAGTTTCACCTGTAGCTACTAAAAAAGAAATTTTCCTAGACCGTTCGGTTGGATATTTTGCATTACTCCCAACAATTACATTGATGGTCCTCTGGAGGCTTCCAGGAACTATACTAGTCTTTCTTACTAATCATATGTCCGTATGCACCACTTTCTAAATCCAAGAACCATCAACAAACAAAGTTTGTGCTAATGATCATACCTCGTCTATGACAGCCCATAGTTCAAGGTTTGCCTCAACATTGTCGATGTATTCTCTTTCCTTCCAAAAAGCTTTCATGGTGTCATTCCTCTCATCTGCTTTCTTCTTTCTGTAGTCTTTAACAACATGACCCTTCTTGTCACAATAAAACAACTACTTTAAAATTTCTTCTTGTTGGTCTTCTTCTTAGAGGTATTTGACATAGACCCCTTGCCTTTTGTGTTGGCTGTGAAAGCAACATCACCCCTGCCATCTCTAGTCCCAAGTTATAGCTCCTCTTCAAGAAACATTGCACTCAGTACTTCAAACATAAGAGGGATCGATGAGCCTAAGTGTTGAGTGTCGTGACAAGACCATCATATCTTGCTGGAAGTATGCAAATGCAGTGCCGAGCTAAATCTTCCAAAGAAATACCCACACCAACAATAGCTAATTGATCTCGGAGGCCCTTAATTTGCTTGATAAAGGCCTTCACCTTCTCTTTGTTAGCAAGTTTCTCAACAACAAGTTGATCTTACACACTTTGAATTTTGGTGTGATTGTGCGTCTCATGTTGGCAAGCGAATATGCTCCAAGCATCATGTGCTTTAGTGGTATGCTAAATCAAAGTGAGAACATAATCACTTACACACATGACAATGGCGCATAATGCATATTCATTCCTTCTTTTCCATGCAAGTAGAAGAGTAACATCTGGAGGAATTACAAGACTTGGATTTTTCGGATCAATTGTTGTTGTGGCTCCGGCTTCGCACCATTTGGCCCCAACACTGCATCAATCAATTCATATGAATCCAAGACTTGCAAAGTTTTTGAATTTCCACAATGTGTAGTTGGTGTCATCAATCTTGCCTACTACTGTGAAGGTTGGTTGACAAATACGAAGTGGAGTAGCACTTGAAGACACCAACATGATTCATTTTTCATGGTAATACAAGTACTTCGTGTACTTTCTTAGCTACAAGCACCCAAGCGAGCACTTAGTGCTCTGATACTATGTAAGAAATGCGACACACAATAGGATCTAGTAGCAAGGAGAGTAGAGAGAGATACGATGCAAAGTAAATTAGTGGCAATCAACATCAAAAAAACATTTACATACAAACGATGATGAGATATACATCACCCTCATGTTTGACATACAAAGTGCTTTCAGTTGGACTGTTACAAAAACCTTGCTTAGTTGAATGAGTGTGAGATTTCTTATATCAAGCATGAGAAGACTGCTTCAACCCATATAAAGCTTTCTCACATTTGCACATTTTCAAAACCATGAGGCTGCACTGCATATACTTCCTCAAATATATCGCCATTCAAGAAAGCAATAACAATGTTTTATTGATGTACATTCCATCCAAAGTGAGCTACTAATGCACATAGAAAATGGACAATAGTTATGGGACAAGTGGGAGCAAAAGTCTCTTCATAGTCCATGCCTTTTTGTTCTGCAAACCTTTTTGCAAAAAGTCTAGCATTGTAGTGATCGATCTCACCATCTTGCTTAGGTTTCAACTTTGTAAACACACTTTGTACCAATGACCTTTTTGCCAGGAGGCAAATGAAACAAAGTTCATGTTTCATTTTCTGATTGCTTTACAGCCATCCAATTTTCCAAATTTTGTGCTTCATCAAAAGAAAGGGGTTCCTATTCATCACATAAACCTAGAAACAACCAAAGCATAACAATTTGATGCATATGATGCATGACACAAACTTGAATGAGTACAACTAGAAATAGGTGCATCCAGTTTAATTTCACGCAAAGTATGCACTAGCCATCTTGGCATAACCCTAGCCTCTTCATTTTTAGCCCTTACTACATCAACTACATCATTTACATCTACGTCAATAATAGGCCGATCAATACCATTTTTTGAAACACCAATATTATGAAATACCATTTTCAGCCCTTTCCACATCAAGTACATCATTTACATCTACATCAGTAATAGGTTGATCAATACCATTTTTTTTAACACCAAATGATGTACATTTTCCTCATTAGAACTTATATTCAAGTTTCCACCATTAAAAAGAGGCAAGAAAGTGTCATAAATGTCTTGTGAACTTACATTACCATCTTTGGTACATGATAACAAAGGTTGAACAGAATCTTTAACGAATACAACATCTCATGAAACCAAGATACGTTTTATTTGCGGATGGTATAACCTGTAACCTTTGCTTTCAAGCTGTAACAAATAAAAAACCATTTGATAGCCTTATCATCCAATTCTTTGCATCGCTTTTGTGTCAGCAAAGCATAAGCTAAACAACCAAAAACACACATGTAATCAATAGATGGCTTCTTATCATGTCATGCTTTATAAAGAGTCTTAGACTGCAAAGCTTTAGTAGGGCGCGCACCTATTTAGTACATGGATAGCACACATGACAACCTCAAGCCAAAACAAATGTGGTAAGCTTGACACCATACATTCTGCAATATTTGTAAGTGACCAAAAATAATGCACACAATGCATCAAACTTGACATCTTGAAGATTTCCTGGGGGCATAAGTCTCCAAGTACTAGCAAAGGTCTTGTAAGAGTCTCGCAACACGTCGAGAACAATCTATACAAGTGATTTGCCAAAAATAACTCGCAGAAATGAGCTGCTCATTGATATCCTTGATACCAGGAAAAAAAGTGTACATGTCATCTTCCTCTTGCATAATCTTTGACTCCAGCTCTTTATGCAGCAATGCAATTTTAGCCTCATTGCGACTGCATAAAAACTAGCTTGAGTATTTTAAGCTTATTTTGTTGAGCAAATGTGAGGAGTAATAGTGTGCTTCGCAAATAATGCAATCAATGTATGAGCATATGAATCTCTTACATCCCAACGATATCGCTCAGCCAGAGGCAAAACAACCCTAGCAATATCTGCTAGAACCTACAACATCCTCAACATAATATGTATCCATAGAAGGTGGACGTACATCCATGCCTTGCACGGCATTCCAAATGCCCTTTGACACAAGAACAAGCATCATCATGTAAGTCTACATTGAGTAGTTATTCCCATCCAATTCGTCCTCAAAATCAAACATCATGAAAACGTTTGTGTTGTTGTCAGCCATGGGCGAGTGACTTCATCTAATGCGAAAACTCCCCAAAAGAGGAAAAACAAAGTAGGACTAACATGTGCTATAAAGCACAACTTGAAGAGGAGCATAACGAACTTGTTTTGCAAAAAATTACATTGATAAAAATACTGCTCAAAAAGGACGAAATTGGTTGCGTAGTACTCCTTATAATGGAAACAGAGGTTGATATGAGCCGGAATAAAAAATCTAAGCTCACAAAGCTCTATGATCGCTCTCAAAATATTAGTCAACCTTGACACTCATGAAAGCCAGCACAAATGTGAGAACATGAGCGAAGGAGTTTTGGCAACAATACTAGAAGGACGTGACTTGCTATGACACCAAATGTTGGAATTATGAAGATGAAGAAGCTTAAGGCACGTAATAAAGAGTGTACTACTTAGTGCACAAATAGAAAGATAAGTTAGCCCTAGAGTGATGGGTGTATATACAATGCTGGGTTGGGGGGGGGGGGGGGGGGGGGGGGGGGGGGGGGGGCAACTCCTAGTGAGGGAAAAAGTGCCCCGACGGTTCTAAGTGTGTTCGCATATATCAATATCACATATTTGGTAACAAATGACACAAGTATTTGGTGTAATCTCCCCCCACACAAGAGTGACCATGTCCCTCTTGCACGTACTTAATTTACATACTAGGTCCATTCTCAAAATAGCTACAATTATTCACTTGGTTTTTTTTATGGTGTACTAATATATGTTTATCATATGGCTGATAGACAACAAGTAATCACCATTTTTTGATTGTCTCTCAATATCTAACGATTGATGTTAGATGTGTTAAAATTTAGGCATCTCAAGTGAAAGTGATCATAGCCAATTATTTGTCTTTTAGGTATTTATTTTGCTTATTTGACAAGATTCTAGGTTGGGGAAATATATGTAGTATATAAGCACCCCAATGCTTCCATTGTAGAATGTCTAATTATTTTTCCACTTGGTTGGTTCAAAAAGTCTCCCTCTCTTTCTCTCTCTAGTGCATTCTCTCCCACGTTGTACACTTTCGCATTGCCGAATTTGACATGGTATCAAAGCTTCGTGCTCGATGATTGTGGGAGAAGCTGCATGCATTGAAGAGGAATAGAAGAGGACAAGCAGTTTGCTGGTGGTGTTTTGATTGGCATTGATTTTGGTGGTGTTCCCTATAGGAGTGTTTTTTGCCTTGCTACCATGGCGTATTGACACGCGTAGAAGTCATAGTTCCCCGTGAAAAGGCCTGCTTCAATGTTTTAAAATGTAGGTGCAAGGGGCTTCTATAAGGGACATTTGCTATACGCGAGGGAGGACTTCTCTCCAGGGCATTTCAAAATGCTGATGCAATGGGGAATAGGCGCCTTGAAACGTAGGTACATTGCTTGATGTTGGGGCAGCCCATTTGTGGGCTATCTTGAAACGTTGGGGCAGATAGGGCCACTTGCTAGATGTGCTTGGCAATATTATGCCAAGAATTTTGAAATGCTACAAGGATGTAAGGGAATCTTGTTCTACTGCCTCAAGCCCCTGCAATTTCATACATGTAGAAAACAATGTTTTGAAACGTTGCTACAATTTGCCAGTGTTTTATGCCTTTCGAGCCTGGCCATTGAAGATGGTGAAAAAAGGGGTGGTCCAATTAGACGGGCATTTTGAAATACATTAAGAAGAGGGCCCAAATGAGTTACTTTTTTTGCCTATCTAAGGTTCCATGTATAGCGTCTTTGAAGGGGATCGGGGAGCACCACAGACAGAGAGTGAGAGGGAGAAGGAGACACACGACACACAGATATGGGTGGGGAGACTCAAAGAATGAGCAGCCCCCTATACATTTATGCTATGTATAAGGTATACAAGTCAGTGGGCGCCCAGACTCTGGGCGGCCGGGCAAGGCACAGACGCCTATACCCCAACAACCTCCCACTTAAAGGCGAATGTGCCTTTAAGCAAGGGAACCTAGTCTAAAGACTACAAAAGGTGAGAGAAAACCGCTCTCAATCGATGCCCACTGGCTGGCTGTGATCGTGTGCATCCGGCTATCCTACTCCCGTGTAAGTCCATACACCACCAGACGTACCGCACACGTACTGCAAGTATGTACGCAATACCTGCATATCTCCCTCGTGCACTATGCCATCATCAGTCAACAAACGACTGACAACCCCAACTGCAAATGCTCCCACTGCAGCTGCGATATCCGGTCTCAAGATCAGCATCTCATACATGAGACCACCAAATGCCGATGCAATGCTAGCGGGCCCTGCTAGCTCTACAGAGCATGCATCAACATATATAACCCTGGCAATAGGCATCTATGACTGACAAGGCGTGTCAGCCACATGCATCTCATGACTGTCCACAAAAGACGCATCAACCTGTCGTGCAACCTCAAAGCAAACCAGCTGCTCTAGGTGTTTGCTGGAAGACATATCCTGCACAACTATATCCCCATGCTCACTATCGAGCATAGAAAGGAATGACTGCATAATCGCTGACATCTCAGTCTCCTCTGCAATCATCCACTGCAAACATGACCACTCAATCTGCTGTGACTCAATAGAGCTCTCATGCTCTAACTCTGTATGCATAGACTCTTGCACAACGTCCTCCTGTCGTGACTCACTAGAGCAAGACCGCTCTACCTGTCTATCCTGCATAGAAGTATCTCGCACAACTGACTCTCTGCTTTGCTCAGTCACTAGCAAAGCATGCATGTCTGACTCCGTCACCTCTCTGTGTGACTGCTCAAGTCGTGCCCCAACTGTGTGCGTTGTAGCTCACTACTCTGCACTCCATGCAAAGTACCCTGCAACCCATGAGCAAAAGAGACTCGCCTGCTCTCTCGCTCTCTACCTGGCTGCATGATCACAGAGACAACACCGTCTCTCCCGTGATCCACATGCAATGGGTAACCTGTACCACTCTTGGCACCTCTCGCAATCACTAGCGAACCCAAATGCATCACAAAATCTCGCTCTGACATCCACAATCTCTAAGCTGACCAATCGAGATCAAACTCACTGTCAAATCTGGTATATAGCGCACATGTCGTAACAAGTAAGATGCACCACTCGGTAATGACAATCTCACATCTCCTGCACCTGCTATCGCATGCACCGATCCATCGGTCAAACGTACACTACCAAGCATCCCACTAGAATAGCTACAAAACCATGCACGATGCGGCATGACATGAAACATAGCATCTGCGTCTAGCAACCACTGCGAAGGGAGTCCACTATCCACATGTATAGCATCTCGTGCATAGCTCGAGGTAAAAGTGACATCCCCGTCACTAGTATACTCCGACACTACATCTGCCTCAACTGTCAAAGCAATTGAGTCCATGGCATCACTACATACATCTCTGAGACTGCCATGTCTCCTACGATGTCGCATACGACGAAAACAACGCCGTCTAACGTGTCCAGAATGACCACAATACCAACATGTCACCTGTCGGCGTGCTCGTGAATGTACATGTCTCACACGAGTCCGTGATGACTCATATCTATCATACATATCATGTAATCTGCGCCAAAGTGCTCTCGAAGTAGCCTCATACATACCAAGAGCATATACAGATTCCGCAAGGTGCAAAGAGAGTGTAGATAGTGCCATCTCCTCTAGCTCCTGCCACTGATCGTCAGACATGTTTGAAGGTCTACCTGCATCACCACTCAATGGTCGATGCAACCCTCGTTGTGTCAATGCATCAAGCATACACTCTCTCCATGCCGCAAAGTCTGACCCATCAAACACGCGCATCTGTGAGAGGTCACAATCTGATCGATCACCTGTCTCTGCCATGAGCACAATGTAGCAAACTAGAAAGCAAAAATCACCTCACCAACAACACCTGGAAACTGTCTACCAATATGGCCAGAAACACAATGTAAAACCTGTGAGACACACTCCAAAATAGAGCTCCCGCAATGTCAACCAAATCAGCCCTAAACTGGCTCGAATCGCATCAACAAAAGTCTGCAAATATGGCTCAAAACCTGATGCAAAGTTGCACCAATAACCGTGCAAAACCTTGCACAAAATCACAAGTCGATATGACTTAATCACGCATAAATATCTGACAAAATTTTGGCAGAGTCTCCTTTGTAACTGGAGCAAAATCTCAACAGTAAACCTCAAAGAGACAATAATATATGCCACGATGGCCAATCCGGGAATAAACTCGACCGGAATCACCTCACAAAGTCATACATATGAGCATACCCGCTCTTGCCGGAGTACCACTCAAAGAATCTCAGCCATAAACAAATACACAAATCCATATATGGCATACATAAACCGCCAAGACCATGGCAACATAGCTCACTCTCGCATGAGTGGCTCTCTGGACAAATGCATATCCAAAAACCTATGTACACCTATGAATTTGCTGGTTGCTGCAGAAAATACTCCGTGTGTGTGAGATATACCAAAAACAGTGTTTTTGGGACCCGAAAGTGCACAAATAAACCTGCTGCTGTGCCTGCTGTAATTCAAAGCATAATTTCAGAAAATAGACATCACCATCGCGTCCGGAGCGTGCCAAAACCCTGACCTAGACTCCTGGATCATGTAGATCTGACACTGAATGACGGAGCTATGCAAAAAACTGTGTTTTAGAGCCCGAAAATGGCAAAAACGAGTTGCACACAATCTTGAACCTGCTCCTACTCCACTCTGCATGATGCAATGTCCTCTCAATGCAAGCTCCAACGCAAGAGCTCTGCCACAACAACATCCAAGCACTCGAATGTCAAGTTCTCCTCCGCCGAGAACTTCTCTAACGAGCTCCACTGAGCTCAAAAGCTCCTCTCACCAAGGAAGCCGCAACCGCCTCCTCGACCAAGCTTGACCACACCAAGCTCCTAAGCTCCAAAGACAATGCTCCTCAAGCTAAAATCGCTCTCCGTGAAACTCCGTGATCGAACTCCACCGTCGAGAGCGAGCGAGCTATCGCCTCGAAGCTCTCAAAGCCGTCGTGCTCTCCGCTGTTGTCGTGACTGTGCACACATGCGCTCCCTCCGCACCTACGCTCTGATACCAATTGAAGGGGATCGGGGAGCACCACAGACAGAGAGTGAGAGGGAGAAGGAGACACACGACACATAGATATGGGTGGGGAGACTCAAAGAATGAGCAGCCCACTATACACTTATGCTATGTATAAGGTATACAAGTCAGTGGGCGCCCAGACTCTGGGCGACTGGGCAAGGCACAGACGCCTATACCCCAACAGTCTTGAGATACTCGAGCATGAGCCTCAAGCAAAGGTTGTTGTCCATTGTTGAAGCTTAGTTCCTACAGTGATCTCCATTGGCAAAATATCAACTTTTCACTATGGATAGTGCTATAACTTGGTTCACTCCCATGCAGAAGTGGAGCTCTCAAGTGAGCTGACGGTTCATTTGTGTAAAGCCAAAGGGAAATAATGCATAAGCTCACAAAAGGACAAAGGCAAAGGAAAGTTTGACAAGGATGGAAGAGGCATTTTTTCCACCAAGGAGATTGACATGGCACAATTCACGCGGCCATAGTGGCTTGTGTTCTAGATTCCTAGCCCCGTGGTAGTTGCCGCAACATGTTTTAGCCTGAGAGATTCTTGTGAGTAGCAAAGAGGAGCATTTTGAGCTCCCTTTACATGCTTTGGACCCGCATGTCAGAGTTCAAGTTATCAATGTTTGAACCCCGTGTGTTGGAATCCAAGGCGCATGCATCTCACAAGAACCAACGCAAGGTATACAAAAGATTATGGATGTACTCACAATCCATTGTTGTTGTTGTGGCCCGCATTCCAAATTTCATTGTCTTTGAAATATTGGAATGGGGGTTCTTGGTTGTAGTGTGGTCAATGGTTCAACTTTCTATGGATTAAATTGTGCTCAAGATGGCATTCTATTCAAGGATAGGTTGGTGATTGCAAATCCAAGGTGTATTTGATGTTGGGGTGTCCATGATAATTTCTTCATTGACTTGGTCCTCCTACATATGTCCACGATGAACTGCAAAGAGGGTGTTAAAGTTTATGCATCTCCAGTGAATGCCCGATGTGATCCTAGTTAATTATTTTCTTTAGGTATTTTTTTGAATTATTCACATGATTCTAGGCAGGGAAAATCACTTCAGGTAATATATAAGTAACCCAATGTTCCCATTGTATAATATCAAATTCATTGCCCACTTGGTTGGTTCACAAACTCTCTCTCTCTCTCTCTCCGTGTGTCTGTGTGTGTGTGTGAGAGAGAGAAATTGTACCCCTCAAACAAATAAATGGGGCTCACATATGTTCATTGAGGGGCACAAAATGGGGAAGGGGGGGATGAGTAGCTTGGAATCAGTCTCATACTTCTCTACTCAATATTTCATCTCCTCTCTTGTGGCATAGGTAGTGCTCCACTTTAGGAGATGTGCATGCATGCACTCTCGTGTTCTTTCTCACTCTAACTCTCTTGCATGATAAGATCATTGTCAAGGTATGCACCCGGTATGCACAGTTGATTTTGTCTTTGTATGCGGAGGTTCTCTTATCTTTATAGGGTTGCCACACCTCCATTGTTGGAGTGACATCAGAGGATATTGGTGGGTTATATTTGCTTTTGAAACCACTATAAGACTAGAGGCACATCAATTGTGCAAATACAAGAAAACCACCACATGTCACCGATGCTTGAGAGTCAGTCTTCTTGAGTCTCCTACAAGAAAGCACTAGAAGATTCTAGAAGAATGGCGTGGAAGATTCTAAAAGATTGAGGAAAGTGCTAGAAGGTTCTAGAACATGGCTTGCATCATCACTTATGTCATTGCGTACATCATCGCCTACATCATCACTTGTGTCATCGCCTGCATCATCACCTATGTCATCGTCTGCATCGTCACTAGAAGGCTCTAGAAGAATCTAGAAGGATCCAAAAGATTTTAGAAGGTTCTAAAAGTATCAAGAAGATTCTAGAAGTAGAAAGAAGAGTCTATAAAGTTCTAGAAGCTTGAAGAAGAATCTAGAAGTTTCTAGAAGCTTGGAGAATATTTCGAAAGAATCTAGAAGTTTCTGGAAAGCTCTAGAAAGTTGAAGAAGGTTCTAGAAGAACTAGAAGGATCAAGAGGGTTCTAGAAGATTCTAACCTCCTCAAGAAGAACCTAGATAGTTCTAACCTCCTCAAGCACTAGTATAAATAGGGGTTCTGGGCTACAAGCCCTTCAGTCTTGTCAACACAAGTTGTGTGACTCGTGAGGTACGTCCTCTCCTAGATCTTGTTCTTGTAATCAGTCTTCTCAACACCAGTTGTGAGGCTCCTATGAGGAAAGCCCTCTTCTAGTTCTTGTCTTATGTTCAAGTCTTGTCCTTACAATCAAGCCTTGTCTTGTACTCGAGTTATGTAATCCAAGTCTTGTATCAAGTTCTTTTAATAAAGTATTAAGTCTTGTAATCAAGATTAATCTTATAATCAAGTCCCAATTTCTTGTACATTGTGAGTTCCTCCTCTTGCTTTCTTCTAGCTCTAGACGCGCTCATAACACCACATTTGAAAGTAACATCAAGTACGCATACCTTGGCAATGGTTGCATCATGCTGGAGAGAGTGACAGAGAACATGAGAGGGCATCCATGCACACCTCTTAGAGTTGAGTGCTACGCATGGCACAAGAGAGGAGATGCGAGATCGAGCAGAGAAGATTGGCACGAGACTAGGGACAAGCTACTTTCCCCCACTTGGGTCCCTCAATGAACCATGTGAGCCTTATTTATTAGTTTCAAAAGAGTCACAAAAATATAGAGACAGAGTTTGTAAACAACAAAGCTTTCGTGTGCATGCAACATCAATTGATAAATCTTGAGATACATATATTAGTATACCATAAGTAAATACCATTACAGAGACAAGGTTGGTGGATTTTGAGGGTTGGAAGATGGATGTGTTGGAGGTTAGCGATTTGGCCTCGTTCTGTTTTGCTTGTTGCCTTTGCCTTGTTGCGGATGAGTTGCTCTCCCATTGCATGCCTCAACTCTGGGTGATTGCAGCTTGTTGGCCTTTAGTGGTCCTATATGGTGTATGCTCACTTTGCGGGCCACCTTTTTCCATTCCGGATGTTTATTTTGTTTTGTTTGTTTGTTATGTTTTTCTCTTGTTTTTGCATGCATATTCCCAGCTCTCTCTGTGTGTGTGTGTGTGTGTGTGTGTGAGTGAGTGGAGCACGATTTTTCCCACAATTTTTTTGTTCCCTCAAGACTTGCCTCATGGTGTCTGTGTGTGAGTACGTGAAGGTTGTCTATTGAGTATGAAATTTATTTGCTTTTACATTTTTTTTGGTTTTGCTATCTTTTCTTGTTTCTGTTCCTATTATTGTTTTTGGTTTTGTTTTCTATTGCTTTCTTTTTGCTTTTGTCTCGGTTTTGTGTTTTGTTTTGGGATGCTGGGATGCTCGGGTTGGCGCTCTGCTCTCTTTGCCAGCTCTTCTACCACAAGATTTCATTTGATGGTTCCAAGAGTTCCTTTCCTGTCTCCTTAGAGTTTCATCCTTTGCTCTGGATTTTAGGAGCCACCTGAATCGAGAGTCACTTTCAGCAAGTGGTCTATTCACCATATTGGTTGACATCTCCATGCTAGCTTGACTTATAGTTCTACTGACCTTCTTGTGGCATTCTTCGGTGGATCTCCTGGCATGCTAGTTGCTTCTTCTCTATCAACTTCATCATTGCTTGCTCTCTCAGTCTATACTTGCCCTCAATATTGACACTAGTTGGGGAATTTTTAAGTAATAGAAATCAGCTCCAAAGAGAGAGAGAGAGAGAGAGAGAGAGAGAGAGAGAGAGAGAGAGAGAGAGAGAGGCTTCTTCATTTTAGAGATAAATTGGCTAAATTGGAAGGTTTTTACACCTTCAAATTTCTCAAAATTTATACTAAACCACTGTAGCGAGCCTTGGGAGAGGGGGCATCAAAAGAGACGAAGAGAACTTTTATTTTACGCTGCAGGCTAGGAGAGCTTCCACGTTCAAACCGACTGTGGGGAGTGCCTGGCTCGTCATGGCTTGGCAGCAGACTCAGGTGAGAATCTCGTCTTCTCAAAGGCGCTTCAGGGTACCTTGGCAATGCCACGTCTTGAACGTCTTTTCTTTCCGTATTGCAGATACCCATGTACAACGAGCAGTCTCAGGTATTTCCTTAGCTTTAAGTGCACAGAGCGTCAGATCACTTGTGCCTCTGTAACTTAAAGGGAAATTGTTTTTGTGGTCAACACATTTTCGATCTTTTGCAGATTCCTATGTACAATGAGCATGCTATTGCGTCTGGCATAAGAGGCCCTGTTCCTAACCCCCTCATCTACGGCGCGGGTTCAGACATTTTGCGAACAGGAATTGGAGCGTATGGCGAGAAATTGTTTGGAACTGGAAGGCAGTATGTTGAGAGCAATGTGAGCAATTTAACTCTTTCCATGATGCTCTTTGTTTTCGTCACACTAGTGAACTTGGTTATACTAGATGATTTTGGGCCAATCTAGTTGATTTCGTAGCTAAATTAGCGAATTTCTACTATTAGACTATTACATCTAGTGTGCAGCACAAGGGTGCAGTTTTTTTGAGTAAGTTTTTTCTTCCTTTTGCAGATCAATAGATATTTTTCTGGCCAAGATATCCAATATTATTTTCAGGTCAATGATCAGTATGTGAGGAACAAACTTAAAGTTATACTGTTCCCATTCCTACATAGGGTAACATTTTTCTTCACTTCTCTGTATGCAAGCTTCACATTTACTTGAGCAGTTAAGCAGCACTCAAAACTGGACTGCTGAATTATTCTTTACCTTCACAAGATCTATAAGAGACAGGATTTTATCTTGTTTTGTAGGGTCATTGGACCAGGATATCTGACCAAGTAGCAGGACGGTTGTCTTTCAAACCCCCAATATTTGACATAAATGCTCCAGATCTATACATTCCGCTTATGGCATTTGGAACGTATGTTGTTCTGTGTGGGATTGCTAGTGGGCTTCTGGGCAAGTAAGTTGATTTGTACCTTTAACTTGTGGAAGCCAGCCTGGTTTCTGTCAATATGTTACGCACTCTTAGTGTTGTGGCCGGTAGACAGTGTTGTTGGTGCACACATGTGACATGTACACATTGCAGGCCAGTAAGTATGTATTGCCTGATATATAGGCATGTTTGAGAGTTGATTTTTACTGAACTTGAAAGGTCTTCAAATGCCTCAAAACCATCAACAAACTTGAATAGGTTAAAAAACTGGGAAGGAGAGAAAAGCAAAGCGAAAGATTTGATTGCTAGAGCAAAACTTAGTGTGGACATCAATTGTCACAAATGGGAGTGCACACAATAATCAATAAGGTGAAAATAATTAGACTTTTGACCAACAGAGACGAGGGAGAAGATCCACACAATATTGGGGACCTGATGGGCTGGTCCCCCCCTTAAAAGAGAATCCTTATTCAAGGAGAATCTTTTTACAAGCACAAGAACTGGAGAAAACCCCTCTGTTCTAGATCTTAGACTCTATGGTTGTTTCCTTCCTGCGAGGGAAATATTGAGAGGCGAGCTCTCCATTCCTTTTCCATCCGTGCTCGGAGCGTAAAACTCCGCAGACCATTCCAGAATCCTTGAGCATGGGCCGAGGCCGTCTCCCTCCTCTGGCGATGGAGTACGTGCAAAAAAAGCACAAACACAAAAACAACAACTTGTAGAGCATATTCACAATCTGCACGTCGACTCACGCGATCACTTGCAGAGTTGTGGCGGCAGTATGCTCTAGGTAGCGCTGGCGAATCTGAGAATCTGAGAATCTGAGATCGGAGAGGGGATGCTAGGTTGCTTTTATAGGTCCTTGGGGCTGGTAGGAATAGTCGGCGATCTCCTAGCAACAATAGCAGAGGCAAAGAGCGCTGGAACAGCCAACTGGGAGGGGGAAAAAAAGATTGGTGGCAGATTTAGAGAGAGGAGAGAGATCGGTGCTTTGTTGTTGTTTTCAGCCGTAAGAGGACGCTCCTTTTTTTTGACTCTTTTTTTAAAGTGGACTGTCCACTTATAAAGGGGGCAGCTGGTCAAGTTTAAAAATAATGTGAACCTCTTCAAAAACTCGATAAAAACTTAGTGAGCTGAAATCGATGCTACACAGCGCTTCCTAGGTGTCCGTGGATGCAACTTCATGCACAGATGCAATGCAGACATAGATTTCCTTGTTTGAAAGCATTTGCTTTTCCGGAAAGGACTTCAAAATATCTTGCTTTTTAGGAAAAGCTTCTCAAAATCTATCTTTATTCTTGTGCCTGTGTCTTTACGCGTATTCCTTTATTCAATTTGGATTTCCTCCCAGACCAATGGAATATTTCCTATCCAACGCTCTTGTCACCCATCATGTGATGCACCAAGAATACCCATTTCTCGGTCTCTCCCACCAAACTTACGGAACATAGATGCAATGCAGACATAGATTTCCTCGTTTGAAAGCATCTGCTTTTCCGAAAAGCACTTCTCGGTCTCTCCCACCGAACTTACGGAACACAGATGCAATGCAGACATAGATTTCCTCGTTTGAAAGCATCTGCTTAGCACTTGAAAATATCTTGCTTTTTAGGAAAAGCTTCTCAAAATCTATCTTTATTCTTGTGCGTGTGTCTTTACGCGTATTCCTTTATTCAATTTGGATTTCCTCCCAGACCAATGGAATATTTCCTATCAACGCTCTTGTCACCCATCATGTGACGCACCAAGAATACCCATTTCTCGGTCTCTCTCCCACCGAACTTACAGAACAATTCCTTCAACAAGTTACGGTTCCTCAACAATAGGCTGACTTGGAGGTGGTCCCACATATGGCCGGAGTAAACTGCCATGAAAAGCATTATGGATCCTTTAATTAGGCGGTAGCTCTAATCGAAATGTCACGTCATTCACTTGGTGAATTATCTTAAAATGGCTCATAATAATGATTGGAAAGTTTTACCACTTTCCCTTTATGAGTCTCTTGTTTCATTAGTCTTGCCTTCTCATACTTGAGTAATATCAATTGATCGACTGTTAAGTCCAAATTCCTTTAACGTAGTATTACTCTCTTAACTTGCCCATAGGCAATGTCCATATCCCAAACAAACTCATCCGTTGCAACTATCTTATCCTTAGTTAAAAGGTTAGTGGAAGCAAAGGCTTACCATAAAGAATCTCAAAGGGTGCCTTCCTCGTAGACAAATGTACGGTATTATTATACGCGTACTTGACAAGGGGCAAATACTTCTCTTAAGAGAGACTATTTGTCCGATACATAGGATTTCAACATATCTAATAGTGTGGAATTAGCAATCGCACTCTGCCCAGCTGTTTGGGATGGTATATAAAAAGAAAAATCCAACTTCGTGCCAAGGTTATCAAACAAAGCACACCAAAAATTTCCTATCTCACGAGGATCACATCACTCACAATAGACTTGGGCATCCTATGATGCTTGAAAATTTGTGCTAGAAAAATCCTAGCCATATGATCTGCTTTTGTCGTCTTCTTGACTGGAATAAATTGAGCTTGCTTGCTAAATTTGTCAACAATGATCCAGATTCCCTCGTTTCCAGTCCGAGTCTTTGAGAGATCCATAATAAAATCCATGGCAATACTCTCGCAGGGTTGATCAGGCATAGACAAAGGTTGGAGTAACCTAGGCGTCTTATGCCGATCGTACTCGACTTTCTGGCAAACCACACATTCCTTGTAATATTTTAGCTACGGCTACAGATAATATGAAAGTGATTTTTGTGCACACAGAATGAATTTATGAACTTATGAATTTATTGGTACCAATTAATTATTTAAAATAGAACATGTAAATTTTTCCATTGTAATCTAGGAATTTATTTGTGTCCGGATAGTATGATAAGTAGAGCAGTAGTCGGACACAATGCATAACATATGAGAACAAGCGCATGAATAAGATGGTGTCCCTAGTGGGCTCAGAAAAGTTATAATTAAATATTTTCATTGTGGCCGCCCACACAAGTGGCCGGTCGGACACAGTGTAAATACGTCCCGGCGGGAGTAGGCAGGTTGAGTCGATAGAGGCATGAAGACGACCGAGTTAATTATGCTCTCTTTTGGTTTGAAAACCGAGTTTTTATACCTGTTTTTACTTGAAAGGTTTAAGACCAAGTGACGGACCAGTTTGAACGTGGCCAAAACCATTAAACATTAAAAAAATTCAGCTGGTAGCATTAAAAAACTGCAAACCAGCGTAGGAAGTTTTCGATATCTCTCTCTCCACTCACATGCAGCTCCATCTGGCAAATTTTGCCGCCAGTCTACATAGGAAGGTTAGCGCTTCCTCTTGGGGACACTCTGCAGGAGTTTTCAGATACAAAGAGCCCACTCTTTCTCAGTGCTCAATTCAGCCCTCTCTCTCTCTCTAGCGATTTGCTGCTCCGGGTCCAGGAAGGGAGTGTCGAAGCCATAAAGCACGGAGGAACAATGTAGTGCAGCCCACATATTTTGTGTGCACCCCTATGTGGAATAGAGGCACTCAGACAAGCACAACATGACGCTAGAGCGCAAATGCCATCAGACACCTTTTCAGGAACCCCGCACGAAGGGGTGGCTATTTGACACATAAGTCACTTCAGCCCGGATGTATGCAGTAGCAATTTGCCAATGTGGGCACCCGAGTTGACAAATTGTAAGGTGCAGCGGAAGTGAATGTTGAACTTTGCTCAAGATGAGTGCTCCGAACTGTGCTCAAGGTTCCTTTTACTTACGGAAGGGAGAGCCTTCCATTCCTTTAACGAGGGTTCTACAAACTGGTGAGCGATTTTTTTTGAGCGACAAAAAAAACGAGCGAGTTTTTTTTGGACCAGTTGCTGGACACATGATTAAATGCCCTCAGTGTCGCAGTTTTAAGTTCTATGTGTATACTTCCAATTGACCAATAAGATGACTACATTTATATAAATGTATTAATAATTGATGAATGCATTAAATTGGATAACATATATAGGGGGGAAAAATCCCTCAAGCATGTTGGAGAAGTTGGATTGAAATGGGTCGGTGGTGCCGTAGGCTTGTTTCAACAACTATTCGGCTTCTCCAACATGCTTGGTGGGAAATTTTTCCATATAAGAGGAGTTTCTCGCGGGAGGGAATTGACTCCCATTTGATGGGGTTCGCATCTCCGGGCGGAGGTTAACCATGCATAGTTGGTGTGGCTCTGTGCAAATGGGCAAAGTTTGCCAAACTGCACTGGTTGAATATTTCAAAATGCTACATATGCTCAGTGCAATATATTCTCAAATTTTGACTTGCATCCTCAAGTCGACGGGGCACCAGTAGTTGGCACATGGTAGTTTCCTCCCCTGAGCTAGTCGGTCAAATTGTGGGGATCAGTTGTGCACAAAGCCTCAATTAGGTGTAATTTTAGTGCTTAGCTTCGATTGAAAACTAACGTGAAGCCCCTCTTACCTCTCAATGTGATTCAATTTAACCAAGAAGCTAATTTTATAACAGAAACAAAAAATTGTTGAAACACGGATCTGTCGATGCTGACCGTAGTGCTGCCCTATGCTGAAATCGGTCCATGCTGGCGCGAAGTGGTTTGGACCATAGCCATATGCGATTTTATAGCCATATCTGGTTTAAACCAAATTAGCAATATGTGCTTCATATAGCCGATTAAAAAAAAAAAAACCAAAAAGCCTACTTTGTACAGCGTGTTGACAAAGTTCTTTGTATAACATGCTGAACCTACTGGAACCAGTCCGCGCTGGCGCGGACTCGTTTCAACGGGTTTTACAAGGGCACTTGCAATGCGGAGAAGTGTGAATGCAGAGAAGACTATGAGCACGTACTGAGGGTAGCCAGCTTGACCAAGGCAACTGTGATCAGGTGCAGGTGCAGTGCACAGATGAGATGAGAACACTCGAATATAATAACAAGATGTACCCTTGTTAATTATGTCAAAATTTGTAGGAGCGATACATAAATGAATGCGTAAATTTGCAAGAACAATATTTGAATACTAACTGAATTCGATCAAAAAGATTGCAGAGGCATGGCAAGGGGCTGATTGCAGAAACGGAAGGCATCATATGCACATGAATCAGTGGCTGCATGCTCAAGTTACTAATTACCATGCCCAACTCCCAGATTCCTCTCGCTACTGCAGAATGACCTGGCAAAATTCTCTTGTTGTACCTGCTGCGATGATGCCGCAACCTAGTGCACAAATGAAAAATAGCAAAACTGGTTTGACGGATTGCGCCAATGATTGCCTACTGGCTATACTGCATTTCCATTAGGCAGATTCGACCTCTTCTAAACGTGGCGCCAACTGAAATCAATACGTGATCTCCCTCAAAGAGAGCACCGCCATGCTGATGAGTGCGCGGTGGTGTGCGCAAGTGAAAGAGCACGCGAGTGTGCAGGGGGTGTGCTTCGCAGAGGAGGCACAGTGTTGTAGAAGGGGGGTGCTAGCAGATCGATGGAGTAGAGAGAGAGAGCGCTCGTTTTTTTCTCAAGGGGTTAAGTGAGTGAGTTAATAAAAACTCATTGTCCCTTTATTATTTGTATAAGGACCAATTTAATAAGTTAGTGGCCAAGGTCAATGTGAACTTGGCCAAAGGTTAGTAACCTTTAAAATATACATTAAAAGGGGGCCATTTGGGCCTTTAACCCAACACATGCTAGCCTGCTTGGTTTACATGCAAAATTTTCAACTAAAAAACGATCTCCTGCATTGTCTTCGTGGCTTCCAGGGCCACATCCCGGCCTCGCACCACCTGACCCCCCGGGCTCCACAAATCTCTTCGCATTTGTGGCCACACCCATCCATTCCTTTTTGGTATCTCGTCCTCTTCAATAGTCCAAGGCACCTCTGTAGATTCCCCTCTAACAAATCTCCTCAAAATCGTGCCAACCTACGTGTAAGAAAGGTACATTAAGGTTGTAGTTTCCAAGTTAAAGGAAGCGGGTTGCTCCTCCAAGATCCCCCAACATTGATTACTGCCACCAACCTTCAAGGAAAAGCACTTGGCCTATGTGTCCCATTAAAAGGAACATGCCCATTAGCTACGTATCTCATTAAAAAGGAACATGCCCATTAGCTACGTGTCTCAGTAAAAAAGAGCATGCCCATCCTTGTGTCAACCCCTAAAGCCTTAAAAAATTTTAACAGGTAATTCTTTTTATGGTCGGTATGCACATTTTTTATCCATTTAATGCAAAGCAAGTATTTCAAAGATTTAGTTGATATGGAAAGGGATTTCAAATGAGAGGGCGGAAGACCTACACTATCTATGGTGGCACTATTCCATTGAGCCAAAGAAGAGAGGCCATTTTTGAACACACCTAAACATGCCAAGTCCTCTCACTTTGTCAAGAAAGCATGTAAAGCTTGAGCGCAAGGAAAATAATATGGAAGAGCATGTTTATGCTACTAAAACTCAATGCAAGGGTCGATTGACACAAGCCCCTAAGAAAGGATTGATTGGTCTAGAGTCTAGCAAGTATTGGTACAATTGTGGACTCTAGAATTAGTGCCTCAACATGTACAAAGGTTTTGAGATTTTGAAGCCTCTGCTGCTTTGCATTGATTTTAGATGTACAACCCTTTTGCATCGAGGTGCTGATCAAATCTAGCATGACATGATTATTTTCTTCAATATAGCATGCTCTTGTATCAATTTGTCAAGGGTGCTGCTCATATTTGCTCGAAAATTAGCTTCGCTGGATTTTCTTTGCTCGTGGTTGGAAAGCCCCCTTTAATGAGAGAGTGCAAGTGATCACAAACAATGTGGATAAACAATGTGAATGAAGGTGCTGAGACTGAGAGATAGAGAGAGAAGAATACGACACCAGATACGTTGTCAAACCCTCCTCCCAGGGCCCCTCTCTCGATGGTGAGAGGTCTATTCTATTGATTGCACAAATCTGGTACAAGATGCTGATGTAAGTTCGTGAAGCTATGATGCACTGTGGATCTAGGTTGGAGATGACGGCGACAACGAGAGTGGCGAAGACGACGGCTGGCTGATTTTTCTATCTTCGGGCTGTCCTTTATCTGCTGAAAATCGCTGGATCTACTGCTGATTTTACTGCTGAAAACGCTGAAGTCTGCTGTTGCAAAAACGCTAACTTTGCTGGTGCAAAAACGCTGATCTGCTGCTAGCAAGAACGCTGAACTTGCTGCCTTGAAAACGCTGAACTTGATGGTTGAAAACGCTGAACTTGCTGGTAGTTCAAGGCTGAAAACGCTAGCTTGCTAAGGCTGAAAACGCTGATGTATGTGGCTGTGGAGGTTCTTGCTTGAGAAGGTCTCTGGAGGGCTTGTTGCAATTGATGCCTGTGCTCTCCTTCCTCTTCTGCCAGATTCCACTAGCGCTAGGTTTCCTTTTATACAAGCTCTGCTAATTTGCCCTACCCAGTTCCCAACAAAAGTCACTTAAAAATAATAAGTGAAAAATGGCTAAAATAGGGAAAATAGGTTTTGTGCACTGAAAAATGCTCCTAATGGATTCTGATGGTAATGCTGATGATCATGCTGTGTGCAACCAGAGGATATGTATCTACTCTAAGTGCCTGGTCATGCATGGTGTAACAGACTCACAAAAGGCCAGAATACTTCCTAAACTAGGCTAACTGAACTCTGGTCTTGAAGTAGCTTGTCCACATGCGCATAGGGTTAGATGTGCACGTGACATCCCCTCCTTTTTAAAGTGAGGTATTGGTACTGAGCTGCGTGGCTTCCTTGTAGTCTGCCAACAACTCTGGGTAATCTTTGAAAAACTCTTCGTCGACCCACACTGCTTCGTTGGTTCCTCGATCTTTGAATTTCAAAAATTATTGTCTCACTTGCTTCTTTGAACCATGTCGAAACCGATGCAACAACACTTGCTATGGCTCCATGACTTCTGCTTCATCGATGATCTTCGGTTCTTCTTCTTCGGAAATGTCCTTCAGAGGTGTGCCCTAAAACACTTTTAACGATGAAACATGGAAAACGTTGTGCATTGACCATGAGTTAGGCAATTGCAATTTCATTGAAACCTCATTTATCGTTTGAATGACAGGAAATGGACCATACATTCGAAAGAGAACTTTGGATGCTTCTTTTCAACTTGCTTAAGACGTTGCTTCATGATTCTTAAATACAGCCAATCCTTTTCCTTGATCGAAACATCCTGACGATGCTTATTAGCCTGCCGTGAATAAGATTCTTGAGACTTGCTTAGCTGAAGCTTCACACTCTTAGAAATCTCATCCAATGACTGACTTTCAGCATTGGCATCAGGCATTTGGCTGACCGAGCGAGTCAAAAGTGACTGGAACGGACGGCCAAAAGCTACCTCATATGGAGTTTGACCAATGGCAGAGGAAAAAGAGTCATTCAGAATAGCCTGAACCAATGGGAGATAGAGCTCCCAATGAGACTGCTGATCATGCACATATGACTTTAAAACATCAAAAGCAAACTGATTGTAAATCTTTGTCTAACCATTTGACTATGGATGAAAAGCCGATGAAAAATTCAACTTAGTGCCAAAATTTTCAAAGAGTGCACGCCAAAAATTGGACGTGAACTTAACATCCCTATCTGAAACAATCGATTTTGGCAAACCACAAAGGGGCTACCAATGCTTTATGAACAACCGTGCCACATCTTGTGCGGTGACTGTGGCCTTACAAGGAAGCAACATGCAAAACTTGCTAAAACGATCAACAATTGTCAAACATTGAGTGTTCCTTGAATGCAAACTAGGTGGAAGGTTTGTCACAAAATCCCTTGAAATATCGTGAAAAGGTCTTACTAAACTCGGAATCCGCATACTGGTTCTTCATGCTGTCAAAACGCACACCTTGAAGAGAAACTGTGGATCTTGACTAAAGAGCCAAAATCTGTCCTTTGCGACTCAACGCATCTGTAACAGGGTTAACTTTTCTAGGCACATACTCAATCAAACCGCCAAATTGCTCAAAAAATTGTGACCATCGTGCTTGGCGATCACTCCAATGTGCACTAGGCATAGACTGGAGCCACTTGAGGGCTTGGTGATCTGCGTGAACCGTAAACTCTCTACCATAAAGAAAATGCTTCCAATGCTTAAGAGAGTGAATGACAAGCAAAAGTTCTTTATCATAAATTGAATAGTTCTTTTCTGCACTATTGAGCTTCCGACTAAGGAAAGCTATTGGACGACCATGCTGCTGAAGCACAGTGCCTATGGCGACATTGCTCGCATCCGTCCATACCTTAAAGGGGTCATTCCAAGATGCAAGTATAAGACACGACGCTTTTGTCACCGCAACCTTGAGAGCTGTGAAAGCCTCAATAGCTGCCTCGGGCAAGTCTACACACTGACGACGAGTCTTTGCCCTTTTCAAAACATCAGTCATAGGTGCGGCAATGCGTGCAAAATTCTTTGTGTGAGAACTAGTGTGAGAACTATATGCTAGACATAAACCAAGAAAAGAACGCACGTCATATGCAGTTTTGGGCAAATCCCAATTACATACCTGTTCCACCTTCGCGAGGTCTAGCTTGACGCCTTCTGCAGAAATGATATAACCCAGATAAGTAACTTCAGTGAGAAAAAACTCAGATTTCTTAGCTGCAATGTACAACTGACACTCATCCAAACGGGTTAGTACCCTTTGGACATCCTTTTCATGTTGTTCCCACGATGCATAAAAAATGAGAATATCATCAAGAAAGATGAACACACATACATCAACCATATCGCCGAAACGGCCTACCATGAAACGATTAAATGTACCCATGGCGTCTGTCAATCCAAAGGCATAACAATATACTCCCATTGCCCTCGCTTTGTGCGAAAAGCGGTTTTGAAGATGTCGCCTTTGAATACCCGTATCTAATGGTATCCACTCTTGAGATCGACCTTACTGAAAACCTTTGCCTCATTGAGCCTATCAAGAATATACTCAATGCGAGGTATCGGAAACTTGTTCTTGACGGTCATCTTGTTCAATGTCCTGTAATCAACACACAAACTAGACGAACCATCTTTCTTGCGGACAAACAAAATAGGGGCAGCAAAAGGACTTACACTAGGACGTATGAATCCTCTAGCCACCAACTCCGTGAGTTGCTGCTCTAACTCTCCCTCCTGTGTCTTGTTCAAACGGTAGGGAGCCTTACTGACAGGCTGTGTCCCCTCCGTAAGCTCGATGCTGGTCCTCCGGCCGCTTGGGTGGGAGATGGGGTGGAAGATCATTTTGCAAAAAGAGATGCTTAAACTTGGTAAACAAAGCTGAATACTTGTCTGGAGCCTGAATGCTCTGGGTAACTGGAGCAACATAGATGAATGCCGCTTGTGCTCCTCGTCGTAATTCACGCTTTACCTACACATGAGAAATGAGAGGCAAAGAATGCAGACCCTCCTCATCATGAATGATCATGGGAGAGTCACTCTTGGCATTTAATGTGAGAGTGTTAGCCTCCCAATCAATGAGAGGGTTATGCTCACGAAACCATCTAATGTCCAAAAGCATATCACATCCTGAGAGAGGAAACACGAGAATTTTCCTACGGAAAGCAGCTTGTTGAACTGTAAACAACACATCAAGGCACTCTTTCGTGATGAGGGGAGCGAAGCAGACACCTCGAGAGGAGATTTCTGACTAACCTCTAGGCGGGCTCTCTCTACAAGAGAGGCACTAATCACATCATGCATACTACCTGGATCAAACAATATGATAAAACGTTGACCCTTTACATGATCATAACACTTCATGAGAGACTCATCAATGGGTGTTTTAGAGACATGAGAAGATTCAGCTTGGTTAATTAAAGTGCTTGTGGTTGCTGTGGGTGCCTTAGGTTCTTTAGGTGGGGCTGTCTTAGGACAAGCCTTCTTAATGTGACCCTTGATGGGACATTGATAACATCTACCTTCCTTAGTATAAATCACTTGTTCTTCAACCGTTATGTATCCTCCTATAATTCCTTGTGAGGCTTTTTCATCCGGGGTTAGCTTAGAGTTCTTTTCCGAAGGATTAGAGGAAGATGGGCTAGAAGAGTTACCATTCTTACCATTCTTACCGTTCTGCGGGTTCTGAGAAGTCTGAGAGGTTCCTTGAGAAGTCTTGTTCTCCTTAGGCTTTCCCTTATTGTGCTTCATCTCCTGTGCAAGAGCAATCTCTACTGCCTTGTTGAGATCGATTGGATCAAGTACCTCGACATCAAACTTGATATACTCGTCCAATCCATAAAGGAATGTCTCTTTGTGCTCAGTATCTGATTTGCGTAATTGAGTGCCGAGCTGCAAAACATGATTAGAGAAAGAAATAACTGCCATACCATTTTGCTTGAGACCGTGCCAATCGTCCTTCAATCGTGCGAGGTACTGTGGTGGCATAAACCGCGCCTTGAGCTTGTCTTGGAAGTCGACCCAATTGAAGGAAAGGGGTGTGCCTTCCTCGGCTTCCTCTAGTTGCGCAGTCAACTGTGCTTCTTGCCATGCGTGGTACCAATTAATGGCATCACCAACAAGGTACATAGCTGCCGTCAAAACCTTGAGTTGTCGCAAAATAAGCATTAAATTGATGCGACCAAGAATGAATAATCGCATCATCCATCTTACTGTCATACTTACTGAAAGTCAGTTTCTCGGTGACGGGGTTGTTGGAGTTCGAATCTCGGCTTGCGCCACTTGATGAACCACCAACACCTCTGGCTGGCTCGGACTATGAGGTGAGAACGTGTCGGACCAACTCTTGCATGCGTAGGTCTCTCTGTATCTCACGCTCTGTCTCCAAAGCCGCTCGTCTCTCTTCGGCTGCCTCCTTTCTTACTTCGGCTGCCAAGCGTGCTTGCTCACGCTCACTCTCAATGGATGCCTGTCTTTCTTCGGTTGCCCTTTATCTTACTTCGGCCGCCAAGCGCGCTTGCTCACGCTCACGCTCAATGGTTGCCTGTCTTTCTGCGGCCGCCTCTTTTCTTTCTTTTCGTTCCTCGGCCGCCAAGCACGCTTGCTCACGCTCGTGATCCAAGGAGTCTGGTCTTTCTTGGCGTCGCGCTTCTTGTTGTAGCATCATGTCCATCATCGATTTGACCAAGGCCTCCATAGGATTTGGTGCAATCCTTGGCGTAGATGGGGAAGGGGGAGGGTCAGAAAAACCTCTTGGTGGGGAAAATTCTTCTTCGCCACTCTCATGTTCATCACCTCCATGCGAAGTATCCATTTTGCTTCTGGTAATGACCATACACTGAAGTCGTGGGTTCTTAAGTTCACGAGGAACGTAGGTGCGTGTGGTTCTTGGTTCTTGGGTTCTTGAGGGTCTTGAGGTTCTTCTTTCGCTTGCAATCTGTGTTAGAGAAGGATCTTCTCTTCACTCGAGCTCTTTTCTTTTCCGCGGTGCACCCTTTGGCGGCCTTGCGCTCACACCAAGGTTGCTTTTTTCCACCTCACGTTGATTGGCTGGCCGCTAAGTGCACGGTCCGCTCTCAATAAGTGAAAAGAGAGACAAGGGGAGGCTGGACAAGCCCTTCTTTCTTGGGTTTCTTGTCACTCTTCAAAAACACGATTTACAAATCGACACGCCCAAGAGGACTTGGGTTATGTGCGATCTCAACAAGCAAAAAAAAAAAAATGTCGTTCTTTCCTAGAGTGATACAGAACACTACCAAAGCTCTGATACCAATGTAAGGTGCAACGGAAGTGAATGTTGAACTTTGCTCAAGATGAGTGCTCCGAACTGTGCTCAAGGTTCCTTTTACTTACAGAAGGGAGAGCCTTCCGTTCCTTTAATGAGAGAGCAAGTGATCACAAACAAAGTGGATAAACACTGTGAATGAAGGTGCTGAGACTGAGAGATAGAGAGATAGAGAGAGAAGAATACGACACGAGATACGTTGTCAAACCCTCCTCCCGGGGCCCCTCTCTTGATGGCGAGAGAGGTCTATGCTATTGATTGCACAAATCTGGTACAAGATGCTGATGTAAGTTTGTGAAGCTATGATGCACTGTGGATCTTGGTTGGACCCGACGGCGATGACGAGAGCAGCTGGCTGATTTTTCTATCTTCGGGCTGTCCTTTATCTGCTGAAAATCACTGGATCTATTGCTGATTTTGCTGCTGAAAACGCTGAAGTCTGCTGGTGCAAAAATGCTAACTTTGTTGGTGCAAAAACGCTGAACTTGCTGCCTCGAAAATGCCGAACTTGATGGTTGAAAACGCTGAACTTGCTGGTAGTTCAAGGCTGAAAACGCTAGCTTGCTAAGGCTGAAAACGCTGATGTATGTGGCTGTGGAGGTTCTTGCTTGAGAAGGTCTCTGGAGGGCCTGCTGCAATTGATGCCTGTGCTCTCCTTCCTCTTCTGCCAGATTCCACTAGCGCTAGGTTTCCTTTATACAAGCTCTGCTAATTTGCCCTACCCAGTTCCCAACAAAAGTCGCTTAAAAATAATAAGTGAAAAATGGCTAAAATAGGGAAAATAGGTTTTGTGCACTGGAAAATGCTCCTGATGGATCTTGATGGTAATGCTGATGATCATGCTGTGTGCAACTAGAGGATATGCATCTACTCTAAGTGTCTGGCTATGCACGGTCTGCGAACAGACTCACAAAAGTGCCACAACACTTCCTAAGCTAGGCTAACTGAACTCTGGTCTTGAAGTAGCTTGTCCACATGCACATAGGGTTAGATGTGCACTTGACACAAATGGCCAGTGGACACGGATTGAGAGACCATAGATCTATATGATCTATCATCTATGGCGTGTTTCAAGACAAGCACACAGTGCCACAAGATATCATCAGAGCAGAGCTTGCCCCCCCCCCCCCCCCCCCCCCCCATAGTGGAGGCACTTTTTTAAACGATTTGCTTTATCCAGAGAGTGAGAGAGTGAGAGAGCTCCTGACCGTTAGACTCACACGGCGCGCATTTGAATCAGCTATACAGATAGTAGAGGCTGGGTCATAGTAACAGGGGACGCCCTTTTTCGGGCTTCCCGTCCCCACTTTTCCGTCCCCACTTGCCGTCCCGCTCTCTTTTTTACACTAAAAATCCATTTCAGCCCCGTCCCCCGTCCCCCGTTCCCCCGTCCCGGAATGCGTCCCTTGTGACTATGGGCTGGGTACGATAGAGCATGGTACACAGGTTAGAGCATGGTTCGAAGCACATGGGCTTGATCTTGAGAGTTTGCTACCTTTCCGGTACGACCCCGACTCCCCTCAGTTTTAGTCGGAGATCTCGACGATGTAGAATCCGAAGAGGGTCGGGGAGAGGGGCATCCTTGCTTAACACCGATAGTGCTAGCAATAGACTCTGACAGACCGCCTGGGCAACGAACTCTCCCAATCACTCTCTCATAGAGAGCATAGATGGCCCATATCATCTCTGAGGGTATCCTCAAACTCTGAAGGCGTTGAAAGAGCCTCTCCCGTGAACGCTTTGCGGAAGTCCACAAAGCAGCAATAGAACCTCTTCTTCCGCACCTTTGCTCCATCAATGAGGTAGCGCAGAACAAAGATGTGGTCGATGGTGGAGAAGGTCTTCCAGAACCCTGCCTGGCCAGGGGCCTATAGGCCATCAGGCCCTCAGCCTCCCCGATGAACTGAGCTCAGCCTTGAGAAGTGCCCCATATAGTTTGGCCGTTGTATGGCCAATCATGATAGTCCTGTAATTCCTTGGGTCCAAGGTGTCTTTGGATTTGCGGATCAGTACAATGGTGTGCCTGGTCCACTTCTTTGGGAAGCCCTCCCCTATAGCGCGGTTGAAAGCATGTGCGACCAACAGGGCTATCGTGGCGGTTGCGTAAATGAGGTGCTCAATTTGTAATCCTGTATGATCTGCTGATCGATGGTGCTGCAGGCGGTGAATGGCTTTCTTGATTATCTCTGCTGTGAAGAAGGAAGAGCTCGTGGGTCGAGCCCGGGTGGTTGTGGAATCAGAGGCTTGTTCTGTACCTCATAGTCTCTCTTTGCATAATCGTGCCATACCTGTGGGTCCCCAATAGGAGTAGCTGGTCGTGGCTCTTGAAGGGTGCGCCATGCTGTGGGGCACTGTCCATGCTCATGAATAGGTGGTATAACTCTAGCTCCTGTGCCTCCTCGAAAGCTCGTCGCTTTCGGCGCGTGAGTCTCTTCATCTTGCGTGTGGCCTCTCGATTAGTGATTTCTTCAAGAGTTCGCTGCGCACGTAGCTGGCGGTAGAGGTCTCTGCACTCATCATCATAGCAGCGGTTCTGTGACAGTCCCTGTGGAGGGCGGGGGGGGGGGGGGGGGGGCGGGGGCGGGGGCGGGGGAGTGGCATGTATGGGTGGTGTGTGGGAAAGAGCTGATGGTTGATGTCTGAAGAACGGATGTGATGTGGGAGGCAAGGGTAGGTAGTGGTGGAGCATGAGTCCCTTCTTGACCTTTGTTGAGTATAAGGGGGCTAGCTCGTGTGTGAAATGGATCGTGGTGTGTGGGATGCGTGTCATGGATGTGTGGGGTGTGACGTCGCCAATGAGGGAGAGTGCAAGATAGGTGTGGTCGGTTCCAATCGGTATGGGTGGGATGGTGAAGGCATAGTCACATGGGGACGGGGACTGGTCTCGGGGACGGGGACGTGGCAAAACAGGGTACGGGGGACGCGCTTTAAAAAACACTAGTTCTTTGCAAATTTAATACTGAGACAACAGTGAACATTAAGAGCACAAGATTGCAAAGAAAAAGTGGGTTTTGCACTCATATTACATAATACCAAAATATAACAAAGGGTGTGCGGCGTGCGCGACACCGTTGGTGTGGTGATCAAGCATCAATCATCCTCGCCAAAGGGCAAAACATAATGATGTACAAGTGAAGAGTGGATAAGTAGAGTTCAACATAAATGGGAGTCAAAAAGGGAAGGACTCGAGTCAAGAGTTAAGACTCAAGACTCGAGAGTCTAGACTCTACATGTTGGCCCATGGTGCCAACTGAATGACAACTGGCTCTGCATAGTCCATTTGATCCAAAAAAACATCCTCAAGTGGTGTTGTCTCAATCTCTCCCTATGCATCTATCTGTGTCTCGGGGATAGTATCATCCTTTGCAAGTGCCCACTCCGCGAAACCATCACTTTGGTCTGACTTGGAAAGCATCTTCAAATTTGATGAGATATATATGAGATCATTGGCTCTCTGCACATCAAGACGATTCCTCTTCTATGAGGCAACATGAGCATACACACTCCAAAGTTGCTCCAAGCAACTCGTAGTGCATGCTTGGCTAAGAATGCGAATAGCCAAATCCTGTAAACCGCCCAATCCCGCCTCAAACTCCTACCACCAAGGAGCACTCCCCATCTCAAAGCGAGATGCTTGTGCATCAAGCATGCGACAAATTTCTCCCTTTCCATTCCTATAGACATTGATTTGCCTCCGAATCTCAGTCATTTCCTTTGGGTTGGGCACAAGGCGCGCAAGGATGGTTTGCCAACCGTTCATCACCTCTTTGTCCTTCCATTGGTTCCCTTGTTGGAATTGTGGATCCACTACATAAGCGGCCGCATGAAGAGGAGAATGGTAGGCTTTCCACCTTGACACACACAATTCTTGATCTCCTCGTACCTACGTTATCAAGATTCAAAACAAAGTTACAAACTCAAGAGAGTAAACTTGTAAAGCATAGGAAAAACTTAAAAGTGGCTTGTGCGACGTGAATACCTATCGGGGTCGGTCACAAGTTTTTCAAGAGAGGCAATCATGATGTTTGTCACAAAAATACGGAAGCGAAAACTGACTGTTAAATGCAATTTATATACTCAAGAGACTTTGGAGAGAAAGAGAGAAAGCTTGACACATCATTGGGGACCAGAAGATGGGTTGGTCCCCCCCCCATAAAGAGAATATCTTTATTACTAAGGGAGAATTCTTTACAAGCACAGGAACGGGGCAAAAGCGAGTCCTCTATTCTTTCTTGTCCTCCTTCTTTTTCTGATTGAGAGAGAGTAGAAGAACTGCTCTCCTGACTACTAAGAGGATCTTTCCTCTTCTGTGAGATTTTGGGAAGCTCTCGTAGATGAGAGTCTATCTTCCACAAAACTCATCGGAAGCTCTCAAAAACGAGAGCCTATCTTCCGTTAACTATGTCTCTTCGGACATGATCATTCCTGCAGTCAACCCACGAAGGAAACATGCAAAACACATGCACACACGCTTGCTGTAATTTTCTGCACATAACCAGAAGTTGTTACTTGAGCGCGTTCCAATGCCGAAACGGAGGTCCTTTTCGCGACGGAAATGCTCCAAACTTTGTGTGTGTGTATAGTAGGTAGAGAGGAATAGTTTCCTACTGAAGCTTTGCTGAAATTCACTCTAATACAGGTGATTAGGGGCTAAAAACAGAGAATTTGCAGCAGCTAGTAGAGAGAGAAAAAGAGTTTTCTACTACTTTACGCGATGAAACTTCTCCCACAGTTGCCTATGACCATGAGAGGCCTTGTTCTAGGTGATGGGTGCACAGAGGCTCCACATACACCACTAGGTGCTGCTCTCAAGCTTCAATGGAGAGCTTCACTGCGTAGAGGACGTTCAATTTAGAGGGGGTAGTGCACTGCCAACCTGGCAAGAGGGGGAGGGGCTGCTCTCTTATAGCCTCCCAGAAGAGGGGGCGCTAGCATGAAGAGAGGGAGGGAGAGAGAGAGAGAGAGATTGCATGGGAAAGTGTGCCAAGTGGCACACTTACTTTAAAATTTAAAAACCATTCAACTTTTGACTTTAAAAATCCTATGCTAGTTAATGAAATGTGCAATTAAGTGCACAACTGCACACATAGATGCAACCAATTAAATTGTTAGCTGCTCCCCAACGCAATGCCGTACCGACACTGCTCTGGCATTACCTGTTCGCACTTGTCCGGCCATTTGGTCCAACGTAAATCATTTAAGAATACTTTAACTAACTTATCCTAAGGCCGTAAAATAATCAGGCCTTAGGGTTAATATTCTAAGGACCCCATCTCATTCCCGTGCTTGCACTAGCGCGCGTAATTTTGTGAGCCTAAAATTTGAGGCTACTATCTACCCCTTCATTGAAGACCCGATTTCCCAATCGCTAGGGCTTCAAGGTATTTTCTGCTAGGATCTCCCTGAGGTGCACTGGCCCAAACTTGGGCGCACCTGAGGCCCCAGAACTGCTAAATCTATTCTGATGTGCACACAACTAATTAGATAATTCTTTTCTCGTAAATAAATTAATTACAAAGTCTGACTTAGTTACATCCCTCTTGGTTCTAAACAGTTGACCTCAACTGTAGAGCGTCAACATAACTGTGCAAGATGTCTGGGTAGTCCTTAAGATCGGACTCAGTCATCCACTTTGCATCTAAAGGAGTGTAATTCTTGAACTTGACTAAATACTTTCGATGTAGACTCCCCGTCTTGAGTTGTCTCTCCGAGTGGTGGATTATCTGTTCAGGTTGAAGGATTTCCTCAGTCTCTTCGACTTCTGGAGGATCTTCTTGTACTGGCGCCACTGGAGGAGGTCCAACATATGGTCGGAGGAGACTGACATGAAAAGCATTATGGATGCACCAGTGAGAAGGCAAATCCAATCTGAAAGTCACGTCATTGACTTTATCTGTAATTTTGAAAGGGCAGTAAAATCTATGGGAAAGTTTGACAACTTTCCCTTTGCCGACCCGCTTTTTCAATCTAGCTTTCTCAAACCGAAGCAGGACATATTGTCCTTTTTCTAGATTGAGATTCCTTCTGTGCTTGTCTGCTTTTCTCTTCTGTTGCTCTTGAGTACGAAGAATCGCTCGCTTTACTTGTTGATGGGCAATATCAATATTGCGCACAAATTCATCTGCGGCGAAGATGTTTTCTTTGGTAACCATAATAGGAAGTAAGAGTGGCTTCCCATAAATAATTTCGAAGGGAGCTTTACCAATTGAGGAGATCTAAAACAACTTGAGGAGATCTAAAACAGTGGCATTAGCGATTTCGCTTTGACCATCTATTTGAGGATGATAAGCTGATGAAAAGTCAAGCTTAGTTCCCAAGTTTTCAAACAATGCCTGCCAAAATGGACTAGTCATTAGAGGGTCTCTATTGCTGACAATAGTCTTTGGCAATCCATGGTGTTTAAAAATCTGAGCTAGAAATATTCTAGCCATGTGATCAGCTTTGATCGTCTTCTTTACTGGAAGAAAATGTGCTTGCTTACTGAATCTGTCTACTATAGTCCAGATTGCATCATTTCCATTCTTGGATCGAGGAAGATCCGTAATAAAATCCATGGCAATACTTTCCCATGGCGTGTTAGGCACAGGGAGCGGCTGAAGCTTGCCATAAACTTTATGTCTGCCATATTTTACTTTTTGTCAGACTTAACACTCACGTACATGTTTTTCAATGTCCGCACGGAGTGTTGGCCAAAATAAATACCTTTCGAGGGCACTAGTGTGGAAGCAATTCCCCGATGCCCGGCATAAGGAGAATTATGTGCTTCATCCATCACCTTCTGTCGTAAGGGCTGAGCTATGCATATTGCTTGTTGACGATAGAGTGTATTATCCTTGATGGAATAAGGTGGCTTTGAGTGACCAGCTTGAAGATCTGCCCAAATTGTGGCGAAGTCTGGATCTTGAGGATACATCTCGCTGAGCGATTCTAGTTCCTCATGATAAATTGTTGTTAGTGCATTGATCTTTGGACGCCTGGAGAGAGCATCTGCAACTGCATTCTTCGTTCCAGAAGTATGTAAAATCTGAAAATGGAACATTGAAAGAAAGTTGGCCCATCTCATTTGCTTTTCTGATAACTTTCTCTGTGTGAGAAAGTAGCGAAGACTTTGATGATCTGTCTTGATAATAAAATCAGCTCCTAATAGATAGTGTTTCCAAATGGAAAGAGCATGAAGTACTGCCATTAGCTCTTTCTCGTATATGGAGACATGCAACTCTGCATCTTTAAGACGCCGACTTTCATAGGCTATCGCGTGACCCTCTTGGTTCAAAACTGCTCCTACACAATCTCCAGATGCATCGCAGTATACCTCGAAAGGTTTGCGAAGATCAGGGACGGTGAGAACAGGTCCGTGACTGAGTAGATACTTAAGCTTTTCGAAAGCTTGTTTTTGTCCATACCCCCAATGTAATGGAATCGGCTTCTTTGTCAGGTCATGGAGGGGACCTGCTATCGCGGCAAAAGCTCGAATGAAACGCCGATAATAGGAACAGAGGCCAAGGAAACTTCGTACATCATGTAATGTAGTTGGCGTAGGCCATTCTACAACTGCTTGAATCTTATCAGGGTCCATTCTCACCTGATTGTGAGATACTATATGGCCCAAATAGTGGATTTCTTTTAGAAAGAACTCACTCTTCTTAGCATTCACAAATAATTTGTGTTTGCGTAATTCTTCAAACACTAAGGCGAGATGCTTATAGTGTTCGTCTTCCGTCTCTGAGAAGATTAAGACGTCATCAAAGAAAACACCTGTGAAGTTTCTATATGAGTGGAAGATTCTATCCATCATTCTATTGAATGTGGCTGGTGCATTAGTGAGTCCAAAAGGCATCACTAAGAATTCATACAACCTGAAGGTTGTTCTAAATGACGTCTTATGCACATCCTGAGGAGCTATGCGGATTTGATGATAACCGCTCTTCAAGTCTATACGACTAAAAACACTTGCTCTTGTAACTTGTCAAGAATGTCGTCAATCCGAGGGATTGGAAATCGATTCTTGATTGTGATCTTGTTTAGAGATCTATAATGTATGCACATGCGGAATGTGCCATCCTTTTTCTGTACTAGCAAGACAGGTGAACAATATGGAGAAGTACTAGGCCTTATTAAGCCCTTCTCCAAAAGTTCGTTAACCTGCTTGAGAATTTCCTCTTGCTGCATTAGACTAACTCGATAAGGGGGCTGATTTGGAGGAGAACTTCCTGGGATCAAATCAATTGTATGATCCTCAGGTCGCGAAGGTGGGAGTTCATTTGGAAGTTCATCTGCAAAGCAATCTTTATAACTTTCTAATAACTTAAGTCTTTTTTGCTCTAAAGAGGAAGAAAGTTGTGAAATAGACACATCTCTCTCTCTCTTGCAAAAATCAAGTACGCTGAAACACACTTTTTCATTTCCTTCTTGATGGCAATGTGATTGGCGATAGGAATACGCCAATCACCTGCATCTGCAAGTACAAGATACTCCTTTCCTTTATGAGCAAAGGATAAGGTTTTCTGAACATAGTCCGGAATGGGATGCATCTTGTAGTGCCAAGGCATTCCCAAGATAACATCGCATCCTTCAAGTGAAGCTAGTAAGAAAGACTCTTGATCCTTGTAGTCGTCGACCGTTAGATTCAACTTCCCTATGATTGGAGTAGAGTTTGAGTTCTGCCCTTTGAAAGCAGATTGTGCTTGAATAGAAACTCCAAAACGGTTGGGCTGCAAGTTCAGGTTATCAACTAGCTTGGTAGAGATGAAGTTGTCTGTACTGCCAGGGTCAAACAAAATGAGAGCCCGTTGATTGTTGATGCTACCCCATGCTTTAAGAAGAGCTTTTTCTTTTCCATCCTTGGTTGTATTTCCCTGTACATCTGGGATTGCATTGGAAGAGGGTGGTTGTGGAGGTTTGGTAGGACAATCACCCTTCATATGACCAACTTGTCCACACTTGAAGCATCTTCCTTCACTAATGTAAGTTCGCAACTCAGCAGGAGAGAGATATCTCCCTTTCTTGGTCTGATTTGGCTTTGCTTCTGCTTCGGAGGCGGTTCTTTTCTTCTTTTGAGAAGAAGAAGTAGAGGTAGGCTGCTCATGGAGAGCCTTCTGCTTGGCATGGTAAGTGCTTTGCTCCATCTTCCTGGGAGTACCCTTGTCATGTATTCCATCAGCTATGCGGGGTGATTCCATAAGTATCTGCAAGTTACCTCGAGGGTAAAGCTTCATAGCCTTTTGCAAGGCTTCATGCAATCGTGCTTCAAACTTGCGCATCTTTTCCGAATCGTCAATCTTCTTGAATGGAGTAACTTTCAAGAGAACGTCCCAAAACCTATCCACATAGCGTGGAACAGTTTCGTTCTCCAACTGTGAAAGTCGATCCCATTCTTTCTTTACCTCTTCCTCATAGTCTGGAGGAAGGAACTGTGCGTAGAACTCCTTCTTGAAAGCAGTCCAATCTTGGGGTTTGCGATCTTCCAGGATAAGGGTTAACCACCAACTGCTGGTGGTGCCTTTCAGGTACATACTAACATGGCGAAGCTTGGATCTTTCTTTAAAATTCCCTTCAGCAAATGCAACTTCGAATTGGCGGATGAAAGCCAACGCTTTGTCATTATCACGCCGCCCATTGTAGGTGTCGAATTTCACATCTTTGTCTCCTGACTTGAATGTTTTCTGCTTGTGGTGCTTCTTCTTATGATACTCCTTCTTTCTATGCTTAGACTCCTTATGGACATGAGTCTTTTCCCTTGAATGCACTTCTTGTTGCGACGGATCGTCAAGAAACATGTCTTCCGGAGCAACGATGTCATCCAGATCCTTCATGAAAGAGAACTGAGGGGAATCAGGGGGATCCTGCTCTTGAACCTTTGGGTTAAACCGCACATGACGTTCTGGAGGTTTCCTGTGCCTCTCGTGCATGCGGGAGGTTCCAATCAAAGGATCTTTTCTTGGTTCTGGCGCCTTTGGGTTCTGCGGGATTTCTCCCGATCCCATTGGCATTTTCTCCTTCCCTTTCTCAAGAATATGGAGAATCTTTTGGACTTGTGGATGGGGGAGAGCTTTTTGCAACACTTCCACCTGCTGTTGAAGGAGAGAGAACTCTATCTCGCGTTCCCCCATTTCTGCAGTCTGCCAAGAGTCGTGAATCCCTTAAGGAAGAGAGAGATGACCTTGCTCTGATACCACTGTCACAAAAATACGGAAGCGAAAACTGACTGTTAAATGCAATTTATATACTCAAGAGACTTTGGAGAGAAAGAGAGAAAGCTTGACACATCATTGGGGACCAGAAGATGGGCTGGTCCCCCCCCCATTAAGAGAATATCCTTATTACTAAGGGAGAATTCTTTACAAGCACAGGAATGGGGCAAAAGCCAGTCCTCTATTCTTTCTTGTCCTCCTCCTTCTGACTGAGAGAGTAGAAGAACTGTTCTACTACTAAGAGGATCTTTCCTCTTCTGTGAGATTTTGGGAAGCTCTCGTAGATGAGAGTCTATCTTCCACAAAACTCATCGGAAGCTCTCAAAAACGAGTTTATCTTCCGCTAACTATGTCTCTTCGGACATGATCATTCTTGCAGTCAACCCACGAAGGAAACATGCAAAACACACGCACACATGCTTGCTGTAATTTTCTGCACATAACCAGAAATTGTTACCTGAGCGCGTTCCAATGCCGAAACGGAGGTCCTTTTCGTGACGGAAATGCTCCAAACTTTGTGTGTGTATAGTAGGTAGAGAGGAATAGTTTCCTACTAAAGCTTTGCTGAAATTCACCCTAATACAGGTGATTAGGGGCTGAAAACAGAGAATTTGCAACAGCTAGTAGAGAGAGAAAAAGAGTTTTCTACTACTTTACGCGATGAAACTTCTCCCACAGCTGCCTATGACCATGAGAGGCCTTGTTTTAGGTGATGGGTGCACAGAGGCTCCACATACACCACAAGGTGCTGCTCTCAAGCTTCAATGGAGAGCTTCACTGCGTAGAGGACGTTCAATTTAGAGGGGGTAGTGCACTGTCAACCTGGCAAGAGGGGGAGGGGCTGCTCTCTTATAGCCTCCCAGAAGAGGGGGCGCTAGCATGAAGAGAGAGAGAGAGAGAGAGAGAGAGAGAGAGAGAGAGAGAGAGAGAGAGATTGCATGGGAAAGTGTGCCAAGTGTCACACTTACTTTAAAATTTAAAAACCATTCAACTTTTGGCTTTAAAAATCCTATGCTAGTTAATGAAATGTGCAATTAAGTGCACAACTGCACACATAGATGCAACCAATTAAATTGTTAGCTGCTCCCCAACGCAATGCCGTACCGACACTGCTCTGGCATTACCTGTTCGCACTTGTCCGGCCATTTGGTCCAACGTAAATCATTTAAGAATACTTTAACTAACTTATCCTAAGGCCGTAAAATAATCAGGCCTTAGGGTTAATATTCTAAGGACCCCATCTCATTCCTGTGCTTGCACTAGCGCGCGTAATTTTTTGAGCCTGAAATTTGAGGCGACTATCTACCCCTTCATTGAAGACCCGATTTCCCAATCGTTAAGGCTTCAGGGTATTTTCTTCTAGGGTCTCCCTGAGGTGCACTTGCCCAAACTTGGGCGCAACTGAGGCCCCAGAACTGCTAAATCTATTCTGATGTGCACACAACTAATTAGATAATTCTTTTCTCGTAAATAAATTAATTATTTACAAAGTCTGACTTGGTTACAATGTCCATGGCCTCATATATTGTAAGGTGTAGCGGAAGTGAATGTTGAACTTTGCTCAAGATAAGTGCTCCGAACTGTGCTCAAGCCTCAAGGTTCCTTTTACTTACGGAAGGGAGAGCCTTCCGTTGCTTTAGTGAGAGAGTGCAATGGACACAAACAAAGTGGATGAACATTGTGAATGAAGGTGCTGAGACTGAGAGATAGAGAGAAGAGAATACGACACCAGAATGTTGTCAAAACCTCCTCCGAAGGCCCCACTCTCTATGCCGAGAGCGGTCTACTATTGATTGCACAAATCTCTACAATGCTTGGACTTGCCGGCAATGTCGACGACGAGATGGGCTGAAATCTGAAAATGCTAACGGCTGAAATCTGTAAATCTTTATCTGCTGAATTCTGACTCTATGTCGATTACGACGATGCAACGGCGACGCGCTGAAAATGCAAATGCCGAAATCTGCGTTTTCTGGGCTGAATCTGCAAACTGTGTTGGATCTGACCGTGCGGCGAGGATCTGTTGCGGGATGGTGAGATCTGCGAGGTTTGGGGGTGCTACTGCAGAGTCTGAATACTGAAAACTGAAAACGCTGAGTCTACTGTGGTTCTGTCGCGAAGATCTGCAAAAACGCTAGGCTGATTTGGGATCTTGTTGCAAAAACGCTAAGTCCCTTGCTGTGCAATTTGCTAACGCTAGGGCTGATCTATCTTTTGCAGGTTCTGCTATCGCCGGTTTGGATATGCAAAAGCAAAACGCTGGCTAATCTGCTTGCAAATGAAAATGCTAGCTGATCTTTGGTCCTTGGCTGAAAACGCTAGGTTTATCCCCGGTGGGGGGTCTTGTTGAGAAGGTGCTTGTTGAACAAGTTGTTCTTGCTGCCTCTTCTGCCAGAAAGTGCTAGCGCTAGGTTTCTTATGTATACAAACTTAGCAAAATTTCCCTACCTAGTTTCCAACAAAAGTCACTTAAAAATAATAAGTGAAAATTGTCAAAAATAGGGAAAATAGGTCTATGCACTGTAAAAATGCTCCTGATGGGTTCTGATGGTCATGCTGTGTGCAACCAGAGGACAGAGGATATGCATCTATTCTAAGTGTTTGGACATGCACGGGCTGCGAACAGACTCACAAAGGTGCCAGATCACTTCCTATTCTAGACTGACTTGACTGAACTGAACCTTGGTCATGCTGTAGTGTAAGGTGCAGCGGAATGAATGTTTGAACTTTGCTCAAGATGAGTGCTCCGAACTGTGCTCAAGGTTCCTTTACTTACGGAAGAGAGAGCCTTCCGTTCCTTTAGTGAGAGAGTGCAATGGACACAAACAAAGTGGATGAACACTGTGAATGGAAGTGCATGAGACTGAGAGATAGAGAAGAGAATATGACACCAGAGACGACGTAAAACCCTCCTCCGAAGGCCCCACTCTCTATGGCGAGAGCGGTCTACTTATGATTGCACAAATCTCTACAATGCTTGGACTTGCCGACGATGTTGACGACGATGAGGACGACGACGAGACAAGCTGAAATCTGAAAACGCTAAGGGCTGAAATCTGCAAATCTTTATCTGCTGAATTCTGACTCTATGTCGATGACGATGTCGATGGCGACGATGACACGCTGAAAACGTAGATGCTGAAATCTGTGTTTTCTGGGCTGAAACTGCGAACTTTGCAGGATCTGACTGTGCGACAAGGATCTGCTGCGGGAAGGTGAGATCTACGAGGTTTGGGACTTGATCTGCGAGTGCTAAGGGCTGAAAACTGAAAACGCTGATGGTTCTTGAAGTTCCGTCGCGGTAATCTGCAAAACACTGAGGTTGATCTGCAAACCAAAAGCGCTAGGGGCTAAAAACTATCCTTGTTGATGGAACTGCTAACGCTAGGGCTGATCTGCTGTTTCGGGGAAATCTGCTAACGCTAGGGCTGATCTGCTGTCTGTTGTCGTCGGGAATCTGCAAGTGCAAAAACGCTGGCTGATCTGGTGCAAAAACGCTAGGCCTTCTTGTGAGAGAAAACGCTAGAGTTGTCGTGGGGGTTGGTCTTGCTGAGAAGTTGCTTGTTGAGCACGTGCTCCTGCTGCCTCTTCTGCCAGAAAGTGCTAGCGCTAGGTTTCTACTTATACAAACTTCGTAAATTTGCCCTACCTACTTTCCAACAAAAGTCACTTAAAAATAATAAGTGAAAAATGTCAAAAATAGGGAAAATAGGTCTATGCACTGTAAAAATGCTCCCTATGGAAATCTGATGGTCATGCTGTGTGCAACCAGAGGATATGCATCTAATCTAAGTGTCTGGACATGCACGGTCTGCGAATAGACTCACAAAATTGCCAGATCACTTCCTATTCTAGACTGACTTGACTGAATTGAACCCTGGTCATGCTGTAGCTTGTCCACGGACACATAGGGTTGGATGTGTCACGTGACATCCCCTCCTTTTCAAAGTGAGGTACTGGTACCGAACTGTATGGCGTTGAGGGAGATCGCCAATAGGATCCGGAATTTTGGAAGGGACACTTCGCCGGCCCACTCTAATGTGTGGGTCGTGCGGTACTTGAACTTCATAAAGGTCTGCAACGCTTGCTTCTTTGGGCTACGCCGAAAGCGACACAAAGTCTTCTGAGGCTCCTTCAATGCTTCAACTTCGTTTAGAGTCATGCTTCTTTCTTCTTCAAGAATCTCCATGGTTGAAAATTCCTGAAACCATTTCCAACGCAAAAACATTGAACATAGCTATTCCATGTAAAGTGACTTGAAAAAATCTCGTCTTCCTCAAAGACTGTGCATGCAATGTAGATGAACAAACCGACGGAGTGCCAAACCGTTCATCACCCACACGCAAACAATGAGATCGAATCTTGTCGTGCTGATCTAAATCAATCAACTGTGGCAATTCACAACGAAAATGCCCATGCTTGGTGCTCATACTTTCATGTGCTCTTCCTACGAATGTGTCATGCCAAGGAAGGGACATGGAATGTGACTTCCTGAAATGCTTACTTTTCAGCTTTTCATGAACAATCCGCATACATTCGTGCTCATTCATGTGTCAAACGTGCTCAACGAACAATATATCATGCCTAGGAAAAGGGATCACAAAAAGACGCTGACAAAAATACAGGAAACGATCACGAATGAAACACTCGTACAATGCGTGCGTATTAATCATGCGAACACATAATACTTCCTGTGAGGGTTCTTTGGACCGACGCTCGAGAGCCAAGATCGGTTCTTCTTGAGGGGGTCCTTTGGACCTCGGCTCGAGAGCAAAGATCGATCCTTCGTGATTGATTGAATCTGCAACGAGGTTAGCTTCGCTAGAAAAAGCATCAACTAACACATCATCCTTGTGAACAATCACGTCATCTTCATGCAACTCATCATGCTTGTGAGAAATCACATCTTGATCATGCAAATCATCATGCTTGTCAATGTCATCCAAATCATCATGCTCATTGTTATCATTCAAATCATCAGCATTCAAATCATCATGCTTCTCATAATCATGCAAATCCCGTGTGTCATGCTTGGGAGAAGAAGAGACTAAGAGAGTCTCCTTTCCCCAAATCTCTTGCATCTGTGCCTGAACTTGAGAAAAGAGTCGCCAGAACTCTTTCCTGTGTCGGTCGCTTTGTTCTTGTCTTGCTTTGGCTGCCGTTCTTTCTGCGTCTCTTTCTGCTTCTCTTTCTGCGTGTCTGCGTTCCATTTTTGCCATTATTTCTGCATTTCTTGCTTCGCGTTCTAACTTCCTTTCCATAAACATTTGCTTCAACTCCTCCATAGGAGTTAGTGCAATCCTTGGCGTAGATGGGGAAGGTCGGAAAAACCTTCTGGTGGGGAAAATTCTTCTTCGCCTCTCTCATGCTCATCACCTCTAAGTGAAGTATCCATTCCGCTTCAAGTATGAACATCTACAGAAGTTGTGGGTTCTTGTGGTCTTGGGTTCTGAAGTTCACGAGGAACTTGGGTTCTTGGGTTCTTGAGGGTCTTGAGTTCTTGAGGTTCTTCTTTCGCTTGCAATCTGTGTTAGAGAAGGATCTTCTCTTCACTTGGTGGCCTTGCGCCCACACCAAGGTTGCTTTTTCCCACCTCACGTCGATTGGCCGGCCGCTAAGTGCACGGTCCGCTCTCAATGAGTGAAAAGAGGCACAAGGGGAGGTTGGACAAGCCCTTCTTTCTTGGGTTTCCTGTCACTCTTCAAAAACACGATTAGGAATCGACACGCCCAAGTGAACTTGGGTTCGTGCGACCCCAACAAGCAAAAAAATTCATGTGGTTCTTGTGGTTCTTTCCTTGAGTGATACAGAACATTGCCAAAGCTCTGATACCAATGTAAGGTGCAACAGAATGAATGTTTAAACTTTGCTCAAGATGAGTGCTCCGAACTGTGCTCAAGGTTCCTTTACCTACGGAAGGGAGAGCCTTGGGAGAGCCTTCCGTTCCTTTAGTGAGAGAGTGCAATGGACACAAACAAAGTGGATGAACACTGTGAATGGAAGTGCATGAGACTGAGAGATAGAGAAGAGAATACGACACCAGAGACGTTGTAAAACCCTCCTCCGAAGGCCCCACTCTCTATGGCGAGAGTGGTCTACTTATGATTGCACAAATCTCTGCAATGCTTGGACTTGCCGACGATGATGAGGACGACGAGACAAGCTGAAATCTGAAAACGCTAAGGGCTGAAATCTGCAAATCTTTATCTGCTGAATTCTGACTCTATGTCGATGACGATGTCGATGGCGACGATGACACGCTGAAAACGTAGATGCTGAAATCTGTGTTTTCTGGGCTGAAACTGCGAACTTTGCAGGATCTGACTGCGCGACAAGGATTTGTTGCGGGAAGGTGAGATCTGCGAGGTTCTGGACTTGATCTGCGAGTGCTAAGGGCTGAAAACTGAAAACGCTGATGGTTCTTGAAGTTCCGTCGCGGTAATCTGCAAAACACTGAGGTTGATCTGCAAACCAAAAGCGCTAGGGGCTAAAAACTATCCTTGTTGATGGAATTGCTAACGCTAGGGCTGATCTGTTGTTTCGGGGAAATCTACTAACGCTAGGGCTGATCTGCTGTCTACTGTCGTCGGGAATCTGCAAGTGCAAAAACGCTGGCTGATCTGGTGTAAAAACGCTAGGCCTTCTGGTGAGAGAACACGCTAGAGTTGTCGTGGGGGTTGGTCTTGCTGAGAAGTTGCCTGTTGAGCAAGTGCTCCTGCTGCCTCTTCTGCGAGAAAGTGCTAGCGCTAGGTTTCTACTTATACAAACTTAGAAAATTTGCCCTACCTACTTTCCAACAAAAGTCACTTAAAAATAATAAGTAGAAAATGTCAAAAATAGGGAAAATAGGTCTATGCACTGTAAAAATGCTCATGATGGAAATGTGATGGTCATGCTGTGTGCAACCAGAGGATATGCATCTAATCTAGGTGTCTGGACATGCACGGTCTGCAAACAGACTCACAAAAGTGCCAGATCACTTCCTATTCTAGACTGACTTGACTGAACTGAACCCTGGTCATGCTGTAGCTTGTCCACGGACACATAGGGTTGGATGTGTCACGTGACATATATCTTGCCGATGCAAGGTTTCATGGAATCCAACACCCGTAGGAGGTGGATGATAGGCTTCACCATTTTGGAGATTGGCTTTACTTCCTCCCACCATTCCGGCATGTCGGCCTGTGCTCGGCATGCCACTCCATTGACACTTTTTGACTCGGGCATTGCCAAGAACTCATTACTAATGAAGAGTCTCCTCAATGCCCCACTACATGAACTCAAGGTATTGAGCATAATGAAGTTGAAGGCGAAGCGAGTCTCCGAGTATTTAAGAAGAACTAGCTTTGACCTCTTTGAAAATTCAGCCTCAAGCTTCGAATATTAGAGAAAGCTCGAAGAGGAGGAGAAAGGGCTACTAGGTAGTAGATAAGGGCCCAAGTCTCAAGCCTTCAAGCTCGGAGAGGAGAGAGAGAGAGAGAGAGAGAGAGAGAGAGAGAGGAGAGATGACCCATGTGGCATGGATGATGGCCCGCCGCCCATGGGACTCGAGAGCACTTAGAAGTTAGAAGGGTAGGCTTGCCAAGGCCTTCCCTTGTGTGCCCTTAAATAGCAAACTATTGCCCCCAAAATTGGCCGTTGAGAGGCGTTTGAAAAAGTTTGAATTTTGAATTTCAAAACTTGCCGCTCGTCCGTCCCGCCCCCTGTCCGTGTTCCATGTTGCCCCGTCATTGGGGACCCGCGTCCTGGGACGCGTCCCGCCCTCGTCCCTTGTGAGGGACGTCCCTGTGTCTCAAAACGGCGTCCCGTCCCTCGTTTCCGCGTCCCCCGTCACGTCCCGCCTGTTTAGGGCCGCGTCCCCCCGTCCCCTGTTTCTATGGGTGAAGGAGTTAAGTAGGTGGGTGGCCTCTCTGGATCCATGATGTAATCCACGGTACCCCCCCCCCCCCCTCCGGGCTGCAACTCCGTGTGATGTGCATGTCAGCCCTCATGAGGTGGGCCACTGTGCCAGCCCGTCATAAATAACGAGACGGTGGTTAGAGCCTAATCTGAGCGAATGATGGCTGTACTCTGTAATGCGAGCTGTCTGTCGAATCTCTCATGGTGGCCTCCTCCTATATGGCGAATAGTGCCACCGGGTCCTCTGTGTCGTATGTCTCACACTGGCTCTAGCATGTCCTGGCATTGAAGTCTCCCATAAGGAAGACTTTCCCTAGTGTAGAGTACTCCATGATCTCATTTGACAGGCATGTGTATGGGGATAATCTCTCAACTGTACTTTTGACCATACAGGAGTGTTCATAGTGTCACAGATATCCCAAATCTTCTTTTAAAATTGAATTTGGACTCATTTTGACCAGTCTAAACTGCATTTCACTATTTTGGCCATAACTTTCACAAACGGTATCGGATCGGAAAAGTTTTTATATCAAAACGTAGCCTGAGAGCGACTCTATAGATCTTAGAGCAAAACTTGAACTAAATGCATGCCAACGGCAACCATTTAGGTCAACTTTGAAAAAAACGTCGTTTGAGGACTCAAAATACATCCGCAAGTTAGGGGTGTCTAAAAGCGACAATTTGCGAGAATTGTGACGAAACGGTTGCGGTTTTGGACATAGTTTTGACTTTCCCCTAACCAAAGCACTTGAACACAGTGGACTAAGTCTACTTGAACCAAGCAAAAGCTCTTAAGCCCAAAAATCATGTCTACCCTAGATTCAAACGCAGCTTACACAAGCTTGGAGATCCCGACGATAGAGGAATATCCTCCCACAATGGATCTTCCAAACTTGCAATTGATAAAGATCCATCTTGTTGAGAGAGTTTGGATGATTGGTCATGAGAGTGAAGGACTATATAGATACATTGACGACAATGAGGTCAATCTTTATAGGTGCTTAGATCCATACCTAGAAGAGATAACGGATTACAAGCTCTTATATGTCTACACATACGGAGTTGACTGTCAATGGAGATCTATAGTTGTCGACAAGTATGGACGAGAATACAGAGTTGTAGAAAGCACAAATCCACAGACTGTACTAGAAAGAGGTGGATATTTGGTCAATAAAGGACCACAAATGCCTCCACCAAACACGAGAATTCCTATAGGAATTCCAAGAAGAGAGCCACCAGGATTCCCTTCAAGAGCGATAACGACAGAAGGATTGGGAGAGTCTCTGGTTAGACTTGTAGACAATCGACGAGTTAGACCATCCCAAGTCCAAAAATGGGTAAACAGAAAATACTCCGGAGATAAAGATCCGAGAGATCACGTAACGGCTTTTAGAAGAGTGATTAGAGCAGAGGAAGTTTCAGATTTTGCGACACAGTTTGCGGGATTTGGATTGAGTCTAGAAGATGATGCAGCTACATGGTTCGACTCGGTGGAAAAATGGGATTTTCAGATGAGCTGTTTGAGGAGTTTATTGAAGAATTCTCGCCAAAAGGCATTGCTCACAACACGGTCTCGCAAATCCATAGATTCAAATAGAAAGAGAATGAATCAGTACGCAAAGCATCATTACGGCTCAAGAGATATGTTAAGCTCTGTCCGAGAGCGGAATTACCTACACAAGCACGACTGATGCTGATCTTTATCCAGGGAATGAGACATGCGGGCCTTCAGAAAGATCTGCATATGATAAGGAGGATGACGCTAAACGAGTTGATCAAAGAAGCTCTTTATCTAGTGGATAACTGTGAGGCATACAAAGAAAAGGACTTAAAGAGTCAAGGAGATGACACATCCTCTCAGCACTGTTTCACAGATAAGTGAGTCCATTGCTAAGCCAACGGCACCTATTGATCAAGAAAAGCTTATCGACGACTTGGTCAAGACGTTGATTCCTCTTGTAAGGTCTGATTTGGGAGAGCCGAAGTGGTGTGAAATTGAGAGAAAATGGACGAACCATACGAGGGAAGAGTGCTATTATAGCATGGAAAATGCTAGGGAGAGGTATGTGCAACCTGTTCCAGAAGCACCTACTCCACCTAGATACATTACGGAGAATGTGCCAAGACCAATAGGAGTTTTAAGGCCACAGCTTGTCTTAGGACAACAACCCCCGCTGCCAGGTGCTAGAATGCCGGTAGACATGAGATACATGCCAATGATGGAAGCATCAAATAAACCAACGCCAGTACCAGCTACAATGTGGTATAGCAACCAAAGTGAGTACTACCCTTCGGAGCAACAAAATGTGAGGGAAACACATGGAGTGGTGAGGCCGGTACAACCTCCACCTCCTGGGTTTCAGTCGAAAGAAAGAAGGTATGAAATGGACGAAAGGACATTGCGATTCATTGCAAATAGCGGCTTATCTAGGTCAAAGCTTGCTTATAGCCAAGAGGAAATGCTAAAAGAATCTCCTCAACCAGAGACAGATTGTCACAAAAGTCGTGACAACCACTTGGTCAAACAATGTCCTCATACGGAGATCACTGAAGTAAATGCCTATTGTCTTGAGTGTGGCATCACTCACTTGATCCCCGATTGCCCGAAAAACCCAAACCAAATCAGGAAAATCACGACGAATGTATTAGGGATTGTTCAGCTCCCTAGTAGCTCAGAAAATGAAAATGTCGTACCAGTTCAAGTGGTTACGAGAGCACAAGCTCAAAAGAAAGCTGATGAGAATCCAGAGACAAAGAACACGGAAAGTGACACGAGTCCAAAGACAGATGATGGACCAAAGACAGACGCACCTAGTCAGAAAACCAAGAGCAAACGAAATAGTTGGAAAGCTAGAAAGACTAGGATGAAAGCACGCAGGGAACGAGAGCAAAAATCCCTAGCTGAGAAGCTTACCGAAGCTGAGGAGAAGATAAAACAACATGAGGAAAAGGAGGCACCTTCTCTTACACAGATGGTTAAACCTCTAGAAGAACCATCCACGGATGAGAAACCGAGAAGTGCTAGTTCAGGAGGATCTGTGTTGGCAGAGAAGGTTAATGAGACATTAGATGCCCTCTTGAAAGCCTATGATGTGAGGCTCAAAAACAACCAAACCCAAGAACACACGTAGATGAAATATCTCTATGCGGAACTAGAAAAGCAAAGGTTTGAAATGTGCCAGAAAATGATTCAAACAGCCCAAGCTTAACAAGAACCACCAATTGCAAAACCTGAGAATGTGATCCGTGTCATGCCTACACAAGTAATCCCACCAAACCAGGAACTAAAAGAGCCAGATTCTAGTCATGAGCACATACCAAACCTCAAAGACCAAGCATTAGAACCAAGGATAGTACTGAATACCATGGATAACTCTTCCGAGGGATTTCACCAAGCTATACCTGAGGATTGTAAAGAGATAGATAGTCTTGACGAATTGTGGAAACAAGTCAGAGAGGCCAATGAAACCGATGACCTAAGAAGACGAGTAGACAAGACTGGTGATGAACGAGGAGTGTTTCTACCACCAATAGAGGAATTTGAGACTGGATCTCAAATGAATCTAGACGTGCGATCGTATTAGGGCGACAAAGGATGTGTACAATCTATGGATAGTCAACCCCATTCACTAAGAACACTACCGTCCTACATGGGAGAGTACGAGACCAAGTCAGATGTGGTTGCAGTACCATCACAAAGACTGTCTCCCAACAAGGCCATCGATTCAAAGGGACTAGTAGATATTCTATCTACCCTAGTCACCTGTACAATAATGTTAGCCGAGTTGCTCAGAATAAGACCAAACATGTGGGCTAATGTGGGTAAATGTCTAGAGAAATTTGGTGTGAAAACCCCAATGACTCAAATCGAGGAAGGCATCAAAGAGCTTGAAATGCCTCAGCTAAATACTAGGCCAGTGTCATTAAACAAGGTAGGCGAGTATTACGAAGGAGAAGATGGAAAAACCACCCTTCCTATGGAATTCAATAATGTAAAAATCATGGCAATCCTTGACAGTGGAGTTGGTGTGGCCATTGCAACCAAAGAGGTTTGGAAAAAATGGGGAAAACCTGCCTTGATATCCACACGAATGACCCTGCAGCTTGCAGACGGACACAAGGAAAAGCCCCTAGGACTGCTAGAAAAAGTACTTGTTACTTCTTGTGGCATTGAATATGAACACACTTTTGCTGTTGTTGACTTTGGCAAGAAGAACAACTATGACATCATTCTGGGAATACCATTCATGCGACAATTGAAAATGGTCCAAGATTGGGGTTATGACCATATATACCTGAGACATATGGAAACCATAACAAAGATAAACTTGAGGGACCATAGCTATAGGGATGTGACGAGAACACCGGTTGAGGAGTTTGATTCCGCCACAGTAGCAGGATCAGAACTTCCAGTTTGGTTACGTAAGCCTAAAGAACTGTGGATGTGTGGAGCTTCACAATGTGGTAGCTTGAAACGTGAGGAATGTATCCTAGAACAGGTTATAGAGGATATGGACTATATCCCAGAACCATTTCCTGAAGAGGAGTTAGAGCCTTTTGGATGGGAACACATCTTGGCTACTGTGGACGTGTGCGTCGTGGAGGATGCTCCCACAACAAAGTTTTGTGATGAAAATGGCTATGATGTCGTTCCTTATTTTGCAGTGAGTGTAATCCAGGAAAACGAAGAGATCTAGACATCAACAAGCTCTCGAAATAAGGAGCAAACAAAGAAATGTGGAGAATCAAAAGATGAAGAAGACGACGAGTTCTATGACTCTGTAGAACACTTCGAGCTTCAAGAAGATCAACGACTCGGGAATCAATGTCATCGCTACACGAATAATGTGCATCAAAAGTGGATTCCAAAGTCCTCCGTGAAGACACAGCCATTACAAGCATCCTTATACATGGCTCCTAATAAGGATGCAAAGACTCAGCTAGGAGGAATACGACCAGAGCAACGAGCTAACAATGCTCTAATCAATGGGCTAGAAAAGTCCTCTAAGAACTACCACCCACGAGCAAACAGACAGTAACTTTCCACTACCAGCCAAAAAATCAAGGGAAAGTACAAGAAGTCAACCTTACTGAGGATATTAGCGATAATGATGAGTCTTACGACATCCCCTATCATCAACTCAAGCCATCACTATCACCAACCCCTTCACCAACAACCATGACAGGTCAAAAGAACAGGACAACCAGCCAAAGCCAAAAAGCTCGACAAATCTGGATACCAAAAAGCCAGATCGGCCAAAAACAGATATGGATCAAGAAGACAAAGATCTCTAATGACAAATCACAAGATCCAACACCAAAACAAAAACAAGGAAAGCGTGCACGAACAGGTAAGAATATCACAAAATTGCAAGCTTTCACAACTCAGGTTTGGGCTCCAACGAAGTTGATTCAAGCACGAAAAAGTCAGGAATCCATTTGGATTCCAAAACAACCACAGTATCAACTTTCAAAGCCCGAATCCCGTCCCCAACCAAGCGTACAAGGGCTGCAGCAAAGACCACTGTTGACTCACACGACAAAAAGGTGGATCCCAAAGAAGTCTCTTCAAACACAAACAAAGCACGGGCAAGTATGGGTTCCCAAACGAGAGCCAGCAACAAAAGAGCCAATAATCGCAAAGAAATGGGTCCCAAAGAAGAACAACAAAACTGCTGTCAGTGCATCGCCGTTTGAATTCTTACAATTCTTCCTACGATTACAATACAGTTAGAAGAGAGCAAGTTGCTTCAATCAAGCAACGATACAGGAGCTTCAAAGACCATTACATTGCTTAGAATAGGAAGCCTCGCCAACAAATGCCAATAAGCAAATTGCTTATACCCACATCTTGCACAACATAAATCTTTTCCATGCATTGACTGTGTATGCATAATAGGGCTACATTACAAGGCTTGCATAGCACAACTTTTAATTGCCCAAGCGCAACACATACCCTTTGCGATACCCTGTCGATGACTCCAAATAGGAAGGGGGGAGGCATTCTGAATGCGGACCTAACATTATGACTATTAGAGGGCAACGTTTTGTGAGAGGCATTGAATTTTTGCGTTTTATTGTGATAATTTTTTGACAAAATTTAGAGTATATGCCCTCATAGTAGTGTTACAGAGGAGTATGAAGACAAAATCCATATATGAGCCCCTAGGCTTATGTGTATTGTGTACATAGCATTTAGATTTCTATTTGAATGATTTTTCTTTTGTTAAGTTTTTTTAAAGATTCTCTTTGTTTATTATTAAGAAAAAATAAAAAAATCCATAATCCTCATGAAGAAAAGACTGACGAGAGGCCTGAGCACTACAAAGAGAAGAAGGTTCCCCCTCCCACTCTGTCTCTGTGGTAGCAAATTTGGAGCCTTAGGGGGCGAAGTAGCATAGGGTGATGTAGATAATCTTGTCTCGTGATAGCTCAAAGCGGATCCAAGGTAATTGGCTTGTGGGTCCCGTGCGACAATTTGTATCTTGCTTTGGAGTCTCTTTGAAGAGTATAGCGACCCCTCCTCACCCTCGTGTGGTGTGCTTGCGAGTTTCCTCGATGTGAAGACTCCCATTGGAAGCCCTGGATCCTCGGTAGACTCCTCTCTGGGCTCTCATGTGTCTCTGTCAGAAGAATGAGGTCCCATCCTCTCATCACCTCCTCAAGCCTCTCTGGATGTGTGATGAGTGCGCGGCGGTGTGTGCAAGTGAAAGAGCACGCGAGAGTGTGCGGGGTGTGTGCTTTGCAGAGGAGGCGTTGAGTTGAGGAAGGGGGCGCTAGCAAAATGATGGAGCAGAGAGAGAGTGCTCGTGAGTTGCAAGGGGATTAGTGAGTTGAGTTGTTAAAAGCTCACTATCCCTTTATTATTTGTATAAGGACCAATTTAATAAGTTAGTGGCCAAGTTCAATGTGAACTTGGCTAAAGGTTAGTAACCTTTAAAATATACATTAAAAGGGGGCCATTTGGGCCTTTAACCCAACAACCTCCCACTTAAAGGCATAAATTGCGCCTTTAAGCTACGTGACTCCCACCATCTCTATGCATAGATGATGTTGTGCTTTGGGTAAGCACTTAGTGAGAGCATCGGCTGGATTTTGTGATGTATGGACCTTAACCAATGTAATAAGGCCATCCTCAAGCACTTCTCGTATGAGTGATACCGCACATCAATATGCTTTGTGCGTGCATGAAACATGGCGTTCTTTGCCAGACATATGGCACTCTGGCTATCACAACCAAGCATAGGTGCCTTGGCAGGCAAACCAAACTCACTACATAGGCGTGCTAACAAATAGCTTCTTTGGAAGCCTTAGTGGCTGAAATATATTCAGCTTCTGTCGTAAACAATGCAACAATCTTTTGCAATCTAGAACACCATGAAACAGCACCTCCTGCAAGAGTAAATACATAGCGACTTGTGGATTTTCGTGTATCCACATCACCAGCCATGTCAGAGTCACAAAATCCCTTCAACTCCATTGGTCCTTTACCATAGCAGAGGCATTTGTTTTTAGTCCCTTTCAAGTACCTCATAATGGACTTCACTGCATCCCAATGCAACCTGCCTGGATTAGCCATAAATCGGCTAACAACTCCCACTGCATGGGCTATATTAGGCCTAGTAGCAACCATAGCATACATAAGTGAACCACAAGCTGAAGCATAAGGCACACTTTGCATGTCATTGGCTTCTTCCTTTGACTTGGGATAATCATCCTTGGAGATTTTGACATATGGCTGTAATGGCACACCAAGAGGCTTTGCTTCAGCCATGTTAAATCTGTCCAGCACCTTTTCAATGTACTTTTCTTGCGACAAATACAATAGGCGCTTGTCTCTTTGCCGTGTAACACGCACTCCAAGTATATGTTCAGCTGTCCCAAAGTCTTTCATTGAAAACGCAGATTTCAGCTGCCCTTTAAGAGCATCAACAATGCTTCTTTTCTTTGCAGCTATCAACATATCGTCTACATAGAGCACAAGAATGATAGGGTTGCCATCCTCATCACGTTTGGTATACAAACAATGGTCTGCATGGCTTCTTTTGTAACCATGTTTAAGCATGAAGCGATCAAACTTCTTGTACCACTGTCTACATGATTGTTTCAGCCCATACAAGCTTCTATTGAGCATACATACCAAATGTTCCTTGCCAGGGATAACAAAACCCTTGGGTTGCTTCATGTAAAGCTCTTCTTCCACATCACCATGCAAGAAAGCGGTATGTACATCCATTTGGTCCATTTCCAAATCAAGAGCAGCCACTATGGCAAACAGTACACGCAAAGTGATCATCTTCACAACAGGAGAGAACACCTCGTGAAAGTCTATGCCCTTGGTTTGAACATATCCCTTTGCCACAAGCCTTGTCTTATACTTGGGTTTTGCATCAACAATTTTGATTTTATACACCCATTTGTTAGGAATAGCCTTCCTTCCTTTGGGCAATTCAACCAAATCCCAAGTATGATTAACATGCAAAGCTTTAATCTCTTCTTGCATAGCAAGCTCCCACTTGTCGCTGTGCTCACATGTCTTTGCCTCTTTATACGTAAGTGGCTCTCCCTCGTCTGTCAACATAATGTAATGCAAAGAGGGGTCATATCGACTCACGGGCCGTCTTTGACGAATAGACCGCCTCACCCAATGGTCCACATTATCCGGCAATGGGTTTACATCAGGTGGCACGATAAAACCATCAACAATGGGCTGCTGTACATCATTTTCAGCACCATTTTCAGCATTGTTTTTTGGCTGCAAATGCCCTTCAGGAGCCTCAATTTGCTGTCCAACATCATCTGGCTCAAATACCACTGGATCATCTACATTTTCAGCCATTTGTGGTGCATCCTGAGGGTCAAAAATAGGCCTAACAGGTGGTTGGTCATGCTGAAATTTCACCCTTCTATGGTCATGCTTTGAGGCACAATTGTTTTGAAGCAGCTTTGCCTCATTAAAAACAACATCCCGGCTGCGGACAACCCTTTTGAGCTGAGGTAACCAAATCCTGTAACCCATTTCGCCTTCTTCACCATATCCCATGAAGAGGCCTTTAATGGACTTCGCATCTAGTTTACTCCTCAACTCAGGTCTAACATGCACAAAAGCTTTGCAACCAAAAATGCGTAAGTGATCATATGAAGCAGGCTTGCCAGACCAAACCTCTTCAGGGATGTCACCTTTCAAAGACACGTGAGGGGATCAATTGCATATATGCATTGCAGTTTTCAAAGCTTCTCCTCAGAATCCATGACAGAGATTAGCTGTGGACAACATGCATCTCACTCTCTCACAAAGTGTCCTATTGAATCTTTCAGCCACACCAGTAGAAGAGGGGCTGTATGGCACAATAAGCTCCCTCTGAATGCCAAATTTTCACAAAACTTGTTAAATTCAGTACTTGTGTACTCCCCCCCATTGTCTGTACGCAAGCATTTTAGCTTTCTACCTGTTTGGGTGGTCGCAAATGCATGAAATCTCTTAAACGCAGCAAAGGCTTCATCCTTAGACTTAAGCAAATAAACCCAAATTTTCCTAGAATGATCATCAACAAAGGAGACAAAATAACATACACCACCCATAGACTTAGTAGGCATGCTACATACATCAGAATGTACAAGATCAAGCACACAAGATTTACGAGAGACACCAGAGTAATAAGAACGCTTTACTTTCTTGCCATGTTGACATTCATTACAAAAGTCAAGCTTTGTGCCTTTAGCATCAAGCTTGTTCAAAGTACAAACCTTTTGGCTCATATGGCCAAGCCTCTTGTGCCACAACTCCATGTGAGAGTTAATTTCAGCCAATGCAATAAACTTGCTTGCCCAACAGGGCCTTCCCATGCATGCAGTAAAGTGTCCCTTTCTTTGTGCCCTTTACAATCAGCCTTGAGCCTTTAGTCATTTTCCATGATCCTCTCTCAAACAAGATGTTGTAACCATGCATATCCATCTGACCAACAGAAAGCAGACTCTTCTTGATTCCCGACACATATCTAACATCATGCAAGACAAGCTCATTTGTGCCATCTATGGAGAGATGCACAGTGCCAATACCTCAATGGAACATGCATGATTGTTTCCAAGGTATACATGGCCACGCTTGCCTACATCAAAAGTAGAGTCACATGAAATGAAGCACCGGAATCAACAATCCAAGTCTGGGACAATGGATCATTGACAGTCAACAAAGCATCAATAAGATCACTCTTGGTGATCTGCATGTCCTGTGAATGAACATTTAGAGAGGCATCAAGGTCATATCATCATCTGACAAAGTGGCACACTAGATGTCCTCTACATCTGACAGCTCCTCAATCACGACACTAGAAGCCACATTGGCCTTCTCTTTGTCCTTTGAGCTATCCTGTGCATCTGCCTTGACTTCCTTCTTCTCTTTCTTTTTGTCTCCGCCATTCTTTTTCCTTTCTAACTCAGCTTTATAGTACCTGCAATCGGGTTTCTTGTGACCTTTCCTGCCACATTGATAGCAAGTCACATCATCCTTGCCTTTGCTTGCATTTCCCCTTTCTTTACTCTTACTCTTACTCCTTTGTGCATAAGCATTCTTCTTTTCTGTCCTGTCTCTAACCATGTTGGTAGAGCTGCCTTCCTCTCCACTTGCTTTCCTCTTGATTTCTTCATTCAAGATAGAACCCCTAACACCATCAAAGGTCAAATTGGGGTTATTGGACAACGAAACCACCGAAGTTTCCCATGACTCAGGTAAGGTCATAAGCAAGAAGATAGCTTTTAGCTTATCATCAAAAGGGGGCAAGCCAAAATCTTGTAATTGCAACAAAGTACCTGCGAACAATGACAAGTGCTCTGCCGTGCTCTTGGACTCATTTAGTTGCATGCCAACAAGTTTTCACATCAAGTGCACCTGGTTGACAGGCCTGTTCAATCCAAAAAGGGCGGTAGACTTTACTTCAAACCTTGATTTAGCTTTCACCCATTATTAGTCGTCTATTTTACCTGTACTTTCAAGACACAACAAAGGGGAGAGGGATACAGGCTGATAGATTGCACCTGTATGAGTAGACGGACACCAGATTGGCCCCTAACTTAGGCGCCCCTTTCGGTATTTCTTTATTGTTCAAAAGAGGGAATAAACGCTGTGGTTCCCTACAAGCTGCCCCGCACAAACTCGGCTGAATTTCCACTGTTCCAGCCTGATTTCGGCAGCATAACTGTACTAGAACCCTTCACGGTCAGTATTCCCACGCATTGACTGACTTTCCCGACGCATACGGGCACTTTGCAAAACCTGGCGAGAATCTGCAGCACGCTGAATTCTCTGTTTTCAGCCCTGAAAATGCGCCAGATCGCCTGTACAGCGGTCCCCTTGCGTCCCCGAACCTCCTGGGGGTATTAGGGTCCGTTTAGGGCCAAAACCCTAAACCTGCAAAAATACACAGCAGGCTGTAATTCACTGTTTCGGGCTCCGTTCCGCGTGCCGGTCGCATCCCTAGCAAGTCCTCGAGCTCCCGCACCTGTAGGGCTACTTGCCCTTTGAATCGGACGAGATTTCTGGCGTGAAACCTCTCCGAATTCACCTGTACCTGCGGGGGGATTAGCCGCTAGCTAATCCAGTACCTGTGCAAGAGGCTCTTGCCTCGGCAATCGCGCATGAACCCACACAACTGTACATTGGTCAAATGAAAAGCCCACTAGAGGGGCATAACATACTGCCAAAGGGGAGAGAGAGGGCAGTGCGTAGCGTGCAGGGCATCACTCCTGGCACCGCACTGTGCATAAGAGGGAAAGCAAGCACTCCATAGCTCTTAACCTGTGACAGAGACTTGCAAAATGAGCCTCCCAGCTATAAATCACGTTTTTGCCTTCTCTATAAGTAGTAAACTGGCCTCAGAGTGCCAAGTGTCACTCATTTGTGCATTTTCCCGCTTTAGACCCTCGGGTCTAAAAATATCTCACCTGCAGCCTCTGTTGACTTGGCCACAGAGTAACAAAATGATCCCCATGTCAAACTGCACGTAATGACGCGAAGACATTTTCAGGTCCCAAAATAGCAGTTCCCTAAATTTTAGGAGATGCTGCCATTGTATCTTTCTAGGTCATCCGACCCTCTTTGTACACTGTGGCCACATCCAAAACTGAAATGTAGCCTCTGTAGCAAAGGATTCCACTTTGGCTAGTCAATGACCCCACTTGGCTAACCATAGTCCTTGTCCAACCTTAGTGCTCTCTTGCCCTCAGGCCTGGACTCCCTCTGGACAGTTCCACACTAGCTATGCAATGCAGGGCAGTTAGATTTCCCGAGGGGTGTTTCCAAAAAGTGAAAGTAAATAGATAATAAGAAAGAAATCAACAAAAAGGATAGATAGTAGTCACACGCTGGTGACATTGACAGACGTTGTATTTTCATACATTCCCTTTAACTTCTCCCACACATCAAAAGCAGTTGTGAGACCTTTCACATCAATGATGGTCTCATCGGTCATGGCCATTTTAATGTATGTAACGGCCTTCCTGTTCATGCTAACCCATGCTTCATCCATCATATTCTGTGGCTTCACTTGTTCAAGTGCCCCTTTGCAATCCTTAAGAAATACGAATCCTTGAATTCCTTGAATCCTGTCTTTCCAAATATCGAAACCTGTTCCATCGAACCTCCTAATCTCGAAGAGGTTCTTCACATTCGAAGAAGATGAGGCCATTTGCACGGATTAAGAGGGATAATACGTTGAATTTTTAGGCAAAATGCGCAAAAATCGGAGTATAGCCTCACAGAGATGTGCACTACAGCTCCAAATGGTCACATGAGCAATTTGGGGCAAAATAGGTCGATTTGGGCACAAAAATCAAATTTTGAAATTTATGCGCAGGAAATTTCAGCGAGCGAATTTGTGCTCTAAAACAACAAATTTAGTTGTTTTTAGCCTCACAAAACATACATAAAGCTAATACGCAGCCTTTAGAAGCATGCATGAGCAAAAGCCCCAATTTGTAGCATCAAAATTGCATGAAATTGAGCCACAAATGGTCATACATTGCCAAAATTTGTCAAATGTGCGTAGATTGCATCAATTTGCACTTTCCCCAATGTAATCGCACCATAAAAACACTTGCAAAAACCTGCGTAAATCTGAAATTTGCTTAAAACACTTGTTTTAGGTCTTGTTTTTCGGCAATTTCAGAGCTTTCGGGTATCAAGGACTTAGCAAAAGTATTCCCACACCTTAATACATCATTTGCAAAACCTAAAGTATTCCCACACCTTAATACATCATTTGCAAAACCTGTATTTTGCTGTCATAACCTGTAATTTGCTGTTTTTGACCTAATTTCAGCCTTTTTTGTGTCAATTTGGGTTGCCAGGAGCTCTCTAGTGTCCGGGGACGAGTCCTTTGGCGACGAAATTGCAAAATCTCGCGTGAAAGTTGACCTTCTTGGCTGAAATTCAGCGTGTCGCATAGGCCGCAAGTCCTTATGCGACAGTCTTGCCATCAATGAGGGCCCTACCATCTCCATATACTGCCTTCTCCCCTTCTTTACGAGCTTTCTTGACTCTAGGCATGCATGCTCAGCGATGGTCCTGTTGCATGAGAGAGAGAGAGAGAGAGAGAGAGAGAGAGAGAGAGAGAGAGAGAGAGAGAGACAAGCTTTAGGCATACATGCTCGGCGATGGTCCTGTTGCATGAGAGAGAGAGAGAGAGAGAGAGAGAGAGAGAGAGAGAGAGAGAGAGAGAGCTCCTGCTGCTGCCCTCTGCATTTGTCGAATGTGTGAGTGCACCGGCTTTCTAATGCCAGGTCACTGGCTCGTCACATTTCAACTGCTAGAGAACGTCAGAGACCTTTCAAGAACTCAAAGTAAAGGAATAAAGGGTTTATCCTGGATTCATCTAGGTATAGAAATTAATTCTTGTGCTTTTTGCACCAGAATGAGTCACTAATATTTGCTTGTACAATTTCTTTGTCTTTGATTTTTTTCATCAATCTATCAAAACAGTTTCAAAACTTGTGTTTATATTCATCATCAACATTCATGTCCCTTTTTTTTTCTAATCCCCATTAGTTTCTGTAAACTTCAGGGCCCATAATTTCATGAATGGCCAATCAATTCTAAGCCCATTCATGAAATTATGGGCCCTGTAGTTTACCAAGCGGCACAATGATGATTTATCTGTGTATCAAGTTGGTTTTATAAGTTGAGGTTTTGATTCATCTCTTCTTAGGCTTCTATTCGTTTTTAAGATTGATTAAGCAAAATTTCTTTGAAACTTTCAGATTTAGCCCAGATGTGCTCAGTATTCAGTTTACCAAAGGGCTACTTGGCTGGTTGGTGAATGCTACACTCATCAAGCTCTCTCTTTATGCTCTTGGTAACGGTGATGCAGCGATATTCGACATACTCTCATATGGGGGCTATGCCTTTGTTGGTGTATCGCTCTCAGTGATGGCACGCATGTTGTGGCATTACTCGTATTACGTCCTCATGCCGTTAACTAGTCTTTGTATGGCTGTTTTCTTGGTAAAGACAATGAAGCGCGTCGTCTTTGCTGAAGTGAGAAGTTATGAGAGGGACTCTAGCAGGCACCATTATTTACTTTTATTTATTGCAGTTGCACAGTTTCCATTGTCATTATGGCTTGGATATCTTAAAGGTACATGATACAAGCCGCTCTCCGAATGTATACACAAATGTATCATATTGAACATGGGCCTTGTCGTGTCCAGCAAAATGCTTAACAGTTAGAGAAAGGGCTTTGTATTAAGTTAAAAGATAGTGCTTTGCAGATAAGAAAGTATTGGTAATCTTTTTGGCTACAGAAGGGGTTAGTAAAGCATGGAACTCTTAGGAGCAATTGTGGAAAGTTCAGATAAAGCTTGTCGATTAGTGCCACTTTGCAAGTCAATGATGGCAAACCTGTTTTCTTCCTTTTTCTTGTAAGAGGGGCATCAACTAAGCATTGTCTTATATATATGTCAGCCCGTTAGAGAGAGAGTGGACATTTTGTTTTTCGATGTTATAGAGGGGATATTGAAAAGTGGGTCACATAGTCTTTTGTGGGCCATTGCGACTTTTTCACCTTGTTTTCTCACTACACCTAACACTGGATTCCCGGTAACAGTTATGAGACTAACTGAAAGCTTGTGTGAAGACGACTCTGAGAACAAGGGCAGCTCTAGCTTTTTGCTTTTCTATATAGGAGCTTGATGTTTTGGGACTAGTGCCTTTTGAAGATTTGCTTCTCTCACCACCTAAGACATTAAATGCTTCTTCTGGCAAGTTTGACTTCTGGTGGCATGTGTTGACATGAAGAGTAGTGATCAGTAAAAGCATCATACCCTTTTGGAGCAATTGTGGATGTCGAATTAAGCTTTTGGATTACTGCCACATGGTATGTTACGATGGCAGACTTTCTTTTCTTCCTATTTCTTATAAGAGAGGCATTAACCTGGCGTCGTCTTTCGTATGTGTAGGCCATTGTGAGAAATATTCGACAGTTTTTGATATTGAGCAGTGGGTAGAGCCATTAGATCATGTTGTCTCACGTTGCCTCCAAGATATTGAGGTGAGTGTTGGATCCGAGAGAACTGTGTGAGAAAGTTGCAGATTGTTGATTCTTTAGGGAATCGGGTTTTTGTTCGTTCTTTGTTGGCGCTACCTTTCAGTAGAAAGGGAGGGTGCATGCAGAGGGAGTTTTAGCGTGTGTACAATGGAGCACCCTTAAATTTTCAAAGGAGTGTTTTATTATTCTTTTATTTTTTGTCTATAGTCTCTCTCTCTCTCTCTCTCTCTCTCTCCTCTCCTCCCCCCCCCCCCCCCCCCCCCCCCCCCCCCCGAGATCGGAGTTAAAGGTAGTGCCAATGTCTGGCATTGTTAGGATTTGAGTCATAGGGGCCCGTTTATCTTGACGAATAGTTACTCTAGTATTTTCACCATGTTGTCCCGGAAGTTACATTGGTCAGGATTTTGAACTATTTTGTCAAGGGTCACAAGTGTTGTCAACATCATTCTTCTCGTACCTTTAGTGAGAGGAATAGGAATGTATGGCATATCAATTGATATATGTATATATACATGTATGTCTACACATATATACATACATGTATGTATATCTGAAGCAATTGGACAGCTCGTCGAGTTGTAGCAGCCAAGAGTGTAGGGTAAATGAGGGATTGAGTGTAGCAGACGAGCTCTGTAAGTGCACTTGAGCAAGGGTAGGGCGACAGGTTACATGTATGGCAAGGGCAGCTTTGCAAGTTCTACAGGGGTGGCGTGCAAGTTGCAACAGAAAGCCCTCTCTCATATTCTTTGATGTCCTCTCTTTCTATCTTAGTGATTTCTCTTCTCCATAGTTGCCTTGTATATGTTTGTGGCATTGCAAGTATTATCTAGTGTCATAGGATCTTTTCGGAGTTGACCCAGATTGGAGGTTAGGTGTCCACCGGAAGGAAGGCTAGTATGATGTGTTTTCATTGCATCTTCGGTTGCATTTTGACATCCTTGACAAGTTTTGGAGTTTCAAGAAGTGTAATCGGCACATGTTGCATTTGAAACTAAAAATGTCTTCAAGCCATTGTTGAATTGTAAAACGCATGGTCATTTGTCTCAAATTACACACACACACACACATATGTGTGTGTGTGTGTGTGTGTGTGTGTGTGTAGTACACACGCACACACACACACACACCTACAATAACTCATGCACCTTGTGCAAACATGGCATCATTGGCCTCGGGCACATTTACATTCAAAGCAAACATTTTGCCCACTTTCTTTCATTATGCAACTAGCTTTTCATCCTTATTGTGCTCTTTGACAAAGATACCATAAGAGTTGCACCTTGTGCAAACACGACATCATTCGCCTTGGGTACATTTGCATTTGAAGCAAACATTTTGCCCACTTTCTTTCCTTGCACTACCAACTTTCGACAAAGAGCACAATACGGATGAAAAGTTGATTCTTAAACCTGCTAAATTCAAACTCTCTCTAGTAAATTTAAATTTTACCCTAAGGATTTTCAAACTTCATACTTTGAGTCTAATGAGTATTTTTGATTGCTAATAATTTATACAGCTAGTTTCTATTTTTAGACTCATATAATTGCTCTAATTAACCCCCTTTGTCCTGTGCCTTTGATTAAGGTTGCGCGGGATAGTTTTATCCTTCTTTGCTTTGTACCTTTGACCTGAGATAATTATATAGCAATTATTCTTGCTCTTTTATAAACTTTCTTTAGTTCCAAGCTTTTGACCTAAATAAGGCCATAAGCACTTTAATCAAGTTCTCTTGTTCTCTTTTGTTTTTCCCAAGACTTGTTCAATTTAAGATGGAAAATACTTTTAAAAGGTTAGAAATTAATTTTCATGACATTATGAAAGGACATGGATCCTACGGGCAAGGCCACCGGCACGGTTAGATAGTGTGCACGTTAGGGAGAGGGTATAAGATAACACGGTTGGGTGGAGATTAGCACACGCATTACTCTCGTTTTTTCATTGGTATCCGAGCTATTCTTGGGAAAGGGAGAAAGCGGCTTGCATGTGTATGCGATACACATCTTCTCTCCCATGATCTGTAGACATGGATAACAACGCCTCCGCAACGCAACAAAAAGAAGACATGCACAAAGTTCTGTGCGCACCAAGAGGAGACAATCAATGGACAACGACTGCAGCCGCTCCATCTATGTCCTCCACAACGCATGACGAAGGCAAACTTGATTAGCAACTCTACGACATCGAGGCTCCGTTGGCACCATTGGGTGCGCGCAGGAAGGTCCTCTAAACCCTTGCATGAAGGAGAGTTGAACCCACCCCATGAGGATAAGAGGCCAATACTCTACCATTCAAGCTATTGAACCTTGTTGTGTATAACAAGGAAAGATAGCATACTTGAGTTGACAAGGAAAGCTACAAACTTCAAGGAAGTAGTTTCACCATTCCTTTTAACTTCTTTAAGAAAAACAAGTTTTCCTTCAATCAAAGTGAACAAAAGCTTTCACAAAAACAACGAGTTTTTATGAAGAATCAACGAAGGTGTTCTTACGACGAACGACACGTGAAGCCTACAATTTTCGCAAGGCAAGATTCGCATGCATCGCAAAAGTCATCGAGCATAAAAAACATAAAGACTTCAAGCTTTACAAGGTACAAGTTGACGTTTTTTTTTCTCTCTACGTTAGTGTGTGTTTACCATGGGCAGCGAGGATATTCCACCTACACACACTTCGATTTTGAGCTCGTACATCAAAATCTGGACACCACGTGTGCTACCGATATTAATATGCCTGACGATGATGATCTAGGAGATCATGGCCTTATAGACATGGTTGCTTTCAAGACTTTGGAAAATCGCCAAAGCGTACTTGAACGCAATCTCTCTGCACTAAATACAAATGTTACCAACCTTACTGAGCTACTTGTGAAATTTATGAATTCACAGATGGCTCAAGGAGCCCTAGGTGGCATTATTCAAGGAACCCAAGCTTGCACGACTCAAGGAGTCCAAGAGACAAGTGCTTCAGAAGATGCAGAAGGTAGTAATGCATTGCTTAAGAATATCACTATTCTTGAGTTTCACGGTGAAGAGCGTGATCGCAACAAGGATGCGGTTAATACGTTCTTACACAAATGGAGTGGTATTCATAGGTTGAGACACACCCCGGATATAAAGACAGTTGTGGAAACAAGTTTATCTCTTAAAGGTAAGGCCTATAAGTGATGGATGGCATTTCCAATAGATGCTCGTCCTCCGTCTTGGGCTGCGTTTCACTCTTTGGACTCCAATGAAGAGGATAAGAATTGGTTAGCATGGGATGCATGCCACATGTTTGGCCTCTCTCTCAGTCAGTACCTTTCCAAGTATTGGGAATAACATTAAAACTAGAAGGTCTAGATGAACTCCAAAAGATACACGGTTTTAATAGGGGTCTTGACAAAGACTACCGTCTTCATGTCAAGACCCAATATCTAAAAACTTCAGAAGAAGCCATCGGTCATGCCCAAAGATATGATGATAACCAAAAGAGGAAGGAAAATGTTCTCTACTCTAGGAATAATTTTGCTAAGAGCAATGTGGCTAAGAGTCAATGGCGAGGTAGATCTCCCACACGTTCCAAGAGGAATAAAAGACAATGTACCTCTCCACGTCCACACAAGAGGCTAAGAAGCCTAAGAAATCACGAGATACTCCACCTGGGCCTCTCAACACTGCTGATTTTGAGCGTGCAAAGAAACACAATTTGTGTTTCAGATGTCTTTCGGACCAACATAACAAGAAGGATTGTCCTTTTTTGCAAGGAAAAGAAAAGGCCATGCCCACGGTGCAATGCCTCACATTAAATTCATCTCCTAATTATTGTGCTATAGAGGTTCTTCCTATGGAAGAAAAGCACAAGTGTTGTGTGCCTGCTTCAATGTGGCAGTCCACCTTTGGTCCCCATGAGTTGATTCGCATGCACGACACTATTTACGGACAACGTGTTTGTATTTTAGTGGATGATGGTGCAAGTTATAACTTCTTGAACTATAAGCTAGTCAAGAAATTGAAGCTTACACAGACTCCCTGCTCCTACAGGTATGTGGTAGAATAGATGTCTGGAAATGATAAAGAAGTATGGGACACGGTAGTTCAAGGGGTTGAGCTTATTGTTCAAGATCATACGATGATGCTTGAATTTCAAGTTATGAACATGGATGGTGTTGATGTAGTTTAGGATGGGAGTGGCTGCATGGTTTAAGAAACACATTGCACACTAGTTATGAACACAACTCCCTATCCTTTATGGCCATGTGCTTTTGCTTGATGAGAAAAATACACCATGTGCACCTCTTATATGTACAGTGGAGCTTTCTATTTTTCAAAAAGAAGATTTAATAGCTGAAGTCTTTTTGTGTTACTGCTTGTCTCCAAGTCTTGTGAATTCTCAAGAGCAAAGTGCTATGAATTCTGGTTATGGTATGCAAAGTGCAATGAACTTTAAGCAAAGTGTTAAAGAGCAAAGTGCTTCAATTTTAATTCTATTGAGCAACGTGCAACTGTTGTAAAATAAATATTACAGGAATTATAAGATTCTCCATCCTAACATAACTCTAGTTTACTTTCTTCTTTTGCACGGCAAAAGCTGACTCACTTACTCACGGAGTATAGTAATGTATTCTCAAGTGATTTACTGTCAGGTTTACCCACTACACGTGATGTGCAGCATGACATAGATGTCCTGCCGAGCACTAAACCAGTGAGTATCACCTTATCGTATGAGTGCTAGTGAGGCCAAGGAGGTTGAGAGTTAGTTGGTTGACTACCTCGCCCGTGGTTTCATTAGATCTAGCACTTCGCCTTGAGCATCACCAATTCTATTGGTAAAAAAGACAGATGATACTATGCGCATGTGCATAGATTATCGCAGATTAAATGCCATAACCATCAAGAACAAGTATCCTCTGCCTCGAGTGGAGGAGTTGTTTGATCAACTCCATGGGGCAAGATACTATACAAAGATAGATCTTCGTTCAGGTTACCACCAGGTGCGTATCCTTTTGAAAGATATCTCTAAAACCGCCTTTAGAACATGGTTCAAACATTTTGTATTTTTGGTTATGCCTTTTGGTCTAAACAATGCTCCAGCTACATGTATGACACTCATGGATAGTGTTTTACGTCCATATCTTGAAAAATTTGTTGTGGTTTTCCTTGATGACATTCTCAATTATAGTAAGACTGAAGATGAACACATAGAACACATACGTTTAATGTTCGAACAGCTACGAGCTCACACTTTGTATGCTAAGCAAAGCAAGTGGGATTTCTTTAAAACAGAGATACATTACCTCGGTCATGTGATCTCTTATTCTGGCATCAAAATGCACTGACAAGGTCGTTGCCATTCTTCGATGGCCACATCTCAACACGATTGAGGAGATTCAAATCTTCTTAGGCATGGCTAGATTTTATCAAAAATATATCCGTGATTATGCCAAAATCGCTGTTTCTATGACGGATCAACTTAAAGCAAAAGGTAAGACCTTTTCTTGGGAAGAAGCCCAACAACGCAGTTTTGAACAACTCAAGGTAGCTGTAGCTACTGCTCCCATCGTAGCAATCGTTGACCCACTTAAGCCGTTTGTGGCAGAGACTTATGCTAGTGATAAAGCAACTGGTGCGGTACTTCTCTAGGAGGGAAGACCTATAGCCTTTGAAAGTACAAAATTGGATAGAGCTCAACAAAATTATTATGTCAATGAGAGAGAGCTCTATGCCATACTTCACGCTTTAAGAAAGTGGTGACACTATTTATATGGTGCCGAGTTTGAAGTAGTTTTTGACCATGAGAGTATTAAATGGTGTACTACTCAAATGGACTTGAAGGGTCGTAAAGCTAGATGGACAGATATGCTTCAAGTTTTATGATTGTAAGCTACGATATCGCAAGGGGCGATATAATGTAGTAGCGGATGCACTAAGTCGGATTCCCCTGATTGATTCACTTGCTTTCATGGAAATAAAGAGTGCATTTTAGGAGTCATTACGTGGCAAGTGTGCACAAGATCAATCATATGCTAAAGTGTGGAGTGCAATTTTAAGAAGGGATCCCTCACACTCATATGTCTCTGTACAACCAGATCAACATGTCTCTGCACGCGCATATAAAAATTTCAACACATAGAGCTCCACCCTTACTCAGGAAGAGCTTAAGCGATGGAATAAATTTTTCATTAATGATGGCTACTTACTCCACAAGGGTAGAGTATGTGTGCCGAAGGACTCGGACACTAGACGTTAAATATTATTTGAGTGTCACGATAGTCCTAGTGCTAGTCATCCAGGTATTCGTAAGATATGCCTTAGTTCGACGATAATTTTATTGGCCAGGCCTACATCATGATGTTTAAGAGTATGTACTAAACTGCCAATAGTGCCAAGTAAATAAGGAAGAGCGCCTCAAGGTAGGTGGCCTTTTACATCCTTTAGAGATTCCACAAGGTAAGTGGGAGAGTATCTCTATGGATTTTGTGGTAGGACTACCTACTATAAATCGTGGTCATGATGCCATATGGGTAATTGTAGACCGTCTACCAAAGATGGGTCGATTCATTCCCACTAAGACTACGGTTAAGACGCCGGAAGTAGCACGGAATTTGTAAAGCATATATATAGACTCTATGGTCTTCCAGCTAGTATCATTAGTGACAGAGATCGAAAGTTTGATAATCACTTCTAGAGAGCTGTGTTTCAAAAGTTGGAAACTACACTTAATCTTAGTACGGCTGATCATCTAGAAACATATGGTCAAACCAAAAGAGTTAATCAAGTGCTAGAGGATATGCTACAAATGTACGTTAGCAAGAAGAAAACCAATTGGGAAAACTACTTACCTATATTGAAATTTGCTTATAATAGTTCAAAGCATGTGACTACAGGGTTTAGTCCATTTATTCTTTTATATGGTTTTCAACCCAGATCACTCGTTACGGTGGGGTTGGCTAAGGAGAAGATACAACAAGCAAAGGATTTTCTCCAAGACTATTTTGATATGCTTCAAGTTGCTCAACAAAATATTAAGCAAGCTCAAGATCGATGTAATAAGTACGCAAATGAGCATCATCATCTTGCTACTTTCGAAGAAGGAGACAAGGTTTTCCTCAAAGTTTCGGAGCATTTAGAAAGTCTGAAGACGGAAAAAGTTGCTAAAATTTCACCACGCTATTGTGGACCGTTTACCATCCTCAAATGTATAGGTCAAGTGGCCTATAAGTTAGCTATTCCCGAGTACTCACGAGTTCATCCTGTTTTTCATGTTAGCCGTTTATGACAAAATGATAATGTCATTGACACATATATGTTAGTTGAACTTATCGAACCACCAAGCATCCCTCATGAACCCGAAAAGATTTTGGATTCTTGTGAGCTTCGCACCAGACACATGTCAGATGACAGGTGTTGGTAAAATGGCTAGATAGACATGAAGAAGGTTCTACATGGGAGAATGTCTCTGCACTTAAGAAACATTTTCCTACGTTCATTTTCGAGTACGAAAACGATTCTCCAAAGGGGGGGGGGGGGGGGGGGGGGGGGGACATGGATCCTATGGGCAAGGCCAGCGACACGGTCGGACAATGTGTACACTAGGGGTAGGCTATAAGATAGCATGGTTAGGTGGAGACTAGCACACGCATTACTCTCGTCCTTTCACATTACCTCTCCCTTGAAATCATAGTCTACCTCGACTAGAGTAGGGAAAATATAGTCATTGCTAGTCCTTTTACTTTAGATAGAGGATCTCTTTTACGCGTTGACATCCTTCCACAGTGGTGACTAATTCCACTTGGTGCTTGGAAGACTTAGCTATCGCAAGCATATTTTTTAAAGCCCTTGCATCTTTTAGAGTAGATTGGCAAAGTCTACTTGGTGCTTGAGAGAACCATTTTTGCCGCAAGCATGATTCATTGTATGCATATACTTAAAAAAAAACTTATGAATATATAAAAGGAATCTTAGAGTCAAAATAAGAGAAAATTCTTTGTAAATTATGCTTGTTCATACTTGGTTCTTACCTTTGATGTAAGTCATTGTAAGCATTTACAAGTTTTGCATTATCCTTTAACTAGATGCCTTGCATCCATCTTGCATCTTCGAAAGGATAATTCTTAAACCATCGACCGCTAGACTTACCACTTCTTAAAACATTTTCCTCAAGTCGTAGGATATACTATCGACCTGCAAGATCTCTTCTTGACCTTCAAACTCGGGTGGATCTTTGGTCACTAGGTCTTTGGGTGGCTCACCCTTATAAGGATTCAAAAGGCTTACATGAAAAGCATTATGAATGAGCCAAGTGCAACCTTAACTTGTAAGTCAATTCATTGATTGGCTTGAGGATCTGGAATGGGCCATAATATCTTTTAGCTAGCTTAGCATAATATTTTTGATGACCCGTTGGACATCTTTGTGTCCCCTTTCCCGTTGTATGGCTTAGATGTGTTTTGGGAAATGTAAACAATACTCAATCATTCTCTTTGAAGGTCAAGGCTCTTCTATGCAACCTTTTTCTTTTGTTGCATGATGGATATAACACCATATTAGTCCATATGAATCAGTCCTCAACTATTGTCACGTTCTCTAAAATTTCTCTCTTGCAAAAGTATTGTTCATGCCAAGTTAACTAAGTACCATGTTTATGTTGCTACCATCAATTAAGTTCAACCACTATGCTCACAAAGAATCTCTCAAAAGCGCTTCACCCAATTTATTAATTCCGCTACTCTCAAAGTTCATAGGCAATTTCCATTACATTGATAATTAACTGCATCAACATTCTATCAATCTCAAGGAGGACGCAGTTCTATTTTGTTGAGATGTCGAGCTCTACATCTTGAGCTGGCATCCACTACGGGTCTTGGCCGCTTACGACATTTATTCACTGGCGCGTTAGGTGACCGACACGGAGGATCTCTGCCAGTGATTCTAAAGCTGGACTACACTTATAGTGCCAGCCTAGTGCGCTTCTAGCGTGTTCACGCTTAGTGACCGCATGTACATATGTGCTACTTTTCAGTTTTAGCACTTAGTCATTTTGTACTCTCTTTTCTGTGCGAAGAAGAAGAAGCTTTCCATCTCTGTGTGCTTTGTGCTTGTCTTGTGTAGCTCTCTTGCATCCTCATTCTTTACATGGTATCAGAGCCTGGTGCATGCAAGAGAGGCTAAGAGAGCAAGAGCATCACAATCCCTTCGTTCACAATCCACGACAAGTTTCTGAATAGGTCTCCAAAGTGTAGTACACAGAGATTTACTGTACAAGTACATTGGTTGTATGTACGCTTGATTGTGGACACTCGTTGAGTGTAGAAAGCGTTACAGGTACCACGATAGCAGGTTCAACAGATTTGCACGTTTTTGCAGATTGCAGCTATTTTGTCTTAGTGCTTCAAGATGTCTGACGGTTTCAGTCAGATTGTCACTGAGAAGCTTGAGAAAAATAACTATCCTGCATGGAAGTTTAGAATAACAAATTTCCTAAAAGGAAAAGGTTATTGGGACTATGTAGAAGGAGACAATGAAAAGGAACCAGAGATTCCCGAGACAAATGCTACAGCAGAACAAAGGAAATCTTTGAGGGACTCGCAACAAGGCCAGAGCAAAGTGATGTATTGGCTTTCTATGAGCATCACAGATGGCATGATGGGCTATCTACAGGATGCTGAAAGCCCCGCCATTGCATGGCAAAACTTAGGCAGAGTGTTCGAGGTGAACACCAAAGCCCGGAAGCTTCAACTAAAGTCGGAGCTAAATCAGGTTAAGAGGAACAACCTCTCCATCAATGATTATGCTTTGAAGATCAAGAGTATCATTGAGGCTCTTGGATCTATTAAAGTCTCAGTGGAAGACAATGACATTGTCCGTGCATGCTTGGATGGTCTAGGAGATGAGTATGTACATTTCAGGTCTTCCATGAATACAAGAGACGACATCCCCATGTTCCAAGATTTGATTTCTATGCTTATTCTTGAGGAGAAGAACCTTGGTCTTGACACATCTTCTTCTCGTGGCAGAAATAGGTCTGAACAGGCCTTCTATTCTAACTCCAACAGAGGTAGAGGTAGAGGTCGTGGTCGAGGCCCAAGTGGTTGCAGGGGCCAATTTCAAGAAGGTCAATCAAATCAAAACAATACAGGTGGCAGGGGAAACCAGTCTCAAGGCAGGGGGAGTCAAAGAGGTCGTGGTGCAGGATCAAGCAGGCAGCAACATACTGCAGATAACAAAGAATGTTGGACTTGTGGTGAAAGAGGTCACATGTCACGTGACTGTCCAAAGGGAAAAGCAAGTGGAAAGAGAGAACAGGGCAACTATGCATCTACTAGCAGAGATGCAGATGACAGCAAAAACGAGCGCATGTTTGTTATGCAGCATGTAATGAATACAATGACTGCAGAGAATTCCACCCAAGATGATGTTTGGTATGTGGATTCAGGTGCCTCTAATCACATGACGTCTCATGGAGAGTGGTTTAGAGATATGTGCAAACCAGATGTGTCAGGCTATGTGCAGACAGGAGATGACACAGCTCACCCCATTGCTCATGTAGGGGACATACCTCTAAATACGAAGAGTGGGAAATCAAAGTACTTAGCAGATGTACTTCATGTCCCAAACATTACAAAGAATCTTGTTTCTGTTGGACAAATGGTTGAGCAAGGTTTGCAGGTTTGCTTCAATCCAAATAGCTGTTATGTAGAAGATTTCCAGAATGGCTGTAAGCTGATCAGAGAGGGCAAATGTGTGGGCAGAATGTTTACGCTGAATGTAGACATGCCTGAGGTAAAAGCTACATTATTTGCACAAGGCACAGGTGTTGTGGCTGATGTGGACATTTGACACAAACGCATTGGCCATGTTAATGAGCAGAGATTGCGCAGCATGCAATCAAAACAGATCGTAAAAGGTTTGCCCAAATTCAAGGTCAATGGTATGCATAAAGTGTGTGCAGCATGCCGGTTTGGAAAACAGTCAAAGGGCTCATTTCCACATGAGCGCAATGTATGTAAAAATCCACTTGAGGTGGTGCACACAGATATTTGGGGTCCAACCGATATTGCAAGTATACATGGTTGCATGTATTATGTCTCTTTCATTGATGACCATACAAGGAAAGTATGGGTCTACTTCATGCATAACAAAAGTGAAGTGTTTGGTCACTTTCAGAACTTCAAAGTCATGATTGAGAAGGAGACAGATATGCAAATCAAGACATTGAGGTCAGATGGAGGGGGAGAGTACTTCTCCAATGATTTTTTAGATTTTCTGCGAATGCATGGTATACGCAAGCAGTTTACATGCAGATATACTCCACAGCAGAATGGGGTCGCAGAAAGGAAAAAGAGGCACAATGCAGAGGCTGCACGTGCATTGATGAATGAGAAGAACATGCCTCATCATTTCTGGGCTGAAACTGTAAATACAGCTGTGTACATTATGAACAGGACACCTACAGCTGCGGTGCATGATGTAACACCTGAGGAAAAGTTTACAGGTACAAAGCCTGATTTGGCACACTTGAAAGTGTTTGGTTGCATAGCTTACGTGCATGTACCAGATGAGTTGCGTAGGAAATTGGATCCTAAAGTAGAGAAATGTATTCTTGTGGGATATTCCCTTGAACAAAAGGGGTACAGGTGCTACAATCCTACTACACGAGAATTACGAGTGAGCAGAGATGTAGTCTTTGATGAGATGAGCAGCTGGTATAGTAATGCACATGGCACTATTGGGGCTGATGTAAAAGATGATGTGGTTGTACAAAATGTGAGGCCAGAGTCACAGGTTTTGAGTGGACCACAAGATTCCTCTTCTCATGGCTCTGTTGAGAAGCCATGGAATGGTAGACTATGTACGCAGGTTACTCCACCAGCAGGTACAGGGAATGTATCACGAAAAGGAAAGGAAAAAATAGATGAACCTCCCTTTATGGCTGATGCATCATCAGGGTTTTCAAATGTAGACATGGATTCAGATGGTTCTGAACAAAGTATTGATGAGGAATTTGGAATTCCGGCTGTCAGGACACCTGGTGTAAGGAAAGTACAAGAAGATGCTAGAGGGCAAAGGATGCAGGATGTGGAGCCCACATGTTTTGAGGATACAGGATGTGGAGCCCACATGTTTTGAGGATGTAGTTGGAAATGTGCATTGGGATGATGCAATGAATGAAGAGATGGTTGCATTGGAAGCAAACGACACATGGGAGTTGGTGCCATTGCCAAGTGGCAAGAAAGCTATTGGCTGTAAATGGGTGTATAAAACCAAGCATAAGGCTGATGGTAACATTGAGCATCACAAGGCAAGGCTGGTTGCAAAGGGTTATGCACAGACGTATGGCATAGACTATGAGGAGACGTTTGCTCCAGTGGCAAAGATGACGACTATGAGAGCTGTCATAGCAGTGGCTGCATCTAGAGGATGGATTATGCATCAAATGGATGTAAAGAATTCCTTCTTGAATGTTGATTTGCAAGAGGAAGTGTATATGGATCAGCCACCTGGTTATGTCGATCGAGGTTACCCAGATTATGTATGCAGACTACTCAAAGCTTTGTATGGTTTGAAGCAGGGCTCTAGAGCATGGTATGACAGGATTGCCAAGTATCTTGTCAGTATTGGGTTTAGGAGAGCTCATGCTGATCATTCACTCTATGTACGTGAGAGTGATGTGGGGATTGTGGTCATTACCATATATGTAGATGACCTTATTATTGTGGGTGACAATGCTATGGAGATTGACCATGTGAAGGATCTTCTCAAATAGGAGTTTGAAATGAAAGATTTGGGTGAGTTGCGCTACTTTCTTGGCATTGAGGTGATCAGGACTCCAAAGGGTGTATGGCTATCACAGAGGCAGTATGCTTTGGACATGTTGTCAAAGTATGGTATGGCTGATTGTAAGCCATTTTCTATTCCCTTGGATGTGAATGCAAAGCTGAGTGCAGAGAAGGGTGATGTTGTTAAGGATGTCAAGATGTACACGAAGATTGTGGGTAGTCTAATCTACTTGACTATCACGAGGCCAGACTTGAGCTCCACAGTAGGCTTGGAGAGTTAGTTCATGCAGCTTCCGAGGAGTACGACGCACACTTCGGTATGTGCAAGGGACTCTTGACTACGCATTGTTCTATGTAGCAGATGCGCCATTAGCATTGTATGGGTATACATATGCAGATTGGGCAGGTAGCATTGTTGATAGGAGATCTAGGAGTGGCTTCATGTTCTCTTTTGGGAGTGTTGCTGTTACTTGGAGCAGCAAAAAGCAGCCTACGGTTGCTTTATCGAGCACAGAGGCCGAGTACAGAGGTGCAACAGTTGCGGCGTGCGAGGTAGCTTGGCTACGCACATTACTTGGGCTTGGGAGTGCAGGTGGACCAGCAGATCGTCATCCATTGTGACAACCTCAGCAGCATGCAGTTGGCTAGGAACCCAGTGTTCCATGTTAGGACCAAGCACATAGAGGTCCATTACCACTACGTTCGAGAGCGAGTGTTGGCGGGCGACATTGACTTGGTCTACGTCAGCATAGAGGAGCAGATAGCGGATATCTTTACCAAGGCCCTCGGAGCTGAGAAGCTTCAACGTTTCCGAACTATGCTTGGACTCTGCGACATGCAGAGCTCCAGGGGGAGTGTTGAGATGTCGAGCTCTACATCTTGAGCTGGTAGCCACTACGGATCTTGGCCGCTTACGGCATTTATTCACTGGCGCGTTAGGTGACCGACACGGAGGATCTCTGCCAGTGATTCTACAGCTGGACTACACTTATAGTGCCAGCTTAGTATGCTTCTAACATGTTTACACTTAGTGACCGCATGTACATATGTGCTACTTTTCAGTTTTAGCACTTAGTCATTTTGTACTCTCTTTTCTGTGCGAAGAAGAAGAAGCTTTCCATCTCTGTGTGCTTTGTGCTTGTCTTGTGTAGCTCTCTTGCATCCTCATTCTTTACATATTTGTGTAGCAAAGATCCATAATGAATCCAATTTTTGCACAACTGTTCAAGGAAGAAATTGGCAAGTTGTTGGTTGTAGGGTTTATCAAACCAATCAATGAGGTGACATGGTTATCTCCTATCATTGCAGGATGCAAGAGAGGGAAGGAGAGAAGGGGGAAGGAGAAGAACACAACTTGTTTGGTGGAGCTTAGAGAAGGAAGCCCTTATCACTCCTTATTGTTTCATTATAACCAAAAGAATGATAAGAATGGGCACATGGCCATCGACCACTTGGCCTAAAACCTAACAATCTCCCACTTGAAGGCCAGTGTGGCCCAAGTGACTAAAGAATGTAGGGGTTAGTATGTACAACTGTACAAACGTGAAGCATGACTATAGCTTCACCCTATGCCCATAATCTCTATGCAATGTGCAAACCACTTTGAGGCTAAGCTCTTTGTTAGAGAATCCATTGGGTTTTCATCCATGTGAACTTTGGCTAACTCAATGTGTTTGTTGGCCAAAATATCCCGTACCACATGATACCCAACCTCTATGTGTTTTGACTTGGAGTGAAACACGGGGTCCTTTGCTAACGCAATTGCACTCTGACTATCACAATGTAGCACTAGAGTTTGGTGTATACCAAGGTCTCCCACTAGTTGAGATATTCACAAAGATTCCTTACTAAAACTAAAAACTACAACATACTCTCCCTTAATGGTGGAAGACAAAGTGAAATTTTGGAGACATGATGTCCAAGAGTGTGTCGCTCCAACGAACAAGAAAACGTAGCCAGATGTGGATCGTCTAGTGTCCACACCATTGCATAATCCGAACCAATGTACCCAACTATGAATGCATCACTATTCCCAAAGCGTAGACACTTACTGGATGAGCCCTTGATGTATCTCAAGATGTGCTTCATTGCATCCCAATGATTTTTTCTTAGATTTTCCATATACTTGCTGACCACTCTCACTGCATATGCAATGTCAGGCCATGTGCTAACCATGGCGAACATGAGATTGCCAACTATTGAAGAATACGACATCTTTGCCATCTCTACCTTTTCAACATCCGATTTGGGTAAATCATGCTTGCTAAGTCTTTCGTATGTAGCCATTGGGGTACTCAATGCTTTCTCCCCTTTCATATTGAAAAGAATATACTCTTCCTGTGAGAGTTCAAGCATACCACGTTTACAATCTCTCTTGATACGCATACCAAGAAAATGATGTGCATCACCCAGATCTTTCACAACAAACTGCTTGCTTAAGACATCCTGTAGAAGTGCAATTTCATCTTTTAACTTCCTGGCTATGAGCATATCATCCACTTACAAAATCAGAATGATGAGGAAACCATCGTTCAACCTCCTTTTGTAAAAGCAGTGATCCTCTTGGCTCCGTACATAACCTCGGGATTGAATGTACTTATTGAGATTGATGTACCATTGCCTCGAGCCTTGGTTTAACCCGTACAAAGCCTTCTTGCGTCTACACACTAGTTCTATTTGTCTTGGCTTCTTAGGCTTTATTGCAAAACATTCTAGCTGTTTCATGTAGACATCCTCTTCAAGATCCCCATGAAGAAACACTGTTTTCACATCCATTTGGACCAATTCCATGTCCTGGATGACTACTAGACCAAGCACAAGCCGTAGTGTAGTCATTTTGACCATGGGATAAAAAATTTCATCAAAATCCATGCCTTTCGTTTGCTTGAACCCTTTAGCAGCCAATCTAGCCTTATACTTAGGCTCGGGATCATTTGTGGTATACTTCTTCTTGTACACCCATTTGCACGGTAGTGCCTGTTTACCCGAAGGTAGCTCTATTAATTCCCAAGTTTCAGTTGCTAAGATTGTGGTATAATTAGATTGCATAGCCTCTTTCCACTTCACACTATCGTGCATCTAAATGGCCTCTTTGTAGCAAGTGGGCTCGCCGTAGTTAGTGACTAGCAAATAGTCCAATCCTGGCTCAAAACGCTTAGGTGCACGAGATGTACGAGTAGATCTCTGAAGTGCTTGTGACTACTGGATTCTGGTCTCTCTGGAGAAACATGTGTGTGTGTACTAGTGGAAGGTGTATCACTATGGCATGTCCAAAATTCTTTGTAAGTGGTGGTGAGGCAACATACTCAAACCGTACTCTGTGATACTCAATGTCTTTCACTGGCTGTCTATGCATCTTAGACTCATTGAATATCACCTGTGAGCTTTGTATAACCTTCTTAGATTCCAGGTGACAGAGATGATATCCATCTCTCCGTCCACACCATATCCAATGAAGATGCACTTGTGTGATTTGGGATCCAGGTTTTGTTTAAGCTCTTTTGGCACATGTGAGAATGCCTCACACCCAAATACACATAGCCTGTCATAATTAAGCTGTTTGCCAATCCACATCTCCTATGGAACATTGTACTTTAGTGGTGCACTAGGTGACCGATCAATCAAATAAGCATCCATCATAATAGCTTCTCCCCAAAATTCTTGAGGTAAGTTGGCCGTAGACAACATAGAAGTGACCCGTTCCTCAATGGTTCTATTCATCCTCTCAGCCACACTATTATGGCTGGGTGTGTAAGGTGTGGTAAATTGCCTTCTAATGCCTCATATATTGCAAAAGTCGTTGAACTCAAAGGAGATGTACTCATCTCCATTGTCACTTCGCAAAGCTTTAAGCTTTCTACCCGATTGGTTCTCGACCAGGGTTAAGAACTTTTGAAAGACACTAAAGATGTCACTCTTCTACTTCAAGAGATAAACCCACACCTTTCTAGTAGAGTCATCTATGAATGTCAGGAAGTATAATGCTCCCCCTAGAGACTTGAATGGCATAGGTCCTCACAAGTCGCTATGAATGAGATCTAGAGGACTTCTTAACTCCTTGTTTAAAGGCGCTGATGTCAACCTAGTTTGTTTGCCATGGATACAATGCTCACATAAAGCGAAGTTTAAAGTAAGGTAACACATAGATATAACCAGAATTGCTGCAAGACTTTCATTCCCTTCTGACTCAGATGACCTAGCCGACTATGCCACAACTTTGTAGACGGCAGTTCGGCTACACAAATAGAATTCTCTTTCACGGAAGAGACATAAAATGAGTGCAATGAGCCAAACTTTTGGCCTTTAAGCATGGCCAAATTTTCATTCTTGATAATCTAGTTGTCCCTTTTTATGGCAGTAGTAACACTCAACATTTCACATATCTTTGTTGCACCTCTTGGTTCGACCTTGCTTGCAATCCTGAGAAAGACTGCGGCTACAACAGTGCTGCCTTTGCTTGTCACGGTTTCCACTAGCCACATACACATTATCATGCCCACTTGCATCAAGAGATTGACGTCAACCTCAGTGAGCAATGCACTAGCAACATTGTTGAAAACTAGCTTGCCATTAGGTGCATAATTTCTTATGGCTGTGTTGAAGGTATCCCATGACGATGGTAGTGAACATAGAAAGAAAATGGCCTTCATTTCATCACTGAAATAGAGACCTTTTGAAGTAATCTATTGAAAGATGTTGTTGAGATCGTTCAAGTGAGAAATAACATTAGTGCCTTTTTTCATGTTCATGGGCATTAGTTTCTTCATCAAGAAAACCTTGTTCAAGTCATTGTTGCCATCCCATGCTTGACATAGAGCATCCCATAAATCTTTGGCATTGGTCTTATCCATTATGGTAAAGTAAATGGATTCACCAAGGTGCAGGCAAATGATCGCCATTGCACACTCATTCAAGTCTCCCCATTGATCATCAGTGTATGCATTCTCTCTTCGTTCACATAAGGGTGCTATCAAGCCTTTGTTGGTCAAAAAATCTTGCATACGCTACCGCCAAATAGAAAAGTTTGTGCCATCAAACTTTTTGATTAGTATTCTTCATTTTTGGAAGCACTACTAACACCCATGACTAAAGAGAATGTGGCCAAAAACTTTATGATGAATTTCCTAGGATAACTATGGTAGATTTTCCCCTATAATAGGAGCAGAAACTCAAACCAAATGAAGCAAAATCACTGTGTAAGAACAATCAAATGTGCCAAGAATGCATAAAATGGACTTGCAGGAAAAATCCGGCATAGTCTCCTCTGATGGGGAGAAAACTCTTAAACCCGACAGGACAAAAGTAAGCGCATAAATTGCTCAAAACAACCACTGGACAATAATTGCTCAAAACCAACTACCCTGTGACCACTAACTCGACGTCAAAAGTGTTGGAATTAGGGTTGCAGAGAAACGCAAACATCTTGGAAAAGAGAAAGTAAGCTCAAGGCACACAACTGAGAGTGTATTACTTAGTATGCAATGGAAAGATAGATAGCCCTAGAGTGATGGGCATATATACAATGCACGGGGTAAAAAACCTCCTAAAGAGGGAAAAAATGCCTCGGCAGTCCTAGTGTGTTCACACATATCACTACCACATGTATATGGTAACAAATCCCCCTGGAGTGATGCGGTGAACAAGAGCTAGCACATGAGTAAAGGGAAGTACCATGCCCTGAGGACATGATCAGTCCACAAAGGGGAGTAAGCCGAAGGCTTGGCGGAAAGCTTTGAGCTTATCACGAGACAAAGCCTTTGTGAAAAGATCTGCAAGGTTGTCCTGTGTTGGCACATAAGCCAAGCTGATCTCTCCTGCTGAGAGCCTCTCCCTGACATATTGTAATGCACCTCAATGTGCTTTGTGCGAGCATGGAAAACTGGGTTCCTCGCAACTACCAATGTACTTTGACCGTCCGTGTAGATAATGTTGGTAGTATCTTGTCCAACACCCAAATCAGCCATAAGGCATCTGAGACATACTCACTCAACCGTAGCTGTGAAGAATGCCCTATACTCAGCCTCACAACTCAAAGTGGCCACAGTAGGTTGCTTCTTGCTCAACCATGATATACATGAACTGCCAAGCATGAAACAAAAACCACTTGTGGACACTCACGTGTCAAAACAACCAGCCCAATTTGAGTCCGGAAAAGCATGTAAGTCTGGCGGCAATGATCCCCCCTTGGAATAAAACAAGCCAAGATGTAAAGTGCCACTAAGGTAGAAAAAAATCCTCTTCACAGCCTGCCAATGCTCAGACCCAGGGCTATGCATAAATCTGCTGACCTGTGAGACTGCAAACTGAATATCTGGCCTCATGTTGCATACATAAATGAGGCAGCCAATGACAGTTTGATAAAGAGTGACATCAACAGGATTTCCAGCATCATGTAGACTCAAATTCAAACCTGTTTCCATGGGAGTGGCGATAGGTTTGCAATCCTCAAGTCCAAACTTACATAGCAATGTCTCTATGTAACTTTTCTGACATAAGGCAATACCACAATCACACTGCTTAACTGTATGGCCAAATAATGATGCAATAGCCCCAAATCTTTCATCTTGAAAGTGGAATTCAAATCAGCCTTAAATTCAGCAATATGTCTCTCATTTGGTCCAGTGATGATCAACAAATCATCTACATAAAGAGCCACAATGAGAAGTAAATCACCCTCACACTTTACATACAATGTGCTTTCTGTTGGACTTATGAAAGCCTTATTTGACCAAATGAGTGTCAACTTTATCATACCAAGCACGAGGAGATTGCTTCAACCCATACAAAGCCTTCTTACATCTGCACACTTAGTCCTCTTGTCCTTTCTTGACAAAACCGCGAGGCTGTGTTACATAAACTTCCTCAAATATGTCACCATTCAAGAAAGCAGTAAACAATGTCTGATTGATGTACATCCCAACCAAAATGAGCTGCCAATGCACATAGAAAACGCACAGTAGTCATACGAAGTGCGAGCAAAAGTCTCTTCATAATCTATGCCTTTTTGCTGTGCATAACCCTTTGCAACAAGTCGAGCCTTATGGCGATCGATCTCACCATCCAGCTTGTGTTTCAACTTGTAAACCCACTTCGTACCAATGCCCTTTTTGCCAGGAGGCCAAAATCACATAAAGTCCATGTGTCATTTTCTATAAGTGCATCATATTTTGATTGCATGGCAGCCATCCAATTTTTTGAATTCTGTGTTTCATCAAAAGATAGAGGTTCCTCAACATCATGTAAGCTAGACACAGCCAAAGCATAACAATTTGATGCATAAGATGCATGGTGAGAACCTGAACGAGTATGACTAGACAAAGGTGCATCCAATTTATTCTCACGCAATGTATGCACCAGCCATTTTGGCATACCTCTAGCCTGCTCATTTTTAGCTCTTTCCTCATCAAGTACATCAAGTACATCATGTACATCTGCATCAGTAATAGACTGATCTGTAACATTTTCAGAAACTCCCATAGGCTGTACATTTGCCTCATTGGAATTTACATTCGTATATTGACCACGGAAAAGAGGCAACAAAGTGTCATAAATATCCTGTGAGCTTACATTACTGTCTCTAGTACATGACAGTAAGGTCTGAATAGAATCTTCCACAAACACTACATCCCATGAAACCTGAATACGCTTTGTTTGTGGATGATACAACTTGTAACCTTTGCTTTCATCACTATGACCAATCCTGTGAGCTTACATTACTATCTCTAGTACATGACAATAAGGGATGAGCAGAATCTTCCACAAACACTACATCCCATGAAACCAGAATACGCTTTGTTTGTGGATGATACAACTTGTAACCTTTGCTTTCAGCACTATGACCAAAAAAATAAAATTGATAGCCTTATCATCCAATTTTCTGTGCTGCATTTGTGGCACTAAACCATAATCCAAACGGCCAAAGACACGCATGTGCTCAATAGATGGATTTCTATCATGCCATGCTTCATATTGAGTCATAGACTGCAACGCTTTTGCAGGACACCTATTAAGTACATAAGTGGCACACATGACAACCTCGAGCCAAAACTAATGTGGTAAAGCTTGACTCTTGACTATACATCATGCCATTTCCATAAGTGACCTATTTTTCCTCTCAGCTACACCATTTTGCTGAGGCATATAAGGCACTATACATTGGTGTTTTATCCCACGACTAGCCAGAAATGCATTAAATTCATGAGACATATACTCCCCCCCTCGATCGGAACGGAGGGTGCCCATAGTACATTTCGAGACATTTTCAGTCATAGCCAGAAATTGTTTGAAGCACATAAAACTTCATACTTTGCTTTAAGCAGAAATACCCATGCATGCTTGGAGTAATCATCAATAAAAGTCACGAAGTAAAGGTAATTTCCCAAGGATGGAGTTTGCATGGGCCCACAAACATCACTATGCACAAGCTGTAACCTGCATGTGGCCCTAAGTAAACCATCCTTTGGAAACTTCGAATGCTGCGTCTTACCCAAGATACAACCTTCACAAATATGTTTGACATGTGCTTCAAGAGGCTGCAAAGAAGCAACCATATCAGATTTCTACAAACGCAACAAACTTGCAAAAGTTAGATGACCAAAACGTGCATGCCAAATTTTTGCATTTGGAATAGCCTTTGAATCCACAACTGCATTTGCAAAATTTTGCCCACACTTGTCATACAAAGTGAGCTTATACAGCCCACGACATAATATGCCAGATGCAACGATTTCATCACCAAAACTGAGATCATGTATAGTACATTCGTCATCCACAAATTTGACTACAAGACCAAGTGTAGCAAGTGTAGATACAGACAAAAGATTCTTCTTGATCCCATGTACATAAAGTGCATCAACAAGTGTGAAAGAACTGCCATTTGTAGTAGTAAGCACAATCTTTCCAACTCCCTAAACCGGATAAGAGGCATTGTTGGCACAAGTGATTGAATTGCCATGAGGGACAAAATCAAGAGAGGTGAACAATTCACGATGTGAGGTAATGTGCTTTGTAGAATCACTATTGAAATACCACACATGTGAATCTACAGCAACTGCCATGCATGCATCATGGACAACAGGATTGTAAGTGCACTTTGCACTAAAAGCCCATTCTGCATCAACATCAGCAACACAGTCTCCTTTCACAGAAGACTCAACAATGGCTGCATTTGTAGTGGAACCAACATTTGCATTGGAACCACCCTCTTTCTTCTTAGCCTCTTCGGCCTTCAACTTAGGACACTGCTTGATCAAGTGATCATTAGCTTTACAATAATGGCAACACATCTTCTTTTTTACCTTATCATCAAAATTTCTAGACAAATTGCAGCCAGTAAAAGCATTAGCAATAGAAGTTTTGCCACTCGCAGCAGAACCATAAGAAGTGGCTGCATTGCTGTTACCACCCTTTCCTTGAGAAGCAATAAAAGCCTGTTCAACTGCATGCTACCTAGTCCTTTTTTTTTGTTGAAAAGTGACTCTTGCAACAGTAGTGTGCATAATGCATCAAACTTGACAACTTCAGGATTTCCTTGGGTCATAAGTCTCCAAGTACTAGGAAAAGTTTGGTAAGAATCTGGTAAGACATCAAGAACCGTCTGCACAAGGGAACTGTCTGAAATGACTTCACCTGCAGAAATAAGTTGCTCATCGATATCCTTGACACCAGCAAGGAAAGTGTCCATATCATCTTTCTCATGCATATTCTTTAATTCGAGCTCTTTACGCAACAAAGAAATTTTAGCCTCATTGCAGCTTGCATAAAGACCTGCTAGAATATCCCAAGCCTGTTTTGCAAATTTTGCTGAACAAATGTGAGGAACAATGGTGTGCTTCATAGACATCACAATCAATGCATGAGCCTGTGCATCCTTTACATCCCAACGAGCTTGTTCTGCTGTAGGCAAAACAACTCTAATAGCAGCAATCCTTGCAGCAAGACCTGTAACATCCTCAACATCGCCTACATCCTCAGAACTAGGACGTACATCAATGTCCTGCACAATATTCTAGACGCCCTTTGACACAAAAACATGTTGCATCATATAAGCCCACATAGGGTAATTGTGCCCATCCAACCTATCCTTAGCAGCAAACATCTTGAACACATTTGTCTTGTTGTTAGCCTTGGTAAATGCTGCACCTGATGTGAAAACTGCCTGAAAAGAGGAGAAACGAAGCGGGAACAACATGTGCTATAAAGCACAAACCGTAGAAGACTGTAAGGCACTTGTTATGCAAAAAACGACACTGACAGAAATTTTGCACAAAATGACAAAATTGCATGTGCAGGCTTGCCTGTAGTGGAAATGGAGGCCGAAATGGGTCCAAATCAGAAATCTGACCAGACTGAGCTCTACGAGTTTTCCCAAAATCTTTGTTGACCCACGAACGCTCGCCAAGGCTCACAAAAATCGGAGAAAGTGAGCAGGTGTGTAACATGTAATGGCCTAGTAACTTGTGTGTAGCGGAAAATAGCATGAACATAGTGAGCATTTCATTAGAATAGATTCCTAATGAGATTAACAAGAGTGCTTGGGTGGAGAAAGCAACAAAAACCATAACACCTAGTTAGATAGCATGAACAATACTTCAAAAGAGAGAGAAATTAAGCAATTGACAACAGTTGAGGACCGGATTTGCATGGAACCGGTCCCCCCTCCAAAAGGCTTTGTATTATGGTTTCTCCCATAAAGAGAGACATTTTACAATACAATTATTTGTGTTCCTTCAATATTAGCTAGTGCAATGAAGGTGGAAACTTTATGCACTAAGGAAAACACTTATCAAACACAACACCAATTCCCTCACGGTCTCAGACCCAAGACCTCACACACCTTCGAAGATGGTGAGAGCTAGCGGGGTATGAGGGTAGATTGAGAGGAAGAAGGAGTATTCTTACGAGAAAGATGTACATTTCCTCACATAATCACTCATATTAGCATAGCTTAGCTTAGTAATTAGCATGGTAGAGGAGATGAGCATGCATTGAAGCTTGGCTCTTGGTTGGATTTTCATGACAAATCCAAGAGTTGTTGGTGTAGGCCTCCCTTCTCGCAAGCTTGGAGTAGGTGATAAGCTTTCCATTAAAGCTTGAGAAGGAGAGAGAGTCTTCTTACTCCACACATGAGCTAGTGTGAGTGTGTAGGTGATAATGCCTTTGAAAAATCAGCCCCCTCTCTCTCTCTCTTGGTCGACCCCTCTTGCTATTTGCTCTTGCTAGCATCCTATTGGACCTCCCCAGGCTTAGCCAATGGTAATTAAGTAGCATAAGTGAGAGCCTTCTGACATGTGTCCCCCTTTCCCATTTTGCGAGAGATTTACGTAATTATTTGCTTCAACTAAACTCTCATTGGACCCCTTTGCCTCCTGGCCAATAGGAATCAGGCAAACCATTCGTTGCTGAATGCTCATTGGTCCCCTTGGGAGACTGTCCAATAGACTTCTAGAGAGATTAATTCTTATTGGTTCTTTTATGAAGTGTTTTTAAATTAATTAAACTAGATTTACTCTAGCCTAAATTCTCATTGGTCCACCTCCAAGGCCATCCAATAGGAATTGGGTACACCTTGTGGGCATCTAGGCTAGGGAGCTGACATGTGTCCCTCATTCCCTTTGTGTAAAGGGAGCTTGTGTTTGTGTGTGTGTGTGTGTGTGTGTGTGTGAGTTTCTCTCTCATCCCCTACTTGCAAGGCTCGCCCCCTCCTATGTAGGGATTGACAAAGACTTTTTGTGACACACACTAAGCATCCAATTTCCTCTAGTGTTTGGCCTTTGGACACAACCTTTGAATTTTGGAACCTTAGCATTTTGGAAGTCTTAATGGGATGAACCTTAGGGTCTTTTAAGCCCATTGTTGCAGATTTCTCTGCAAATGCCCCCCCCTTTGGATCCCTATTTTCCTTCCTTTGGATCCCTACTGTGGCCAGCGGTGTGCTAGCTTAACCAATATTCTAGCTTTTTCTCCCCTGGCACTTTCCCATATTAAATGATCAATTTAACATGAGAAAATTATTTAGGAGAATTAGATATTGATTTTTATGACATTATCTCTCTCTTGAAATCATAGTCGTCCTCGACTATGGGGTAGAAAAGATAAAGCATATTCATTAGTCCTTTTCCTAATGGGTAGAGGATCCCTATGTTACTCTATGACATCTTTCCAGAATGGATGACTAGTCCATTTGGTGCTTGAGAGACTAAGCTTACACAAGCTTGTCTGCACATTAGTCCTATCAGTCTTCCATAGTAGAGTGACAAGCTCTACTTGGTGTCCGGGAGACGTCGTCTCCGCAAACTTGATCTAAGCATGCATACTACTTAATTTTTGTGCACAATAAAGAAAAAAAAGAGAGTCTTATAAGACAAAAACTTTGTTCATTCTAAACTTTGTTCATTTGTACATTTGCTTACTCTAGGGAAGCATTGTAATAATTGACAAGGTTTAGGTTATCGTTTAATTGTATGCCTTGCATCCATCTAGAATCTTCAAAAGGATAATTTTTAAACTTAATAAGGTATCGTTGGATAGAATTACTGCCTCTTAGTACCTTGTCTTCATGTCGGAGAATGGACTCGGGCTGCAACACCTCTTCTTGGTCCTCGATCTCCGGTGGGTCTTCAATAGTTGATTCTTGAGGTGGCTCTCCTTTGTAAGGCTTTAATAGGCTCACATGGAAAGCATTGTGTATGAGCCAATGACTGGGCAACTTGAGTTGATAAGCCATCTCATTGATTGGCCTAAGAATCTGGAAGGGACCATAGTACCTTTTTGCTAACTTAGCATAGTACTTTTGGTGTCCCGTAGGATTCTTGCCCGTGGTGTGCCTTAATCGAGCCTTGGGAACTTTGAGTAAGACCCAATCATTTTCTTTGAAGGCTTGGGCTCTTCTGTGCTTGTCAGCAACAGCCTTTTGTCTTTGCTGTGAGATAGAGATAGCATCCTTAATCTTTTGGAAAGATTCTTGTAGGTCTCGGCTGTACTCATCTGCAACGAAGATCTTCCCGTGTACCTTAAGTAGCAAGGGAATTTTTTATCTTCCCTCAATTACCTCAAAAGGTGCTTTTCCCGTAGAAGTATGTACAGTGTTATTGTAGGCATACTCCACTAAGGGTAAGTACTTCTCCCATTGGGATCTTTGATCTACTTCCGTTACATAGGCTTTTAGTAGATCAAGGATTGTTAGGCTAGCTATTTCACTTTGGCCATCCGTTTGCAGGTGATAGGCCAAAGAGAAGTTTAGCCTTGTTCCTAAATTCTCAAAGAGACCCTTCTAGAAATTACTGGTCATTCTAGGATCTCTATCCGACACTATGGACATTGGCAAGCCATGGTACTTGAAAATTTGTGAAATGAAGAGGGTTGCCATTTGATGGGCTTTGATAGTCTTTTTAACAGGTATAAAATGAGCTTGTTAACTAAACCTGTCTACTATCGTCCATATTCCCGTATTCCCATGGATAGACTTAGGCAATCCAAAGATAAAATCCATGGATATGCTCTCCCATGGTGAATTAGGGATTGGAAAAGGTTGAAGCAATCCAAGTTGCTTCCCTCTATCAAACTTTGTCTTTTGGCATACACACATTTAGAAACATACTCTTGTATGTTTGCTTTCATGGTAGGCCAATAGAAATATGTTTCAATCCCCTTTAGGGTAGACTAAATCCCTCTATGCCCTGTCTGCATAAGGAGGAGCATGATATTCATACATTACTTTCTCACGTAGTGAGCTAGTAACGCATAGTCTATTGCCATAGAGAAGATGAACATCGTGTAAAGTAAATGGTTCCTCTTTCTTCCCTAGTGCAAGGGCTGAAATCACATCTCTAAAATCGGGATCAATAGCATACTCATCTATCATAGAAGATAGATCATTGTGAGTTGCTATGAAAACCACATTCACTCTTGGCCGTCTTGAGAGTGCATCGGCTACTTGATTATGCTTTCCAGCAATGTGAGCAATATGAAAATAAAATTGCGAAAAGAAATTTGCCCACCTCATTTGTGTGTCGGAGAGCTTGGTTTGCGTCATGAAGTACTTAAGACTTTGGTGATGCGTTCGCAGAATAAAAGGAGTCCCCAATAAATAGTGCTTCCATGAGTCTAAGGCATGTAAAACTGCAAGGAGTTCCTTTTCATATATACCTAGAGCTTGCTCAACAGGGTCAAACCTTCAACTTTCATAGCCTATGGCGTGCTCTTCTTGAAGCAAAACAACTCCAAGGCAATCACCACAAGCATCACATTGGACCTTAAATGGCTTTGAGAGATCCGGTAATGTAAGCACAGGTTGAGAGATAAGCTTTTCTTTAAGCTTTTTGAAAGCATTGTTCTCCTTGGCAGACGATGTGTACCTAACATTTTTCTTTGTTAGGTCATGTAATGGTCCTGCTATTAGTGAGAACTTTTCTATGAAGCGTCTATAGTATGTGCACATACCTATATAACTTCTTAACTCATGAAGATTCCTTGGTTTAGGCCATCCTTTTATTATCTCTAACTTTGATGGATCCATTTGGATGCCATATTGAGAGATAATGTGACCTAAATACTGAATCTCTTGTAAGAAAAATTCACTTTTCTTTTGATTAATATAAAGTTTATTCTCTCTTAGAACTTGAAATATTACCTGAAGGTGTTTCTTGTGTTCTTCTAATGAATTAGAGTAGATGATAATATCATCAAAGAACACTCCAGTAAAGGTTCGGTGAGGCCTGAATAGTTTCTCCATCAAGCGGTTGAATGCGGTTGGTGCATTGGTCAAGCCAAAAGGCATGACAATGTATTCGTAAAGACCAAACGTAGTGCGGAATGCGGTCTTTACAATCTCTTGATCAACTATCCTTATTTGATGATAGCCACTTTTTAGGTCAATCCTACTGAAGTAGGTGGACCCTTGTAGCTTATCAAAGAGGTTTTCTACCCGTGGAACGGGAAACTTATTCTTGATAGTGATCCTATTTAGTGCTCTATAGTCGACACACATACGATATGTGCCTTCTTTCTTTTGCACTAGTAGCACAGGAGAACAAAATGGAGATGAGCTAGGCCTAACCATGCCCTTCTCAACTAACTCATGCACTTGCCACATAATGTCCTCTTGTTGATCTTGAGAAACTCTATAAGGAGGTTTGTTAGGAGGTGAACTTCCTGGAAGAAGTTTAATTACATGGTCATCATTACCTCGTTTAGGAGGTAACTCACAAGGTATGTCGTCAATAAAGACATCTTGAAACCCCTTGAGAAAATTGGATAACTCTAATTCCTTTTGATTGTGTATATTTTCTTTTGCTAAAACATTAGGTTCATTTTGAGAATCTTTAACAAAAATCATGTACATGGAAATAGAGCTCTTTATTGACTTGTTGAAAGCTTGTGTATGTACAATGGGTATGGTGTTACCCATTTCCTTAGCATCTATATACATATCTTTTTCCCTGAACTTAAAGGAGATTCTCCTTTCAGGCAATTTAACATTGGCAGCCATGCGATCAAACCATAGTGCCCCTAGGATTACATCCTCATGCTTGAGAGGAGAGATAAAGAAGTCCTCTTTGTCCACATAGCTTTGGACATGGAGCCTCAATTTTCCAATTAAGGGAATAACTGAAGCTTCTTGCCACTTGAAAGGACCATCTGTGAGTAGGACATCTCCCATCTCGTAGGCTTGTATGCCTAGCTTGGTGGCCAACTCTATAGATATAAAATTGTGAGCAGAACCAGGGTCAAAGAGAATAAAATCATCATGTTCTCTTACCGTTTCCCAAGCATGGCATACAGGAGATCCTTTGTGGTGAGTTTCCTCCTCTTGGATTTTGACCAAGGTAGCTCTAGGAGGATCATGGAGGTTCTTCTTTTGGGGACAATCACGGTACGCATGCCCTTTTTTCACCGCACTTGAAACACCGGTTATCCTTGCGATAACGCTCAAGCTCTTTAGGAGAGACTTTATTTTTGCCTTTGTAAACTCCCTTCTCTTTAGCTTTGTTGGAGTTGCCCTTAGGAGACTTTTGGACATTGTCCTTCCCCTTAGGCTCATTGGAACCCTTGTTTTTCATGGGCTTAGAATTTCTTTTAGTCCCCGTTTGGAAATTGATTCGAGAGCCCACCATAGTATGGTGTATAACCGCCGATATGGTGCGTGGTCTTTGGGAGTTGACATACTCCGCCATTTCTTTGGTTAAGCCCGCACAAAATTGTTGCTTTTGCTCTCCAAAATCCAACTACTTGAAGACAATGGCTTTGAGTTGTAAATCCAAAAACTTGTCTACATATTTGTGAATGGATTCGTAGGGAGAGAGCTTCAAGCTTTGCCATTCGGTGGGTACTTTGTCTTTGGCATCGGTGGCCAAAAACTGCTTCATAATGGAAGCTCTTAAAGCTTTCCATGTTCGTGGAGCTTCACCATTGGCCCGTACGTTAGACCACCATTGTCTAGCACTTTTAAAAGTGCATAGCTACATGGTGTAGCTTAGAGGACTCCGTGAAGCCCTCATCTCCGAACGCCGCATCGAATTGTTGGATAAAGGCCAAGACTTTGTCCGTAGCACCAAAAGTGCCATTGTAGGTAAGGAAAGAGATGCTCTTCCCTCCCTCTTTGAACTTCTTGAGCTTGGATGACCTCTTCCACGTGGCATAGGATTTCCTATGGCCTCTTCTTTTTGATGGTTCAAAGGTTGCACCATCACTTTCTTCAGAAGATGAAGAATTTGAGGAAGATGGAGAAGAGAGTGACCTCTTTCTCTCCTTTTTCTTGCCTTGATCTTCATTGTCATGACCATCACTTTCATAAGAGGAAGAGGATGAAGAAGATGGAAAAGAGGGTGTCCTCTTTCTGACCTTTTTCTCTTGCTTTTTGTAATCCCTCTTTGAAGTATAGTGTGGAGAAGTATGCAATGGTCTTCTCCGTTTTGGAGGTGATGGAGAGCGTTTAGCCCTCCGTCTTCGTGGAGCCATCTCCACCGAGGTGGCGGGAGACTCACTTCTTTCTCATTCCTTGGGTGGAGGCTCTTGATTTCTCCTTTGAGAAGGAGATGCGTCATCAAGGAGAAAATTTCTGAGCCCTTCATATGGATCCTCTTCTTCTTCCCGAATCGGAGAGAGACCTCTTTCAAAAGTCTCACTAGGAGGCTTCCTAGGTGTTCTCTCGTTATGGTGGGGAGCTTGGAGAATCCCATGAGCACAAAGCTGCCGTTGCACTTCACTTTGGAGGGATGGATTGCCCATGGCTTGTTGAAGCCTAGAAACAAGATAATTAACATGCATCAGGGCATCATTAGTAGCTTGCTCATTAGCAAAATCAAAGTTATCAACATTAATTTCACTCTCTTTACTATTGTTAGCCATTCTAACAACTTTTAGGTGTAAACTTTTTAGGTGTACTTTGGCACTTCAAGCCCTAGTTGCTACTCCTCTTTACCCCTTTAGAAAAAGCACTCAAGCTACTGTACCAGTGTCTCAAATACCATTAATTGCAAGGAATAGAAGAGAGGGTCGTTCAACACCAAAATAGCACCGGCTCTCGTCAAGCTTCTAATAGCTCAATAGTGGTTAAGCCATAGGCAAGCCCCGTAGGACTCCGCTATTAAGACCATAGCTCTCGACGGTGATGCCCCGTTAACTGCACAAAGGCAGGTGCACTGCAAGGTTGAAAAATCCCTATTCTACTTACTCAAATGCATTTAATAGTACCAACCATTTATAGCTAGCTTGAGGACCTCCCTTCTTGAGCAAGGAAAGAGAAACCTTGTGCTCTAATACCAATGTAAGATTTAATGGCCTAGTAACTTCTGTGTAGCGGAAAGTAGCATGAACGTAGTGAGCATTTCATTAGGATAGATTCCTAATTAGATTAACAAGAGTGCTTGGGTGGAGAAAGCGACAAAAAGCATAACACCTAGTTAGATAGCATGAACAATACTTCAAAAGAGAGAGAAATTAAGAAATTGACAATAGTTGAGGGCCGGATTTGCATGGAGCCGGTCCCCCCTCCAAAAGGCTTTGTATTATGGTTTCTCCCATAAAGAAAGACATTTTACAATACAATTCTTTGTGTTCCTTCAATACTAGCTAGTGCAATGAAGATGGAAACTTCATGCACTAAGCAAAACACTTATCAAACACAACATCAATTCCCTCACGGTCTTAGACCCAAGACCTCACACACCTTTGAAGATGGCGAGAGCTAGCGGGGTATGAGAGTAGATTGAGAGGAAGAAGGAGTATTCTTACGAGAAAGATGTACATTTCCTCACATAATCACTCATATTAGCATAGCTTAGCTTAGTAATTAGCATGGTAGAGGAGATGAGCATGCATTGAAGCTTGGATCTTGGTTGGATTTGCATCACAAAGCCAAGAGTTGTTGGTGTAGGCCTCCCTTCTCACAAGCTTGGAGTAGGTGATAAGCTTTCCATTAAATCTTGGGAAGGAGAGAGAGTCTTCTTACTCCACACATGAGCTAGTGTGAGTGTGTAGGTCATAATGCCTTTGAAAAATCAGCGCCCCCCCCCCCCCCCCCCCCCCCCCCCCCCCCCCTCTCTCTCTCTCTCTCTCTCTCTCTCTCTCTCTCTCTCTCTCTCTCTCTCTCTCTCTCTCTCTCTCTCTCTCTCTCTCTCTCTCTCTCTCGGTCAAACCCTCTTGCTATTTGCTCTTGCTAGCATCCTATTGGACCTCCCCAGGCTTAGCCAATGGTAATTAAGCAGCATAAGTGAGAGCCTTCTGACATGTGTCCCCCTTAGCATTTTGGAAGTCTTAATGGGCTGAACCTTAGGGTCTTTTAAGCACATTGTTGCACATTGCTCTTTTTCAGATGGCCCCCCCTTTGGATCCCTATTTTCCCTCCTTTGGATCCCTACTGTGGCCGATCTGCTAGCTTAACCAATATTCTAGCTTTTTCTCCCATGGCACTTCCCCATATTAAATGATCGGTTTAACATGAGAAAATCATTTAGGAGAATTATATATTGATTATTATGACAAGGCGTGTGCTGGAGCTGCTGCTGGCGATTGAGCCTGAGAGGATGCAACCTGATCTGATACCAATTGTTAGAATTAGGGTTGGAGAGAAACGCACACAGCTTGGAGAAGACGAAGGAAGCTCAAGACACACAACTGAGAGTGTATTACTTAGTGTGCAATGGAAAGATAGATAGCCCTAGAGTGATGGGCGTATATAGAATGCACGGGGGAAAAAACCTCCTAAAGAGCAAAAGAATGCCCCGACGGTCCTAATGTTCACACACATCACTACCACATGTATATGGTAACAAAAAGCAAAAAAGTATTACCAGATACTTCCAATTACCTGTATCACCGAAGGTATCTCAACATTCAAAAATACCCCAACTGAAAGAAAACCTCACGCAACGACTCGCCAAAAGGCTAAAGCAGATTCAAAAACAACCAACCACAGTCTCAAAAAGTGCTCTTTTGATCCGAGTCTCAAAAATGACCGGGAAAAAACTGCCAAAACGCCAAGCCAAAAGCCAGAAAAGACGTACAAAGGCGGTAACTACAAGTTCGCAACTCAACGTACATGAGTGAGTGCGCACAAACATGCGCCAAGAACTGCTACGTCAGTAAAAAGGATCCCTGCAGGGATATCTGCTCTCAAAAGAGCTCAATAGCACTATGAGTGCTCAAACAAACATACATCTGTCAACGCATTTGTCCGCAGAGAAACTGTTGTCAAAATGACTGCCAAAATTGCCTGAAAGGCACTGTGCTTGTAAGTGCCTGAAAACCTGGAGAAACTGGTGTATGTGGGCTATAAAGCCCCTGTAAACCTATGTGTCGGTGTAGAATGGGAATTTCGATGCCAATTTTTGTGGCCATACGAAAATGGGCTAGTTGAATAGTTGCCAAAGAAGTCGAAACTAAAAACTGTACCATAGAGCATAATCGATGCACTCCGTGCCGATGTCGGGTGTCACTCTATGATAGAGGCACCTCACCGGTGCTTGTATGTTGCAAGCACAACCGCCCACGGGAACGCTAGTGTCGAATGTCAAAAATCCATCGTGTAATGAGAGGTGTCGAGAAGAATGCTGAGGTAAATGGTCGATGTCGAAAATCCCTAAAGTTGCTGTCGGAACGGCTCTAATGTCGAGAGTCGATGTCAGAGATTAGTCTAGAGATGATCTGCTCTCGCCGATGTCGGTGGTGAATCGTCAATTGTTGCCGAGCCTGAGGTGTCGATGTTGAGTCCCTATTCTCTTTCTCTCTCTCTCTCTCTCTCTCTCTCTCTCTCTCTCTCTCTCTCTCTCTCAACTCTGCTCTCCCACGGTGAGAAATCACTCTTTGACTTGGGTAAGTGTGAACATGCTCTTGGAAGGAAATTAAAAAATAATAATTTTTGAGGCCCTGCTCTGTCGACTCATTGGTTTTCCTTGATGCAATGACAGTGTGTGTGTGTGGGGAAAATGCAAGGCCTTCTCGACTGCAACTTCTTTCTTTCTCTGCTAGTGCTACAGATTTCCAAAGAATTCTTCAAAAAAGAAGGAAGCTCATGAGCTGTAGTTGAAGGGACATCTTCTCGTGCAACATGTGTGTGTGTGTGTGTGTGTGTGTGTGTGTGTGCGCGCATGTGTGCAACACACACACACTCAGTCGTCCAAAGCTAGCTCGACTTTTCCCTGGCTTCACTATTGCTCTATTGACTGCAATTGCTTGCAATTCTCCCAATTCCAAGGCTGCTCTGCAGCTCAATTTTCTCCCTTTTTGGAATGCTAAGCCCGTGCCTTTGCTTGCACGCAAAAAGTTGGAGCTTGAAGCTCCCCCAATTTCATTCTCTATCTGCTCGTCTTTTGCTCGGATTCTGCAGCTATTTGATCTGCACCTCGCCAATTTTCCTCAGCTCACATGCAATGCTTGGATTGCATTTGCAGAGGTACTCGCAGCCCAACTCGCTACCTTTGATTTTCTTTCCAATCTGCCTTACTTCTTGCTTGATTCTCTCTTGCTCAAATCCTGACTTCAATCCTCTTTAGGCTTGTTGCACACGCAGATAGGGACGGCGGGCTCCCTGTGCTCTAATACCACTTGTGGAGAGAGATGTGTGCAAGATGCAAGAGAGGGATTGAGAGAAGGGGGAAGGAGAAGAACACAACCTTTTTGGTGGTGCTTAGAGAAGGAAGTCCTTCTCACTCCTTATTGTCTCATTATAACCAAAATAATGATAAGAATGAGCGCCCGCCAACCACCGACCACCGACCACCGGCCACTTGGCCTAAAACCTAACATGTTGATTACAAGAAATTAAATGCAGCAACCGTTAATGATCATTCCCAAAGCCATTTTGTAATGCAATATTGGATGCAATAGTAAGAAAAGAGATGTATAGCTTTTTGGATGGGTTTCACGGTACAATCAAATCAAGGTGAAAGAAGAATCAGCATAAAATAGTTTTCACTACTGAATCGGGTGCTTTTGCCTGTACAATCATGAGCTTTGGACTCAAGAATGGACCACCATCATTTAAATTTACAACCTATAAAACATTTGAACTCTACTTACAGTATTTTATGAGGGTCTTTGTGAATAATTTTTCAATTTTTGGTAAGAAGGATTTGCATTTTATCATTTGAAGTTGTGTTTTGAGAGATGTAGGATGTTTAGGATGTCACTCAACCCATATAAGAGTCTGATGGCTATCAAAAGTGGAGTTTTGTTGGGACATGTTGTGTCCAATGAAGGGATGTCTATTGATGAGAACAAAATTGAGGTTATCCTAGTAGCTAAAGTTACAGTAAATGTGAAGGAATTGAGTTGGTTTGTGGAACAAGTGAAATGTCATGGCAGGTATATCAACTATTTGGCCAATATTTGTATGCCTCTTACTCATTTAAAAAAGAAGAATGTGGCATTTGTTTACTCTAAAACTCATGAGAAGGCATTTCATATGTTAAAGAAGATGTTATCAATGGCTCCAAAGAAGATATTATCAATGGCTCTAGTATTACAACCTCAGATTGAACATTATCATTTCATGTGTTTTTTGATGCATTGGATGTGGTTGTATGAGTTGTTCTCATACATGAAAAGATCAGAGAGTAGTTTAGACATGTATATGATGCACGTAGAGTGTTGACATCAACTGAAAGGAACTATACTATGAGATGGAGAGAGAAGCTCTTGGGATGATGTATGCTTTAAATGAATTTAGACATTATTTCCTGAGTAACAAGGTGGTTTTTCATGTGCATTGTTGTATTTGATCAATAAATCTTTGTTAACAAGAAGGTTAGCCAGATGGATGTTGTTGTTGCAGGAGTTTGACTTTGTGATTGTCCACATGGTAGGAAAGGAGCATGTTATAGCTGATTATTTGAGTAGGCTAGAAACAAGAGAAGAGATCATATATGTATTAATAATGATTTGCTTGATGCAGAGCTGTTTGAGGGAAAAAATTCAATATTTGAGTCATCATATGATCAAAAGTTGATATTCTTGACTGATGGAACCATGCCAAACAACAGGTTTTTCTGCTGATCAAAGGAGGAAGTTTGCTCTAAAGAGTTGACATTTTTTGGTGATTGTAGGAGCACTTTACAAAAAAGGGATTGATCAGGTTAAAGGAGATGTGTCCCTAAATTTGAACAAAAGGCTCTGATTGAAGAGGCTCATGAGCATCAGGAGGACATTTTTCAAGTGATATTATAGGTAAGAAGATATGATAGGCTAGATTACGATGGCCCATAGTGTTGAAGGATGCACAGAAACATGCTAAAATTTGTGTGATTTGCCAAAAGCTTGGATAGCATGATTCCAAGGATAGAATGTCTAATCATCCTATTTTGCCATTAGAGCCTTCAAAAATGGGGTTGGATTTTGTAGGACCTGCGAAGCCAACTACAAGTAGGGGATGCAAGTACATTTTGGTAGGAACAAACTATTGTACCAAGTGGATGGAATCTCTAGCACTTAAGGACAATAACGCTTATTCATAACATCATGACCAGGTTTGGATGCCCTGTAGAGTTGGTGAATGATAGGGGAACTCATTCTCTGAATGAGGTGAATTCTGCGTGAACCAAGACTCACATGATGATGCATAAAAAGCCCACAAAAAATCACCCCCACAAGATAATGGACAAACTGAAAGTACTAATAAAACTTTGGTCAAAATTTTGAAAAAGATTTTGCAGGAGAACCATAAGGAGTGGGATGAGAAGTTGGACTCTACACTGTGGTCCTTCAGAACAAATTTCAAGGTCACAACATGTATGAGACCATTTAGATTGGTTTACGGAATTGAAGCTATGGTACCTATGGAGGACCAAGTTTAAGGGTTAGTGCAGAGAACATGTCTCCTAAATTGTCAGTTTAGCATAGGAGCAAATATTTGATGCAATTGGAAGAAGATAGGTTGGCGAGTTCTTATTTTATTGAGGTGATACAAAGAAGAAGAAAAGCATGCGTCAGGATGAATGTGAAGTACAAGGTATTTTAGGTTGGAGATTAGGTGATGTTGTACAATTCCAGATTAGGTCCTCATTCAAGAAAGCTGACATTGAGATATAAGGGTCCTTATTAGATAGTACATGATTTGGGACAAGGTACCTTTATTGTAGCTGATGTATTTCGAACTAGAGTGGAGAAACATGTCAATGGTTTCAAGTTGAATAAATTTTAGGGTAAGCCACCGCATTTGGATTGGCCAACAACAGGTTTTGTTGAAGTAAAAAAGTCTCAAGAAAGGAATGATACACAATTTTATTTTCAATAGGAATGCTCACAGTCAAGAAGTGCAAATAACAATATTGTTTCATATGCTCCAAAATTAGGGTGTCAAGCCAAACAATGAAGTCTAGGTTAGTTTAACTGTGCTGGAGGGTGAATCTCCATATCTGAGGCAACAGCTTTCAGAATGTCTAAGTAACCCAATCGAAGTTTGCAGTCAAAATGTACCAAATTGGATTATAGCAGGTTGGATTTTTTAAAGTCAGATATTTTCAAATTGTCTTAATTTGAATGCTGACAACCCACTAAGTATAATCCCCGTATAATCATGGAAAGGTGGGTACGATTAATTGATTCCCAAATATTTTGTAGTGAGCTCATGCAGTTTGAAGGTGCAAGCTATCTAATCCTTGTTGCTATCATGTTTTTCCTAAGGCATATGAAGTACATTACTGTGGTGCAAAAAACTGAGGAGATGGCCAAGGGTAAGCAAATTGCTACCATGTAGCCGGGTGCTGAGAATGACGTCTTGCAAAAAACGAGACCTCACTGCAAAGGGGTGGTGCTCAATGTTGATATGAGTAGTCCATAATATGAAGAGGAAGGTTTGGGTGATGAAGAAGCTATTACACAAACATGTCTCACTAAGACCAAATTGCAGCAATTGTTGATGATCCGTTCATGGATTTCAAGGTGGAGATCAACCAGAAAACTGAGGCTAATGCAATGTGGTTGCAAAAAATAGGTTTGCATGCCTTTGCTTCTTTGTTATGGAGTGAGTGGAAGAGCAATTATTATGCTAAGTCACATGTAGTGATTTTAGAGCTCTATTTTTTGGTGACATATGATTATACTACTAAAGAAAATTTTGCACCTTAATGCTTTGTTGAACAAGGTGGCTCAGTTAGTTGGGCTAATTGGTTGTATGGTAGAATTTCTGTTGCGGTGTATATCTTTGACATGAGGAAAGCTATGAGCAACAACATGTTGTGTGCTTAGATGGATGCTCTATTTTCTTATGCTTAGAAAGTGACAACATGGGAGAGTGATGCAGAAGGATAAGGAAGACCTAGCTCTTCAAATAGGGTGCTAGTTGAGGGTTGATTCGTCTTACCGCAGTGAGTGCAAGGATTTTTTCTGAAACAATCCTTTCTCTGATGATTGTTGCGCCCACAATTGGCTTGGTTGAAGTTGAGGTAGAAGCACCATTATTGACAGCATATGCACTGGGAATAATGGAAGAACTGGCAAGGGATACTCTTTTCTCTTCTTCCTGCAAGGATTTAATGATACCATCCAAAGAGGAAAACATATCTTTTTCTTTTAAAACAATGAAAATTTGATGAAATTCATCAAGCAAGATTTAGCAAAATAGCTATAAGATGTTGATCTAGTAGTGTGGCTTCAACATAAACTAGTTACGTTCTCAAGCTATCTATTGGCTAATGCAGCTATGTTTTCATCAGCATGCATATCAAGAGAATATAATCGCATTTTGAGACTCATTATGGAATATTTAGCTTTAGCATAAAAAAGTGTCTTTAGCTCTATCCAAGCAACACTAGAAGATGGAATATCATCCTAGTAATGAACAAAATCATCTTCCAGAGAAGTTAAAATAATATCCAATGCTTGCTGTCCTTCCTTTGTTGCTCAACTGATAAGGCTTCAATGTACCTGCTTTGTCTATTGATAGGGGTTTGACAACACTCCATAGATTTTTGCTCATTAGATAACCCTTTACCTTTATTTGTCAAGTGGGAAAGCCAGGTTCGTTGAATTTGTCAACATTCGATGCCACATTTGAATATGCAAATAATCTTGATGACAAAGACTATTGCCAAGCACTTGTGAGAATTCACAATCAGTTGCATAAGCAAGAGCTGTGATTACTTTTAATTGGTTAAGCTATTGTTGGAATGTGCAGCCTTTTGAGATGCTAGTGCAACTAGCAAGTAGTTCAAACATGTCGGATTGCATCATAAATTGTCGACTTACAATAGTTTTTGAAATGCCAAAAAAATTTCAACCTTGATTAACAACAGATGCCTTCATTGATAGACCCTTTGGCTTGATTACTATGGCGTTTTGAGAAGCTATCTGGCAGGGAGAGCTTGCAATGGAAGCATTTTGATATTCCTTCAAAATCACCTTTTAGAACTTGCAATTGCTACTGTGGCGAACAACGTTACAAAAACACTACCTTAGCACAATTGGCAAGCAACACCCAAAGTGACGTTTTAGAACACAGCCAAAACAAGGTCCCGCCACTCTGCCTGCACTACGTGTTTCAAAACGCCCGTGCTGGTCAATACCTACCACGATGTCGCGTAGGAGACCACAACAAGCACATTTTCTTCGATAAGCTATCTAGCGATGATGCCCTACTCTGATACCGTGTGAAGTGAGCTGCGGCTAGGGAGGGTAGCACCGTGGATCCATGGTGACAAGAGGAGCATGCATAGCAAAGAAAAAGAGCAAAAACAAGAGAGAGCAGAGAAAGATAGGCTTCGACACAAAACGGAAAAACACATGCTTGTATTTATTTGTAAAAAAGCCTTAGATATTTATAAGTGAAAACTTGCCATGCAAGACTCCACTAATAACTAACCTTGTTTGCATGCCATAAGGTTATTTTCCACGGGTAATATCTCTATGTAGCTTGTTTGATGCAAGGCAATACCTCCATCACATTGCTTAAACTGCATGCCCAAATAATGATGCAAAAGCGCCAAGTCTTTCATCTTGAAATTAGCATTTAAATCAACCTTGAATACAACAATGTTTATCTAATTCGGACCAATAATCAACAAATCATCTACATATAGAACAACAATGATAAATACATCTCCCCTACACTTTACATACAAAATGCTTTCATTTGGAGTGTTATACAAAAGCCTCATTTAACCAAATGGGTGTCAGCTTTCTCATACTAAGCACAAGGAGACCGCTTCAACCCATACAAAGCAATCTTACATTTGCACACTTTATTTTCTTGCCCTTTTTTGACAAAAGTACGAGGCTGCATTATATAAACTTCCTCAAATATATCACCATTCAAGAACGCAGCGATTGATTCAAATTCCATCCAAAATGAACTACCAGTGCACATAGAAAACAAACAGTAGTCATACGACAAGTGGGAGCAAAAGCCTCTTCATAATCCATGTCTTTTTGTTGTGCATAACCTTTTGCAATAAGTCTAGCCTTGTAGCGATCATTTTGTAAACCCACTTCGTACCCATGGAATTTTTGCCAGAAGGCAAATCACATAAAGTCCACATGTCATTTTCTATAAGTGCATGATATTTTGATTGCATGAGAGACATCCAATTTTTGAATTTTGTGCTTCATCAAGTAAGAGGTTCCTCCTCATCACATAAACTAGAAATAGACAAAGCATAACAATCTGACGCATAAGATGCATGGTGAGAACATGGACAAGTATGACCAGACATAGGTGCATCCAATCTATTGTTGCACAAATCATACCTCTAGCCTCCTCATCCAATTTATTGTTGCACGAAGTATGCACCAGCCATTTTGGAATACCTCTAGCCTCCTCATTCTTAGCCATTTGCACATCAAGCACAACATGTACATCTGTTTCATCAATAGACTGGTTGCCTATTACTGGTGCATAACATTTTAAAAAAAACCTTAGGCTTTACATGTGTCTCATTGGAATTTACATTCAAGTTTCCACCAATGAAAGAGGCAACAAAGTGTCATAAATGTCGTGTAAGCTTACATTACTGTCTCTGGTACATGATAACAGAGGTTGAACAAAATCTTCCACAAACATAATATCTCGTGCAACCAAGATAGGTTTCACTTGCAGATGGTATAACATGTAACCTTTGATTTCAATACTGTAGCCAACAAAAATGCATTTAATAGCCCTATCATCCAATTTTTTGTGTTGCGTTTGCCTCACTAAAGCATAAGCTAAACAATAAAAAACACGCATGTGATACATATATGGCTTTTTATAATGCCATGCTTCATAAGGAGTCATAGACTGAAAGGCTTTGGGAGGACACCTGTTAAGTACATAAGTAGTATATATGATAGCCTCAAGCCAAACAAATGTGGCAGAGCTTAACTCTTGACCATACATCATGCCATCTTCGTAAGCGACATGTTTTTTCTTTAAGCAACACCATTTCGGTTAGGTGTATATGGCACTTGAAGCACATGAACACTTTGGACTTAGCTTTAAGTAGACACACCCATGCTTGCCTGGAGTAATCATCAATAAAAATCACAAACTATAGGTAATTACCTAAGAATGGAGTCGGTATAGGCCCACAAACATCATTATGCACAAGTTGCAACCTGCATGTAGCCCTTACTGAACCATCCTTTGGAAAATTTGAACGTTGTATCTTACCCAACATATAACCTTCACAAAAATTCTTAAAAGGTGATTCAAGAGGTGGCAAAGAAGCAAACACATTAGAATTCTGCAAATGCAACAAACTAGAAAAATTCAGATGCCCAAAATTGCATGCCAAAGTTTTGCATATGAAACAGCCTTTGAATTCACAAGTGCATTTGCAAAATTCTACCCACACTTGTCATACAAAGTGAGCTTATATAGCCCATGACACAAAATGCTAAATGAAAATATTTCATCACCAAAAGTGAGATCATGAACTGTACATTTGTCATCCACAAATTTGACAACAATTCCAAGTCTTGCAAGTGTAGATACAGATAAAGGGTTATTTTTGATCCCTTGTACATAAAGTGCATCAATAAATGTGAAAGAACTACCATTCGTAGCAATTAGCACAATCTTTCCAATCCCTTGACCAAATAAGAGGCATTGTTAACATAAGTGACCATATTCCCATGAGGACAGACTCGAGAGAGGTAAACAAGTCATGATGTGAAGTGATGTGCTTTGTAGCAATCTGCATCAACTGACATATACACATCATTGACAGAAGGATCATAAGTACACTCTGTACTAAATTCCCACTCTACGTCTACATCAACATCAAAATAACCTTTCCTAGAAGAGTCTACAATAGCTGCACTTGTAATGGAGCCAACTTCTTTCTTCTTGGCCTCTTTTGCCTTCAACTTAGGACATTGATTTATCAAGTGATCATCAGCCTTGCAATAATTGCAACACATCTTCTTCTTGCCATTTTCACAAGAATTCCCAAATGAGGTGCTGCTAGCAAAAGCATTAGGAGCATGTGATTTTTCACTCACTAGAGAACCATGAGAAGTGGCTACATTGTTATTACCACCTTTTCTTTGAGCAACAACAAAAGCCTGCTCGACTGCACACTATTTAGCCCCGTTCTTTCTTGATTGCGATAGCAATGCACATAATGCATCAAACCTGACAGCTTGAGGGGTTCCTTGAGTCATAAGTCTCCAAGTACTAGCAAAAGTCTTGTAAGAATCTAGCAATGCATCGAGAACAGTCTGCACAAGTAAACTGTCAGAATTGACTTCGCATAAATTTTTTTTTCATTAATATCCTTGATAATAGGAAGTAAAGTGTCCATGTCATTTTCCTCTTGCATAATCTTTGACTCCATCTCTTTACGTAGCAATGCAATTTTTGCCTCATTGCGACTTGCATAAAGATCAGCTAGAGTATCCCAAGCCTGTTATGCTGAATTTGCCGAGCGAATGTGAGGATTAATAATATGTTCACAGATAATGCAATCATTGCTTGAGCCTCTGTATCTCTAACAAGCCACAACGAGATTGCTCAACCGGAGGCAAAACAACTCTAGCAGCAACATACCTATCAAAACCCACAACATCCTCATCAGAGACTGTTTCCATAGAAGGCGGACATACATCAATGCCTGCACAACAACCCAAACACCCTTTGGCACAAGAACACGTGTCATCATAAAAGCCCACATTGGGTAGTTCTCCCCATCGAGTTTATCCTCTGCAACAAACATCTTGAAAACATCTGTGTTGTTGTCAACCATGGCAATTGACTGCACTTGATGTGAAAATTGCCCAAAAAGAGGAAAAACAAAGTAGGACTACAAGTGCTATATAGCACAATACAAAGAAGTCTGTAAGGGATTTGTTGTACAGAAAATTGAACTGACAAAAATTCTACACAAAAGCACGAAATTTCTTGCGTAGTACTGCATGTAGTGGAAATGGAGACCAAAATGAGACCAAAGTATTTGTCGGCCTGCTGAAGCTTATCAAAGCTCGCCCAAATGGGAGAAAATGAGCAGGTGCATGCTGGTGACTACGCCCAAGAGGATGCAACCCGCTCTGATACCAATTGTTGGAATCAAGGTTGTAGGGATATACACACAACTTGGAGAAGATGACGAAGCTGAAGGCACACAATAGAGAGTGTATTTCTTAGTGCACAATAGAAAGATAAGGTATCCCTAGAATGATGGGTGATGTACGGGGGGAAAGACCTCCTAGTGAGGGGAAAAAATTCCTTGGTGATTCTAAGTGTATTCACACACATCACTACCACATATATGGTAACAGTCCTAAGTGTGTTCACACACATCACTACCATATATATGGTAACATCCAAGTTGTCAATATTAAGCAGATTTTCTTGATTATGCTGTGCAATGATTAGAGTTTCTTTTATGTGTATGCTATCTCTTTTCATGGCACTTCCAAAGCCTTGGCTACTACTCTTAACCCTTGAAAATAAGCACTCAAGTAACTACACCCGTAGTTGAGAATATTGATGATTGCAAAAAGCAATGGAGTGGGTTTAATAGTGTTAAGCTGACACCGGTTCCTATCGAGCGGCGTATAGCTCAATAATGGTTAAACCATAGGCAACTCTCAAGAGACTTTGTTATTAAGACCATAGTTCTTGATGCTGTCCACTGTACCTGCAAACAACCATGCCAACCGAGATAATAAACCCTAGTCCCACTTACCTTATTGCAATGAACAAATCCATCCTTTTATAGATTACTGGACCTCTCTTCTTAGGTGAGAAAAGAGAAACCTTAGCTCTGATACCAATGTTAGAGAATCTAGTAATTTCTTCAATCATAATAGAATTAGATTATGAAAGGTGGGTTTCCCCTTAAGCATACCCTTTAGAGGAGAACTAGACATTGTGCCGGGCTGATTTAATTGCACCATTTACACACATTAGAACATCAAATAATGCACATAACTTGAAGACAGTAACACAATTAAATTGACAACTTGTTGAGGATTGGATTTGCTTGGAGCCGGTCCCCCCTCCAAAAAGATTTTGTATTATAATTCTCTCAATGAGAGACTTGATTAGAATACAAGATTGTGATCTTGCGGAGATTTTCTCTAACCAAGAAGATGATGAGATGCACGATTCCATGGTATAACCCTCCTTCCCAAGCCCTAAATACCCTGCAAGGAGAAACAAATGTGGGGATGGAGGTAGATGAGGGTGAAAAGAGACATTTTTCAAGCAAAGAAGTAGAAATTTCTTATATGCTTACTTACTCCATGAGCAAGTCTTATTATAGCTAGAGTAATAGAGAAGGAGGAGGAGAAGAAGAAGAGCTCACTTGCTTGGATTTGCATCCACAGCCAAGAGAGTGAGCATCGAGACCCTCTCTTGAGCACCAATGTGTGTGTGTGTGTGTGTGTGTGTGTGTGAGAGAGAGAGAGAGAGAAAGAGAGAGAGAGAGAGAGAGAGAGAGAGAGAGAGAGAGAGAGAGAGCACTTTCTTTGCCACAATGGGCTTCAACAAAAATGAGAGAGAAGGTCCGAAAAATTCCTACGAGCTCCCCTCTTTTGCTCTTTCCACACTTACCAAAATTCTCAAAGTAGTATTCTACCACATGGACCAATCACTAAGTGAAGAGTTAAAGTGTAAATTTGGCAAGTGCGCATACACGCGTGCGCGCGCGCGCACACACACACACACACACACACACACACACTTTTGTCCATATTTCCATAAAGCAAGTGTGAGCTACTTTGGACATGTGGCCTAGCCAAACTTGGAATAGAAGGACCAGAGTCAACTTTCTAAAAGAGGAAAGCATGATCTAACCTTAGCATTTTGCCCTATTAGTTAAAACCATAGTCTTTTATGAAAGACCTTTGCACTATCCTTTGGAGGTTCTATGAAGCTAACCCGTGCTAGAGTCTACCTGCTAATTTAGGATAAATTAGGACGGAATCTAGTAAATTTAAACTTATCCTTGGGCTTTAAAGCTTCACCTCTTGTGCAAAACCTTAGCACAATCTTTGGGAGGTACCACAATGTTGATTTCGAAACTTGCTAAATTTAGACCTACAAAATTTAGACTTTCTCTTGTAAATTTAAATTTTACCCTAAGGCTTCTCAAACTTCTTACTTGGAGCTTAATGAGTAATTTTGATTACTCATTAAGCTACTTTCTATTTTTAGACTCTTATAATTGCTCTAATCAACCTCTTTTATCTTGTACCTTTGCTCGGTATCCTCCTTGAACTGTACCTTTGAACTGAGATGATTAAATAGCAATTATCCTTGCTCTTCTATAGACTTATTTCCTTTGATCCCAAGCCTTTGACATAAATAAGTCTATAAGAACTTTAATCAATTTTTCTTGTTCTCTTTTATTTTCCCCATACTTAAATGGTCAATTCAAGATGGAAAATACTTTTAAAAGGCTATAAATTAATTTTCATGACATATTGTAAAAATCTCAATGTGGTGTTTAGTGCTTTCTTGATGCTCTTCCTCATGTTAGCTGCAAGTTGCTGCTATTTCACATCGATAACGTTAACAATCCAACTAGGCTTTCTACCACCACTAAGCTACCTCACTATGATCTTTCATATCTTGGAAGTAGACATTGATGATGTCTTTTTGTTTCTACCTCTACAATTTTGCTACATGCTCAAGCAACCCTTACTGATAGTTGCCTCATAATCCTAGCCATTAGCTCTTTACCATCTGTAACTTCCTTAACACCAAGATTATTGACAAAAGGAGAGTTGGAGGCGGTTACCTTGAAGCAATGTCTCATCAAGTCAACCATGCCATCCTCAACCTTCTTGCTCTTATGTAGCAAGAGCTTCAGGGGAGTCACAATGTTCAAAACCAACAATAGAGATGACAAGCATCGATCGTAAATGGGTGCATGTTTGTAGCAATGACTGGCTTAGCCTCCTTTGTGTCTTCCTAGATATATTTGAGTACATGCGTCAGCTGTTAACTTAACATACCACTGAAAGCGAGATTCCATTGTTTATTTTTGTAGATGTAATGAGAGCTCTTCTTGATTAGATGGGGCCAATGGCTCCAACTTGTACCTCATTTACCCAAGGCAATTAGTTTGCTCTTTTAATGAGCCATATTGGCCAAGGGACTAGATTTTGACCATTGGCAAAGTATAAAGGCCAATTTTTGGTGCAAAGAGAATTTTCCTCAACTACTCAAAATAATTGGGCTTTGAAATTAGAGGTATTTTTTTCACAACTTTACAATCTTAACATGATAATCTTATTTACTACATAATAAAAGAATTCACAATCTTAGAAAATTTTTAAGAAGATATGTTTCTATTCCTTATTGTTACAGAGTTTGCCAATCTCTTGAGATACATCATAGTTCCTGCAAAGACAAGCGTCATCCAATTCAACTCCACGATGTCCAACAAGTGTATTTAAGCTAATTAATTTCATACTTTTTTCTAAAAACTTTACAATCTTATCATGATAATGATAAGTGCACAATGATAATTTCACAACTTATCAAAATCTGTAAAAAAAAATTGTATTCCATATTGTTATAAGGCATTTGACAATAGATAACAAAGTTCGTGGATGTCTTGAGATACATGCTATACTTGCTAAGACAAGCACCATAATGATAATTACACAATTGATTGATATCGATCAATTTTTTTGAGAAAATATGGACATGACAATAAATAACAGACTTTGTGAATCTTTTGAGATAGATCTTAGTTCTTGCGGAGAGACAAGCACCACAATGATAGTTGCACAGTCAAAATATCATAATAATAGTTAGAACTACAAAGTGATAATTTTAGAATTTATCAATATATATTAGTTTTTCGGTTTCTATTTGGTGCTGTTACACTTTACATCATGTTAGATAGTAGAGTTTGCAAACCTCTTGAGATATCTCATAGTTGTTACACTATACATCATGTTAGATAGCAGAGTTTGCAAACCTCTTTAGATATCTCATAGTTCTTTCTGGGACGAGCTTTGAACATTGTCTTATACAACACCACGACAATAATGTTCATAGGGACAACTTTCACTGCCATGGGTTGGGTGTCTCTGTTATATCTTGAATCCAAAAAATCCAATACAATCATAGTGTAAGTTTATTCAACCACAGGCATAAACCAAAAACTTGGAGGTTACCGCTTTGTAACTGTGTCCATGTTGTGGGTGACCATTGCATTGCTCATAACCAACTTGAGTAAAATGCATCCCAATTCCAAGGACTACTCTTAAATTGCGTACGTTTTCATGGGTTGGCTATATAGAACTACCATCTTTCTGCTACACCCAATTGCAGACATCCCCAAACGCCTTCATTTCCTCTCTCCCATTCTCTAGTTTCTACTCTCTTTGCCGATCCCCGTTAGCTCTTCCTTGATCGAGATCCTTTTCGCAGAAGATCGTCAAAGAGGGCGCAACTCAAGCTTCCCACAGCACCCTCTTCTTCTCACGTTGAATTTTAACTACTGCTGAAGCTTTCCATTGAAGCTCAGAACCCCTCCGCTCCGAATTCTACTCTAAGCTTTCAAATGGATTATCTTCCTCTCTAGGGTATATCGACCAGAGTTTCAGAGCTTGCAATATCTGAAGCTTTCCATTGAAACTCAAAGTTTTAACTCACTAGTACACCCTTTTCATCTGCGAATTGCAGGAGGCGTATGGACTCTAATGAAGAGAAGCTTCTTTTTGGATATGGTTCTTTCTTCACTGAGGATTCCTTCTTGCTCTCAGATTATCTTCACCGGCAAGCAGAGAGAGCCAGTAATCGCCTCTTCAGCAGCAAAAACCCTTTGTTGTTTCTGCGATCCAAGATTTTTTCATCAGACTTTGAGCAGAAAGAGGGAGAAAAGATTCTGGATCGATGCTGCTCTCCAGTTTTAAAATCTTTGGCTATGGGCGCCTCAGCCTTAGCCTCAGCTCAGAAAGAGAGCTCAGAGAGCTACACGGGCAATCAATGCAGCTCACACATATTATCTGAGCTCGAACAACAGAAAAGAGATTCTTCGTCATCGCTCAAATTCCTTGCCTCTTCTGATTCATGCATCGACAGTTCTCAATGCTGCGAATCCGAGTCTGCTGCAGACGCTGCTACAAGGATAGATATTACAAAGGCAGAGGGCTTGCACAAGAACTTTCTGTGTTGCGAATCAAGAGAAGCGATCTCTATGGCCAGCAGTGGAACTGAAGATGAAGAAGGTGCTGCAGATGAGTTTCTTACAACAAGCAAGCGTGACACAGAAGCTCTTGATTTACTTGCAATTGTAGCGATGAGGGAGAACGATTCTAATCCATGTCATGATACTGCTCTAAGTCCTTCCAGAAGCCCTGGAAGTCCTATTGAATTTCAATCTCCTGCTCATGGAAGTAATTTAACTCCAATTTTGAGAAAAAAGGTTATCCGCCGGGCAAAGAGTGCCTTTCAGAGGCAGCTTCCTAATGATGCAGCAAAGACCAGCTTGAAATTCTGTGAGTCAGTTACAAGGAAGGAAAATCATGTATCTGAGTGGTGCATTCAAGATCAACGAAGGACACCGTCAAGGCATCAAGTGCATGTGGCCTATGCAAAACGAAGAAAACTGCAGGACCTTTCAGCAATATCATGTAAAAATGAGGACAAGGATCTGGAAGAGAGTTGTGGTATGGACAAGGATCAGATTATTGGGTCTTTGAATGATGCTGCTTATGTTGCGGATGTAGGTTACAATGGCGTTTGGCCAGGGTTATCTCCCAAGTTGCCACCGAATCCTTTTAGCACTACAATTCCAGAGATGGCATTCAAGCATATTGAAAACTTTGGCAATGCTGTCAATTACAGAAAGCTCCAAATCTCATCCAGGAGGCTATTGGGTGTCTGTGATGCAGAACACTCTAGTGCGGCTCTTATAGAAGACAGGCATGCGAGACTTGCAACAGAGGCATCCACCGCAAACAACTGTTTGAGTTTTGAGGCTTCTAAAGGTGTGTCAAAGGCCTGCCTAGTCACAGATCTCAATAGTACTTCCTCACTTGAGAGAGACAAAGGAGCTGACTTCAGAGCCGCAGCATCAGGTGACATTAAGCATGGGAGCTCTATGGTAAGATTGAAAATTTTACCCATCAGGCAACCTAGTGCAGATCTTACATTACTCCAAGATGCCTCTAAATTGAAGGGTCTCGAGTTTTCCACGGAGGGTGGGATGGTCACAAGAAAGAGAAGTGCGCAACAACGCATGGAGAAGGAAGGCACACGTACTTCGGCCATGGTTTTCTCTCCATCAATGCAACAGACAGAAATTCAGATGGTGGATGCTCAAATTAGTAACACTGGTATGATGGTGCGAACTAAGCGTGGGAGGTCTCAAGTTTTACCCACAAAATTCTCCGATTCTGTTCTTCAACCATGGAAGAGCTTGAGAAAGAAGATGAGGATTCTCAATGTGTGAGGGTCTCAAGTCTCAAATAGAGAGTTAGCACACGAGCTCACACAAACAAGAGAGTGGATGTTAAGAGCAGGTACTCCTAACCTTGTTTAGCACTCCTTCACTGTCATTTGAAACAGTCTGGTGGGTCATTTGCACTTCTGAGTTTTGGGAATTATTTTTTGTGATATAGCACAAAATCTGCAGGATGGGGTTGTTGATTACGCAGTGCCTAGCTTCGGTTATGAAGCTCATTTCTGAATGTTTATGAGCATGTGCAATCTGGTTTCCTAATGGTCACATGCCTTTGTAAAGTCCAGCAGCAGGATATTGTATGGGTGAAGGGAAGTACTAAAATATATGTTTTGTTTTGTTACTAGTGACAGGAATTGGCCTTTTTGGACAGAGAAGTGGCTAAAAGGGAAGCTTTGATGCTGTGGACACCTGTTTTGTATTGTTGTAGAGTCGCATGACTTGACCATTTCAATTGCCTTTATTGTCATATTCATGTATCTTGATGCTAGTTTCTTGTATTGTTGATGAACGGAAGAGTTTGATTGTCGAGAAGAAATAGAACAGAAGCTTTAACGATGTATGAGCAGTCCCAAGAGACTTCAAAGATCTATTGGACGATTCTTGAACGCAAGACCTGTTACAAGCAACAGAGGTGGCCATTGCCCTTGAATGTACTGCTAAAAGGGCAAGTAACCTTATGTGCAAGAGGCTGGAGTAACCACTTTCTCTGTAAGCTGGTTGCTTCGGTTTCACAGACGGTTTATTTAGAGCAGGACTAGAATTTGCATGTCAATCAGTAGAGCATGACTTGCAAGCCTTGAAATAGAGTGATTGCCTTGAACAGAGTAGATTACCTTCAGTAGAGTTTTGTCCTAATTTTTTGGATGTCGCCGATTCTTAAAAAATGTTGGTGTTTGAGCCAGTAAACTGGAATATCCTCAGAAATTAAGGACCGTTTGACATTCATACCGAGCGAAACTGAATTTCCTGTATCATCCTTGAAACTCTTCAAGATCCTGTTGCACGGTCACAGCTCATTCAATTGCAGAGGTTTCCCATTGAGTGGGATATTATAAGCTCAGCCTTCAATGATGGCTGATGTTCTTTTTTGCCAACAAAGTATGGGAATTATTATAATGAGAGACAAAATATACATCTGATGTAACATAAGGTATGGTGATCAGAGAGCTGAGCTTATACAAAGTGCCTCGGGCAGATATGGGTATGGAGAAAGAAGTGCTCCATACTTAAAGATTTGGCAGAATCCATCTTATTGTGAATGAAAGTAACAATCTGTGAGAGCCTGTCTTGCCAAGATAATAAGTCTTGCCAAAAATTGAACTTGACACGCCAGCCTGTACTTAGGAGTGTCTCCTCCTTCAAAAGTTATGGAAGAAGTAGCCATGGTCTCATATTAGACATGGAGTCTTGTTAGATGCTGAACTTTCAGGAAGCTCGCTGGTTGCGTTGTTCGTCTTGATTTACTAGACGATGTTACTATATGAAAACATCATCATTTTCACAAAAGAAGAAAAAAATCAGGGAGAAGTGACGATCCTCCGCAGATCCGACATCAAATAGCATGTTCATTCTTTCAAGATACAGAAAAAGTGTGTCTATTGATACCTTCTAGAGGTGCACCGCAATCGCCCTGTTTGATGAGCTTCTGCTGTGGCATGCCAGCCCGTAAGGCATCTTTCACATGCCAAGGGACAGATTGTCTACCCAAAAAACTGTTATAGAACCTTTTTCTACTCTGGAATAAAGAACCTTTGTGCTCAAAACAACAATTTTGGGCTCTAGGCTAAGCCCAAATTCACATGTAAAGGATACTGCAAGGTAGTCACAAACAAGAGGATATAACCATCAGCTCCATCGTACATGGTATATATTAAATTTTATGGCATTTGCACTTGGTCAAATGCCTGGTAGTGGGTGTAGAACTAGGTACCAAAATACACATGTGCGCGTGCACGTGCACACTCTCTCCCCCTCTTGAATAACAGGCCTTGAGTTCAACTCCCGTCGGATAGATCTTTGAGGTCTCTTGGGATAGTTTCCTACGATGTTAAAATCCCCCTCTTGAATAACAGGCCTTGAGTTCAACTCCCGTCGGATAGATCTTTGAGGTCTCTTGGGATAGTTTCCTACGATGTTAAAATCCTCAAGAGGAAAATGGTATATTTTAATCACCCAAGTGTGGTAGATTGGTTATGCCATTTCCCTCTTGAATAACAGGTCTTGAGTACAACTCTCGTCGGATAGATCTTTGAGGTTTCTTGGGAAAGTTTCCTACGACGTTAAAATCCTCTTCTTCTTCTTCTTCTCTCTTTGTAAATCTTTTTTGATTAATTTACAAATGGGAAACATGGAAGTGAGGAAAATCATCAGAAAGTTTTGATACAAAGGGAAAAACACAAAAGTGTGCTGTAAAGTGAAGGTTTTAAAAGCAAACATAGAAGAGCTGTACGCCCCAACATCGAGGGCAAAATGTAAGGATTGTCTAAGTGAAATCTTGAACGAAGAAAAGGGAACTGCATCATTCTGATGGAACATTTGAAAATTGAATTGCTGCTACAGAGACTAAAATCTGACCCATATGAAAAAGACTGCAAATCGTTGAAGGGAAGTTGAGAGTCCAAAACCATTTTTGGAAAACTCCGGAGGGAAAACAGGGGTGCATACAGGTTGATATGCTCTCTCTCTCTCTCTCTCTCTCTCTCTCTCTCTCTCTCTCTCTCTCACACACACACACACACACACACACACACAAACACATGAGCATATATCAATCCAAAAGATTTGTGTACTGAGTCTTTGTCATATGTCTAGAAATGCAAGGCAAACTCGAAGAAAATACTGTTCAAAGAGAGGATGCCACTAAATATCTATACTAGAAACTGCACCAATTTTCAATGTGCTCCTGATAATGATGTCTTATGCGACTAATTTCTAATTTTTCTTGTCAAACAGTTTGTAGGCTTATTTATTGAGCAGTCACACTTTTTTCGGCACCATGTGCATGAACAGTCGTGGATTTGGTGGCCTCAATTCTTGCCGTAAATTGTGGAGTAGTTTTTTTTTGGAATTCCTTAGTTCATGATAACTATTTTCTTTCTCTTGATTGATTTCTATTCTCCAGTAGTGCCTTTGTCCCCTATATGAAATCTCATCTAACCATCAAAATATGGAGCACAATGAAGATATGAAAGCTCATGCAAAGGATGCATGGCAAGGAAAAGATCTAACACAGCCACTTCCTATTCTTGATCCTACTTTTTGTACTTACCAAAGTGTCGCGAATAAGTACATTTTTTTGGCTACATCTCTAGAGAAGGTATGAATGTTAGTGATTTGAAGTAGCAAATCCTTGTTGATTTGCTTGAATGAGCTTACCACTTTGCATTGAGGTTTGCTACTATGACAAAAATGGCATAGTCACTTGATAACAAATACAAAGTCACATTGTGTATTGCTATGCTCCTATTTCGAACCCGATAGAAAGGTCAAAATGTTCATCAGAGCAACGGTTCAAAAAATATGTAATTAGCCTCTTCTCTTTCCCTAGATCTTAAATAAGTACTTGTGTGATGGTTGGGAAAATGTCTACTTGTTAGAGGAGTAACCATGGGGTGGAATGAAGAAGGGAGCCAACACTATATAAGTTGAAATAAGATAAGTAGCTAGTGAAAATTTTCCATTGCTCATTGTAATGTCTTGAAAAAAGAATAATTTAAAAATAAATGAAATGAACATAACAAAATATACAAAATGACAGTGGCTCTATGTCACTAGGTCCCCTGACAACAAGCAAGAGCACGACATATAATCAATTCGAACATGTCCAAATGACGAATGTAAAAATCATAATACCTTTAATGCCACTCTTAGCTTAATGATCCTTCCCAAACATTGCAAACAAGATTTAGATCTCTCAAAACACAATAATTAGTAAATTAATGACTTTACAAGATTTAGATCTTTCAAAACACAATAATTAGCAAATTAATGACTTTATAAGAATAAGTAAATGCTTAAGCATAAACATTAAAGAGACAATCGAAATGACATAAAAGAGGTTACACATGAAACCACACTTGGTACCAACCATCCCTCTCTATGAGCAATTCTTTCCTATGTCTTTTAGTGATGATTAAACTAACTTATGCAAGTTAGGAAAAGCTTATGTGTAGATAAGGGAACCCCCTCAAAGTAGATGAGAGAGTGGAAGAGAGAACAAAGAGTGGTAATTGTATTGCACTCTAGCTTGGTTGGTTAGGGCATTTGTCCTCCGTGATGCGGGTCATGGATTTGAATGTGATTAGGCACCCTTGTTAGTTGCTCACGATGCTCATTGTATCATACGAGCAGAATGCTCGTGCTGCTACACAAAAAGCAGCTAATGGTACTTCTAGTTGTATTGCACAACCAAGAGAATTGTTTGTTGCACTGCTTTTCATATACATAGTAGTTTGCTTGTAGAAAAGAGAGCTAGTCTATGCAAAATGAAGATCTCTTTGATAAAAGTTTCTGTTTTAGGAGGGTGTCCACAAATGAGTAATGAGAGAAGATCACAAATTTGTGTCATTGTCTGCAAGTTTTTTCTATGTAGTAATCAACTCAAAGAATCAAAGGAGTATGTTGGTACAATCTTTTTTTCAAGCGAGTGTTAAGAATAGTTGTACTGTGCCAGATTTTAGAACCTTTTTTGTGGTCAACAAAGTGGTCAAAAGATAGAAACAAACGTGCGAGTCCCCAATAAAGTTATTTTTGAGTTATTTTCCCTTATATATGTTTATGCCTTGTTTTCTTGAGTTCTTCTGTCTTCCCAGGGGGTTGTTTCTCGAGTTTGTGGATGTGGGACGGCTCCTGTTTTGTCAGTATGTTTGGCCACTGGCCGTGTGTGTGCCTCTCTAGATTCAAATGATGCACTTTTTTCTACTTACTTGCAGACCTTGCTTCACCCTAAGAAGAGGGAGAGAGCATAGTTGGTCATCACACTTGGCATCAATGAAGAGACACCGCCTTGAATCACATTCGTCATCTTCGAATCTTCTTCTTTCAACTCTTCACTAGACATCACACACTTCTTGCTCTCTAGCTAAGTATGGAGCTCTTTTGACATTTGAACCTTAAAAAACAAACAAGTGTACTATTCACCGAGTGATGTAGGAAATAATAATTAAAATTTCTTAATTTAAAAGCCACTCACATAAAAAAGGAGCCTAGCAAGATATCGTCGTGTAAGGGGATGCCATGGCTCCTCTCCATTTTTCCTTTTTGCAAAGAATATCAATGAGCTTTTGATCCCTCTACGGAAATGCTTGGAGATAGTTTTCACAATTCATCAACTCATCCCTACGATGAGATGATACTATTGCATGTGTATTCATACTCAAGCACCAAAAACTGTTAATCAACCCTATTGCACAATCAAACCTAGTGACAACAATAAAAAAATATGTAGATCCACAAGAGCTATCAATTAATTGGAAAATGTCGACATATTGGAGAGGCCAAGATAAGGGCGAGATTCATGTACCCAAGTGAGCATAGAATAGGTGGCGCGCGCGCACGCACGCACACACACACACACACACACACACAGAGAGAGAGAGAGAGAGAGAGAGAGAGAGAGAGAGAGAGAGAGAGAGAGAGAGAGAGAGAGAGAGAGAGAGAGAGAGAGAGAGAGAGAAGGGACTTTAAAAAAGGCATCTCTATCCAATTGGCCTTTACAAACCTTACACTAGTCTAAACTCTAGTGGGATCATCTAGAGAGAGAAAAGAGCAACCCTCCAAGGACTCTCATGTTAGGTAGGGCCAATTTCAAAAGTTTGCATTGTGGATTGAGCCATCTTTCAAGATGTTTGCAATCAAATAAGGGATTGCATTGTGGACTGAAATTTGAACCGGCTTCCAAGGACTCTCCCGTAAGCTAGGGCCAATTTTAAAAGATTGCATTGTGAATTGAGCCGGCTTTCAAGATGTTTGCAATCAATAAGGGATTGCATTTGGAGTGAAATTTGAACCTGTTTCTGCAATTGCAATCATACCAAACATAGCTTTAACATTGTCCCTACCCTCGGTGCTTCTGGCTCTCCCACTTAGGCAACATTGCCCCACCTTTTCATCCCCAAAGGTTCTTTACGTTCTCTCTCTCTCTCTCTCATCTTATTTATCCCCCCCCCCCCCCCCCCCCCCCCCCCCACAAAAAAAAAAAGAGAGATCATAGGAGTATCCTCCCACTACCCCCATATAACTTTTGTTTTTCATTAGATAGAATCTCCACAAGATCCCTTAGGATCTCCAATTAGCATGTCCATGCACGTCACCATCTAAAACCAACCTTAATAAGTAACATTTGAACTCATCACGTAGATACTATGAAACTCAAGCTAAACCACTAGGCTATACGCCTTGCGTGCCCTTAGGCCTCCCTTAAGCACTAAAAAAAACAAATATGCCCCCCCCCCCCCCCCCCCCCCCCCCCACCCCACCAACAAACTAATTAATTAATGCCTTTGTGAAAAATTTGTTTAGGAATTAATGCCTTTGTGAAAAAGTTGTTTAGGGGACCTACTGGTCTATTGTACACCCATTAATTAATTTTCTACTTAGATTCCCTCAATATCTTAACTTCCAACACTCAAATTCTACTACAGGAATCTCACATACTTTGTACATAGAGTTTGTGAACTCAAGTATGGCACTAACTTCACTTATTACTTGTCTTTCCTCCATGTGGTGAGATAGCATGCTTGTAAAGTTCTTGTCAGTGAGCCTTCCTTGGATGACCATAAATTTGAGGATGTGCTAACTAGGTGCTTTCTCAATCATGGCAGGCGATAAGAATTATGCTTTCATCATCTTTCAACATCCCCTTTAATGATCCTAAAATCTCTGAATGCATAAAGATTTAGCTGGTCCCCTTGCAAATTGTCTCACACAGGTTCCTCTCCACTCTGCGGAGATGCTTTCACAAGTATTGTGTAGATTGATTGAACCTCTGGGCATCCTCTCTCCTTCAACATTACTTGCAACTTACAAACTTAAACTACAATATACGTAACTCTGAGTCCACCATGATTGCCTCCTTGAGTTTAGAATTGCACGGCTTTGCAAGGTGCAATGCATGTTTGGACACTAAGCCTAGAGTTTTTTTGCAACTATTTATGAACCATGTAATCAAGCTTTGAATTGGGTTTTGCATGTGCGAATCCCCATCCACATATTCTGAATTCGACATGTGTGTGTGTGTGTTGGGAGATACAGGATGGAGTTGGGAATTGGGTGTTGATGGATTCTTGTATAATTGTGGTAAAAAGAGTTCAATTGTTTATGTCAATGCCTTTGCCAAAAAAGGTGTTGTTGTTCAAGTGCATCTTGACATGGTAAACAATAGTTGCATTGGTAACAAAGATACAAGTGTTGAGTTGAGTAATCTCCCATAAGCTAGCGCTCAAGCTAGACTCATAGGATGGTACCCAACAATCTCTTTAATATCTCTAGGAAAAGCTTGACTCCAAATACTACATCATCGTGTGATAGATTTCCCATAGCACTAGAGGATGAGTGCCATATAACTTTGGAGACTGAAAGTCAGGGTTATGTATTTTGTGACATGAAGTGGTTTCTTGGCCTTACTATCGTTCTTGAAGTAAAGGTTTGCTACCGAATAACCAGAAATGATGAGATTCTTCTTTACTTTTTGGGTAGGGAACTTAAATATGTGTACTTGAATATAACAATGGTGTGACAAGCATGCCTTTGATTGATGAGGAAAGGGATCTTAGATGAGAGGGCGAAAGACCTTAACTATCGACGGTGGAACTATTCCATTGGGCCAAAGACTAGAGGCAGACACACCTAAATATGTGAGGTCCTCTTACTTTGTGAGAAGAGCATGTGAAGCTTGAGCATAGAGAAATAATATGGCATAGCATGTTTATTCTATTGATCATGAGATTGTACAAGGTTGTTTTGTCGAATTCATGTTCTTTTGTGTCCTTGGTTTGGATTGTTAGCAACAAGCTAACACGGAGACCATTTTTCGGAGTTCTCCTTGTAAAACAATTTTTTTTTGATAAATCGAAAATATTGTAACTCCTATTTTCTTGATAAACTTTGTAATTAATGAACCGGGGCTACAAGCTTCCAGATTGTATCATCCAGTCAATTCCCAGCTTTGGTAGAACTCCAGATATTACTTTTGACCACCCAAAAACCTTGACTAAGGTATAAAAGCCAATTTTTGTAAGTTTTTTATAAGTTTTTGGATAAGAAATACACAACGTGAGCTAACGGCGCTCACTTCTCTCCTTCTCGCACTTCCTACTCTCTCTCCGGTTGTCACATTGCGAATGTGTTTGTTGCATTGCAACCGCAGGTAAGAGCTCTACGCATTGACGTAAGCTATTCACAGTATTTCGTAGCTTTTGGCGTCGTCGACCTGCGGCCTAATTTCATCATAACTAGGAATTTACACTTTTAAATCGAAAACTAAGCATAGGCGGGGTATTGGGGCATCATTGCTAAGCATTTAGATGCATTCTGTCGAAAACGACTAGGTTAAAAATCCACTGCTGTTAATAATCAAGATTTTGGAACTTGACCTAAAGTGGGGTTTGAGGCCATAGGTATGTGTGCTTAGGTCTTATAAACTTATCCTAGAAGTTTTGTTACGTTTGGATGTCATTTGATGCTGTAACGGATGTGATTTGCTTGCCGATGAGCCGCTTGGCTTTTGGTGATTTCAGTCACTTGAGTGTAGCTTGAGTTAGATGCGAGTTGTTAGTTGTGTTCCAAGAGATTGACAATCTCTTGTAGCCTCTATGCACTAGTTGAGTTAGCTTCATCCCATGGTTTGACAAATTAATTGTGGTTCTCGCTAATACTGCAATAAGATAGGATGGTGAGGTTAAACATGCGTCCCACATTTGGCGCCGCTGTCGGGGATCGAAGAAACCTAAACTAGGGAAAAACATGAGACTTTTGTGTAATTGTCCTTTAACTTCCTCTAGGTTCACCTAGAGTTCAAAACTCTCTTTTAGAAATCGCATAGCTTAAGATTGTCGTCTTTTGCTGTGTAGAGGTAGCTTGGAAGTAATCGTACTTGCTAAGTACCTTCAGGACTGTAGGATTGTAGATTTAGATTAGGATTTGGAGAATGATTGGTAGACGAGATAAGTCTTAAGATCAAGACTCTGAAAAACATAAAAAACACAAGAAAACAGTGTTTGTGGATACTTTCCACGACCCAATTGCATGAGAAGCTAGGAGTAGGGTAAGTAGGATCCAAGGTGGATTTCATAGCATTGCTCTCTTTGAAAGAATCAAGTGTGAGTTGTTATGTAAAGTTGCAGAATTTCAGGTCTACGGCTAGAAATAGCACGAAAAGACTCGAATTCACTCAATCCAACTGGGGAGTAAGCCTAAGGGTTGTCCGAACCAGTGGGTAAGCTCAAGGACACTTTGAGGTAAAAAATTCAAGAAGTTCATCAAAACTCAGAATATTTACTTTTTCTTGACATTTTAGGTCAAATTAAGTTTTGACTTGATTTATAGGCTCAAAAAACATCATAAAAGTACAGTCTTTCAAAAAGTTGCAAAAAAGTGCTCATTTCAAGCCTCAAGTTAATAATCGCGATTATTAACTTTTTGCTCTAAATTAGCCAAGACTCATACCATTGACTCATTGCATGTGTACAAACAACTTTTGTAAAGGCCAAAGAGATTTGGATCTCTAAACTGGCAAAAAACTGGGTAAAAACTAAAGTTTGTACTGACTTTTTGAACCGTGAGTGTGAATTGAGGAAAAATTTATCCAAACTTGATGAAACTTGATTCATAGGCTTATATTGATGTGATAAACATGTGTATATGCTCAATTGACCAAAAACTTGTAAAATTTTGGCAAAAGTAAATAATCGTGATTATTTACATCTGCCCTGTTTTTAAACTTTTTTGACCAAGTTGGCATACCACTAGCTTTACCATGTTGTAATAAGCCCACAAACCAAATTCAGTGAAATTTGAATCATTGGATTGAAAATTGTGGCTAAAATTGTAAAGTTAGTCTACGGACAGATAATTGATGACCATTTGACCAAAAATTGTCCAAACTTGATGAAAATTGGCTAGTGACCTTAACATAAGGTGCTTAATAGATCTGTATCAAATTTGGGACATAAATTTGCAAAAAATTTTCAGGAGTAAATAATCGCGATTATTTACATCTGCTTCAAAACTTGGTGATTTTGCAAATTTGAGTATACCTCAAGGTCAAGCACATCAAGTAGACCCCACAAATGGACCACAAAAGTGAGACTTAAGCCAGATTCTCGGAATCAGAGTTTGCGGACACGGAATAGTGGGTAAATTTGATCAAATTTTGTCCAAACTTGCCCAAGGGCTTTAACAAGTTGTATACTTGCCAAAACAATCCAAAAAGTGCAAAAAAGTGACAAAAGTAAATAATCGCAATTATTTACTTCTGCTATCCAGAGACTTCAATTTTGACTTTTGGGCTTATACAGTGTTAGACCAGCATAATATAAGGCCATAGATAAATTTTGGGTTCAATCGGATCAAAATTGGTACAGATACACATAGTTTATAGGTTGCAGATTAGACCTTTGATTTTCAGGAGTAAATAAATCGCAATTATTTACTTCTGCTATCCAGAGACTTCAATTTTGACTTTTGGGCTTATACAGTGTTAGACCAGCATAATGTAAGGCCATAGATAAATTTTGGGTTCAATCGGATCAAAATTGGTATAGATACACACAGTTTATAGGTTACAGATTAGACCTTTGATTTTGCTAAGCTGAATCTGAAAGTCAAAAGTTTGACTTCCATAGCATGATTTGAAGTGATATACAGAGACCAATCACGAGGGTTTTGAAGAGCTCTAATGTCCTCATAGAAAAATAGCTAATTTGATTAATTTTGTACATGAATCAGGTTGCAGACAAGGAATCAGTGGCTTGACAGAAAGTTGCAATTGAATTGAGTGGAAATTGACGACAAGTCAATCCAAGGTGAGTACTCTATCCAGGGCTTCATAAGTCTATATGAACCTTGGATCTGGTCGTGTAATAGGAAATCAAGGCCTATTCGGAGAAAACACCAGTAGAGTATCCATTGAAGAAAGCGTAAATCAAGGCAACTCCTTGCACACAATTCCTGAAGAAGTCTCGGTCACTTTTTCAGATTCAACATCCGAAATGTCTTCTTACTCAACTCACTCGGAAACTGGAACGACAATGCGCTATAAGCATATACTCTCTTTTTACAAGACTAATCGTCATGGAGCCTAGGTGTACTTGGATCCTAACGAAGAGTATGCTATTCGCATTGATGACCATGATATTGAGTTCGAAGAAGAGGTTAGGGCAAACAAACAAGGAAAAATGTACATGGATCGAAACGAAACTCAATATGTACAAGTCGAAAACCCTGACATGGTAGACAAATGGGGATTAGAAGTAAACACTATAATCCCAGATATGTCAGCAAAAGAAGGACCACCAACTTTGGAATTCGAGGGATACGATTAAGTAGACTTGAAGCCTTTGAAACGGCTTAGTACAAATAATCCTAGGATCGGAGTCTATTGTTGGGAAGATAGAAACATAAAAGATCTTTTGTGGACTTCTCATGCTAGACCAGGACAGTTAATGGCCATGAAGATCATCTATATCTTCAAAATCAAAGATAAGGGATCTACGGATCTACCAACTTACTTGTTTAGGGATTATTATAACAACAATTTTGTTATGATGACTCATGAGGAGGTAGAACAAACCAAATACCAGGGGTATTCCATACGGGATTGGATATTGGGTCAAGGACCAGAAACCACTCCAAGTGAAGAACATCGCGAGAGATCATCTGAGAGTAATGTTAAGAAATCAGAAACAGACCATCACGTAGAAAAACGGGTGACACTAAGGCCAGTCCAGGGCTACATGAGTCACTATTTTCGATAGACTGGTTTGAAGGACTAGGAACATGACCAATTCCCAGAAGACCTGGAGTTGAACCAAATAGACGTGTCAGACCAGCTGATTTTCAAAAATGGGTTAGAAAATACAGTGGATTAATGGATCCATATGACCACTTAGCAAGCTTTAAGCAAGTGCTAAGAGCAGAGCGTATATTCAATTTCCATACTCAATTCGAGGAGTTTGGAATGACATTACAAGTAAAAGCTTTGACATGGTTCCAAAACATTCCACCAAGGTCAATCATGGATTTGAATACATTAGCTCAAGGATTTGTAGCTGCTTGTTCCAAAATGGGGATTAAACATAATACGGTAGCTCAAATCTACAGCTTTAAACAGAAACATGGTGAGTCTGTTAGGGATTGTGCAACTCGAATGAAGCAATACATTGCCAGATGCCCAGAGATGGAGATACCTGCAGAAGAGCAACTTGTATCATTGTTTCTGGAGGGATTGCTAAACAAAGAACTTCATGCTATACTCTATAGTAAAAAGCATACAACCTTAGAGGCATGTGTGTCTGATGCTATTGACCTAGGAGACAACTGTGAGATCTTCAATAAAGAGAATGTCCCTTAGGATAACCAAAGCGAGAAGGCAACATCCACAAAACCAACACAAGTGGGAACGGCTGCTACGGCACCACTCTCAACCATAGAAGATATGCTAAAAAGGATGAATGACATGATGAACAATATGCAAAAAGCACCTATGAGAGGACCAGGACAGGGGATAACCCCACATGGACAACCAATTAGGCCACAAAAATGGTGTGCAATCGAGGATAAATGGACCAATCACGAGACCACAAGTGCTACTTCAGACCAAAGTATGACGGGAATGTTCCGTACATGCCCATGAGGCCCCAGGGACAACCCATGTACAGATATCAGCCTAATATGGCTTAAGTCCAAAGACCACCAATGGGTATGGAGAGACGTCAACCTGTGTTGGGACAACAACCTCCTTATCTAGGACATAATGCGGTGCCTGTAAAGTACATGCACTCAGAAGGAGTCATAGATGAGCAAGCACTAGTGCCTGTTACACCCTATGCAGAGTTTAGTCCATCTACAATAATGATAGAGGGAGATTGGTATAGTCCACACCCACTACTAATGGAGGAAACCATGACTTATGCTCCACCAGAGCTCGCACCAATGTATTATGTAGCTAATCAAGGTATCAGACCTCCGATGAGAAGACCAATGATGAAGCCCAGAACAGGAAACTGTCATAACTCTGATGCTGATGACCATTGGAAGAATGAATGTCCAGAGCCTGACAAAAATCTCAAACCAATTGAAGCCTATTGCATACAATGTTGCAAAAAGGGAGGAAACTTTCCGGAAGATTGTCCTAAGAATCCTTTGAACAATGGAAAAACTGTAGTCAACGTAGTCCAAGTGATGACTAGTAGCTCATCAGAGAGCAAACCGATTGTTCCAATCAAGGTAATCACTAGAGCCCATGCAAAGAAAAAGAAACACAATTCCTTTGATGGTTCGGAGAACACGAAAGTTTCTTCTCAAAGAATCAAAAGGAGCAGAAGCAAAAGATATGAGATGAGAAAACAAAAACAACGGGTTGAAAACGAAGAGAAAGCAAAAATTCTAGCCCAAGACAAGTTGAAAGAAACTGGCAGTGAATTCAAGGAAACAACCGTGAAATCTGGAGGATCCATTTTGGTTGATAAAATTTTTGAGCCTATCAATGCCGCCTTGGAAGCCTACCAAGCAGGCCAAAACATGGAAAACAAATGGGAAAACTATCCATCTCTAGACATGGAAGCAGCTAAGCTGGAAGCTTATCAAAATTTGATAAGAATCACGCAGGAAATGCTGGATAAATAGAAACCCAAGCTTGAAAGTATTGCAAAACCGAAAGAGCTTGCGGTAGAAGGAACGAAAGCAAAATCCGATGTGGTGAGAGAACCCCACCTTGAAACAAATGAACCAGAGCTTATAGTGCCGGACAACAAAGATGCCTTAGACGGAATTCCATTCGTAGAGGAAGATTGGCCACGACACTTATGGAAAAAGGTAAGAGAGATCAATGATGGGAGCCTAACTCTAAAGTCAGCTCCTATAGAGGAAGTCTGATTGGATAACCTACCATCTGATACGAACATGAATTTACAATCCTTGTATGGGGATTGAGGATCAGAGGCTTCAGGGATATCTAAACCAATGACATTAAAAACATTACCTTCTTACTTGGGAGATAACGAAGATGAGTCTATCATTTGAAAGACCACTCAAGTAACAAGAGCCAAACAGACCCTAGAAGTAGACAACATTCATTCAATCATGTCTACACCTATCCAATGCACTCTTACTCTGGGAGAACTATTGAAACTCAGGCCATACTTATGGAATAATTTACAAAAAACCCTAGAGAAGGTGGGTATAACGGGGTTAATCTCTAAGAATATGGGAAACTCAAAAAATGAAACGGAAAACAAAGAGATTCTATCAGTTCCTATGAACAAGGTCGGAGAATATTATGAAGGGGAAGAAGGAAACATTACCCTCCCAGTGAAATATAATGACATTGAAACCATGGCAATACTGGATAGTGGAGTTGGCATAGCCATAGCCACTAAAGCAGTATGGGAATCCTGGGGACAGCTAACCATTAGACAAACGCGAATGAAATTACTGTTGGCTGACGGACACATTGAAAGACCACTAGGGATACTAGAAAAAGTGATAGTCAACTCTTGTGGAATTGAATATCAGCACACTTTTGCCATAGTAGACTTTGGAAAATATGAAATCATATTGGGAAGACCTTTCATGCGACAGGTACAGCTTATCCAAGATTGGGCAAACGACTATATGTACTTGAAGCAGGTGGGATCTATAACAAGGGTCAATCTAAAAGACCACACCTATAGAGATGTCTTGAAAACACCCATCCAAGAGTTTGATTCAGTCTCTTCGGTTGAAACTAAACTCCCATCTTGGTTAAACAAAGACATTCCTATTTTGATGTGCGGAGCTTCAGAAAATGGAAGCTTGAGACGATAGGAATGTATCCTAGAAAGGGACTATACAGACGAAGACTACATACCTGAACCCTTTCCAAAACATTTATTCGAACCATTCGAGTGGACTCAAATCTTAGTGATAATAAATGTATATGTGAATACGTCTATGCCTACTCAATTTCGCAATGAGGATGGCTACGACATAATTCCCATGCAAATGATGTCAGTCCTTAACATTGAAAACAAGGATGAGGAAACAAAGGACTTGGTGAAAGATCAACAAGTCTTTTTTGACCTCTATTACGACGCAACTGATGAGTTAGATGATGCTCAACTACCTTAGAAGATTTGGGATCAGAAAAAGAACATACGAGAGCTCAATTACTCTTAAAGGGAGGGGAGGAAAAGTTTTTTGTCTTTCCAAACCAGAAATCAAGAAGACAAAAATGGTATAGAAGAAAGAGAGACACTAAAATTGTGAAGGCACGACCTATGCCATCAGTCTCCGGTAAAACACAATTCCTGATATAGATAGATGCTAGTGATTGTGTCAAGGACAAAATAACTGGCAGATATCCTTCAACCAAAAACTCAAAAATTTCTCAGACATCGAGAAAAACAAGGAAGGGTACTCACGAAGAGCATCAGGATAAACAACCACTCATGACCAGAGTCGAGCGGAAAAGGAAATATCAAGAGTTGAAAAAAGCTCTAAAGGAGATATACACCACTGAAATGGAAACCACGAAAGAGGATGGTAAGGATGTAATGCATGTTCCATCCCACTACAAAAAGTATACTCTCCAAGATCGGAAAATCATAATTGAACAACCTGTTAGGGAACTACGGAAACAAGGTGAGTCTTATGAAGGACCTGAAAACGCTAAAAGGGTAGACTTGGCTGAACCAGGAGAAGAGCCTCGACCGGCTTACATTGCAAATGACCTAACAGAAGAAGAAGAAACGCTTTTGCTGAACTTGTTAAAAAAATATGGGGATATCTTTGCTTGGTCTTACAAGGATCTCAAGGGTGTTGATCCAGAAATCTGTCAATATACTATACCCATGAGAGATGATGCGAAACCGAGTAGACAGAGACCATACACTTATAACGAAACATTTGCCAGGAAGATCAAAGAAGAGATTGAAAAACTGAAGGAAGCCGAATTCATTTACGAAATTGAACACACTGATTGGGTGTCTCCAATTGTGGTAGTATCTAAGAAAAATGAGAAATTACGAGTGTGCGTTAATCTCAAAAAAGTGAATGCAACTACCATTAGAGACAACTTTCCTCTTCCGATAACTGAGCATGTTTTAGAAAGAGTGGCAGGAAAAGAAGCTTACAGCTTCCTAGATGGATTTTCGGGATACAATCAACTTTTGGTTGACCCCAAAGATTAGCATAAGACTGCTTTTGCAACAGAATGGGATATATTTGCCTATCGGTTATGCCGTTTGGGTTAACTAATGCTCCAGCCACATTTCAGAGATTGATGAGCCATGCTTTCAAAGAGTATCTTCGGAAATTCTTGGAAGTATACATGGATGATTTATGCGTACATTCGTCAATCCAAGCTGATCATTTTGAACACCTCAAAAAGGTATTCGAGAAATGTAGACTTTACAGGATTTACTTAAACCTTGAAAAGTACACATTCATGGGAAGACAAGGAAAATCCCTTGGACATATAGTGTCTAAAAATAGCATAGCTACCGATATTGAAAAGATTCATGTCATTACTGATTTGCCTAGACCACCAACTGTCAAAGGGGTATAAGCCTTCATGGGACATTGTGGATATTACCGACGGTTCATCTACATGTATGCTATAATTGCAAAACCCATGTATAGCTTGATTACACACTTTGAATGGACCGAGGCATGCGAAGAATCCTTCATGAAGCTTAAGCAAGCTTTCACCTCAGCTCCAATATTGAAAGCACCCGATTGGGATAAGGTATTCCACGTACATGTAGATGCTTCAAACTTTGCTATTGGTTGTATACTAGCTCAACCAGAAGATGGAAAAATTGACTTTCCTATTTCTTATGCTAGCCGACAATTGAATATGGCAGAAAAGAATTACACCACCACTGAAAGAGAAGGATTAGGAATGATCTATGCCGTTAAAAATTATAGGCATTACCTATTAGCCAACAAGTTTGTGTTCTTTATAGACCACTAAGCCTTGTTATATTTGGTCAACAAACCATGCAGCACAGGGAGAATAGTGAGATGGTTCATCATTCTTCTTGAATTTGATTTCACTGTGGTTGTAAAAAAAGGCACTACACATCAAAGAGCAGATCATTTGTCCAGGATTGTTTCAGGGGAATCACCTAAAGGGGTAGATGATGATCTACCAGATGCCTATTTGTTCTCCGTGGAAATGATACCTAGATGGTCTAAAAAAATTGTGTCATTGATGACAATAGCTCAAGTGGATTCACCACTTCCTATCACAGTTGATGTAATCGAGCAATCGGCTATGTATCAATTACTAGCGTTCACATGATGCACTACTTTGTTCGCGAAGTAGTTCCTGTACTCATCCTTGAGTGGATAATAAACTAAGATATCGAGCCGAGATTCCTCTTTTGGTACTCCAAAAGTTCTGACTCTGTTCGCTGGGATCACCTCGGTGACCTTTTCTAGGAGCCAGTCGTTGATGGTTTGATTGGAGTCGCGTGAGATAGTCAGGTCCAATCGGGTAGGCAGTAGGTAGAATAACTCCACTATCCTAAACTCTTCTCCCCAACGTATCTTCTTCAAATCGGTAGCCAGGCATCCTAGTTTCCGAGCGTTGATGTAGTAAACCCCTCTTGCAAGTGTCCAATCAAGTCCCCATCCTCTATCGATGCGAGTGGAGTGTGGCGTATGAGCCTTCATCAGTATCTCCATGAAATCTCACTTGAATTGGTAAACTGGGGATCGTCGAGATTTCTCATAAATAAGCTCAAACACTTGGAACTTTCGATATTCTAGCACGAGGTCTTCCTGCAACACCAATGCAAGGAATTTGGATCAGCTACCTATATACTTTCAGTTCCTTTTAAATGTTCAAACAATACGACTTTATTTCTCAGCCTAATCTAGGCTCTGATACCAGGTGTGAGGTCCCCACCCCGCCTCATCAAATGGCGGATCTGATGGTGAACCTGGTGGCCACTAGATCTATAATGGAAGCAAACAAAGTGGTTCAAGGTTCAACTAGCGGACGATCTCTCATCACAAAGTGAATCGAGTTGGACCCTACTAGCAAGAGATCTAGCTCCACCTCGCAGGGGAAGCGTACTTAAACTATCTAGCGATCCTAAGACCCACCTTCCAAGAGGAGAGAAACCTCGAGTGCCTTTTTTCCCATGTTTCAGAGGCACGTACACTTGAGACTTCGCCGCTCTAGGGGCAATGAGTATTACTAGTATCGATTTAAACACTATGGGGACAGAGAGTTCCTGACCAATCGGGACCACCCTTCTCATAGGCATTGGCAACCTGAGCCAAGCCCCCACTTTCCACCCCCACACTCACACTTCCTTGTGTGTCCTAATTACTACCACAATGGTTGTTCAACATAAAGATTCCTTGACTAGATTCCGAATCACATTGTTCGTTAAGATAGCCCTTCAATCAGTATTGCAAACGGCACCAAGACAGTATTCTAGTAAAAATTCTACTCAAATTTATTCATTAAAATTCCAATGTTCTGGAGGTACAACATCCCCCCTCCAGCGAGAGTTTACTCCTCCCGTTGTCGTCTAGCTGCCCATACAACTAGGTATGTCCATCGCATAGAAAGCACGACATGGACACTCCCACCACATAGAAAGCAAGACGTGGGTTCTCACCGCATAGAAAGCAAGTCATGGGTATCCACCACATAAAAAGCAAGTCGTGGATTCAAGAGCCCTTAAGGAGGAACTCTGCCCCCTGTGATCAGTAGGGGGGGTCAGGACTGATTCAACATTGGAAATGGAATGAACATGTCGAGCTAAATTTTTCCTAGCAGACATTCTTTCCTATTGCAAACAACATACCCATCAATCATTTCTTTCCTACTTTAGACTTTAATGTACAAATGAATTTAATGCCGAGATTTCCGTCGGATTTCTCCAACATTTTTGGGGATATGTTCATTCCTAACAAAACGTGTGCAATGTTAAATTAAACAACTTGAATGAAATTATGACCTACCTCTTCCATTTATTTGTCGATGGCCCGTGAGATGGCCGGTATTTGTTCATCATGGGAGCTTTTCCCTTTCCGTTCACATTGCTCGTTCCCGCCTCGCGGTCGTGGGCACCACCGAAGCGAGTTCTCTTAACCGGGGCCATTTTACTCACTACTTTAAATGATAAACTTGAAAAAGAGCTAAAGTCCAAGAGCATCATAACAAACCAATTGGCAGATTAGGATCCTTATGCAAGAGATTAGATTTTTCCTTCGAGACCTAGCAATTTTAAGGGTAATTCTTTACTTACCCTATGGGAACTGGCTCTAAGGTTAATCACTTGGCTTAGATGATTAAGAAATTTAGAATTTTACTAATTGATTTACAACAGAGATGAAGTAAGCAAGCTCAATCATTTTCCTAGAGCAATTTGAAGATGTAGAATTACCGCAGGCATGTGTGATAGAAAATTCTCTTCTTAATGGCCTAATGACAGATTAATTTTCAGCCTTAATCACATTTTAATGTGGGAGAAGATTGAGTCTAATTTAATTACAATACTATTGAGTGGTAAAATAATGAATTTCATCAAATCTACACTATTACTGGTTGACAATTTATTAACTATGCTGCCTAGAGAGAGAATCTTTCCTAATCATGTATTAATCCTTGATTAAGGATGATGAATGGCTGCATAATTTAGCTAATTGAATGATGATTATGTAATGGAGTATAGCTATGTAAACTTAGAGAGCAGCTATAAGAAATTATAGCTGAAAGTAGGCATAGTAGACGAAGAATATGGGAGAGTAATGATGAGAATTAAGAAGAACCGTAATTAAACCATAATTACCGTGATTAGGGACTGAGAATCCTCTGATTTTTCTGATCCAATGAATCCTCAAGATGAGAATTTAGGCAGCACCTCCCTCCTTGCTTCTCCTTCAAAAACTGTGTGTGTGCCGACAGCACCTCCCCAAGGTGTGTGTAGGTGTGTACTAGGTGTGTGTGTGTGTGTGTAGGTGTGTGTGTGAGCATGTGTGTGTGTGTGTGTGAGCACACCTTTAAATAGGCTCCTCAAGGCTGAAAATCGATCTGGGTTGCTATAAGCAACTGGGTGAGCACTCAGTTAATGCATTGGCAAGTCTAGTTGCCTACCCACCAAGTGTCTAGTTGGTCAGTTTAACTGGCTGTCACACCCACTCTCTAGCATGGAAACTTCCCTACAAATCCCAAAATTCAAGAGGCCGCCCCCTAGCTGCTAAAGCTCGCTCGGAGTGGCCTGGAACCTGCTCCCACACAGCCTCGAGCCCCGATGCCTCCCCGGACAATTTTTGGAAAATTTGGTTTCAGGCTAAAACGGGTCATACGAGTCGGAATTTGATGCCGGAAATTGCTATACTAAGCTCCAACTAAGGCGTATTGGTCCGAGTTCCTGCCATATTTAGCAGCCCTCGGAGTCCGAAAAATGCATTTTTTCAAATTCGGGGTACAGGTGCAGTTTTTCGAGACGGTCAAAATTGGACGGGTTGGGTGACCAAAAACTTTCTATTTTGGAAAATTTTTACAAAAATTATTTTAATTCACATTTCGAAGCTTCAAAATATTCTAAACATTATGGCACTGACAGAATTCGAAAAACTGCTAAAAATAGTAACGTTTTCCAATATATTCATTTCAAGATACAATGGTGCTCTTTTTGATCGGGGTTAGAGACCTTACATGGCCACTATCACTGATCTCCAAAGGCAAGTACAAGAGCTAAAGATTGAAGCAGAACGACATCAGATAGCCAACAGAAGGAAATGGAGGAGTTGGATGATCCTTACTAAATTAGCTGATGCATGCAAAGTGAAAGATGAGTAGCTGACAGAAGTGACAAATGAACTTCTTATCACCTCTCTATCAGCCCAAAAAATTCAAGTACAGTTAGATGTCACTAACGCTTCTCTTCAATATTCCGAACAAAGAATCAATGATCATGCCACTTTCTTGTGGCAAATAAGAGAAAATCCAGCTGTGGCCTCGATCAAGGGAACAAATGAAGTGTATAAAGCACTTGCAAAGAAAAACAGAGATTTAGAACTAGAGTTGAAGCTGAAGCAGTCACAATGCAGAGACCTGGCACTGATGCGGGTCCAAAGAGAGGAGGAGCTCCTTAAGGAAATTGCACAATTGAAAAGAATGAATCAACTCCTCAGAGATGGAAAGCCAGATATACAGGAAGAGGCAGGTACTTCAGAGACACCCCAAATGGACATCTCCTCAGTCTCATTTGCTGACTTTGAGACGCAGTCTACACCAGAGCCGAGTGGTGACGAAGACTTTCAAGTCCAAATCACAAATGAAGATACAGTGCCAATGGTCCAGCTGTCAAAGGCTGAAGAGGACGCACTGAAAGAGAAGATCACCTTAGAGAAAGATGAGCAGTGGAAGGCTGCAATGGATTGGGAGTTGAGAGTTTTACACTCTGTCAATGTCACTCAACTCACTCCCAATCAAATCAATGCTTAATGGCACCAACAATCCCTGCCATACCCTCTCATCAAGGTAGAACTCTTACAGGTAAAGGAAAGATTATACAAGGATATGCAAGAAGATGGTGCAGATAAAGACCACCCAAAGTGGAGGTTAAGCTGGCTAAACAAGAATCCAAGATACTTGATTCTGTTCACAAGAGCACTTGCGGCCCTATAGAAAGATCCGACATTCTGTCCTGTACCTCGTGTAAGGACATGGCAAGCACATGAATCACTGTAGAAGAAAAGGCCAACATGGATTAATTTTCCCAAGTTGCTAGCTCCAGAGAAAGGCCAAGCATTAGAAGAATACATGGTGAAAACCCTAACCGGTGCCATGACATTCTTCAAGAGTCTGCCAGATCTCTCATGCGCAATGCTATATAAGATCTGCAGGATGCTACTCACTTGCATACAGGTTTTCAATGATCCTGAGCATACAGGAGCCCCCTGGCTCTCATTCTTGGAAGGGAACAAAGGCCTATGCTATGATCTAAGTGGCTAACCCTCAGAGGAAATTCTTTATGGATTTTATGCCAGATGCATGTTCCTGCCCTCGCATAATATGCTCGCTTTTGAGGAGGCATTCTACACTGGCTTCTTCACCTGGAGAACGAAGATATTTGCACCGTTGATAAGAAACCTGACGTCAAGATTTATAGGATACTCAGCAGTGGAGCTGAAAAACAGAGTCACCATGCAATATTTGCAAGTGCCAGACAAAGAACGCAAAATCAGATACCAAAAGGCACTGAAAGCACTGAAAGACCGCCTCGCCTGTCGTCAACCCGAAGACTACTTCAGTGCATAAATCTGTGTCAAGGGACGACACAGGCGAGGAGGGGGGGGAATGTTAGCAGCAAGCTAATACGACCACCATTTTCAGAGTTTTCCTTATAAAACAATTATTATTTTTTGATAAATCGAGAATATTGTAACTCCTATTTTCTTGATAAACTTTGTAATTAATGAGCCGGGGCTACAAGCTTCCAAATTGTATCAGCCAGTCAATTCCCAGCTTTGGTAGAACTCCAGATTATTACTTTTGATCACCCAAAAACCTTGGCTAAGGTATAAAAGCCAATTTTTGTAAGTTTTTTATAAGTTTTTGGATAAGAAATACACAACGTGAGCTAACGGCGCTCACTTCTCTCCTTCTCGCGCTTCCTACTCCCTCTCCGGTTGTCACAATGCGAATGCTTTTGTTGCATTGCAACTACATGTAAGAGCTCTACGCATTGACGGTAGCCATTCACAGTATTTCGTAGCTTTTGGCGTCGCTGCGACCCGCAGCCTAACTTCATCGTAACTAAGAATTTACACTTTTAAATCGAAAACTAAGCAGAGGCGGGATATTGGGGGATCATTGCTAAGCATTTAGATGCATTCTGGGTCAAAAACGACTAGGTCAAAAATCCACTGGTGTTAATAATCGCGATTTTGGAACTTGACCTAAAGTGGGGTTTGAGGGCATAGGCATGTGTGCTTAGGTCTTATAAATTTGTCCTAGAAGTTTCGTTACGTTTGGATGTCATTTGATGCTGTAACGGATGTGATTTGCTTACCGATGAGCGATTGGCTTTTGGTGATTTCAGTCACTTGAGTGTAGCTTGAGTTAGATGCGAGTTGTTAGTTGTTTTCCAAGAGATTGACAACCTCTTGTAGCCTCTATGCACTTTTCGAGTCAGCTTCGTCCCATGGTTTGACAAACTAATCGTGGTTCTCGCTAATACTGCAATAAGATAGGATGGTGAGGTTAGACATGCGTCTCACATGGACTCCTTGCCCATGAGTTTGTGCACGAGGCTGCACTCACAAAAGTGAGTCCCTTTGAAGCCTTGGTTGGCGTTTTTGATGCATACACAATTAACTGATTTATATGTACTTCTGTGACTTGGGATTTTATAAGGGCCTTAACATGTAAGGAGGTTTGAGATTTTGAAGCCTCCACTGCTTTGTGGAAATTTAGATGTATGACCCTTTTGCGTTGAGGTGTTGGGTGGTCGAATCCAACATGACTTGATTATTTTTTTCAATATATCTTGAGCTTATATCGATTTGTTAAGGGTGTTGCTCATATTTGCTTGAGAATTGGCTTCGTTCGGTTTTCTTTGCTCATTGATTGGAAACCCTCAAAAGGTGCATCAAGGCAATCACTTAGAAGATATAACTATGGCTCTTCTTTTTTCTTTTGCTACTCTCAATTATCTCCTAAATGCTCTCATCTAGTTATTTATGTATATAAAGTATGTGTAATATCTTTTCACAAAAGTGAGTTCCTTTCAAGCCTTGGTTGGTGTTTTTGATGCATGCATAATTACTCCTTTACATGTACTTTTGTGATTTGGGATTTTGTAAGGGCCTCAACATGTAAGGAGGTTTGAGATTTTGAAGCCTCCACTACATTGTGGCAATTTAGATGTATGACCCTTTTGCATTGAGGTGTTGGGTGGTCGAATCCAACATGACTTGATTATTTTCTTCAATATATCTTGAGCTCATATCAATTTGTCAAGGGTGTTGCTCATATTTGCTTGAGAATTGGCTTCGTTCGGTTTTCTTTGCTCATTGATTGGAAACCCTCAAAAGGTGCATCAAGGAAATCACTTAGAAGATATAACTATGGCTCTTCTTTTTTCTTTTGCTACTCTCAATTATCTCCTAAATGCTCTCATCTAGTTATTTATGTATATATAGACCCTTCAATACTTGTATAAAGTAAATTATTACACCAATATAATAGGCGAAAGAAAAGATACTCGATCGATTGATTGAGAAGGATGATTGGTCTTAGTGCAGTGTTATGTGTAATATCTATTACGTTATTTTGATTGTTCCTTTCATAATTATTGTTGTGAAATTTATGAAAATTTCCTTAAAGCTTGTAAATTTCTTGGATTACTCCTTATATTTGATAATTCCTAAAATATATGAAGTAACCCTTCTCTATCTTTCAAATGCCTCATAAGACATTATATTTTCATAAAAAGATTTGATCTATCAATGCAAAAAGAGAGACTCTTTTTGGACTTTCTCGTGGCGTCAGCCTATGCGTCGATATTTGTGTCGCTATTTGCGGATATTAATCGTGATATCGACGCATATACCAATTGTGATATCGATGCTCTGCAAAGAATTTTTTTTTGAACTTGGCCACGAGCTCACTTTGAGCCATTCGCGATGGCAAGAAGAAGATCCACCTTTGCCCCTTGTGCTGTAGGCAAGTTTCACCTCTCTCTCTCTCTCTCTCTCTCTCTCTCTCTCTCTCTCTCTCTCTTTCTTTGTTGTGTGATTGTACATAAAAAAGACACGCACGCATACGTTGCAGATCTACACATATATGATGTAGACTTGTATACATGCAATCGAATAGAAGCACGTACACACACAGAACTCTCTAAGAGGAAAAATCTAGAACCACTAACATTGCCGCAGATCAACAAATGAAAACGGAGAGAGAAAAGTTTGTGTGTGCGGTAAAGACCCAGGAAATGAACGTGGTAATTTTTTGCCAGCAATAGTGGTGGTAACAGTCACAAATATATATCCACGACTATTACCGTGCATATTGCTACGTCTATTACGGCCCCACAACTTCTCTCAAACCTGCATAAAACATAAGACACATCAATTGCATCTTGAAAAGTGTATAGAGAAAAAAGAACAATAGACTTCAAAATTGCAACTTACACCTTACCTTGATAATTTAAAGTACAAAAGAGCAACAATTTGAAAAAATTACAAATAAAATCAAAAGTTTAAATGAATTTCATATACATATGATCATAGAGTTTTTCGTGCCACGTTTGCACTTGTAAAAGAGGACTACAAAAAATTAACTATCTATACTAGTCCTCTTCCTGGTCCTCGTCCACATGTACATACATTTGATTACTCTGACTCTACAACAACCAAAACCAAATTGAACAAATTAATAACTCAAAATGATTAATATAATATTATTAGTAGAGATGCAATTGCTGAGTCGAATTGCTCGCGAGAGACATGATGGTTCTCTCTAACAACCATCGCCAAATATCAAATTTTGTGCGCGCTCTCGATACTTGACCATCTCTTTGGTCAAGTATCGGGTGGGTCAAAGTGATATTTTTCCTAAGTTAACAATGACAAAAAAAATTTATGAACTAAAACATTTTCTAAACCGATTTCGGACCCAATTTAAAAAAACTTACATATTTGTCCTTCCAAGCTGCTTTGCCTCCCGAACCATAGTGTGTGGGAGTTTGTCTTGCCCGAGCATCGCACTGTTGACTATGGTTGGAGCCCGTTGTAGCTTGTTTGTCTTTTTCTTACATTGTCCACTCCCACTTTGTATCTACCATGTTGCTACCATGATAGCTCATGTCTGGATTTGCGACCTGGTTGGCCGCAGTGTGCCGTACACTTGATTGCTAGTTTTTTCTTTTTTTAAAAATATACCTCTCCAACCACTGTGCTAAAAAACGCTCATTGGGGACATTTGGAAATCGAACATGCAATGCTTCCTCAATGTAGCATGCATGATCGGGCTATTGGTCTTTGAATTTTATAAAACAATTCTTAGATGTCGAGTGTATAAGAATCTGAAGGTGGCACCGAAATACCATACACTGTGTTGTACCAAAGTCGACCTTGCCGCCATACTTTACCATGTAGTAGTGCCCATGCTTGTCTAGCATGGGCATGTTAGTTTCCTTGTCCTATGTGTTTGGAGCGGTACACTCCAAAATAGGGGACTTGGTCCCCCCTCTACCACCAAAACAAGCGAAGCCACATGATCCCCCGTCCCTCCACTCTCACGGTGCAGACTGCCCTGAGACGAACATCGACGCACGCTGTAAGAAGAGGTTCATCGATCATCTGTGGAAGTTCAACCATGCTCGGGTGAATCAGAAGTTGAATGGAATGGTGTGGGTCCCAATGATGGAAGGGAGGTGGGATGCGATGGAAGGGGATTAGGTCGATAAGAAGGGAGCGTAGAAGGAGGTGCCATTAGTGCGAGGCTCTAGATGTATGGAGTCCCTCCTTGGCTCCCCCATGGCTTGAGCTGCTGAGAAAAACCATCGGCCGCAAGCTGCTATGGAGTGTAGCAACCAAACAATCCCTCCTTTGAATAGAGGTACTTCTCTCACAAAGAGAGTGGGCACTAGAGGTGTGGATCTACCATTGGCGGAAGAGCATGGGTAGATGGACCGACACCTATGTAGGCGTAAGAAGGCCATGCCTGCAAAAGAAATCTACACTCATGCTCTCAAAAAATTAGATACAGATAGGCTTAAATCCATTGCTTAGACTTACCGCCTCAAGACTTGGGTCCACTAGAGGCGACATCCAACCTGGATGGAGGTCCATCTCGGACATGAACCAACCAAAGTAGGAATGACTGAGTTTCTCCCCAGTAGGTGGTCTCTCATCAGCAGACATCTACATTAATGGTTGGTAAGTATTAGGACCTAGCTCTATATCTAATCTACATACCTCTACATATCTACACCCAATCTTCTTCCTCTACACTACTTTTTCTCTTCTTCCCATAAATACATACATACACTCACTCATATAGATACACTCACACATATATACTATTAGACCTAAGTAGGGGCTAGGAGTGCCAATAGTCTAGTGGCACCTGTTTAGATATCATCACAATCTCAATTGTGGTAAAACCAAGGGTACATTGTGGTAATCCATACATGAGTGGAGCATAGACCGCAATGCCACGATTAAAAGGAGAGTATACCCTAGTGAAAGCGTTCAACCATCGGGTGCTAATCCCTTGCTTAGTGTCTAAATACATACACATACACACATATATACATATACACATGCATATATATCTACACATAGATACAAACATATAAACACACATATATTCATGCATACACACACATATTTACAGACATATACACATTTATACAAGATCTCTATATCTATCTCTTCCTGTCTACTCTTCTTCCCTCTCTCTCTCTCTCTCTCCACTCCTCCCCCAATCTCTGCATCTTTCTCTCTCTCTCTCTCTCTCTCTCTCTCTCTCTCTCTCTCTCTACTTTTCCTGTCTATCTCTCTACTCTTCCCATCTATCTTTCTCTCTCTCTCTCTCTACATCTCTCTCTCCCTATCTCTACATCTCTCTCTTTCTCTCCCTCCCTTTCTACTCTACTCTATCTCTCCCTCTCTTTGTACTCTCTCTCTCTCTCTCTCTCTATCTCTCTCTCTCTATATATATATATATATATATATGTCTTTCTTACTATGTCTTCTCTCTACTCTTCCTATCTCTCTCTAATTTTCCTATCTATCTTTCTACTCTCCCCATCTCTCTCTCTCTCTCTCTCTCTCTCTCTCTCTCTCTCTCTCTCTCTCTGCTTTCTATTTTTCTATTTCTATTTCTCTCTTTCTCTCTCTAATAGATATATCTATTTTTACCTATTTCTCTCTCTCCCTTTCTTTAATTATTTCTCTTTTTAATTTCTATTTCTATCTCCCTGTCTTTCTCTATCTCTGTTTCTCTCTAGTAGATATATCTATTTATACCTATTTTTCTCTCTCTCCTTCTCTATTTCCTCTCTCTCTCTCTCTCTCTCTCTCTCTCTCTCTCTCTCTCTCTCTCTCTCTCTCTCCCCCCAACATTAGTATTCTTTTTTTTATCAAGTTTCAAGAAATTGATCAAGCAAGTTTTAAGTAAATGTAATCTACTCCTACATTGATTACAATCAAAAACCATCTTTTACATCGATTGCCTTAAAGCTAATCTACTCATACATCGATTTTCAAGTAAAAATCATCTTTTACATCGATTACATTAAACCTGATCTAGTCCTACAAGAAAATGGAAGAGATATGCTTTTACTTTTCTCTTTGTTTCAAACGTTGTGTGTGCGTGTGTTATAATACAAATACGAAAAGAAGGGGTGTGTGTGTGTGTGTGTGTTACGTGCTTACCTTAACTTGTAGAAGATAGGTTGCCCGATTATATTGAGCGTCCAATGTTGTTTGTGCTTAGCCCCTCCACGAAAACCCCTCTTTTGCAATCCGAATAGAGACTCTCTGTGTGTGTGTGTGTGTGTGTGTTTGAAAGAGGAGAGAGAGAGAGAGAGAGAGAGAGAGAAGAAGAAGAAGAAGAAGAAGGGGATGGTAGAGAGATAGAAGAGGGAAGTGAGGTAAAGCTTGAGCAAGGAGGTGTGATGGTGGGCAAGAATAGAGAGCAAAATATGTTGAAAAAATGCGGCATACTCTGCTCAAAATAAATTTATTAGATTCCAATTATTATCGCATTTTTTACCACGGATATTACCGCATTCTATTTTAAACAATTAAAAAGTATCCGACCTAGAGGTGGTACAAATCAGCCCCAACTATCTTTAGATTACATTATAGCCTATCTCTAGCCTTTTAAATTTATAATGTACTTACTAGAGTAGTCATAAGCTAATTTTTAATAAGTATTTCTTTTTTGAATTGTTACTTTAGTTACTTTTGTCCCTATCACTATATAAGAATTAGCTTTAGGACTACTCTAGTAACTTCAAATTATAGAGCACATGTTTTTTTACAATTTTTTACTTTTTTTCTATTCTTTTATTTTTTTCCTCTCTTTTATTTCTTTTCCTATCATATGCATTTTTTAAATGTGTTCTTGTAGTTTTAATTTATTGTAACTTATTTTCACACTTTTTTCTCGGGGGGTTCACGATATTTAAGACCACTATATCACGTGCGTTCAGGCTCTTTTTCTCAAAACCCTATTCTGTGAATTTTGAAGGAAATATAATGAACCCTTTTCTTTTAAATTCTGTAAAATTTTTTGAGATTTGTAAAAAGTATATCCTTATGTAAATTTATTTCTGTAAGTTTTAAGGGATTTAAATACCCTTCTGTTGAACTCACGTGATAGGTTACATACTATGTAAGGTGAACCCCCCGAAACTTTTTTGAACGTGTTCTTGCAAGATGATTGGGATGATCGTGACCCTTTGAATGGAACGTGTTGACGGGCGAGCGTCAACGACATGCATTATGCTTCCATTGGTGTGTACACATATGTGTATGTATGTATTTTGTGTATTTACGGGCTCCACAGTGGGTTCCAAGTTGTACATTGATGATTAGATGAGCCTAGATACCTGCAGCATGTTATACATTTTTTGGCCGGCCGCCCATTTTTAAAAAGCCCTTGTATATAAGTCAATTCACAAGATGTGAAAGGGCATTCTTAGAGAAGAGAGTGTGAGGGAGTGTGGAGAAGAGAAGAGGAGTGGAGAAGAGGAGTGGCTATGGAGCTTGGATCTTCCACATCATATGTAGTAGTCATTGGGATTAATGGAAGCTAAGTTCTCTCTACGTTCTCTTGTCTTTCAAGCTTATGTGTGTTAATGGTGTATGATTAGTGTTAATCTTCTCTTCTCTCTCAAGTTTTCCCTCTTGTTTGAGCATTCTTGCTTCACATGTGTGCTAGATTAGAGTGTGTGTGTACGTGGGCTGCATACATTTCTCTAATTAGGCTTCTTTGTGTATGCTTAATGTGTGATTAGAGTGTGTGTGCTTGAGATTAGAGCAAAGGGATACACCATTGTTTGTATGATTAGAGAGTTAGAGTGTAGATTGAGAGTGTGTTTGCATAGATCTTGCTTCATTGGCTTTTCCTCTTCTCCTCTCTTGCTTTACCCCTTTTCCTAGAATCCTCATCCTGTCACATTAGGTGCATCCATGCCTCCATGCACTAGCCGGGTTTCGATCCACCGGATTGACATTATGTCGGTGGGTTGTGCGCTATGCTATGACCACCAACATTGGCGCCGTTGCCGGGGATCGAGCGCCTAAGCTAGAGGACCACCCGTGTGATGGTTTGAATTTCTAATTTTCATTAGGATTAGGTATTGGTGATGGTGAATGGTTGATTTATGATGAGATTTTGTTAAAAAAGTTGTGTGTAATTTTCACGTTTTCTCTTCATTTTCACTAATTGATCACTAATTTACTACTAATCTGCTAACAATTGGAGTGTTTTACATGTTTATGTGCCTAATTAGAGGCTTGTGCATCACTCTTACGGGTTGAAATTTCATCAATTTTGCATGATTTGAGTGATTAGAAAGTGTGTAATTATGTGTGATTTATTCTTTTGATGTCTAATTACTCACTAATCTTGTGTGTTTTTGGTGGTACACATGAATGAATCTCTAATTGGATGTTTTTCCTTCAGGATTATGTGTTTGATTTAAAGAAAAATGATGCTATACATGATGCTTTATGATTGGTGCTTTTAGGTGGAGATGCGGTGAAGCGGTTGCCTACACACACACACACACACACACACACACACACACACACACACACACACACACACGTGTGTGTAATCGTCAATTAGAGTGGAGAAATCGACGTGATTCTTGTTATAATGTGAGTGCATTAACCCACTGTAAAATATGAAATTAAAGTGCATGTTTGAGAATTGATTAGGTGCACTTAATTGGTGCGAATCTATGTGCACTAGTTTATGCCAACGTGAGGGCAAATGTGTACAAATTGGTGCTTTTTTTTGGCAATTTTGATGCTTATGTGTTTGATGCAAAACCATTGATTGATTATGGTCATTGTGTTGATATGGTTTATGGGTTTCAATTGTCAATTTTGCACCGAACTGCTTTCCAAATTTCAGTAGAATTGTGTGTTATTAAATGGTGCATTTTAGGCTTAATTGTGTTTGTGTATACACACATAATAAACTAATTGCAAGTGGCAAATTGGAGTGTTTATGATTTTATTGTGATGTTGGATTAGTGATAAATAAGTGTATGCATATAAATTTTCTAATTGAACCACCAATTGCGCTAATTTTTGGGCCAAAAATGGACAAAAAAGAGGTTAAAACGGGTTTTGGTTTGATTGGCAATTGATGTGTTAAACACACACACACACACACACACACATACACACACACACAGATACACAAATATACACACACACATACACACACACATACACACACACACACACACACACACACACACACACATACACCCTTCTTCATTTTTCTTACTTTCTCTCTTTCGGATTCACATACACACACACACACACACACACACGTCAAAAAAAAAAAAAACGTACACACAAAAACCGTTCCCCTTTAAATACTCCTTGATTTTCTCTTTGTTTCTTTCACTCACACACACCACACACACACACACACACACACACACACACACACAAAAGCTCCCCCACTTAAGTATTCCTTGACTTTCTCTCTTTGTCTCTTTAAAGCCCTCAATCACTCTTTGATTTTCTCATTTTGTCTCTTTGCCCTCTTTCACTCACCCACACAAAAGATCTCTCTTAAACACTCCATTGATTTTCTCTTTTTGTCTTTTTCTCTCACTTGAATTTACACACACACACACACACATACACGCGCAAAAAAAAAAGATTTTTTTTTTCTTTCTTTGCTTCTCACACATATTCCACACGCATCACACGCCCCACATACTCGACAATCGCACACGATTAAACATATTTAGAGCAGATATGTCCGAGAGTTAGGTTTTGCCAGATTTTTTCGGATTTGAGTCCGATTGTACGCATAAACCTCGATATAGTGCAGATTTTGATTTTAGTCCACATTCGACGAGTTGACGAGGTTTAGAGGCCTATCACACGTCGAGAGCGCACATATGATGGCCATGACCACTTCGTGCTCTGAGTACACATTGCTCACACTTGTAGGCGAGCACAAAGACCGGCCCTTTTACACGGACACATATGGACATTTCTTTGTTCAGTGCCGTGCCTCCTTTGGCCCCACACAGACCCTCCAGGTGGTGTGAGTCCTTCCCTACGACAGGCGGGATGGCACATTTAGAGATGACTATCGCGCCACGTATGTGGTCGACCATTTGATTGGGCTAGAGGAGATAGAGCTAGTACACGCAGATGATTGCCTTGAGGCCTTCGACCATCCCGTGCAGGTTACATTACAGCGGGTAGATCCTCGAGTGATCTATATAGATAGTGCTCAACGCATATATCGATTAGAGTGTTGCACTTCTAGTAGACGCCTATCCACAGATGGTGTGACACTAGTTGGCGAGCCTAAAGACAGATGCTACATGAGCACCATAGGCATTGAGCTTTACTTTTTGACTTGTGGATTGCCGTACGATCCTCGACCGACCCAGTGCCCTACTTCGAGTAGGAGTGCCTCACCTCCTTTAGACACAGTGCCACCACCCACATCACTCAGGAAACCACCGCCAGGATTCTCCTCACCTAGACTTGATTTGCCACCAAGCGTTTCAAGCTATCACGAGTCTAGAGCGATGTACACGGTGATTGCTAGCACTTTGCGTACCACTCAGAGTGAGCCACATATAGAGACCCAGAGCCTTCGAGACACGTACTTTAGAGAGTCTCAACCTCGACACCTTGCACCATCTAGAGACCCATGCCACCCTTTGATGACACAGATTAGAGAGCATACGAGAGCGTCTATGAGGACCACATCACCCCAGTTGAGAGCACCAGAGGTAGGGCCCGGTAGATCACCCATTGTAGATATGAGTGCCCCTAGACCACTGTCCCCACCCTTCAGACACTGTCCGAGACTAGAGAGACTAGGAATAGCATGAGAGATATAGACAGTCATATCTTGCATATAGTAGGCCGATCTCCACGAGGGGTTGCATATTATGTTGACACTTATGATGACTCCTTTGTGAGGCTAGCCACCCCGCAGCGCATGATGTCTACACCTAGGCAGATTGTCAGAGCCTACCCACAGGTCGATAGAGCAGTTTTTATTGATGATCTCGGAGAGCAGTATCTCTTGATTGAGACCCTTGATTTTGATGACATTGAGCGAGCACAACCAGATGACAGCCTAGACACACAGACACATCCTAGGCTAGTGGAGCTCCAGAGAGTTGAGCAGACCATGACCTATCTAGATGAGCTTGGTCATAGGTACATACGCCTGACGAGTGGTGGATCCAGAGATCCTTCAGCCCGCCTTCTTGCATATTTGATAGGAGATCCACGTGAGCGAGTTTATAGGGATGTCGATCATGCAGTATATGTTTTGACTATAGGTCTACCCTAGTCCCCTCGACTTAGACATGATGATTTATGTTTACCCACGACAACCACGCTAGCTCCACAACTACCGAGAGCTTTGAGTCCTCGAGAGACACCACTAGAAAGATCACCTCCTAGGCTTCTTTTGTCACATCGTATTATACCACCTTGGGAGATGCAAGATGAGGATGATAGTGTGCCACGAGAGATAGCTCCAGCACCTAGCCCACAGGTAGAGCCCCTGAGACTAGAGCCCAGTGAGAGTACTGTTAGGGAGCCTACACCACCTACCACACTTATCCACGAGACTTCCAGCACACAGCGAGAGATCTCACAGAGTCATAGAGTGCGACTCCGATGGCTTTGTTATAGATGAGACCACTCCACAGATTCTAGCTGCCCTTGAGCATCCTTGTTTAGATCTTCCGACCTCACAGAGGCCCTTACAGATAGCTGTCGAGCTAGATCCATCTACGAGAGTAGATCCCCCTATAAGAGAAGATGTAGAGCCGATAGCATCACTATCCCACTCTTTTAGCTTGAATAGCGTTGTCATAGTTAGTGAGTCATAGAGAGGGCAGCCACCACATATAGATGTTGCCCTAGTGCCATCTACGAGTGTCGATTCACGATCATATCACCCGATTGAGCGGAGACCATCCACGAGCCGTACTTTTCTAGATCAGGTTCCTAGAGACCACATTACTGACACCACAGAGATAGAGGTTACACCACAGATACATGGATGTACACGGACTAGAGTGACCTCTAATGACACCCTATGTAGGGATACGATAGCGCCTGCTAGACTTGTTTGGAGATCACGTACACAGGCATCTCAGCCATGTGTAGAGCCTTCTATAGGCAGAGGCTCTGCGATGATGAGTAGTGCCACTGAGGAGCGACACACGATAGATCAAGCACGTAGCTCTCCACGTAGAGTTTCCAGGACAACCCAACAGGTATTTGTTCTCCGTGACGAGATACATGCTAGATTTTTACCTTGTGATGACATGATCATATTTCTAAAGAGCCATATGACCGACGACAGACTTTCACATGGTTGACTCACATCTAGACGGTCACTTGAGGCACATGATTACTTTGAGGGACAAAGACATGTTTGGGTACCTAGGCCACGAGCGGTAGCACACCCAGTGCATACAAGATCATACCCTAGAGCGAGACCTCCACGAGCCAGATGTTGAGAGATGAGACTACCCCTAGAGAGGTCGATACCTTCACAACAGATAGTATGTCCTAGAGCTAGATGCGCACGTAGAAATGCTAGGAGAGCTCAGACTGACAACCCTACGAGAGTGAGAGCATTGCAGATTTGGCTACCAAAGAGCCTTCCACAGACTATTCGAGTAGAGGCTGATGCCCCCCGTACGACCATTCCTTGTGCTGTTGAGCAAACTTTACATATGGAGCTAGGTGTTAGTTAGCCCTTGACTATTAGAGATCGAGCTAAGAGATTGCAGATCATGCTTCATGGTGAGAGCTCTCTCTTGACTCCTAGTTGCACCAGATTTGAGATTTGTACACATTGATATGTGCACTAGATTTATGTGCATATACCAGAGGCACTTTTTTCCCTTTTGGGTTTTTTCCCTCTGGATATCCAGGTTTTAGACCCTAGCTTAGATGTTTTATTTTATTATTCTGTTACTTTTGTTATTTTATCTTTTTGCTGACATACCTCTTGGAGGTGCAGTGCTTTTGTTGATCTTTTGATGCAGCACGTAGACAAACATTAGCTTGCCCATGGAGATTGGACAACCATGTAGACATGATGTATCTCCAGACACGAGGAGCTTCCATGAGATCGACCTCTTCATCGAGCCAATACATAGGTGTACTCCTTCCTATGCTATATGGTTTTGTACATTTATATTTTTTGATTGTGGCTTCTTCTTGGTTTGATTAAGTGCATTCAATTATGTTTTGTTATCTGCCATTAAATATGTATAAACTTATCCTTTCTTTAGTTAATTGACTTAGAGTTTAGTTTTATTGATGATCCTTGAGGTTAGGAGGCCGTGACTTTAGGTTAACTCATTTACTTGACTACTAGTCCTAGTTGGTAAAATTATGTGAGTGTTTGAAACCTTAGGAGTGTTTTAAGCATAGAGAGGATTTGTCACCCAAACAACAAAGAAAACTAGTGAAAATACAAAGGAAATGGAAGAGAAACAAAAGTGCCACAAGTGTAAAGCTTAAGCTGGAAGAGAAATCCTGGCTTGATTTGGTACTTCACGCACAATATATATAAATACATACATGTATATATATACATACATACACACACAGAGAACTAATATATATGGCTCATTTTCTTTGATTTTGTCATTGTAATTGATTCTATAATCTGTTCTCTTGTATAGTGACTTTCCTTTAACTCTATGTGGTCAAAGGAGCGACACTTTTGTACACGCCACATTGACGAGCGTCGAACCACCCTAGATTGTAGTGTCATGGGAAAATTTGACATAAATGGTGATGAAGCAAGGTACTCTGGGACTATTGAAAGGATACTAAAGGTCAATTTTAGAACCTTTCATACATCTTCAAGTGCAAGTGGTTGCAATTATGTCTAGATGACATGAGAATGGTTTGACATGGTGGACTCTAGTGTATATCATAAGGAAGGTATGACAACTTAGTTTTGCCATGCAATTGTCGGCAGGTGAGTGTAAGCCTTATTTACCCTTATTTCATTATAACATAATATCAATGTCACTCATTTATTGTTTCTTTTCTATAGTTTGTCTATATCCCATCAATTCATCAACCCAAACTTTGGTTCGTAGTTCCCATAATACCTCGATGAAGAACCATTTTTTCCACTAATGAAGTGGAGATCGTCTTCAATCCTTTTCCACCTACTACTTTGAATGAGGGTGAGACATGGGACAAAGAGATCAATGATTCGAATCCCAATGCCACCAATCTTAGCAAGGATGATTGCCATGATGAGATGGAAGATGACGAGTTCAAGGATGATGAAGCCAGTGGATCCACAAACAACAATTCAATTTCTCTCTTTATTGATTTAGGATCCATAAGTTTAGATTTACATCAAGGAGTCTTACCAAGCACCGAGCAAACTTTATCGAGCAAACACAAAAACTGAGCGAAATCCAAGCAAAACATGAGGAGAGAGAGAGAGAGAGAGAGAGAGAGAGAGAGAGAGAGAGAGAGAGAGAGAGAGAGAGAGAGTCACATGCATGGAGATAAATGACATGAGAGAGAGAAAAGTTAGGCATTGCATGCAATCAAAGTGGTCCCTATCTATAATTTTAGCGCTTGTCAGCTATATATATATATATATATATATATATATATATATATATATATATATATATATATATATATATATATATATATATATATATATATATATATATATATATATATATATATATATATATATATATATATATATATATATATTCAAGTGAAAAATTCCATGAAAAGGTACTCATTTTGCCTTATTTGCTTATCATGTTAATCAGGTGCCTCTAGTCTTGAAGTTTTTTTTTTTTTTTGAGTTTGTATTGCTTTATATAGCTAATGTTGGAGATTGATATCTCCCGCACTATGCTTTTTGCCTCCCCCTTACATTACATCCCCCTTGACCATATTGCATCGGCACGGCAGCATTTACAGCAACGTCCCATCTTGAAAATGGATCCTTCTCGAAACTTTATGGCACTTGAAATGTAAACAAGGACACAAACGCACTAAAGGTAAAGCAGTTTAAGAGGTCATTAATACAACGAGACATTGAACTTACCTATCCTATACCAACCCGGTATGGATTAGAGCTACATCCTAAAACAATTATGTGAATCTTTTATTTGCTTTACAACTCCGAAGATAACGAATTTTTTGCATTAACTCTCTTACACCGGCGCGATGCTGATTGATGCAATGTCCCATGTAATGCTAATTTTGCTTTGTAATCTCAAGAGATTGCATGTTTTTTACCCTTATGCCTCCTTAGCCAATGTGTATCACTTGATGCTCACTTTTTTTCTCTGCTCAAAAGGCACTCCTAATTTTGTTCATTTAAATGATGATTTCATCAATGTAGCCACTTCGGTTCATCTATACACTTCTATTCGATTTTGAACGTTGGGTTTGTGTTCTAATACATGTTTTCTGTATAGAACCAGGAGTGGCATGAAGGTTACACTTCCCCAGTCTTTCATTGCTTTCACTAATTTATTTAATACACACTATTGATTTTGATAAAACTAGCACTTCGACATTGCAACACTATCTTTGGGTCCAAGTCAACGTGGTATGGACTTTGGCCATGTCCCTTTTGGATTAATGATGTAGAAAGCATTTTTAGCAATGTCCCGTCTTGAAAACAAAGCCTTACTCTCTAAACTTTATGGCACTTGAAATGTAAACAAGGCCACAAACGTAGTAATGGTCGAGCAGTTCAAGAGGTGGTTAATAGAACGGGACATTGAACTTGCATATCCCGCGCCGACGCGGTATGAATTAGAGCCACGTCCCAAAAAAAAAAATTGTATAAATATCTTTTTTGCTCCCATGCTGACGCGGTGCTGATTGAGGAAATGTCCCACTTGCTACTCGTTGTGCTTTGCAAGCACAACAGTTTGCAACGACGCGGGATAGCTAATGCTTACTGAGAGAGAGGGAGATGATAGTAGCCACTAATGTGCCCACCTCTATATCTTGCTTTTCATACCTTTTCCCCACATTGTGTGGAGCAACGGCATCAACAAAAAGCATACGATGCACATTGCACCTATTCTTGGCCCTTCAACATGCCGTGCCAGCATGGAAGGGGCACTGATGAAATTTCAGCCAAGCTTGTGTAGGCGGGGAGGTACACATGGAGGTTGCTTGACCTGAAGCAGGCAGTCAAATGGGGACAATTCACCACCTGCGAAAGACAAGGTTGAGGAGGTACGGATTGCACATCAGGGCCATCGAGGGTCAGCATAACGGTAAATGCAGCCCGTGCAAAACGCACCCCCTTACCCGTTCTTAGCCCTTCAGCATGCCGCGCCGGCGCGGAAGGGCAAGCAACAGAGTCCGAAGCCTTGTGAGATAATGTCTCATTAAAAAAAAGCCATAAATCAGTTACCTGTTCTTGGCCCTTCATCATGCCGCGCCGACGCGGAAGGGCAAGCAACCGATTTTGAAGCCTTGTGAGATCATGAAAAAAACCTTGTGAGTTTACAGGTTCTTGGCCCGTCAACATACCGCGTCGACGCGGAATGTATTACAGCAGAGTCCTCAGAGATTTGAACGCTAAGTCATGAGGAAATCGACCCATTCTATATCTAATACTAAATGAACAACCCTGTACGGTTGTGTCCTTTTTCGCATCGACGTAGGATAGATTTCGCGTGATTTTTTGATATTGAGTGCTCTGCATGCATTACAATTTTCAGTAGTTAAGAAGGTTTACTTTGCGCCCATGGATTGTGATGCCATATTTCTCTCTCTTGCTTGCGCTTTGCTGTTCCTCTCTCTAACTACTGCAGACAATCCTCGCGTTGAGCTCCTGCCAGAGAATGTCAGGGCTTAGTTCTAACTAAGCCTCACATGACCATGCCCTTAGTTAGTCATTCAACCTCCCAATAATGCCTTTAACTTCGCAACTATGCCAAAATCGGCATAGTGACAAAGGGTGGCATAGTTATTCATTTAATTTTCTTTTGTGTGTGTGATCGAGAAGGGGCTTAGTTAGTTCAAATCACAGATAACTAAGCCTCCCGTGAGCCATAATCAGCAGGAGACTCTAGCTATGTGATCGATGCTCGCTTACTCAGGAACGAGTCCTTGATTTTTGCCTCCAAATTACTTGCGCTTCAGTAGCAGTAGTAGGTTCTATATTACAAGTAGGAGGTATCGGATGGAATAAATTCAAAAAATCATGCATTAGCTTCAAGTGGAAAAGGGAAGGGTGGGAAAAATAAAACATTAGTGGAAGGGGGGGGATGCACATCTCTCATGCGAATATTTCCAGGCAGAGTTTGCCAAAAACTATTCTCTGTGTGTGTGTGTGTGTGTGTGTGTGTGTGTTGGATTCTAGAGTGGAGGCAAGGTAGGAGACATCTCTATCTCTCTCTCTCTCTCTCTCTCTCTCTCTCTCTCTCTCTCTCTCTCTCTCTCTCTCCCCCCCCCCCCCCCCCCCCCCCCGAACCTCAGGTCAACGAGTATAGGTGGCAGGGCTATCTGATAGGGCTTGACATAGTGTGTCTACATGACTATTTGCTGCCAGAGAGAAGAGAAAGTATTTGGCAGGGGAAGCCAAGGGGAAGCATATGAGCAGGGTAAGGGAGGGAAACAGAGGCATGGGGGGTGGAGGGGCATGGATGTGGGGCACTTGAACAAAGGAGGATAGAGGAGGTAGGCGTGGGCAGGGACGAAGCTCGTGGAGGATTGGGAAGGTGGCATGCAAAGGAGGTAGCCGGAAAAGGTGGGGGACTTAATAAAAAAATCCACTTTGTATTACAATTCTCTTTAGTTTTGCTCGAAAAACGACATGCTCGGTATTTTTTGCTCGATGTTTGGAATTCCTCACATCAAGCTACTCGTAGAGTTCTTTTGGAAGATGATTTATAAACATTTTGTATATTTTATTCTAGGAAATTTTTTTGTCGTGTCAACCATTCATGGATTTCTTTGACTCTCTCTCTTCTCTCTCTCTCTCTCTCTCTCTCTCTCTCTCTCTCTCTCTCTCTGTCCTAATTTTGTCAAGCAAGCCTCGTCCCATTTGCAAGAGAATGAGGAAGGTTCTTGCAAAAGTGAAGGCCACTTGCACATTGTTGCAAGATAGAGCTTGAAGAAACTAACATAGGTGCTACCATCTGGTAAAACGTGGGCACACTTTACTCTATCATGGTGAAGTTTAAAAAATGTGGGATCCAAAGGGGCACCGAGCAAGCAACACTTGTATAATTACCTTCAAGGCAAGGACGCTTTGTTTGAACAAGGGACTTACTGGTTCATCACAAAATCAGGCCATTCCCAAGCTTGGAGGGTGTAGGTAGAAGACGAGGGGTTCCACTTGTAAAAAAGGTTTGTCTGTGTTTTGCTATAACGGGAGTTTGTGAGAGCCGATCCAGAACATGATGGATGGATGTCATGGAGATTGCTCCTCTGGAAGTAGTGCCTATGCCTCAACTGAAGATGTCATCCATATTTGCCTTCTCATCTCTGACGGTGCTTGCTTTACATGGAGGCGCATACATAGCTCTAGGATGGAGTTTCCTCTTTGTAGTTTCATTTCTATCCACATAGCCATAGTTTCATATTTTAATATCATTTTTTATTTTTTTTGAAAATTTAAATAATGTTCTTTAATTTTTATTCACAAGAAAAACAAAGGAAAATACCAAACTTTGAATGTTTAAGGCTAAAGTGGGGCTCGAAAATATGAGCGGCAATTTTAGCGGCAATAATCGCAAGAATATACACGAAAATAAGAGCAGTAATATACATGATAATATTTGAAATTTAAAAAAAATGTCCTCTTGTCCCCCTCTCTCTTCTTTGACACTAGTTTGGTACCAAAAATGACACTTTAGTGTCCTTTTTTTGCGAATTTAAATAAAATGGTACATGAAATCTAGAACACATCTCAAGAAATGCTTTTGCAAATTTAATAAATGTTATTCAAAGTACTTATAGAAATTATAATCCCTCACTTTTGATCATAACCTCAATAGTAACTACATTCATGAAAAGAACCTATGCAAAATAGCATTCAATGTTTCATTAAAACTCGTACTCTAGCCTAAGAAAAAAATGAGCAAGGTGTATGCAATAATCCCTGGTAACTACTTATATATGTGTTTGATATTTTTACAATTTTCATGTGAGAAAAAAATCCTTTGTGACTAGAATTAAATATAGAAAGTCCTGTGGGTCAAATATGCAATGTTCACAAATTCAATTAACGATCACAAAAAACATTTAGTTCATCTAAATTTACAATGTCATATGATGCATATATACTAGATCTATGACTCCATTGTATAAGGTGATAATTTTTAATGGTTATGCAAGCCACATTTGGTGATTTATGGCATATATAAAAAATTGCGCATGTTGTAATTATGATTTTTTATTTATCAAAGATAATCCTTAAAATAAAGTCCACTTTTGGATTTTTCTATTCATCTCACTTATTTGTATACAAATACCTCATATGGAGACAATTGGGAGATTTATATACACACTTTCATTAGTTTTTCATAGCAATGTTTTTTTTGCAAGAAATTATGCACTATATATTTTTAAAAATGGGCTTAAATTACAAGATGCCTATGAGTTTGATCCCTTGAAAAATGCTTACTTGATGGGTATTGACCTTAGATACATTATACACCTTAGGTTTTGTCCCATAACCTCATCATGTTAATGAAAGAGGCCTTGAAAGACCAAAATTTTCCTCTTTGTCAGCATTTTCAAGATTTTGGTCTTTTGATTATAACAAAAACTAGTCCCATAAGTAAGTTATGAAGCTCAATTTCTTGCTATAATAAGTTTTTTCCTATCCATACACCTTGAAATCTATGCAAAATCTTATTTTGATGAGAAGTTATATTCAATTTATGAAAATTTTATTAAAATTGCACTAAATTTCTATGATTTTTCATCTTAAAACTTACCATTATAATATTAATTTTGGCAAAAGTAAAATTTGGCTATGTTCTTCATGTCATAGTTGACCTAAAGATATGAACGTGACCTCTTAATTTTTTTCTAGATGCACCAAATAATTATGACAAGTTGCTAGAAAAACAGGACACTTTAGTGTCTCAGGACATTTGAGTGTCCGATTACAGAACTAGTGTTGACCAACGCATTTTGGACTCTCTCTCTAGAAAACGCAGTAAAAGATCGGAATAAACATTTTGAGATTTTTATACTGAAATTCAAAGAAATTTAAGCAAAAAAATTATTTTTTGTAATTAATTGCAATATAAAAGAAATTAATTCAAATATGAAAGTTTGAATTTTTTTAATGAATTAATTATAATTGTTTTGAATATTAATGTAAAATTGAAGCTTTAATCTAAATTTAAATTATACTTTTTAAATTTATGTTTTTAATTGTTTAAAATATAAAATTTATTCTTTTATGTTTTCAATCAACTTGGTTAAGTTTAAAAATTGAGTTTAAACTTAAGTATTCGATTCATGTTTTTAAGTTTTATTTAAATAAAAATATTAAATTTATATTTATAATATATACTTTCAAATTATAAGTTTAAGTTTATATTTAGTATTCATTTTAAGTTTACAGTTTAGATTTTACATTGTGTTAAATGTGATTATGTTTAAATCTAGTTTAAGAATAACATTTCGATTAGATTTAGGATTTTAATTTATTTGGTCGTGTTAATCGGATGATAGTTAGTCCTTTAAAGTTTAAAGTTTATGGTTTGGCAACTTAAAACGATCCACCCTAAATAATATAGGAGTTGGCCATGTAAAGCCGCTTAGAGTTGGCCACTCTAAACCGGCTCAGGGCCGCATTGGTTTGCTCGTTTCACTCTACTTAGAACTAGCTGCTTAGGGTTGGGCTTGTGGTTTGGCCGCTAGAAGTTGGCCATGTAAAGCCGCTTAAAGTTAGCCATGTGAAGCCTCTTAGGGTTAGCCGTGTGAAGCCGCTTAGGATTGGCCGCTCTAAATTGGCTTAGGGCCACATTGATTTGGGTGTTTCAGTCCGTTTAAGACTAGCGGCTTATGCATTGGTCACTAGGGGTTGGCTATGTGAAACCAAGGTTGGCCACTCTAAACTGGCTTAGGGCCACACTGATTTGGCCATTTGAGTCCGCTTAGGACTAGCCATTTAGGGTTAGCACTTTTGATTTGGCCGCTAAAAATTGACCGTGCTTGATTGCTTAGGGTTGACCATGTTGGCCACTCTAAACCAGCTTAGAGCCGCATTGTTTTGATCCATTTAGGCCTAGCCGCTTATGGTTTGGCCAGTAGGAGTTGGCCGTGTAAAGCCACCTAGGTTTGTCTGTGTTTAGGGTTGGCCACTCTAAATTGACTTAAAACCACGTTGGTTTGGCCATTTCAATTCGCTTAGGGTTAACGACATATGGTAAAGTCGGTTAGGATTGGTCGTGTAAAGTCGCTTAGGATTGGCCGCTCTAAATCGGTTTGGACGTTTCAACCTGCTTATTAGTACTAGCTTCTTAGGGTTAGGGGCTTTTGGTTTGGCCGCTTAAGATTGGTCATGTAAAGCCGCTTAGGGTTGGCTACTCTAAATCAGCTTAGGTCCACATTGGTTTGGCCGTTTTAGTCCACCTAAGGCTAGCCCCTTATGGTTAGCGGCTTTTGGTTTAGCTGCTTAGGGTTTGCCATGTAATGCCGCTTAGGGTTGGCCACTCTAAATCAGCTTAGGCACACATTTTTTTGGCCATTTGAGTTCTCTTAGGGCTAGCTACCTAGGAATAGCGGCTTTTGGTTCGGTCGCTAAGAGTTGGTCGTGTAAAGCCGCTTAAGTTTGGCTGTGTAAAATTGCTTAAGTTGGGCTGCTCTAAAGCGGCTTAGGGTTGAATTGGTTTGGTCATTTCAGTCTCGCATAAGATAAGTGGGCAAGCAATCTATAGAGCAACAAGCATAGACAGCAAGTGCACAAGACATTTTGAAGTCCATTTACATTTTTTCTCATAAAAACACAAACGAGCTTTGCATATGGCTTACCCAGTTACTTATTGATAGTTTGGTCAAACCGTATGCAAAGTGGTTAGCACAAACCGCAAGATGGAAATCCGTTTTTGAAGTCCGTTTGTATTTTTTCTCTTAAAAACATAAATAGAATTAAAAAATGGCTTGTACACTTGCCATTTCTACTTTGTGCTTTGCACATACCTTGCCATTGTGCCTATTGATGGTTTGGACAAACCGTGTGCAAAACGGCAAGCACAAACGATAAGAGGTCAAGTTGCTTTGCATTTTTGAGAGAAAAAACACAAATGGACTCCATAAACAGCCTGTTCTCTTGCTGTTTGTGCTAACAAGGATGCTTACGGATTGCCCAAATCAACAAACGACAAGAGAGCTAGCCATATACAAAGAGGCAAGGAAAAATGCAAGTGTATAAGCCGTTTCTGAAGTCTGTTTTCATTTTTAACAGAAAAAACACAGACGATCTCAAGAAACGGCTTGCCCTCTTGCCGTTCCTACTTACTACTTTGCATATGCATTCTTGTTAGCCGTTTTTGAAGTTCGCTTGTGTTTTTATAAGGTTACATTTATGTACTATTTTTTGAGTAAAGAAAGGTTTGAAATTAACGTTATGTTTTATAGTTGTGTTCACAAGAATTATGACTAGCGACGACGGTGTCAGACTACGTGATTGAGATGCCTATCTCTCAGCTAGGGTTTCATGTACTTGTAATCAATGCAAATGCAATGTGCATTGAACATGGCGTATTGCCCGACACCATGTCCGCGAATATGGAAAGTTCTATCCATCAAGTATAGATTGAATTATTGCAAATTGCAATTTATCGATAAGTGTGAACGAGAGTAGTAGAAGATGTCCTTCTCACTTATTGGACTTACTTTGTATTGAAAATTGTAAATTCTCAATTCTTTAGGGCTCAGATGATATACATGATACAACAATCTTGCATTCTACCAGGTGTGTTTTATGCGATTTGCTCAAGCAAAAAACACGGCTATGCTTGAAGTATCATCAAGCTTAAAGGGTGATGACACAGAGCAACACCCCGATCAATAGATCTATGAGCGAGAAATTGAAAAAATGTTTGAAACAATCATGGACTCAGAAAGGCTTATTTATGATGATATGAAACATAAAGCTAATACAACACTATATGAAGGAGTTAGAGTTTCCAAATTGAAAACACAGTTGGTTCTTCTCAACATGCAAGAAAAGTTTAGATGGAGTAACACACGTGTTATAGAACTTTCAAGTGACTGCTCACGCTGTGTTAACTATAATTATGCAATAACAATATTTTTACACAAGGTTGTTGATGCTTCTCTAAGTGGAGGTAGTGTGATGCCAGCCTTGAGAGATGATGCAAGAAAGGACCTAAAAAAATTAAAAATGGGCTATAAATTTATTCATGCTGGTAAGTATGGAGCCCTATTTACCCCTTATAATCTTTTGTATTAAAAATGCACATTTGTAAGGCCCCCGTTATGAGGAGAAGCCATCATGAGTGAGGAAAAATCACTCGCCACAAAACCAAAATTTCCATGGCCATCGCCAAAAATGGCCAGGGACGGCGATCAAAAAGTGGTCAGAAAATGGTCGGTCGATTGGCCGGTTGGACGGTGGCCAATAGTCAATGGCCGGGCCGATTTCAAATCAGACTTGTCTTCTTAAGGGTGGCCACATATGGGCACATGGGAGAATTTTACTCAGACTTGTCTACACAAGGGTGGCTTTGCCATACTTTGGTTTCTTGGCATCCTATAGTAGACATGTGTGAAAATTCAAAGTCGCTAATGATGACTAGTGAAAGACGGTGTTGCTGATACTTGCATTGTTGGCATTGTGGTCAAAATAGGGCACATTAGGTACTACTACCTCAGATGTATAAGGCAACAATGGAGGTCCATGTGTTTTCGAAATAAGGTTTTGACACATGCTAGAGAAGTGGCTTCATATGTTAGTGACAGTGATGCCACATTTTCCTTTAATATTCCTCCTACCTACATGTCTTCTAGAGATGACACTTCTCCCCATTGGTTGCTAGACAAGGATTCATCTTTCCACATTACACCCAATTGTGATTGGTTCATCATATCCTCTAGTGGGAGCTTTGGTTGTGTGTACTTGGCCAATGGTTGGGCGTTTGACATTGCACGTGCAGGAGATGTTTACTTGTCATTTCCTAGTGGTGCATCCTATACGTTATGACATGTGCGCTACATTCCTCAGTTGATCTCAGTAAGACAATAAACAGATATTGTGGGTGTTAGACACTCTTTAGAGAGGAGTCTTTCTAGATGCATTGCGGATCATTAGTGATTGCTAGGGGAGCCTATAATTGCTTGACCTATATCCTATGCATGTGTTTGAGGTTCGAGATGGCATAGTCTCAATTTTGTTGTTGGCATGCGTTGAGTGAGAGACGAGAGGTGTTTCCTTCACGGGTGAGCTCCACCATGATCACGAGACAAAGAATTTAGCTATGCAGGACATTCCATAAGACTCTGTAGAGATAGAGGTAGAGTGGCAATGCTCTAGCGAGGCACAACAGGTGTTGTCAGAGTTTGTGCAAGCATAGGTAGAGCATGTTTGCTCCCTAGAGACACAGACAAAGATGAAGGATAGGGAGTTTTTTGATATGCTCATGCTAGAGGCTGATGAGTTGATGTCAGGATACATGGTTTTTCCTATGGGTGATAGGGACGTAGCTATCCCAATATCACCTATGACACATCTATACACGATGAGTAGTCTTGATGATGTTGTGCATGCAGACAACATATGGGAGGCTAGGACAACTAGGTTTGTGTAGATTTTGTCGGTGTTTGGGCGTCTCATGTATGACCTACTAGTATTGAGGCTCAACCTAGCAGCTGCAGAAGTAAAAGAATTTGTAGTAGGGATTGTCAATCGTACGGTCACTCACACTAGCATGAAGCATCTTGGATCTTTGCATACCATAGAGAGTTGTTTGTAGGATTTACATGTAGGATTTAGCATGGATAGGTAGACTTGCCTATCACTAGAGCCGATATGGCTGCATGTAGATTTACTAAGGGAGCCAGTGGGTGTAGGAGTGGGAGTTTGTTGGGGTAGAGGCATTACGCCTCTGCCGCCTCTACTCATGCGACAATCAGGCGATCGCTTTCTCGTCCAATGTACATCCATTTATTATTCTTTATATGCCAAAGAATAAGGAGCTCCTCTTCACTTCTTGAAAGTTGCTCTACCCACACATCACGATCTTGCTTCTCCCCTTCCCCGCACGTACCGTGCACACACACATCCATGCACATCGCATTCATGCCTCTGGCAAGGCCTACAGGTTCTAGCAAGTTCCTCTCATTTTTTTCAAATATCTATAAACAATATGCTCTCCCTCTTCGCACAATTCAAGTTACTGTACAAAGTGTCCACCAACTCCCACTCCTTATCCAACAAGGTTCAAAAGTTGGCAGATTTCAAAAGTTGTACTTGAAGTTAACAACAGATTTGGCAAGTTTTTTTGGCGGAAAGTGATTTATGACATTTCATAATCGAAATGAAAAAATTACTTTGAATTCACGACTTTAATCTAGCAAGGCTAATCGATCTTTCTATTGCGGTTACTCATTTGTAGTCTCTCTTTACTTTTGCCAAGAGGTCTTTGCAACAAGGTATTCATCTTTTCTTGCTTGCAAGCTTGCAAAGCATGTTATGCTATGAATTTAGATATTTACATGCATCATAGTTTCAAGTTTGAAAACTAGCTCTGTCTCCTGCTATCCCACCATCAGCTACTCTCACGGAGGGTACCCGCATGGCAACTGGTCAGGAAGATATCATAGAACCGCGTGATATGCAGGAATTTAGGGGCATGCAAACATCCATATATGTTTTAGAGTCCAATTTTGCATAGTTAAATGAAAATGTGAGAAAAATGTCTGAAATGCTTGTGCAATTCATGTAAAAGTAAGCCAAGGGTACATTTAATGAGTAGACTAGGGTTTCTTTGGCCCTTGTTCCTAGAATAAACACCCCTTGTTTGTTGGAGCAAGACTCAAATGTGGAGGGGTTTCCCATTCTATCTCAAAAAGAGGTGGATGAATTGTTAAAAAATACCAAGCCACCAATTTGTTGGGGGGAGAAAAAGGAGCGCAATAAGGAGTGAATATATTCCTGAGCAAATGGGATGGTATTAATGATCTTAAACGAACTCCAGATGCAGTCAAGGTACTGTAATCAAGTTTAACACTAAAGGGTAAGGCTTATAAATGGCGGATGTTGCTTGTAAAACGATATCATACCACATACATGGGTGGCCTTCCATAGATGTGCTTAGAAAAGAATTTCTACCCACGAATGAAGCGAACAAAAATTGAACTGCATGGGATAAGTGCTTTATGCATTAGCATAAGACACTATTGGAGTATCTCTTGCACTCTCGTGATGTGATCCTCAAGCTAGAGGGTCTAGACACCTTCCATCAGGTGTGTGGGCTTATCCATGAGTTAACATCATGGGACAAGTGCTCTATGCAGTATCATACGATACTATTGGAGTATCTCTTGCACTATCGTGATGTGATCCTCAAGCTGGAGGGTATATACGTCTTCCATCAAGCGTGTGGGCTCATTCGTGGGTTAACATTAGAGCTTAAGAAGCACGTTAAAACCTAGGATCCAGAGACACTTGATGAAGCTATAGTGAAAAAACATATACATGATGACCTCGATGAAAAAGCATTTCACAGCACACACATGCCTGACACTTCACATGCAAATGCACGAGCATCTCATGGGCATAATAAGAAAAAATATGTAGTAGCTACATTCTATGCATCCAAGAAGCCTAAGGGACCTAGGGGCCATCTTTCTAGTGAAGAGTTTCAGAAAGCAAAGAAGAAAAAACTATGTTTTACCTGCTTAGGGAGTGGACACGACAAAAAGGATTGTCCCAAGGAAAAATATGCTACGCAAGTAAAGAGAAAGTGGTGCACATAATGCAATTGCTTCCCCTCAAGTCCTCTTCTTGTTTTTCAATGTGGAAATAACACATGACAAAGCAGTGTGTGAGTGCTGTATTACAACCTCCATGTGGCAATCGACCTTTGGTCCACATAAGCTAGTGTGCATGCATGAGTTTATTCAAGGTCACAAGGTGAGAATCTTGGTAGATGATCATGCTTTGCACAGTTTCATTAACTATTAGTGAAATGGCTCAATTTTGTGTGAATTAGGGTTGCAGGAAAACACACACAACTTGAAGAAGATGAAGGAAGCTCAAGACACACAACATAGAGTATATGACTTAGTGTGCAATGAAAATGCGTGTATACAATGCACAGGGGTAAAAACCTTTTAGCAAGGGAAAAAATTCCCCAGCGGTCCTAAGTGTGTTCACACACATCAATACCATATGTATATGGTAACAAATTCCCCCTGGGTGTGATGCGGTGAACGAGAGGTGGAACATAGAGTATAGGGAAATACCATGTCCCAAGGACATGATCAGTCCACAAAGGGAAGAAAGCCCAAAGCTTTGTGGAAAGCTTCAAACTTCTCACAGGACAATGTCTTTGTGAAAAGATATGCAAGGTTGTCCTGCATTGGCACATAAGCCAATGCAAAGCTGATCTCTCCTGAGAGCCTCTCCCTGACATAGTGGTAATAAACCTCAATGTGCTTTGTGCAAGCATGAAAAATTCGGTTCCTTGCAAACTGCCAATGAGCTCTAACTTAGAGCGTAGAGAGTCTTGGCAGTGTCATGTACAACAACCAAATCAACCATAATGCGTATTACACACTCAACATAGCTATGAAGACTGCCCTATACTCAGCCTCACAACTGGAAGTGGTCACAGTAGGTTGCTTCTTGCTCAACCATGATATATATGAGCTTCCAAGCATGAAACAAAAACCATTTGTGGACACTCATGTGTCAAAACAACCAGCCTAATTTGAGTCCAAAAAAGCATGTAAGTCTAGTGGCAATCCCCCCTTGGGATAAAACAAGCCAAGATGTAAAGTGCCACTCAAGTAGCAAAAAATCCTCTTGACATCTTGCCAATGCTTAGACCGTGGGCTATGCATGAATCTGCTGACTTGTGAGACTACAAACTGAATATCCGGCCTTGTGTTGCATACATAAATGAGGCAGCCCAATCAAAAGCACATTGTATGTAAAGCATGAGGGTGATGTACTTCTCATTGTGGTTCTATATGTAGATGATTTCCTGATCACTGGACCAAATGAGAGACATATTGATGAGTTTGAGGATGATTTGAATGCTACTTTCAAGATGAAAGATGTGGGAATGTTACATCCTTACTTGGATATATAGTTTAAACAGTGTGATGGTGGTATTTCCTCGTGTCAGAAAAGTTACATAGAGACATTGCTATGTAAGTTTGGACTTGAGGATTGCAAACCTATTGCCACTCCCACGGAAACAAGTTTGAAATTGAGTCTTCATGATGCTCTAATACCAATATTTTTTCCACACTTGTCATATTATACAACCCACGGCATAAAATGCCAGATACAACCATTTCATCATCGAAACTAAGATCATGTATTATACATCTATTATCCACAAATTTGACTACAAAACCAAGTCTAGCAAGTGCAGATACAAACAAAAGATTCTTCTTGATCTAGGTACATACAATACATCAACAAGTGTGAAAGAACTACCATTTGCACCAGTAAGCACAAACTTTCCAACTCCCTTGATTGGATAAAAGGCATTTTGGCACAAGTGGTTGAATTCCCATGAGGGACATCCTCAAGAGAGGTAAACAAGTCACGATGAGAGGTAATGTGCTTTGTATCACCACTATCAAAGTAGCGCACTTGAGCATCTGCAACAATTGACAAACATGCATCATGGACATTAGGATCATAAGTGCACTTTGAACTAAAAGCCCATTCTGCATCAACATCAGGATCACTGTCTTCTTTCACAGAAGACTCAATAATAGGTGCATTTGTAGTGGAGCCAGCATTTGCAACGGAACTAGCCTCTTTGGCCTTCAACTTAGGACACTGCCTGATCAAGTGATCATTAGCTTTACAATAATGGAAACGTTTCTCATGCACAATCTTTGACTCCAGCTCTTTATGTAGCAATGCAATTTTTGCCTCATTGCAATTTGCATAAAGACTAGAAAAAATATCCCAAGCTTGTTTTGCAAATTTGCTAAACGAATGTGGGGAGTAATAGTGCGCTTCACACATAACACAATCAATGCATGAGCTTGCACATCTTTTACATCCGGAAGAGCTTGCCCAGCTGTAGGAAAAACAAATCTAACAGTAGCAATCCTTCCAACAAGACCTACAACATCCTCAACCTTGCATGTATCCTCAGAACCAGGACATACATCAATGCCCTGCACAATGTTCCAAACGGCCTTTGACACAAGAACATGTTGCATCATGTAAGCCCTCATAAGGTAATTGTCCCCATTCAATCTGTTCTGAGCACAACAAACATCTTGAACACATTTGTGTTGTTGTTAGCCATGGTAAATGTTGCACCTGATGTGAAAACTGCTAAAAAAGAGGAGAAAAAAGCGAGAACAACACGTGCTATATAGCACAAACAGGTGAAGATTGTAAGGGAGCTATTATGAAAAAAATGACACTCATATAATTTTTGCAGAGAATGACGAAATAGCATGTGTAGTACTGCTTGTAGTGGAAATGAAGGTCAAAATGAGCCCAAATAAAAAATATGTCGACCTACAAATGCTCGCCAAAGCTCACCAAAATCGGAGAAAATGAGCAGGTGTGTGCTGGAGCTACTGGCGACTAATCTCGAGAGGATGCAACCTTCTTTGGTACCAATTATTGGAATTAGGGTTGCAGGAAAACACACACAACTTGGAGAAGATGAAGGAAGCTAAAGGCACACAACAAAGAGTATATTACTTAGTGTGCAATAGAAAGATAAGATAGCCCTAGAGTAATAGGCATATATACAATGCACGGGGGAAAAACCCTCCTAACAAGGGAAAAATGCCATGGCGGTCCTAAGTGTGTTCACACACATCACTACCACATGTATATGGTAGCATATTTTTCCTAGACCCTTAGTTTTCACCGCTACAAGGTAACGGCCATGATGTCGAGGTGTGGGATACACAAGTAAAGGATATATCACTGGAGATTCAAGAGTATCATACGTCCTTGAATTTCCAAGTCATGAATATGGATCGGGTGAAAAAATATGGTACTAAGTTGGGAGTGGTTATACATGTTAGGGTCCTCATCAAAATGTAGCTATGAGCATAATAGTTTGATGTTTGAATTTAATGGTGTGCACGTAATTTTTTTGGGAGAAAAGGATGTTCCTTCGACACCACTTATTTGTACAGCCAACCTTATGAAGCTCTCTTCTCCATATGAAATAGAAGAACTCTTTTTGTGTTACTTGCTATGTCATTTTTTGTCAAATGTTGATAATGGTTTACTAAATTACAATTCCTCACTTCCGCATTTTTCTCTCTCTTCTCTTCCACCTTTGGCTACTTCTCTATCACTCAAACGAGAAAATTTTACTAGTAAATTGAAAGAACTATTAATGGGATACAAGGATGTGTTTCCATGCAATTTACCACTAGGTTATCGACGACACATTTCGTGAAACACGGCATAGAGGTAGTTGTAGGTAGTAAGCTCGTTAGTAAACCACCCTAAAGAATAAGTCATTCTGAGGATATTAAGGTGGAATATTAGCCTATTGACTACCTCAGTAGAGGGTTCACTCAACCCAGTTCTTGACCATGGACCTCTCCCATTTTGTTGGTGAAGAAAACGGACGGTAGTATGTGTATGTGCATAGATTATTGTGGCCTAAACACGGATACTGTTAAGAGCAAGTATCTGTTGCCTTGTGCGGATGACGTTTTTGATAAACTCACCAATGCTCGTATCTTTGCAAAAATAGATTTGCGATCAGGGTATCATCAAGTACACATTAGGCTTTGCGGATATACCCAAAACTGCTTTTCAAATAAGGTTTGGACAATGTGACTTTTTGGTAATTCCCTTAGGGTTGATCAATGCGCCATCTACTTTCATGACTCTTATGGACAATGTCTTGAAACCATATCTAAGTAAGTTTGTTATTATTTCCCTTGACAACATCCTAATGCATAGTGAAGGAACTGTGCAGGAGAGAAGAGGAAGGAGAAGAGCACACGACACACAGATATGGGTGGGGAGACTCAATCAGTGAGCAGTCCCCTATACACTTATGCTATGTATAAGGTATACAAGTTAGTGGGCGCCCAGACTCTGGGCGGCCGGGAAAGGCACAGGTGCCTATACCCCAACAACCTCCCACTTAAAGGCGACTATACCTTTAAGCAAGGGAACCTAGTCTAACGATTACAAAAAGCGAGAGAAAATCGCTCTCAATCGATGACCACTGGCTGGCTGTGATCATGTGTATCCGGCTATCCTGCTCCCGTGTAAGTCCATACACCACCAGACGTACCGCACACGTACTGCAAGTATGTATGCAATACCTGCATATCTCCCTTGTGCACTATGCCATCATCAGCCAACAAACGATTCAACGACTGAAAACCCCAACTGCAAATGCTCCCACTGTAGCTGCGATATCCGATCTCAAGATCAGAATCTCATACATGAGACCACCGAATGCGGATGCAATGCTAGCGGGCCCTTCTAGCTCTATGGAGCATGCATCAACATATATATCCCTGGAAATAGGCATCTCTAACTGACAAGGCGTGTCAGCCACATTCATCTCCTGATTTTCTGCAAAAGATGCATCAACCTGTCGTGCAACCTCAGAGAAAAACAGCTGCTCTAGGTGTCTGCTGGAAGACATATCCTGCACAACTATATCCCCATGCTCACTGTCAAGCATAGAAAGGAATGATTGCATAATCGCTGACGTCTTAGCCTCCTCTGCAATCATCCACTGCAAACATGAGCACTCACTCTGCTGTGACTCACTAGAGCTCTCATGCTCTAACTCCTTATGCATAGACTCTTGCACAACTTCCTCCTGTCGTGACTCACTAGAGCAAGACCACTCTACCTGTCTATCCTGCATAGAAGTATCTCGCACAATTGACTCTCTGCTTTACTCAGTCACTAGCAAAGCATGCATGTCTGACTCTGTCACCTCTCTGTGTAACTGCTCAAATCGTGCCCCAACTGTGTGCACAATGAGCTCACTACTCTGCACTCCATGCAAAGCACCCTGCAACCCATGAGCAAAAGAGACTGTCCGGGTCTCTCGCTCTCTGCATGGTTGTAACAAGATTGATACTCGACCATCTCTCACGAGTACTCCGTGCAATGGGTACCATGTGCCAACTCTAGCACCTCTCGCAATCACTAGCGAACCCAAATGCAACGCAAAAGATCGCTCAAGCAGTGATACCTGAGATCCACTATCCCTGAGCTGACCAATGGAGATCAAACTCATTGTCAAATCTGGCACATGACGCACATCTCTGAGCACGTACGGTGCACCGCTCGGTAATGATAGTCTCACATATCCTGAACTAGCAGTCTCATGCAGTGACCCATCTGCCAATCACACACTACCATGCACTCTGCTAGAATAGCTACTAAACCAGTCACGATACGGAGTGACATGAAAAGTAGCGTCCTTGTCTAGCACCCATTGCAAAATAAGTGCACTATCCTCAGACGTCAAAAAATCAGGAGTAATACAGGAGGCAAATCTGACCTCACTGTCACTAGGGTACTCAGACACTGTATCTGATCCTGCAAAACTGTCAAGTCAACGGATTCTATAGCATCTACTGCATCCTTGAGACTAGCCTGTCTCCTGTGCTATCTCGTACGACGAAAGCATCACCGTCTAATGTGCCCTGTGTGACCACAATGCCAACATCTCAAGTGTCGACACGAACGAGAACGTTGTCTCTCATGAGTCATTGTCCTAGACTCGAAAGTCTCACACATATTGACTACTATAAGTGAATGTCAAAAATAACCAAGAGTTGTAACTCTACTCTAGGTACGGTAGCAATGAAATTCACTCAACTAATCCAAAAGAAGCAACCTGCAATGAGAAAATGCTCTAAAAAAAAAGGAGCTCACCATCACCTACAATGCTCATGCGAATCCATGCATAAAATCTCTCGCAGTAGTGTAACCACACTGTGCTCCACAAATGGCAATGATGCAAATCCCAAATGCCAAGTGTACGAGGCTCCTGTAGAGTAAACCGAGCTCCTGTATGGCTGTAAAATATGGCTGCAAATCAGCCCCAAAACAGCCCCAAAATTCAGCTCTTAAACAGTTGCATAAAAAAGTCACAAACGTGTCCCAGATCAGCCTACAATTGAGCCATACATGGACACCTGCAAAGAGGAAACAATGGCTGAAAATTCAGCGCCCAAATAAGCCCTCAAACCTGCCTGTAAAATTGTAAACCTGTAGCTGAAACCTGCTGAAAAACCTCAAGCCATTAGTGCTCGAATCCGGCTACCTAGTTCGTAGCCACACAAGCATACATCACAATATTCACTCTTGTGAGTGTGCCAAGATAATTGTACGCCTGTCAAACCGTGAGCTAATCACCAAGCCCACACTGTGCGGTATCGATGCATACATGCACTAAGATCCCACCTACAGAGAACACCGAACGTAATCACTGAGTGCAATCGCAATCACAACCTGGATCGCATCAACTTATGCGCATAAAACTCCTGGGAAAATTTCACCGGAGTTTCGACGCACAATGGCTATCAACACAAAATAACCATTGTCTTGCAAGCTCAATACAATGAGCAATCAATGCGCATCAAACTACACTCAACATACATGCATAAGCTCTGCAAACCTGTGTCCAACAAATGCTCACAAAGAGTACCACAGGTGACCATACATATCATCCACAACCAACCTCTGCACTTGCTCACAAGATCTACTGCTCACCACATAAGCATACATAGTGCTGTTTTGGGGCTGATTTGCAGAAGAACCAACCTCTGCACTTGCTCACAAGATCTACTGCTCACCACATAAGCATACATAGAGCTGTTTTGGGGCTGATTTGCAGAAGAACCACTCAACTGCAACTGGCAACACCTGTGGGAGTACTAGACTCAAACTGTACCTGGGAGTCAAACCCGATCTTGTAACACCTGCAAATGCTCACAATCGAGCAAATCAAACCAATCCACCTCCTGCTTGCCAATCTACATAAGACGGATTTCTTTGCGGCGGCGGCTGAAACCTATCTTCTGATGTAGTGCTCAGAACGAAATTCTGAGGGCATAAACCACTTCGAAAGGGGGGTAAAACCGCAGGTCACTTGCTGGAAATTCTCCCGGAATGCCGAGTGAGAATTTCCAAGCTCCGGATCCAGAATCTGCCTGAAAAGTGCGCGCGCGCGATTACGCAAAAAACACACTGCACCTCGCTCTGATACCAATTGAAGGAACTGTGCAGGAGAGAAGAGGAAGGAGAAGAGCACACGACACAGAGATATGGGTGGGGAGGCTCAATCAGTGAGCAGCCCCCTATACACTTATGCTATGTATAAGGTATACAAGTCAGTGGGCGCCCAGACTCTGGGCGGTCGGGCAAGGCACAGGTGCCTATACCGCCACTAAAGAAGAGCACGTACAGCATCTGAAGCAGGTGTTTGAATTACTATGACAAAACAAGTTATATACCAAGGAATCCAATTGTGATTTTCCCAAAGATGAGATTCACTATTTGAGCATGTAATTTTGGATGTCCGTCTTCATATGGATAAATCCAAAGTGGATGGCATTTGTAGATGGCCTTCTCCCAAAAATCTAGAAGAGATTTATGTTTTCTTAGAATTTACACTTTTTTATGAATGATTTGCAAAAACTATGCTCGTATTGCATGCTGAAAGCCAAGGAGAAAACATTTCAGTGGGGAGAAGCTCAACAGCAAAGTTTCGATGATCTCAAGGTCCCATTAGCTACAACTCCTATTTTAGCTATTTGTAGACCCTATGAAACCATTTGTGCTAGTAATTATGGTATTAGCACAACCCTTTTGCAAGAGGGAAGGCCAATTGCATTTGAAAGCAAGAAACTTAATTTTGCACAGTAAAATTACTTTTCTTATGAAAGAGAACTCTATGCAATACTGTTTGCTTTGAAAATTTTGGATTTCATGCATCTTTTTGTGCAGAGAGTCACTTTTGATGATTTTGTCAAAGCAATGTTTTTGCTAGTTACATTGCCAGAAAGTTGGGATACTTTTTTCACAACCATAAGTAACTCATCACTTGCTGATGGTCTGACATGTGATGATATTGAGGGCAATTTTCTTACTGAAGAGGTTAACAAGAAGAATCTTGATGCTTCTCGTGGAAGTAGCAATGTCTCTTTGTTCATAGCAGATCAAAGGAAAAGAGCAAGTAGAATGAGAGAGGAAAAAAGGCTCGTAGCAAATTATGTGGCCAAAAAGAGATAGAGTGCTATCATTATCAAAAAAAGGGCCACATGAAGGAAAATTGTCTAGAAAGTGGAAATAGGAGAAAGGTAAAGACAAGAAGCAGGAAGAAGGCAAGACTAAAGAAAGCAGTGTGAAGATTGAAGAGATCAACAATGTTTTTGTTGAAGATTTTGATGGAGATATTTATCTCACATCCATCATGCATTCTGCATTTTTGGTTGCCATCGATGACTATACTTTATAGGATTGGGTTTTTGACTCAGGTGCATCTTTTCATGTGACTCCTCATAGGGAGTGGTTTTGTACATATGATCTATAAAGGTTATTTCTGTCTTGGCAATGATTTTCTTTGTGACATACTTGGTGTTGGTGATGTGCAACTAAAGTTTTAGTTGCTCTTCATTCATGCTAAATAATGTTAGATATGTGCCAAAGCTTACCAAGAGCTTGATTGATACAAGACAATTGGATGATGCAGGATATTACTGCACATTTGGTGATAGTTTGTGAAGATCACCAAAGGTTCTTTAGTGGTAGCACATGGTTCAAGTTTGAAACTTTGTATATGCTACATGTATCCAACTTTAAAAACCATGAAATTTGTGTAACCGAGCAGCCAAGTGTTTGTGGCATCGTCAGTTAGGACATATGACTCAAAAGGGAATGAAAATATTGGGCTCTGTTCCTGGCTTTAATTTCTCAAACTTTTCAGTTTTTGAGCATTGTCTTTATGGAAAATAAACATAGTCACCACACAAAAGAGGCAGCACTTGGAAAAGTGAGTCATTAGAGTTAGTGCATAGTGATGTGTGTGGGATATGCTTAACATATCCACAGGGCGTTCATTGTACTTTGTTACACTCATAGATGACTTCTCAAGGAAAGTGTGGGTATATCCTCTTAGGAAGAAGGATGAAGTCCTTTCAAAATTTGTGGTGTAAGCGGAGAACCAGTCTGGCTATACTGGTGACTACTTCATGGGTATCGTTACTATTGTCCCTTGATTTTGATTCTCTAAGTGATGATTTTCTTCTCTCTTGTTGATTAACATGGCCTTTATGGACTTGATGTTGCCCATGTATGTTATGGATACCATATCTCATTAAAGGCCAGGTGGCTATCATTAGGGGACTTGAGAATACTTGCAATAGCTTGGGCATGCTAGGACCTAGCATGGGGAGGAGGAGGATGCTTTGTATTTTTCCATACTTCTCACCAGTTTTAAGTCTGCACCTACACCTACCCTTGTGTGTGTGTGTGTGTGTGTGTGTGTGTGTGTGTGTGTGAGAGAGAGAGAGAGAGAGAGAGAGAGAGAGAGAGAGAGAGAGAGAGAGTTTGCTGATTCTCATCATACCATGGAAGTGGTAGATGCTTCTGCCTCTTCCTAGGTTAATTAAATTTTTACTTTTTTTTTGTTTTACATCAATTTAATTTAATCCCACTCTATATAAACTTGAGTAAATGGTCGTGGTGGCCTTGTTGATTCTAAGTTACCTAGACATTCGTGGTTATCTATTGACGAGTGAAATATTGGGAGGCGTCTCATATTATACTTGACAATTGATTTTGTGTTGCTGGTGACTTCATAAATAGATTGTAGTTTGTATGCATTTGGGGCAATTGGATTTCATTTAATCTTGATTTTGAGTATACTTGAGGACTTTGACCTACGTCATAAACTCTTGGTTATGATCGTGTTATGGAAAATGGTAGTTGGAACTTATAATGCATGTTGGTGCTTGAGCAAGCCAATGCATACAAGGTCATCACATGCATTTTAGAAACCTAAATTTCTTTTAATGTGAGTTGAGATTATGAGTGAAATGATTTTTGGCTATACCTTTTATCTTTTGGGCATGCTAAGATTTGGGGCTGCTTTCTCTTTTACTATACTTTCTAATTTTGAGGAATCCCAATCCTCGAGCGAGTACTTCCGAGCGAACAAGAAACCGAGCGAGCACATAAAATGAAAAAGACTAGATCAAGAATAGTTACTCATTAGAGGATAGTGTAGCAAAGTAAATACAAAACCAAACATAACCCTCAACAACCCCCCTAGGGCTCAACTTAGATGGGAGGTATTTTATACGACCCCAAAAACATGGTGTGGAAACCCCATGCTTAATATCATGTGAGCCATCATCAATGAATATTAAACAACTATCTGTTTAATTTTGTAGATCCCAAAACATGTCATCTTACATAGACTTTGCAAACCCATTTTTGCCATTAAACCCATTCTTGTCATCGATGAATGAGTGAGATCAACAAACTTTCTAGCAAGAAATGATTGCTTTAATAATTTCTGGGCAAGGTCTTGCATACCACGGGTACTGCTCATCTTTGCACCTTTAAGGTCAAACATTGATATATCTACCCCAACAACTTCATATAGACAAGCTTGTGGCCACGTTGTGGTCCATAAATGGTTATGTAGTCATTCTCGACTACAAGCTCACCCAAGATGGGAGTTCTGAATCTTTTGAAACAGTAAAATGCTTTACTCATCCTAAATGTTGAAGACACTAAAATATATAGAAAGATAAACCAATTTTTAAAATATGAAATTCTTAATTATGTAAAAATATAAAACAATTTTCAAATTGTTTCTTATCCATATTCAACACAAATACTTTGATTCAAATTACATTGATCCAGTCAAATATGTCAACTGTGAATTTCGTTTCATTAGTTTTGTGGAGCGCTTGGTCTGTGTGAAAGAGAAAGAGTACTCTGAGAGTGTGCAAGGTTTGTGAGAGAGCTTTGTTTTACACATGGCATAAGATGCTTCATTTACAGTCAATGCTAAAAGAAAACCTAGGTTAAGTGTGATGCCACCTACAAATTTTGAGACTTACCTCTAAATTTTAAAGTTGAGGGTGAGAAAACCCACAAATTTTGGAGAAATGTAGTGTAATTTATTGTGAAAACCTTCAGATTTAGTCAATTTACCTCTAGTAGGGTAGGGGATATCAGCTACAAGAAATTCAAAAAACCATCAGAATCTTACCAAGAGACCCGTTTGGAAAGCAAGAGCGTGGGTGCACGAGGGCTTGGACGATGGAGCTAGCTGCTACGAGGCACAACCTGCATGGCAGTAGGTGAAGATCAATTAAGGAGGGTATGCTTCCAGGAGTTTTGGGTACTCACTTTATATTGAAGCATATGGCCGAGTTGGTTATCTCATTGACAATAGAGTCAAGGGATGTCCGTGTTAGCCTAAAATCCGCCTTGCTAACATAGCCTTGGAGTTTTTGATTGGCATGGACAACGAGAGGAATCTCAAATCTCGAGCGAGATTTTATGAGCAATCCCTAAAACGAGCAAGATAGGGCAAGGCACATATACAAAACAAAAACCAAATAGGATTTCTAAAGTGACTTCAAGAACAACAACAAAAAATTAATTCAAGATTGCACCTATTTTTAATGGTAAAACGACCATAAATTTTGATGGGCTAGAACACTTGGAACCATTACGATGGCATGTTGATATTCCTCTCCTTGGAAATCATTGCCCTTAAATATTGGAACCTCATTGCTACCACCATTGAACATTTGTTGGATATAAATCTCATATTCCTACCTCCTTACAAGCAGGACCTCATAGAGATTGTTAAAAATTTGGGTGTTTATTATACATTAAGCATCACATATGACACATTGGTGCATGTATATCATGGCTGCAATATGTCATAGTTCCATTGCTTCCATAAAAAGGGTGACGTAAAAATATTCCCCAGTTTCAACCCCCAATCTAAGGGTTAAACCACGAGCCTTACACTAAAAAAATAAGGTTGTTGCCACTCAAACAAATCTCATGAATAAGGAGAGTTTGGGAGCTCTTCACTTCTTCTTCTTCTTCTCCTCTCTCTCACTCTACCTCAAGTTATTATGGGTTGATGTACGAGAACATACTATGAATTTTTAAGTTACTCTAGGAAAAACGGTAGGAAATTAAAAATAATTATATTATTGCAATGAGGTCATTCTTTTGATAATTCCACATAATGGTATACATTAATGTTTGGATGGAACCGTCATATGTAGCCTACCATCGAGGGGGTGGGAAAGTTAGTGGTGTTGCCAAAGGTGGTGGTGGTGACAAAGGTGTCAAGGGAGGTGGTAATGGTGGGGGATTATAAGGAGTGCTTTGATAGAAGAGTATGCAAGGTGGATAAAGTTATGCACAATTTTCTTAGGACAACTTTTGCCCATGAAAGTTCTCTTTCACCCAACCACGTCGATAAAAAAAAGAAACTTAGGTTTAGTATAATTCCACCTACATATTTTGAGATTTATCTTCAAAATTCAAAGTAGAAGGTGAGAAAACGTACAAATTTTATAGAAATTTAGTGTAAAATTCTTCTCTTAAATTTTACATGTTTGTATGAGCACTGCTTGAAGTTCGTAGGCTACTTGGGATTCCTAGTCTGCTGACTTGTCCATCATGAATCGACCCAGATTACTAACCCAACGTGCGATGCCCTTATGACGAACACACCCCTTAGAGCCATGGTGTGTGATTCTCATTGTACTCCTTTGTATTGATTTTCCTAACGTGACTTAGACCTTCATTTTTGTCCATAGTCTATCTATTGTTTGGGACTTGTACGTCCATCAATGCCTCGTAGAAATTCATGGTAATCAAACATTGCATTTGTCCACTTGCAGTATGATGTAACCCATGCCTCGATCCTTAGCGCCCCACATGTTAACCCCCTCCAAGGGGTGACTGGGAGGTTGGCTATGCCACATTGAGACAATTGTATTGGCAAGGAGAGGTAAATATCAGGCACTTGCAATGAGGGTGGATTTTTGAAATCGGGCATTTGAACTCAAGCCTTTAAAAATCCTTTTTCACACACAGGTATGGATTCTTCAAGAGAGTTTTTAGCAGATACTCACTCTCTCTATTTGAGTTTTTAGACTCATCTCCCACTCTCTTTCTCTTTCAATCTCTCTAAACAAAACTATTTGAAAGAGTCTGCACCAGAGTCCTCTCTCTCTCTCTCTCTCTAAAAATATTCTCTTAAAGCGTCGTCGTCATTGTCGGAATCTTGCAGAGATTTCTCTAAAAATATTCTCTGACAGCGTCGTCGTCGTTGTCGGAATCTTGCTGAGAGTTTTGAGAGAGAGAGAGAGAGAGAGAGAGAGAGAGAGAGAGAGAGAGAGAGAGAGAGAGAGAGAGAGAGAGAGAGAGAGAGAGAGAGAGAGAGAGAGAGAGAGAGAGAGAGAGAGAGAGAGAGAGAGAGAGAGAGAGAGAGAGAGAGAGAGAGAGTCTAGAAGGGAAGAGGTTGAGCATCATGCATAGGCGAGGAGTCCTTGAAGGGAAGAGGAATTGATCTAAGTTAGAGCTTTGACTTGTAGTCAATGGCAACTATTAGATCTTTAGCAGAGTTTGAGAAAAATCAATTTCTCAACCATACATCCAAGAGAAAAAATTTAAACTTGAGCTAATTTTTACATATTTTTATACTAATTTTCTATAAACTAGGCGGGGTTTGGTTGCCATGGTAAAAACTGCGTGAATAGAGGGGATTTAGTTTCCATGGAAAAACAAACACCGTTGGTATGCTGGGAAAGGGATTTTTGGCAACTTACACCTTAACAAAACTAAAGGAATAGTCGATAAAGAACCTTACTCACATGAGCACTTGAATGAAAAGCGCTGGGAGGCAGCAGAGTCACCCTCCTTTTGCTTCATGATCAAGCTACTATTCTCATGCTTTGATGGGTTGAACAATTCGAAGTTTGGTTTATGACTATCTATAACTCCCTTTTTCACTTCTTTGAACTCCCTGCCGGAACTCCTTGGTGGCCTTCTTCTGCTGCTCACAACGTCCTTCAATCCCTGAAACAAATTGCTACCCTTGCCACCTACCCTATGTATCCGCTCAGGGCCTCATGCCCCACAACTTGAGCAAGCCGGTCCCCCTTCTTCATGCAAGTGGAAACCACACCATTGCAGTGATAATTTCCTCTTTCCAACAGGCGGCAAGTGGTAGGAGTAGTAGCGCCATCATAATTACCAAGAAGACCAGCAGCTAACAGCCAATCAACACACGACATTGTGATCAGAAAGTGACCGGTTGAGGAGGTGGAGCCAAAGGGAGGGCAGTGTGAAGAATCGGGAACATGCAGGACCAATTAGCAAGGTAGGGGAGGGAGAGAAGGCGTCCCTGTGAGTCACGAGTCAAGAGTCCAGAGTCGCTGGTGAGAACTGGCACATGCAGCGATGGAGACTATCTTAGATCTCTCTCTCTCTCTCTCTCTCTCTCTCTCTCTCTCTCTCTCTCTCTCTCTCTCTCTCTCTCTCTCTCTCTCTCTCTCTCAATTCCAAAAAAAAACTCTTTGAAAGAGTGCGCGCTGGCGCGCTCTCTTTCAGAGATTTCCTTTTCTAACTGAGAAATTACAATTTTGCGAGGTAGTATTCATTAAAAAAACTTTTGTAGGAATCACTGTTCGAGAAAAACCATTTTTCCAAGCATAAAAATTCCTTTCCTTGAATTTGCTGGGAGAAAATTTTAAAAAATTAAGCTTATTTTTTGGGGTTTACACTATTTTTGTCTATAATGGGGTGAAATTTTTACTTTTTCGTTTAACCTCACCCAGCATTTTTGAAATTAAAAAGGGCACGATCTTAAGGTGAGACACATTTTTCCCAAACACCTAGGAATGAATGGAAAAAAAGAGCACTGAAAATCTCCACAAAAATTTTAGGATTTTTTGAGGGAAAATCCTCCAAATCTAGCCGGTTTCCTTCAAGGCGACCCTCAAAACTAATTGTTGTATTGGGGTGGAATTTCTCCTTTTTCGCTTACCCTCAACCGACATTTTTGAAATTAAAAAGGGCACGATCTTAAGGTAAGAAATTTTTTTCCTAGACACCTAGGAATCAATGAACAAAATGAGATCATTGAAAATTTCCACATAAATTTTAGGATTTTTTGAGGGTTTAACACTAAAATCCTCCAAATCTAGCCGGTTTCCTTGAAGGCGGCCTCAAAACTAATGGAGAATTTTCTGTATTGGGGCAAAATTTCTCCTTTTCTGCTTACCCTCAACCGGAATTTTTGAAATTGAAAAGGGCACAATCTTAAACTGAGACAAATTTTTCCCAGACACCTAGGAATTAATGGAAAAAAAGAGAGCATTGAAAATCTCCACATAAACTTTAGGATTTTTTGAGGGTTTAACACGAAAATCCTCCAAATCTAGCCGGTTTCCTTCAAGGAAACCCTCAAAACTAATCAAAAATAGAGTTCGAGTCTCCAGAGATTAGTTCGAGTTCAAGCCCTTTAAAAATACATTGAAAGCTGGTTTTCTATTGAAAATCAATTGCTTAATGTGCCCGTGATAATGATATTATTTCTCGTTGTTTTGAGAGAGAGAGAGAGAGAGAGAGAGAGAGAGAGAGAGAGAGAGAGAGAGAGAGATCTAAGCATCTTCTCTCACTTAGCGTCATTTTTTTGTTGGATGAACATGACCAACTAGAAAACAATGCGTTGTCAATACAATGCAACTCTTTCCCTCATCCAGCTCGTAAGATTTCTATACAACCTTATCTTGAGTAGACACAAGCTCAAAACAGATTGCATTTTGTTGCAAACAAATTAGTATGCAAAGTCACTACATCGGCTTCCCCTCTTGTTGAAACTATCATTCCAGATGTGAAGAAGGCTCCAATACTACCTTTTAGAGTAGGGCATGGCTTTTATCTTCATAGATTGGAGCAGAATTGCCTCTTATTATTGGTGGTGACATGAATATTCCACATGAGCAAGGATGTAAAGCATATTCCAATTATCATGTGCTTGTCCAATGAGTGGTGGATGTTATGGCCTTCCTGATATCTGACATCTATCATACGTCTTTTTCAAACAAATATTCAAAATAGAAAGGAGTAGCATCTTCAATCTTTTGTGAAAGAAGCTCTTCATATGAAGACTCACGCCCCTAAGCTTTGAGCTTGTCACATTGTATGGTAAAAAGATCCTAAATATTTATTTATATACAAGTAATTTTTTTCAATTATGACGTGTCTTTCTAGAAAATTTTAGGTATAGAACTCCATTAATTTTGGTTGTTGTAAATTGATTAAAAAGGCCTATATTGGTCAATTAAAGAAAAACATGATTTTATTGTAACAAAGGAAGTCTTTCATAATTAATGGTGTTTGTCGGCAATGTGTCATGTAAGAAGGTTGCCTTTGTATGAAGATCACAACCTTGTAGTATAGGTGGGGCAAGACGACGTGGAAAAGACGATTGATGTATAAAGGAACTAATGAGGTGCAATAAATTGCTATCAAATTGATGCGGCTAAGATGAGGAAGGATGCACATGCTCTCAAGTATAACTGACAATCAAGACCAAAGTACTAGACACTGGAGCATTACAAATGTCACCTTACAAAAAGAAACTTACGATGACTTGAGCATTAAGTACATGGCTAGAGCTCTTATTAGTCTATCAATATTACTTCATACGCAAATATGTAAAGCCCAAGTGGGAACAACCAGAACCAAAGAAGAGTACGATTGTGGGAGACTATAGTTGGATAAAGAGAGATTGAGCTTAAGAGAGAATATAATATTTTCAAATATTGTGCTAATTTTAGGAGGTAATCTGTCCATTGATAACGCTTTTTGTTGTGGTGCATGAATATATAATAAACGACAAATATTCTTTTGATGATAAAATCAATTATATCATGTACAAACACTTGCTTGGGTTTGTCTTTGCTTGGAAAAGCTCGCTCGGTGCATGGTAAGACTCTCTAATTTTGACCTAGCTCAGAGCTCTTAATTATGGCATGCTATGGATGGGGTTGCTTAGGGAATTTTTCTTGAACCTTCTGATTATTCGGATGGTCTTTGACCTAATGCTAAGCTCTTGGAATGCCCATTTTGAGAAAAATAGGAGTTAGTGAATCTGCTTGGTACATGTTGATGTTTAAATAATTGAGAGCATATGGAGTAGCCACATCTATTCTAATTCTCAGATTCTTTTGCTGCTAATGCCTAAAAACTTCATAGTTTTTTACTAATGAAAAAGAGGGGTGGGGGGTTGGTGTCATTCACCTATAGTTTTGAGTACAACACATTCTGTCTCTCACACTCATGCTTCTGCACTCTACCCATTCCCATATCCATCTCAATACTCGGAGCAATCACTTCTCAGTAGCCCTTTATTTCATGTGCATATGATAATAATATTCACTATTATGGATGCCTTTAGAAAAGCACACCCCCGTATTGTATAACTTATGAATTCATTTTTTGGGTAAAATAATCCTCTATAGTGTTAAGTCATGGATATGGTATATTTTTTAGGATAGCATTGTAAGCCACAATACTTTAGTCCTACTCTGGGTTTGTTCTTTATGAAAAGTTATGAGGCGTGATGGATATGTTTTGTTGCTTCTTATGAGACGTTATGAAAATGCAAAAGGTTTCTTGAAGAGGTTGTGCTTTGCCAGTCTGGCTTCTCTAGCTTGGGGATTTAGAAAGAAGCAAGATGATGACAAGGTGCTCACAAATGTGTTGGCAGTGTAAATATCACTCATGCACCATGCCTTCATCAAGAAAGATTTATGAGGCCATACACTAGACATGTGTGAGTGCACCAAGTCATCTAACAAATGTAGCATTGGAAAGCGGAGACTCCTTGGACAAAGAGTTAAATCTTGAAAGAGCTTGAAATTGCCAATGCAACTACTTGACAGCTCATGCAAGATTCAAGACAATCACCAAGAACCAAAAACAATGTTTTAGTCTCAAGATTTTTCAAAGCATTCACAAATTTTGCTCAAGTTTATTAGATATTGGTTTCTTTTTGCAAGAGGCATATGTTATTTGCTTTGATGTACCATATGACATTATGAAACGAAGATCAAACGTCATGTTGGAATTCTGAAACAATTGAATGAAATGGACCCATACGAGGCTCTTAAATGCAAGGACTATTCTAAAAACTAAAATATCAAGGAAAATTTCTATCGGTCATTATTTCACATCAAGTGCATGCCTAGCTCCCTTCCTCACTATTGCTTGTTTCAAAAAGCCAACAAGGTAAAGAATTTCAAAATAAGAGGCCTTTTTGTGTGAGGAAAATAGAAAGTGACATTAGTATTTTAAGACATGTGGTATCCCAATAAAATATTATGTTCTTTTTTAATAAAGTCTAACAATGAACCATTTGGAATATAATATATTCCAAAATCATTAAAAACTATGATTAAAAAACACTTGGAAAGAAATCGTAACAAAAAAAAAAGTGAAAGAGGATGTGTTTGACACGATCCTTAATGCCCCTCTTTAAAGAGAGAGGTACACAAATGTCAACACCCTCTCACAAGAGCCTAAAAGAAATAATTTTAATAAAAATCATTGTCATTAGCTTACCATGTGACAGCAATGAACAAGCTTTATCCAATGGTTTAGAGATGCACCCAAAATCCAACCCTTTACTAAGGACTACTTAGGTACTCCAATAAAAATAGTATTCTCACAAAAAATAAGAAACAAGATGGGAGGCTCACATTGACATTTTTAACACAAAAGTTTAAAAGAAAGCCTTGATGGTCTTAAATGAAGGCACTAAGGTTGGGTTCAAACTGAACCGGCGGAAGAAACATGCCTTCCTAAATGTGCCGCCGCCTAGTGTGAACAATGTGGAGGAGAAAAAGTGAAAAAGTGAAGGGGGCTGAGAGAGCCATCAACTCTTCCTGGGTTGGGGGGGGGGGGGGGGGGGGCGGGGGGGTTCGGAAGAAAAATGGAGGGCCCGGCAGAAGAGTGCCTCAACTCCAACCAATGAAATTTCGCCATGAAAGATCAACGCCCCTTTGCATTTTTCTTCCGCCACGTAGTTTGAACCCACCCTAAAAGAGAGCATCCTAAAACAAAAAGTTGAAAAAGGAAATCATGTAGCCTTTAAATGAAGTGACCCATTAACAAGGTGGAGGCTCGCATTTGCCATTCTAAAACATTGAAAGGAAAAGAAAGTCAAGTGAGATCTTAAAAAGACAGAAAAGAAAGCCATACAAATAGTTGTGCACCTTTCTCCCTCTCCTCTAAGACATGTTTTATTTAGCATGGCAAAAGGCATGAAAAATTTTGCATGTCTTTTTCCCTTCTCCTAGGCTGCGCACATGCACGCCATTGGCAGGTAATTCCGATGGAAAACGCTGATGAGCCCACCACAGGCCCGCCACGCCCCTGTCAAAACAAACGGTTACCTCACCTGCTGCAATCGGCACACCAGTGGCTTTACCTTCGCGTTCACCGCCGATTGTAGCCGTTGGAGTGGCGGGAGCATTTGTGATTTGGCCCCGCGCCGTTGACTGCATCTCTTTCTTCATTTCTCTCACTAGAACGATAGGCATGTGCGCGTACTGCCGATCGACTCCACTCGTTCATCCTCACTGCTACCTCTCACCGTTGCTGGTGCATGTGCGCACTCCATCCAATGCGGCAAAAGAGATGAAAAAACTGGAGTCGTAAAGATAGGGAAATAATCATAATACACAAATAAGCTTTCCCTCAAATGCAACAGTCCCTTTGTCTCTGCAAAGTTCTTATAGCCAGATGCATATTTGAGCAAAGGGACGCACAACTCATAAAGCCTTAAATCTTTGTATGATTCCACAAATAGCATCAATCAGCATACGGAACCCCGGTCTACTCACTCAAGCATTGCCCACTTATTTTTGCCCATTCAAGGACCCAACATATTAGAAGTCTGCATAGTTTAACAATTAACTTTCACACTACAACCTTGACATTTGCCCTGCCAATGACATGGAAATAGATGAGAACATCCAGGCTCACCATCGATAATCAAAAGGATAAAAGAACCACCCCACGAGGCAGCAAAGGCTCAGCACAACAAAGGTACAATATATGCATCTGGCAGATGGCAAGAGAAACTCTGCATACGCCGAAACATACAGGCAAGAAAAGAGCCATCCCCAAACCCTCTCTGTTTTGTGATAAACCATCATTCCATCAGTTGATTTCTTTTCTCAACAGCAGCGCATAGTTACTCCACTGCAAAAATAAAGATACAAAGGCCTCTATGAAGCTGCCGAGCAAAGCCTTGTTGGCAATGTCCTTCTGGCAAGGAAAGAAGCTTTCCATTTTTCCATCCTCATTATATACAAATACAACTGCTGAAAGAATTCAGCGAATTGACATCCATTGTCATGAGCAGCTTCTAGGAGCTACTATCTTCCTTTGTACATGCAAATCCCTTGCAGATGCCTAGCCAGATGCAGAGCAATATCAAACAGATAAATGCATCCACTATGAGTACAATTTTCACACTCCTCCACCACATCCTCTGTGCCACTTGTGGGCCTTTAAAGCTTTTCGAACTGCTAAGTCTCTGCACTTGCGTGTTCGGACTTCTCACATCTCTTGTATTCTCCACCTTATCAAAAGACCTTCCCTTGCTGTCCTCTATTTTCTCACTCATATTCCTTGCCTCATCTTTATGCTTCTTGTGCTTGTATTTTGTGCTGCCTGTTTTGCTGATTAAGGGAATAGACGTTGATCTTGCGCCGGAGCTTGCATCGCAACATGGAGAAGCATGATTATAGCTATTATAATAGGAGGTATGACCGAGACCAGCCTCTACATCAGCTCCCACATCAGCATACATTCGTTCATCCGAAGTCTCTGTCGCAATTCGATCCTTATGCTCCTGAGGGATGCCAACAAAAGGACTGACAAGACGCCGAAAGACAGGATCCAATACAATGTCAAGAGAGTGAGGCTCCCATTTGGTATGATTTTCTAAAAAACCTGTTGCAGACAAATATGACTCGAATTCTTGTTGTACCTGCTCTAGAAATGACATGACCTTCGATCTGTTGAGGGCCTCGTCTGCAATGGTGCAGAATAGAATTGGGTGGTCAATGATACATGCGAACGTGCGCCGATTGGTGGTGTGGCTCAATCTGCTATGATGTGGAGGCAACCGTTGGAGACATTTCGAGGCCATTTGAGGCAGCTCTGCATCGCCATCAAGATACTCGGCGATGGTGAGGGTATTGGTGCACACAGACGCGTAGTAAATCAGGTTAGGGAGCGGACCCATATGGGCAATGTCGCGTAAGAAGAGCAAATCCACAGGTAGGCAGAGATTTTCTGCTCTTGAGCGGTTAAAGAGGCAGAAGAATCTGCGTGTTGTGGCTATGGAGCGTACAAGCCAGGCCAAGTGTAGTTGGGTAAAGGAAAGTAGAACAAGGAGTGGAAATCACAAGAAGAGAAACCTGTTGCACGACGCGGAGACGGAGTGGGCCGGGGGCGCAACAAGTTGAGCATGTCAACGCGGAATCACTTCAAAGTTCAAAGAGAAGTTTTGAGATATTGAGCTCGTGCTAAATGTTATATGTAGGCTCACCACAAACGTTACACAACTGCATTCCATTAACACCAAGACCATTTTTCAAAACTAGTAGTGCATGAGTGCGGCAGATGAGAGAAAAAAAAGAGAGAAAGCGTAGTGGAGAGAGAGAGAGAGAGAGAGAGAGAGAGAGAGAGAAAGAGACATGTGTCATCAATTCTATATGCTCTACGTCGAGCAGGCTTTAAGGTATGCTTCAATAGACAAAGGCCTACATCAAATAGATTATCTACAGAGTCCATGATTGTGAGCGTCAGCTATCATGGTGATTTTTCATAATATACTCGATTGTGTCAAAGCTCAATATGTAGAGTGGATGAAGTTTATGTGTGCATTTGAAGTTTTTCTCTCTCCCCTAAATTATGCTCTTGTTGAGGATCCGTGCAGGTTGCTTTATCTTTGCAAAGATGTATGTTTCACTAGAGTTGTTGTTTTGAATAATTGTACCCTGAAAAACTTATCGAGGAGAAAATATAGTATTTATTCATAACCATACCAGGTTGTTGTTTGGAAGTAAGAGTTACATGTGAATGTGATAACAAAGAACACTTCAATATAAGAAGATTTGGAGGACGAGTAGAGATAAAGAGATGATGTACTTATGAATGAAATATCAATTGTCACGAGATTGGAATAGTGCTCTCTACAACATGGTCTCACTTTCTACTCACTCCAATTTTCTCACACAGAAGCATGATAAATGTTGCTTCATGTAAACATTTCCATCAGAAGTCATTAATGAAAGTCATGTTTATGCACATTCTCAATTACAAGTGATTATAGACTCAGACACACCGCACAAGACGAGTGTGCGAGGGAGGTAGCGCTATTCTCCCCTGTTCAATTAATCACAGAAAGACCGACCCTTCTTTCCATTAGCGAGATGGACTCTAGTATTAGGAGCTGGGTTGAAGCTTCCAGTGTTGGAAGTGGGTTTGCATAAAGAAGAGAAGAGATGATTGCTTACTGCTTACATTGAGAAGGTTTGATTTTGTGGTGTGCTAGTATTGTCGGATGATGCTTCTTACGTGTGTAAAGGGAACATTGTAGCTAAAGGTACTGATCTACAAATCTGCAAGAGAAAAATAAAGATATTAACGAATTCAAAAGCTCAACACAACAACAAAATCATATAACACATAGATTACACCCTATGACTTTGACATTTTGAAAGTTATGTTGATTACATGCTCGCGTATATTGCATGTGCAAATCCACTAATTCTCTCTCTCTCTCTCTCTCTCTCTCTCTCTCTCTCTCTCTCTCTCTCTCTCTCTCTCTCTTCCCGTTTTTTAAACCAAAAATCACATGCTTTCGTGCTTGTGTGTGGTACTTCCTAAATCCTCATGTTGTTTAGCTAATTCTCTTTTGCAAAAAATATACATGGGTGCTGATTGCTTAAGAAGTAGTAAAATGCCGACAAAGAGCTTTCTGATATTATCATCATAGAGGAGGATGGAAATGGACTTTGTAGGGGACTACTCAAGAGGATGAGTTCACCTTAGAGATGGGAAGCTAAGTAGCTAATAGCATCAAGCAAAAACATTAAAACAAGACCAAAGAAAAATTCTCCGCATTTACAAACTGAAAAATAAGCTTGTTAAATCAGTCTTTGAGAACCTAGCAATCATCAGGGGAAGTTTGAGGTCATTTTTTTGCCTTATAAGAAATGGTAGAGAGAGAAAATACTTTTCATTTAAAAAATTATAGGCAACATATTCAACATCCCAAAGTTTGGGGGAAAAACCTCCACCATTTTACCATTTGCATCGGATGTCACTTTTCGGGCCCCACATGAACACTACAACACGTCACACGAAACTCGACCTTTGTACCGACGCAAATAAACGTGGTCTAAAATTAAAATGTGTCGGAATAAGAATCCCTATACGTGTCGGACTCATATCGTCGGTATACACGTCGGTATAATCACTTTCTATATAGACGGGTATACTGACGCTTATATCGATGCCTATACAGACGCATATACCGACCCTTATACAGACGCTCATACTGACACTTGTACCGACGTCTGTACAGGCGCTTGTACAGACGCCTATATCGACGCCTGTAGAGACACCTATACAGACGCATGTACAGACGTATATACCCACGTCTGCACTTGCATTTTTTTTTTTGAGCAGAGAGTAGTGCCATTTGTTGCTACATGTGTTGCAGTAACAAAGCACAACCTCTCTACTCAAAAGAAAAAGGCAAATATAATCGCACTTTGCATTAAGATTGATTGATAGTGCATCATCACAAAATAAAGAACTGTTAAGCAATCGACCATAAATACAAAATTAGAAATTGCTCTAATCAAAACCATGATAACCATAACTATTATCATTGCCATAAATAAATAGGAGGTTCTCGAAAAAAAATTGTGAAGAAAATTATACATGAAGTGGCTACTAGCAAAATTGTGTAAACCAGTGCACAAAGCTATAAGTATAACCATAATCATAACCATAAGATAAACCATAACCTTGAATTTAAACATAATGATTACCTTAACCATAAACAACAAATAACCTTAACCAATGCCAATGACATAATCATAAACAAAATCATGACCATTGCCACTATCGTAACCATAAACATAAGCATAAGCATGACCATAAAAGGGTATCAAAACCATAACCATTGCCACTGACATAACTATATAAATACCATATCCAAAACCGTTGTTAATATCATAATCGTTGCCACTATCATAAGTATAAGCATAAGCATAAGCATAAACATAACCATAACCATAAAAGAGGTATCAAAACCATAACCATTGTTGCTAGCATAATAAAAAATAAACAATAACCAACTTTAGTGATATAGCAAAAAATAAACCATAACCATAAGCATTATCATAAGCATAAGCATAACAATAAAGGTATTGTTAAAATTATAAACATTTTCATTATGTGTATCATAAGCTTAATCATAATAGTGATTATGTGTGTGTAGTTATGTGTGTATATTTATGCGTATGCATGTGTGTGCTTATGTGTGTGTGCATGAAAGAAAAAGAGTAAGCAATCTCAAATAAAGAATCTGAGTGTGCGAGAAGTACGAAGAGTCAAGCAAATACCTGCAAAAACAAAGCATAAACATTTTTACCCACACATAGAAACACAATATTTATGTGTATGTGTGTGTGCATGAAATAAAAAGAAGGAGCACTTACATTTAAAGAATGTGAGTGTGCGAGAAGAATGAAGGGTCAAGCAAATGCCTGCAAAACCAAACCATAAGCACTTTGTTATCGACACACCCAAACACAAATTTTCTCACACAAATACAACAAAAAAATGTACCTTCTTTGTGTAGAAATGTGTGGAAGCATAGATGAGAAGTCGGAAGAGGGAACTCCATGAAGGTCTACAAGGAGGGAGGAGGAGATGGAGAGGAGCTATGGAGGCGGCCGCGGTGTGGAGAAGAGAGAAAACACAGAAAATGAGCTCTTTGGTATTGTAAAGCAACAGGTCATCGATACAGCTGATACAGACGTCGGTATACACATCGGTACATGCAATCGATAAAAAAAAATGTTGGTATAGGTGTCGGTATGGGCGTCGCTATATGCGTTGATATTGGCGTCAGTATAGGCATCGGTATAGGCGTCGGTATATGTGACGGAATTTAAAATTTGAATTTTGAATTGAGAAATGTCTCCCTCCATCTTTATCAACGCTTATACCGACGCCCGCCATCAACGTCGAAAAAATGGCGTCGGTAACCAAGTGATCCCTTGTAGTGGAAGTGTCCCTTCCAAATCTCTTGGGAATGGATCCCTTCCCCAACAATTCTCCCTCCCAAAGCATCGATGTTCTCTGTTGGCCCAAACTATCGCCTCTTCAACTCTATCATGCACTTTTCTTTTCACCATACCTTATCCCATCATCTTTTTTCCTATATCCAAGTGTTATTACAACCATAAATCTTGCAAGGAGATATGTCTATCATGTCCATGTTGAGTTGAAAGATGAATATTCCCCCCTTTAGAAAATAAATAGGGTTTTTAAAACTTCTCCAATCTCCATTGAAGCAATGAGATGGGAAGGAAAGAAGCACATTAACTTATAAATAGATGGTAAATTGTATTCCATGGACCCCATCACCAAAAGCACCCTACCATTCATCAATTGTTCTTCTCATTGATGAGGTTTGTAGGAGATGGCATAAAAGATCTATTAGTGTATACAAAAAACCTTGTAGTAGACTGGGACATTCTTAAGTTGGAAAACCATTTGCTGCAACAGTTCAAGGATTCTCTCAACCAGCTTCAAGAAAGCAAGGATAAGATAAAGAACAATCATTATTGAATACAGTCAAGAAAAAGAAGATAGGGCTTGGGATTAGACAAAGAGAAATCAAGTTGAAGTATATTGAGTCTCAAGCGAGAAGGTGGGGGTTGCAACAAAAGAATCAATGCAGTGAGGTAAAACTAGTTTATTTTTCAAGGTAATATCTTTAGATTTCCTAGGTGCTATAGTCTTTGTTTGTCACCTCAAGTTCTATAGCCTCTGACTGTTCACAAAAGGAAACATGAAAGGTGCATCATAATCATTTTGTGAAGTGATTCCACATATTCTTTGGGAAGCTTTTGGGTGAGAGAAAATTAACAAATATTCGTGTAGTATGTAAAGTGCTCCCAAGATTTTTTTATAGCTTTCTTAAATCTGTTGAGATCTTTGCTGAATTTGAAGAGGTCCCACTATCCTACATGACTTTTATCATATAAAGAGAAGATTGCACCCAAGGCTTTCCACACTCCTACCATCTGATTTCTTGTTCTACCATCAACTCCATGGTCCTTCACATCATTATGTAGGGCCTTCTATTGGATGTACTAGACTTTGAATGCACCCCTACCCAATTTATGTATAAGGGAGAAATCTGCAAAAATCCATCAATACATATCTTTCTAGCCTTCTTGAACTTATGATTTTGCTAATTTACTTCAATACTTATGCATAAGTGGCTAAACTAAGGAGTGGGATTGCAGATAACATACTTTTTTTTTGTAGCATGTTATTTGCAATCCCACTCCTTAGTTTATCAATAAATATGGAAGCTTGTCATTTTGATCTACTCAAGGTATGGAGAAGTCCCACTACGAAACAAGAACCAAGTTTTTCAAGCACTTTGACATGGTGGAGGATAAGTGGTCGCTTGGAATATTTGAGTGGTCTTATAGACAAGTGTGGCATAGGACAAGATCACAAGAAGCCAATTTTTGAAAGAAAATTTTGATATTGCTACAATTGTACGAAGGGGTATGAAAAAAAGGAAAGATGCATACAATAGGTCATCTACAAGTGAAAGGTTACTACAATGGCTTCCCACTAGAGAGAGACATGGAAGTAAATGGAAAATATTACAAGGATCAATTTTGGTTGCTTGAGTCAACATTTTGTTGTTCAATTTTCCCCTCCACTTCAAGTATTCTTGCTTCTTGTAGGTGTGCAATTAAAGTTTCCTTGGGCAAGGACATAGCTTGCACTTCTTTAGTCCATAAATCATGGAGCAAGTCCCAAAACTCTAGTAGCCACCCGATTTTCAAAAAGTATGTTTTTTCCACTCCTAGACGTATTGGATGTGAGTTTACCCCCCTTCACAAAGTTAGTAATGCACGCATCGGGAGAGTGGGTGATTGGAAGATCTTCCTATGGTAAATAGCAATTGTCTCCTTGTTGAGCTTCCCAATGTAATGGCTCAAACTATGGTTTCTCCTCAGATTCAAAGGGCTTGTCAATCTGTAAAAATTGGTCATTTGCAATCAAATCTTTATTGGCATAGACGTTGTGCTTAAAAAATGTGTGTTTTATCTTTGGGTTTTCATCATCTTCAAAGAGGTCCTTTTTCACATAACTTGTAACAACGGTGACTATTCCGATCGCCTTCCGGCCGTAGAGTCAGGAAGGTAGGGTTCAGGTAGTGCATAGATTGCCGGGGACCAATGTGGACAGTAGGACATACTTATAAAGGGGTTTTGAGGGTGAGGGGTAATCCTCATTGTCTCATAGACTGGGTGGAGCGCTTGGTGACCCAAACCTCTCAAGGTGGAATGCCTAGAGGGGGTTAAGGGTAATCCGCATTGTCTCATAGGATCGGTAGAGAGCTTGGAAACCTAACCCTCTCTAGGCGGCATTAGAAAATATTAACATTAGTGTCAAAGCTAGGTTCGGATCACCACATGTGAAAAAACCCGCATAAACTTAATCCACCAGTCATTGGTCTAAGGAGGTTTTGAAGGGATAAGTAGAATCTGAAGCAACGAGGAGGATGAAGTGCACAAAGCTCGGTACCATATTCGTGCAAAGAAAGCTTTCTTTCTCTCACAAGCTTGTTCTCTCCACATGCTCTTACCATGTAGGTGTTGCTTAACCTTGCCCGCCGTGGTAGTGCCATGCCGCTACTCCATGCCATTTCCACCCAGCTACAGTGTTTCTAGTGTTGTCCCCCTCCGCCCTGTATTTCCACGGTCCACAAACATCACCTTGGGTGCTCATCTCACTATTGTGCCACCTTCAGATGTAGTCATGATGCTACAAATCATCTCCACATGCCTAAATGCATTGACAATCGCTTTATTAAGCTCTCCTCTTCCTCATAGTAGAAGGATGCCCGTGGCACGAGTGAGTGTAGCATAACCGGCAGTTACACGAGTCCAAGCTGATGCACTTATGGAGCCATCTGTAGAGATAGCCTTGTCTCTACTCAAGGATTCTAGCGTGCCTAGCTTTGGAGACGAGGAAAAAGAGTGGAACAAAGATTCTGTGAATATGTTCCTAGAAAAGTGGTCAAACATTCATGCATTGCAAAAGTAGCTTAGCTGTGTGCAGCCCATAGAGGCTAGTTTCTCGTTGATTGGCAATGCATATAGTGGTGGATGAGCTTGGCTACTCATTCAACCAATTTGACAAGAGTTCAAAACGATTTTTTGAAAGGATTTTTGCCAGGCAAGAAGAAGAAGGAAACTGGGATTTATGGGACAAGTGCTCGATGGAGAACAATCCCCTAATTGAGTACATCACGGACTACATAGAGATAATACTCAAGTTAGAAGGGACTGATGCATTCCAGACTTTAAGAGGCTTCAAGAGGGGCTCACAAATAATTATCTTGAGTACGTTGAACCTCTTTAGTCGAAAGACTTATTTGAGGCGATCAAATATGCACAAATCTATGATGACATCAAGCGTTGTGGTGTGCAAGATGGGGGGTCTGGGTTTAAAAGAAAGGGGTTCCATAATGAAAGGCAAGGGGAAGAGGTCAGACCAGGGGAATAAAGGTGGTCGTTGGACTAAAAAACCACGACCATTTAAAAATAAAAGAAATTTAGAAATCCAAATAAAAGAGAACTATATTAGAGTGCAAAAGGAAAATCGCAGCTTTAGCTATAATGAGCTGGGTTGCATGATTCGTTATTCGACATTCATTTTATTCGTGAATAATGGTCGATTAATATGTTCTAAGGCTCCATGTAAATCCGGTCCTCAATTGTTGTCAACAGTTTAATCTCTCTCTCTCTCTCTTTTGAAGTATCGTTCATTCCTATCTAACTAGGTGTTATGCTTTTTGTTGCTCTCTCCACCCAAGCACTCTTGCTATGCTCATTAGGAATCCATTCTAATGAAATGCTCACTATGTTCATGTTATTTTCCACTACACACAAGTTACTAGGCCATTAAATGTTACTATATTGTAGCCTATACATGCAATAGCTAGCCTTGTCAATAAGTTGAGATCAGTTTGAAATCAATCGATTTATTTGAGTGCATTATCTATCATGATGATAACGTTTTTGTTATGTTCAAATCTCACACAACAACAACTATGACCAACTAGTCATTTTAATGAAGGAGAAGGAGTCTACAACAAAACTTGAGAATGTGATCGACAATTTGTAGCAAGAAGAGAAGAAAAATCCCAAGAACAAGTGTGGATGGGTTTCCTTACCTCACTCTTATCTTGTTGCAGACATAGCAAGAACCATGAACATAATTTTCAATCCATGGGACGGAGCTGACTCGACTAGTGAATGGAGGCTACAAGAGGGTATCAATCTCTTGGTAAACAACAGACAACTCGTATCTAACACGAGCTACACTCAAATGACCTAAGTCATCAAAAGCTAGTCACTAATCGACAAACAAACCTTGATTGTTATAGCATCAAACGACATCCGAATGCTATGAAACTTCTAGGACAAGTATATAAGACCTAAGCACACATGCTTATGGTCTCAAATATCACTTTTGATGAAGTGTAAAAAATGTGATTATTAACAGCAGTGAGATTTTGACCTAGTCGTTTCTGACCCCGAATGCATCTAAATGCTTAGCAATGACGCACGAATACCCTGTCTATGCTTATTTTGTGATTTCCTAGCTTAAATTCTTACTTATGACTAAATTAGGTCGTGGGTCAGCGACGTCAAAAGCTAAAATTTATCATGATATTTTCATGTCAATGCGTAGATCTCTTACCTGTGGTTGCAATGCAACAGACTGCACTACAATGTGACAATTTACAAGGGAGATAGAAGCACGAAGGAGAGAAGTGAGCACCATAAGCTCACACTATGTATTTCTTATCCAAAAACTTCATGATAACTTTACAAAATTGGTTTTTATACCTTAGCCAAGGTCTCTTTGGTCAAAAACTAATCCTCTGAGAGCTCTAACAAAGGATAAATTGATACAATCTGGAAGCTTATAGCTCCGGCTCATGGATTACAATATTCACTTGTCAATAGGAGTTACAACATTTCCAATTTATCAAAAGAATAAGTGTTTTTACAATAAAGCTCCCGAAAAATGTTACATGGGTTAGCTTGTTGTTCTCCCCCTCTCAAATGTGTCGTCCCTTGACACGGTTTCATGGACTGAAATAGTCTTCAAGTTGACTGTTGGGGAGGCGGTATTTAAGTACTTGAAGCGCTTTTTGATATCTAATGTGACATTCTTTCTCAGGGACTTGCAAAAACTGAATAGTAACTTTATTTTTGAGTTCTATGGCTAAATATCCAATGAACCTTGCTGTCAGATTGTTGATTAGTGGCCCGAGAATCTTTGTACCCATGTGAAGAATTCGGTGTAAAAAGCTTCTTTGAATGCCAACATATTGCTTGATGGCAAAAACATACATCTAGAATAGAAGCCGTAAAGGACTTTTTCTGAAGGTTGCCACCTCATATCATAGCATAAGCCTTGGTTACGTTCTAAAAAGTACATCCATGCGGCTCTTGCTTGTTCAAGCTCATGAAAAACTTGGATACATGTGAGCAGTACTCTACAGATTTTAAATAGCATTGCACATGAGATTTTAGGGAGGCTCTTGAAGAAGTTCATGGTACCCATTAGGGTTTTTACCATGTATTCCTCAGTGGCCGGTCCTTACTCTGGAGCTGGCAGTTTCGGGTAGTTAAGCCAAGTCGGCCTTTTTTTGTTTAGTGCTTCATGTACTTGCCATGTCCTTACGAATGTTTTTCTTGATAAGTAATGTAATGGAAATGGCGTATGAACTTTGAGAATAGCAGAATTAGGAAATTAGATGAAGCACTTTTTAGAGATTACTTTGTGAGCATAGCGGGTGAACTTAATTGATGGTAGCAGCATAAACATGGTACTTAGTTAACTTGGCATGAACAATACTTTTGCAAGAGAGAGAGAGAGAGAGAGAGAGAGAGAGAGAGAGAGAGAGAGAGAGAGAGAGTTTAGAGAACATGAAAATAGTTGAGGACCGGATTCATATGGAGCCGTGTCCCCCATCCAATAGGCATTTGTATTATATTTTCTCCCATCAAGAGAGACTTGATACAATACAATCTTTGTGTTCCTTGTCACTACGTGATGCAATGAAGATGGAAAGCTTCATGCATCACAAGCATAACATAAACTTGTAGAAAGCATTAACTATCCCAAGCCTCAGTCCCAAGGCCTCAAACACCTTCAAAGGTGGAGAGAGCTAGCGGGGAATGAGGGTAGGGAAGAGGAAGAAGAAACATTCCATAGGAGAAAGAAATAGTTCCTCACTTATCATTACTCTTCTTGCTAGCATACATAATAGCATAGTAATGAAGATGGAGAAGATAGCAAGCTTAAGAATTGAAGAAACTTCCTCATTAAATGTGACAAGTACCTCAAGTACCTTAGTCATCAAGCATGACAAGCACCTTAGGTGGAGTTCCCACCTCAAGCACAACCATAGCTTGCTTAAGTTTAGGTCGGGTTCCCACCTCAAGCACAACCCTAGTTCGCTTAAGTTTAGGTCGGGTTCCCACCTCAAGCTCAACCCTAGTTTGCGTAAGGTCAAAGGACTTTTAACACTAACCATTGGAGGTCTTTAATGAAGCTAACCCTAAGGTCTTTTAAGCTTCATTAGTTAACCTTGCTCTTTGACAAACCATCTCTCATTTGGGCCCCTTTACCATTGGCCCCGTGTTGAGATAGATCCGTAAGCACATGTCTATATTCTAACCCTTGTTCCTGTTTATTATCCCATATTAAATGATCAGTTTAATATGAGAAAATCATTTGGGTAGGTTAAATATTAGATATTTAATGACACTACCTCTCTCTTGAAATCATAGTCGTCCTCGACTATGAGGTAGACATAAAGTCATAGTCATTAGTCAATTTGTCTTAGTGGGTAGAGGATCCCTTTTTACCCTACGACATCATTCCAAGATGGATGACTAATCCATTTGGTGCTTGGGAGACATAGCTGCCGCAAGCATGTATGCTCTTTAGTCCATTTCATCCTCCCAAGTAGAGTGACAAATTCTACATGGTGTTTGAGAGACATTGTCATCCCAAACATGATTCTTAATATGCATACTACTTAAATTTGTGCACAATAAAGAGAGAATTACTCTTATAAGACAAAAACATTTTTCATTTGAGATGCATTTTCATATGCTTACTCTACTGCAACATTGTAAGCATTGACAAGGTTCATATTATCCTTAAGCTAGGTCTTTGCATCCATTTAGCATCTTCAAAAGAATAATTCTTAAACTTAATAAGATATCGTCATATAATCTTACCGTTTCTTAATACCTTGTCTTCATGTCATAGGATGGACTCAGGTTGAAGTACTTCTTCTTGCTCTTTGATTTTTGGAGGGTTTGCAACTATTGCTTCTTTTGATGGTGCTCCTTTGTAAGGCTTATGTAGGTTCTCATGGAAAACATTGTGCATGAGCCAATGGTTGGGCAACTTCAATTGATAAGCCATCTCATTGACTGGCTTAAGAATTTTAAGGACCATAGTATCTTTTTGCTAGTTTAGCATCATACTCTTGGTGGTCCATAGGACTCTTGCCCATAGTATGCCTCAGATGAGCCTTGAGAAACTTTAGCAAGACCCAATCACTTTCCTTAAAGGCTAAGGCTCTTTTGTGCTTAGTAGCAGCAACTCTTTTTGCCTTTCCTGTGAGATGGATATAACCCCTTTAATCTTTAGAAAAGATTCTTGTAGGTCTCAGCTATATTCATCAGCAGCAAAGATCTTCCCATGTACTTAAAGTAGCAAGGGACTTTTGGCTCTTCCCTCTTTAACCTCGAAAGGTGCTTTCCCCATAAGTATGTACAATGTCATTGTACGCATATTCTATAAGAGGTAGGTACTTCTATCATCGAGAACATTGATCTACTTCCATGACATAGGCTTTTAGTAGATTCAAAATCATTAGATTAGTTATTTCATTTTGGTCATCCGTTTGTGGATGATAGGCCGAAAGAGAAATTTAATCTACTTCTTAGATTCCAAAGAGACCCTTCTAGAAATTACTGGTCATTCTAGGATCTTTGTCTGACACTATGGATGTTGGAAATCCATGATGCTTGATAATTTGAGATCTGAAGAGGATTGCCATTTGATGTGCTTTGACAAGCATAGAGTGTGTTTTCTTGTTAAGCCTGTCGACTGAAACAATCCAAGTTGCTTCCCACGCATTTTAAAACATACTCTTGTATGTTTACTTTTCATGGTAGATCAACAAAAATACATTTCTACTCCTTGAAGAGTAGATTATGGATTCCCTCTTTTCCCCACATAAGGAGAAGTATGGGATTCATACATGACTCTCTTATTGTATGGGTGAGTAACACATAGCCTATCGCCGTTTGGAAGATAACCATCCTTCAAGGTGAATGGCTCTTTTTTCTTCCCTAATGCAAAGGTTCTAATTACATACTTTAAGTCTCGATCAACAGCATACTCATCTATCACAAAAGATAGATCATTGTGAGTTGCTATAGACACTATATTTACCCTTGGTCATTGTGAAAGTGCGTCGACTACTCGATTGTGCTTGCCAACAATGTGAGCAATATGAAATTTAAATTGTAAAAGAAAATTTGCCCACCTCATTTGTTTGTCGGAGAGCTTGGTTTGCATCATGAAGTTATTGAGGCTTTGTTATCCATTTGTGGGATGAATGGAGTCCCCAAGAGATAGTGTTTCCATGTGTTTATGGCATATAGAATAGCTAGTAGCTCTTTTTCGTATTTACCCCATACTCACTTATCAAAGTTGAGTCTTTGATTCTCATATGCTATGGCATGCCCTTCTTGAAGCAAAATAGATCCAAGGCAATTACCACAAGCATCTTATTGGACCTCAAATGATTTTGAGAGATCTAATAGTGTGAGCACATGTTGAGAGATAAGAGTCTCCTTAAGCTTCTCAAAAGCTTCTTGCACTTTTGCAGTCCATGAATACTTAACGTTTCTTTTTGTTAAGTCATGAATCTATAGTATGCACACATATCTATAAAGCTTTGTACCTCCTATAGATTCCTTGGATTAGGCCATCCTCTTTTTATCTCTAACTTTGTTGGATCCATACGGATGCCATTGTTAGAGATAATGACCTAACTATTGAATCCCTTATAGGAAAAATTCACTTCTTTTGATTAATTAAAATCTTATTCTCTCTCACAACTTGAAAGATTACCTGGAGGTGTCGCTTGAACTCCTCAAGAGAATTTGAGTGGCCTGAAGATTTTTGTCCATCATGAGTTTGAATGCGTCTGGAGCATTTGTCATGCCAAAATTTTGTAAAGTATCAAATAGATCTTCCATGTGCGGCACAAGAAATCTATTTTTCATAGTAATCTTATTTAGTGCTCTATAGTCGACACACATGTGATATGTGCCGTCTTTCTTTTGCACTAAAAGCAATGGTAAACAAAATGGAGAGGAGCTAGACCTCACCATCCCTTTTTCCACCAATTCATGCACTTGCCTCACGATCTCCTCTTGTTGAGCTTGTGAAACTCGATAAGGAGGCTTGTTAGGCAGTGAGCTCCCTGGTAGGAGCCCAATTGCATGGTCATCATCCCTCATTTCAAAGGTAACTCACTAGGGATGTCATCAATGAAAACATCTTGGGATCCATTAAGGAAATTAGACAACTCTAATTCCTCTTGATTCCCTTTATTGCAGGGATGGTGTTTCCCAACTCATAAACATCTATGTGCATGCTCTTTTCCCTGTAGGTGAATTAGATTCTCCTTTCTAGGAGCTTTATGTTGGAAGCCATGCGGTTAAATCATGGTGCCCTAATGATAACATTCTCATGTTTGAGAGGGGAGATGAAGAAATCCTCTTTGTCCAAATAGCTTTGGACATGAAGCCTTAATTTTCCAATGAAAGAAGTAACTGAGATGTCTTGTCCCTTGATAACTCCATTGGCTTTCAATGCATCTCAACTCATAAACATCTATGTGCATGCTCTTTTCCCTGTAGGTGAATTAGATTCTCCTTTCTAGGAGCTTTATGTTGGAAGCCATGCGGTTAAATCATGGTGCCCTAATGATAACATTCTCATGTTTGAGAGGGGAGATGAAGAAATCCTCTTTGTCCAAATAGCTTTGGACATGAAGCCTTAATTTTCCAATGAAAGAAGTAACTGAGATGTCTTGTCCCTTGATAACTCCATTGGCTTTCAATGCATCTCCCATCTTGCGGGCTTGTATGCCTAGCTTAGTGGTCAACTCCTTGGATATGAAGTTGCGAGTTGAATTAGGGTCAAACAAAATAAAGACATCATGCTCTTGCATCTTTCCCTAATCATAGGAAAGGAGAAATCCTTGTCAATGAGCATCCTCTTTTGGAGCTTCAAACAAAGAGGCTCTAGGAGTGTTTTGTGGGTAATTCTCTTGGGGCAAGGACGATAACCATGGACTTGCTCCCCACACTTAAAACATTTGTGGTCCTTTCAAAAAAAAACTTCTAGCTCTTTAGGAGAGACTTTATATTTACCTTTGTAAACTCCCTTCTCCTTGGACTGATTATTGTTGTTGTTGGAATAGCCTTGGTAAGAATTTTGGGCATTGGTTTTCCTCTTGGCATCACTTTTGTCTTTATTTTCCATGGGCTTGACATTCCGTCTAGCCCCTTGTGGGAAATTTATGCGCGAAGCAACCATGGTGTGGTGGATTATTTCGGTGATAGAACCAGCCGTTGAGAGTTGACATACTAGGCCATCTCTTTGGATAATCCTCTTGTAGAGTTTTCCATGTCTTTGGGGCTTTACCGTTGCCACGAAGGCTAGCCCACCATTGGCAAGCTCATTTTTGGAAGTGCATAGCTACATGGCATAGCTTGGAGGACTCCGCGAATCCCCCGTCTCCAAAGGTCGCATCAAATTGTTGGATGAAGGACAATGCTTTGTCGGTAGCACCAAAGGTGCCATCATAGGTGAGAAAAGAGATACTCTTTCCTCCCTCTTTGAACTTCTTTAACTTTTGTGACCTTTGTCATGCAGGGTAAGATTTGCGATGTCCTCCCCTCTTGTATTCTCTAGGAGAATAGCCATAGCTTTCATCAGTAGAGGAGGAAGGTGAAGAAGAAGGAGAAGAGGGTGACCTATTTCTTGCCCTTTTTTTCCTTTGTTTCCTCTCTTCCCTTTTGGAGTGACAAGGAGAAGGACTATGGGTTAACCATTTCCTCTTGGGAGGAGTTGGCAATTGTCTAGACCGCCATCTTCATGGAGCCACATCTTTTGAGGAACTTAGGGAGTCATTACTTTCTCGTTCTTTGGATTCCTCCTCTCGTATGGGAGAGAGTCTTCTTTTGGGGGTCTCACCAAGAGGCCTCCTAAGCTCTCTCTCCTCTTTGAGAGGAAAGGAAATCCCATAAGCAGGAATTTTTTGAGTAACTTCGGCTTGCAAAGAGGGGTTTCCCATATCTTGTTGCAACCTAGTAACAAGATAATTAACAAACATGGGGGCATCATCATTAACACCTTCATGTGCAAAATCAAATTTATCAATGTTCATCCTACTCTCTTGGTTATTCTCAGCCATGTTAATTAAACTTAGGTGTTTACTTAGTGTATGCTTTGGTAATTCAAAACCTTAGTTGCTACTCCTCCTAGCCTTTGAAAAATAGGCACTTAAGTATGTACACCCACAACTCGATTTGGTTAAGTAAAGAGAGTAGTAGAGTGGGTCTAACATAGCAGAGTTGCCGAGGGATAGCTCCTTTCGGAATTCTTATGGCTCAATAATGGTAAAGCCATAGGCAAGTTAAAAAATACTCCATTATTAAGACCAAAGCTCTCGAGGTGTGCACCATATCCCACATAGTGGGCTCAACAAAACTGATAATAGATCCCAGTCCCACTTACCCTAATATAATTAACAAAATCAACCATTAATAGGCTACTTAAGGACCTCTCTTCTTAAGCAAGAAAAGAGAAACCAATTGCTCTGATACCAATGTAATGGAAATGTCCTATGCACTTTTGAGAGATTACTTTGTGAGCATAGCGGGTGAACTTAATTGATGGTAGCAACATAAATATGGTACTTAGTTAACTTGGCATAAACAATAATTTTGCAAGAGAGAGAGAGATAGTTTAGAGAACTGGACAATAGTTGAGGACCGGATTCATATGGAGTCGGGTCCCCCTCCAATAGGCATTTGTATTATAGTTTGTCCCATCAAGAGAGACATGATACAATACAATCTTTGTGTTCCTTGTGACCTACGTGATGCAATGAATATGGAAAGCTTCATGCATCACAAGAATAACATAAACTTATAGAAAGCATTAACTATCCCAAGCCCCACTCCCAAGGCCTCAAACACCTTCAAAGGTGGAGAGAGCTAGTGGGGAATGAGGGTAGGGAAGAGGAAAAAGAAACATTCCATAGGAGAAAGAAATAGTTCCTCACTTATCATTACTCTTCTTGCTAGCACACATAATAGCATAGTAATGAAGATGGAGAAGATGGAAAGCTTAAGCATTGAAGAATGACTCTTGGTTGGATTTGCATTCCATAGCCAAGAGTGTTGGTGTAGGCTTTCACTCTCACAAGCTTGGAGAAGGAGGTGGTGTTCCTCAACTTTCACCAAGTAAGAATGGCCTTGCAAAATGACTATGTGTATGGAGTATATCCCCCTAGCACACCCCTTCCTTGCTTTGGGCGAAATTTCTACATGCTGCAAGCTCATTTGACCCCTCTCTCCCTAGCCAATCACATGCAGCATGCAGTCAAGCACATGGGTAGTCTTTTGATAAGTGTCCTCCTTACCCCTTAGAGAGAGAGAGCTTGAAAATATCTAAATGTTTGTTGGATGGAAGTAGAAGCTCATCGACCCCTCTTTAGCCCAACTAATAGCATTCAAGCACACCATGTGGTTAAGCTTAGTGAGAGTCTGACATGTGTCCCATGTTCTCTTTTAGAACTCCCCTAACTTTGAGATTTTTATGCATTGCAAGTTTCTCAAGAAACTTCCTCATTAAGTGTGTAGGTTCTCTTTTTGACTCAAGCATCTTACCCCCCATGCATAGGAAGCTTCTCAAGAAACTTCCTCATTAAATGTGACAAGTACCTCAAGTACCTTAGTAATCAATCATGACAAGCAACTTAGGTGGAGTTCCGACCTCAAGCACAGCCCTAGCTTGCTTAATTTTAACACGGGTTCCCACCTCAAGCACAGCCCTAGCTTGCTTAAGTTTAGGCCGGGTTCCCATCTCAAGCACAGCCCTAGCTTGCTTAAGTTTAGATCGGGTTCCCACCTCAAGCACAACCCTAGCTTGCTTAAGGTTCCCGCCTCAAGCACAACCCTAGCTTGCTTAAGTTTAGGTCGGGTTCCCACCTCAAGAACAACCCTAGCTTGCTTAAGTTTAGGTCGGGTTCCCACCTCAAGCTCCACCCTAGTTTGCTTAAGGTCAAAGGACTTTTAACACTAACCATTGGAGGTCTTTAATGAAGCTAACCCTAAGGTCTTTTAAGCTTCATTAGTTAATCTTTCTCTTTGACATACCATCTCTCATTTGGGCCCCTTTACCATTGGCCCTGTGTTGAGATAGATCCGTAAGCACATGTCTATATTTTAACCCTTGTTCCCATTTATTATCCCATATTAAATGATCAGTTTAATATGAGAAAATCATTTGGGTAGGCTAGATATTAGATATTTAATGACAAGTAATTAACTTTATAGTTACTCCACTTAGGAACTAGTGAGATTTGAAATAATGTCACATGAGGTACGAGTGTTTGTTTCTGGCATTGAAGACAGTGTTTCACAAATGAGTGAACATCACTCCCCATGGTTGGCCAAAAAACTCCAAGTCTCATGATCCGTTGCATAGTTTGGTCTTTCGCAAAGTGAATTCCTGCTATGGTCATGTGTGCTTGATTTAGGTATTGGGTTTTCTCCTCAGGATTAATACGCAAAAGCAATATTCCATCTCGATTTCTTTTGTATAGCCTTCCAGCTAGTAATTGATACATAGTCAATTGCCTAGTCAATCATGGTGTAACAAAAAGTGATATATGAGAATCCACTTGAGCTATAGTCATCAATGAAACCATATTTTTTGACCAGCGGGGAATCATTTCCACGGAGAACAGATATGCATCTTGTAGATCATCATCTACCCCCGGGGCGGCCACTTTTTAGAATGTGTATGATATCACGTGAGTTAACCGGAGAGGATTATTAAAAGACCAAAATGTATAAAAATGTATACATATAGAGGGGGGTGGAGGTTTTTTAAATAGGCTCATAGTGTAAGTATAGTATGTATATTGGGGTATTATTAATTACCTCTTGAACGCACGTGATATAGGGGTCTTTTGATAAGTGACTGCCGCGGGCATCTACCCTTTTTGGTGGTTCTCTTGAATTAATCCTTGATAAATGATTTTCTCTTTGGTGTGTGGTGCCTTTTTTTACAACTACAGTGAAATCAAATTCCAAAAGAATGATGAACCATCTCACTATTCTCCCTGTGTTGCATGGCTTGTTGACTAAGTACAATAAAGCTTGGTGGTCCACAAAGAACACAAATTTGTTGGGTAATAGGTAATGTCTATACTTTTTTACAGCATAGATCATCCCTAAACCTTCTCTTTTGGTGGTTGTGTAATTATTCTCTGCAACATTCAACTTTCTACTAGCATAAGAAATGGTAAAATCAATTTTTTCATCTCATGGTTGAGCTAATATACACCCAATGGAAAAACTCGAAGCATCAACATGTATATGGAATATCTTTTTCCAATCTGGTGCTTTCAATATTGGGGCTGAAGTGAGAGCTTATTTAAGCTTCATGAAGGATTCTTCACACTCATCAGTCCATACAAAGAGTGTAATCAGGACATACTTGGGTTTTGCGATTATAGCATACATATAAACAAATTGTTTGTAATTCCACAATGTCCCATGAAAGCATGAACGCCTTTAATTGATGTCGGTCTAGGCAGTTCAGCAATAGCATGAATTTTATCCTATCGGTTGCTATTCGGTGTTTAGACACTATATGTCCAAGAGTTTTTCCTTGTCTGCCCATAAATTAGCACTTTTCAGGATTTAAGCAAATCCTGAAAAGTCTATATTTTTCGAATACCTTTTTGAGATGTTCAAAATGATCAGCCCGGATTGATGAATGTACACATAAATCATCCATATATACTTCCAAGAAATTCCTAATATATTCTTGGAAAGCATGGCTCATCAATCTTTGAAAGGTAGTAGGAGCATTAGTTAGCTCAAAAGGCATAACCCTATAGGCAAAAATACCCCATTCAGTTGCAAAGGTAGTTTTATATTGATCTTAAAGTTGTAATCTTCTTTTCTTGCAACTCATTCTAAAACATGCTCGATGATTGGAAGAGGATAGTTATCTCTAATGGTGGCTGCATTTACTTTCTTGAGATTGACACATACTCTTAATTTTCCATTTTTCTGGGTACCACCACAATTGGAGACATCCAATCTGTGTGTTCAATTTCATAAATGAATTTGGCTTCCTCTATCTCTTCTTTGATCTTCTTGGAAAATGTTCCATTATAAGTATATGACCGTTCTCTACTAAGTTTTGCATCATCTCTCATAGGTATGGTATGTTGACAAATTTCTAGATCAATACCCTTGAGATCTTTATAAGACCAAGCAAAGATATCTCGGTATTCATTCAATAAGCTTAGCAAAAGATCTTCTTCTTCTTCAGTCAAGTCATTCACAATGTAGGCAAGTATGGGCTCTTTTCTTGATTCGGCTAAATCTATTTTCTGTGCATTTTCAGGTCCTTCATATGACTCACCCTATTTTTTTAGTTCCCTTATAGGTTGTTCCACTATGATCTTTTGGTCTTGGAGAGTATATTCCTTGTAATGGGATGGCACACTCATTACATCTTTACTCTCTTCCTTGGTTGTTTTCATTTCAGTGGTATACACCTCCTTTAGAGTTTTTTTCAACTCTTGATATTTTTTCTTTCGTTCAGCTCGTGTCATGGATGAATCATCATCATGGTGCTTAGGTTTTGATTGAGTTTTTTTCTCATTTTCCTTGATGTTTTTGATGTTCTTTGTATGTTGTCTAAAGGATATCTACCCGTGATTTTGTCTTTGACACAATCATGTGCATCTATCTGCATCGGAAACTGATGGCATAGGTCTAGATTTCAAGTTTTTTGTTTTCTTTTTATTCTATACCATTTTTGTCTTCTTGTTTTTTTGGTTTGGAAAGTCAAAAAACTTTTCATCTCCTCCTTTTAGGAGTAGTTGTGCTCTCACATGTTCTTTTTCTGACCCAAAATCATCAGATGTAGCTGAATGTTCTTGAAACTCGTTCAGTAGGATCATAATAGAGGTCTAAAAAGACTTGTTGAGCTTTCAGAAGTCCTTGGGTTCCTGAACTTCATCGTCAATGTGAAGGGTTGAGATCATTTGTATGAAAATTATGTCATAACCATCCTCATTGCAAAATTGAGTAGGCATAGATGTATTCACACACACATCCATTGTTGGCAAGATTTGAATCCATTCAAATGGCTCAAACAAATGCTTCAGAAAGAGTTAAGGTATATATGCTTTATCTGTGCAATCCCTTTCTCAGATACATTCTTCTTGTTTTAAAATCCCGTTTTCTGAGGCTCCACACATCCAAATAGGTGTGTATTTGTTTAACCAAGATGGAAGCTTTGATTCAGCTGAAGAGATAGAGTCAAATTCTTAAATGGGCATTTTCATTACATCTCTATAAGTGTGATCTTTCAAATTAACCCTTGTGATTGATTCCACTTGCTTCAAGTTTAGGTAATTGTTTCCCCAATCTTGAATGAGTTGTACTTGCCGCATGAATGACCTTCCCAAGATGATTTCATAATTAAGTTTCTTCCCAAAGTCCACTATCGCAAAAGTATGCTGATAATCAATTCCACAGGAACTAACTATCACTTGTTCAAGCAGTCCTAGGGGTTTTCTTATGTGTCTCCTTCAACTGTAATTTCATTTGAGTTTCTCTAATGGCTGGTTTTCCCCATGACTACCATACTCCTTTTGTGGTTGTGGCTATGGCTATGCCAGCCCCGATGTCCAGTATTGCCATGGTTTCTACATCATTATATCTCACCGAAAGGGTTGTGTTTCCTTCTTCCCACTCGTAGTATTCTTCACCTTTGTTCATAGGGATGGATCTAATCTCCTGTTATCCAATTTTTTTGTGATTAGCCCTGTTATCCCCACCTTCTCTAGAGTTTTTTGTAAATCAGTCCATAAGTATGGTCTGATTTTTAATAGTTCTCCCAATGTAAGAGTACATTGAATGATCCATTGACATGATTGAATGGATGTTCTCTAACTCTAGGATTTGTTTCGCTCTTTTTACCTGAGTGGTTTTGCACACTATGGACTCATCTTCGTTGTCTCCTAAGTAAGAGAGTAGTGTTTTTAGAGTCAATGGTTTAGACATTCCTAATGCTTCAGAACCGCAATCCCCATATAAGGATTGTATATCAATGCCCATATCAGGAGGTAAATTGTCTAACCAGACTTCCTCTATAGGAGCTGATTTCAAAGGTATGCTCCCATCATTAATTTCTCTCACTTTTTCCCATAAATGTCCTAGCCAGTCTTCCTCCACCAATGCAATTCCATCTAAAGCATCTTCAATGTCAGGCACTATGAGTTTTGACTCTTTAGTTTCAAGGTGGGGTTCTATTTATTGGTTTCTACCACAAGCTCCTCAAGTTTTACTATACTCTCAAGCTTGGGCTTTTGTTTTTTCAACAGTTCTTGAGTAATTCTTACCAAATTTTGATAAGCTTCAAGCTTAACTGCTTCCATATCTGAAGAAGGATAGTTTTTCCATTTGTTTTCCATGTTTTGGCCTGCTTTAAGTCCCACTTGAAAAGCTTCCAAGGCTGCATTGATTGGCTCAAAAACTTTGTCTACCAAAATTGATCCTCCAGATTTTATTGTGGTTTCCCTAATTTCACTTTCAATTTCTTTTACTTTTTCCTGGAGTAGTTTTTTAGCTTTGTCCCCAATTTCCTCCTTTTGTTTTTGTTTTCTCATCTCATATCTTTGACGTCTTCTTTTCTTGGTCTTTTCAGAGGAATTTATAGTATTCTTTGATTCATCAGAGGAGTTATGTTTCTTTTTCTTAGCTTAGGCTCTAGTGATCACCTTGAATGGAACAATAGGTTCACTTTTATAAGAGCTACTAGGTATCACTTGCACTACATTCAACACTGCTTTTTCTTTGTTAAACGGATTTTTTGGACAGTCTTCATGGAAGTGTGCTCCCTTCTTGCAACATTGTGTACAAAAAGTTCAACTCGCTTAATGTTCTTGTCAGGTTCTAGGCATTCATTTTTTCAATGATCATTTGCACCACAATTATGGCAGTTTCCAGTCTTTGGCTTAATCATGGGTCCATTGGAGGTCTAACACCTTGATTAGCTACAAAGTACATCGGTGTAAGCTTTGGTGTAGCATAAGTCATAGGTTCTTCCATTGAAGGTGGATGTGAATTATACCACTCTCCTACTACCATTAATGTAGATGGACTAGGCTCAACATAAGGTATAACATGCACTAGTGCTTGCTCATCTATAACTCCTTTTGAATGCATGTACTTTGCAGGCACTGCATTATGTCCAGGAAATGGAGATTGTTGATACAACACTGGTTGTGGTCTTTCCATACCCATCGGTGGTCTTTGTGTTGGGGCATATTAGGCTGATATTAGTACATGGGTTGTCCTTGTGGTCTCATAGGCACATATTGAATATTTCCATCGTACTTTGGTCGGTAATAGCACTCATTGGTCTCATGGTTTGTCCATTTAACCTCAATGGCACACCATTTTTGCGGCCTAATTGGTTGTCCCTGTTGAGGTATCCCTTGCTTAGGTCCTCTCATAGGAGCTTTCTGCATATTATTCATCATTTTGTTCATCCTTTTGAGCATGTCTTCTATGGCTATAAGTGATGTCTCAATGGCTGTTCCCACTTGTGTTGGTTTTGTGGATGCTATTTCTTCACTCTAAGTATCCTTAGGGACATCTCCTTCATTGAAAATATCACACTTGTCTCCCAAGTCAATAGCATCTGATACACACTCTTCTAGGGTCGTATGCTTCTTCCTATACAGTATAGCATGAAGTTCTTTGTTGAGCAATCCTTCTAGAAACAATGACACTAATATTTCTTTTGTCGGTATTTCTAATTTTGGGCATCTTGCAATGTATTGCTTCATCCTAGTTGCACAATCCCTAACATACTCACCTTGTGACTGTTTGAAGCTATAGATTTGAGCTACCGTATTATGTTTGATCCCAGTTTTGGAACATGAAGCGACAAACCCCTGACCTAATGTATTTAAATCCATCATTTCCCTTGGTGGAATGTTTTGGAACCATGTTAAAGCTTTTCCTTCTAAAGTCATTCCAAATCCCTCAAATTGAGTGTGGAAATCAAATATGTGTTTTGCTCTTAGCACTTGCTTGAAGCAAGCTAATTGGTCATATGGATCCCCATATCCACTGTATTTTCTGACCCATTTTCAAAAATCAGATGGTCTGACATGTCTATTTAGCTCTACTCCAACTCTTCTGGCATTTGGTCCTTTCTCAAGTCCTTCAAACCAGTCTGTTGGAAATAGTGACTCATGTAGCCCTGCACTGGCTCTAATGTCACTCGATGAGGTAGGCTTGGGTTTTTTAACATTGCTCCCAAAAGATCTCTTGTGGAGTTCCTCTCTTGGAATAGGATCAGGTCTTTGCCCCAATATCCAATCTCTTATAGAGTACCCTTGGTATATGGTTTGTTCTACCTCCTTAGGACTCATCATAACAAAGTTATTGTTTTAACAATCCCTAAATAGGTAAGATGGTAGATTTGATGAACCCTTGTCTTTGATCTTGAAAATATAGATGATATTCATGGGTGTTAACTTCCCTGGTTTGGCATGAGAGGTCCATAAAAGATCCTTGACGTTCCTATCCTCCCAACAATAAACTCCAATCCTAAGATTATCAGTGCTAAGCCATTTTAAAGGTTTCAGATCAACTTGATTGTATCCCTCAAATTCTAAAGTCGGTGGACCTTCTTTTGCTACCATATCCAGAATTATTGTATTTCACTTCTAACCCCCTTTTGTCTATCACGTTAGAATTTTCAACTTTTACATACCGAGTCCCATTTTTATCCATATACATTTTTCCTTGTTTGTTTGTCCTAATTTCCTCTTCAAACTCTATGTCATGGTCATCAATACGAATGGCATACTCTTCATTAGGATCCATGAAAACTTGAGCTCCATGGACATTAGTCTTATAAAAGGTGAGTATGTGCTTATGTCGCACTGTTGTTCTGGCTCTTGGCTGAGTCGAATAGGAAGACATTTTAGATGTTGAGTCAGAATAAGTGTCTCGGACTTCTTCACAGATAGTGCCCAATTGATCACCTTGATTCACGCTCTCTTCGGTGGATACCTAATAGTGGTCTCTCCAAGTATGCCTTGATTTGCTAGTATACAATTAGATCTAAGGTTCATTTACACTTTGGTGGATACCCTACTAATGGTCTCTCCAAGTATGCCTTGATTTGCTAGTATACGACCAGATCTAAGGTTCATATAGACTTGTTGTGCCCTGGATAGAGTACAATATTGATGGATTAGATTGTTATCCATTTTCCACTTGACTAGGATCATAACTCAAGCTCCCAATTCTTTGCCTTCAACCTGATTCCTGTGTCAATTTTAACCAAGTTAGCAATTTTCTCTCAAGGACTCTACAATTTTTGCTAACTATTGTGATTGGTCCGTGTATATCACTTCAATCTGAGCTAAGTGAGTCAGCAAATGAGACTTCCAGTTTCTAAAGAGATATAGGACTAATCTGCAACCTAAAAATTGAGTTAACATGTACCAATTTGGATACGATGGAACCCAAACTTCACCAGTGACCTTATATTATGTTGTTCTAACAATGTACAAGCTCAAAAGTTTAAAATCTTATCTCTGGGGCTCAAATGTAAATAATTTGATTATTTACTTTCCTCAATCTTTCTCACTTTTTAGGATTGTTTTTCCATCTAGACACTTTTTGTAATCTCTGGATAATTTTCACTGAGTTTGAACAAGATTTGTCCAAGTTATCAATTGTTTAATATCCGCAGACTCAGTTTTTGAGAATCTGACTTAAGTTACTTTTGTGATCCAAATTTTACCAAATTTGATATGAGTAGTCTACTTCATATGCTTGAATTTATGGTATACTCAGTTGTGCAAGAAATCTCAAACTTGGGATAGATGTAAGTGATCGTGATTATTTACTTCTGAGATTTTTTAGCATTTTTTTGCCAAGATGTTGATACAAACAGGTAAAGCAACTCAACTTAAGCTCCCTAGCAAAGTTTCACCAAGTTTGGATAAACCCTGCTCAATTTGTCAATAGTTTTGTGTCTATAGACTGTCTTTACAAAATTGACCACAATTTCCATTTTAAAGATTCAAATCTTACCAAATTTGATGTGAATTCTCAATACAACATGATAAAACTTGTGATATACTTGGTTGGCCAAAAATGTTTGAAAATTGGATAAACATAAATAATTGTGATTATTTACTTCTGCCAAATTTTAGCATATTTTTAATCATCTGAACATACACACATGTTAAACACTTTAAATTACTAAGCCTCTGAGTCAAGTTTCACTGAGTTTGAATAAGATTTATCAAGTCAAACTCAATTTCTCGATAATCAATACAGATTTTAATTTTTATCAAATTTTTGGTCTGTTTTGTGATCCAAACTCTATGAGCCTTCCCAAAAGATGTTTATAATCATGCATAGAGTCTCTGGTATCAACCTTGATCAATTTTGAGCTAAAAGTAAATAATCGCGATTATTTACTTTTGGCCTAAAATGAACAATTTTTGTAATGTTTTCATTGGTCAGTCTTTTTGTGACATGTTTTAAGCCTATGAGTCAAGTCAAAACTTAATTTGGCCTAAATTCTCAAGAAAATGTAAATAATTTGAGTTCTTGCAAACACTTGATAATTTACCTCAAATGCATCCTTAAGCTTACCCACTGGTTCATACAACTTTTATGAGCATAATCTCCAACCGGATTCAATGGTTGACCGTCTTTTGATGTTGTTTCAAGTCGTAGACCTGAAATTCTGCAACTTCACATAAACAACTCCCAGATGATTCTTTTGGAGTGAGCAATGATTTGAGATCCACCTCGGATTCTCCTTACCCTACTCCTAGGTTCTATTGCAATTGGGTTGTGGAAGGTGTCCACAAACACTTGTTTTCTTGTTTTTTATGGTTTCCTGAGCATTGATCTTAACATTTGTCTTGTCCATCAATCATTCTCAAAATCCTACAAGGTACGTAGCAAGTACAATTTACTCCCAAGATACCTCTACACAGCAAAAGACGACATTCTTAAGCTATGCAGTTTTAAAGAGAAAGTTTAACTCTAGGTGATCCTAGAGGAAGTTAAAGGACAACTACACAAGAAGCTCTTGTTTTCCCTAGTTTAGGTCTATTCGTCCCCGATAATGGTGCCAAATTTGGATGGGTTTCCTTATCTTAGTTTTATTTTAATATAGCGAGAACCACAAACGTAATTGTCAATCCATGGGACGAAGCTGACTCGACTAGTGCAAGTAGGCTAGAAGACGGTGTCAATCTCTTGGAAAACAACACTCAAATAACCTAAGTCATCAAAAGCTAGTCACTAATTGGCAAACAAACCATGATCGTTACAGCATCAGACGACATCCGAATGCTATGAAACTTCTAGGACAAGTATATAAGACCTAAGCCCACATGCTTATGGTCTCAAATCTCACTTTCGATGAAGTGCAAAAAATGCAATTATTAATAGCAATGAGATTTTGACATAGTCATTTGTGACCCTGAATGCATCTAAATGCTTAGCATTGATGCCCCAATATCCCGCCTACACTTATTTTGTGATTTCCTAGCTTAAATTCCTACTTATGATGAAATTAGGCCGCAGGTTTGCGATGTCAAAAGCTACGAGTTATCATGATATGTTTACGTCAATGCATAGAGCTCTTATGTGTGGTTGCAACGCAACAGACGGCACTGCAATGTGACAATCGACAAGGGAGATAGAAGCACAAGAAGGAGAGAAGTGAGCGTCGTAAGCTCACGTTGTGTATTTCTTATGCAAAAACTTCATAATAACTTTACAAAATTGGCTTTTATACCTTAGGCAAGGTTTGTTTGGTCAAAAACTAATCCTTTGGGAGCTCTAACAAAGGATAAATTTATACAATCTGGAAGCTTATAGCTCCGGCTCACGGATTACAATATTCACTCGTTCAATAGGAGTTACAATATTCCTGATTTATCAAAAGAATAAGTGTTTTTACAATAAAGCTCCCAAAAAATGTTACATGGGTTAGCTTGCTGCTAACAAGAAGAAGGAAACCATGGTAACTATCTCAATCACCACTACCTCGAATGAGATGAAAAGTTTCCAACACTAGTGTGGCATATGTTGCTTCTTCCAAGGGAAGGAGATGTCATTAATGTGGCATGAATCATGATAGGCCTAGTATGCAAATCTTTGCTTCATCAAAAACCCCTTCCCCCATTGTGATAAGACCAATGATCCTCTATTCACATGCTATGACAAAGACTAGGGGAGAGAATTTAAAGAGAAAAAAACCTTCTTGTGGTAGAAGAGGGCTAGAAAAAGACCATGTGAAAATTTCAAGGATTTTGAAATCGAGCTAATTAAAAGTTTGACAAGAAAGTAATATCAACAAAAGGCACTGGATAGACACAAGATATAAGGAAACATGGAGAGCTTTATTTAATTGAGAGAGTACAAAGTATAGTGTGTAGATTTGACTTGAATAATGGTCAAGTCCCAATATTAAAGTCAAGACTAATGAGCTCAAAACGAGCTTGCATATATTATTCACTCATTGTGAATGTGATATTCCAAAAATTGCAGTCATTATGACCTTGCTATACTCTCTCCATAATGACATGTTTCCACTATTACAAGCCCATAATGACATATTTCCACTAGTCCAAACCCATCCTAGCACTAGGCACAACATGGTACATGAGGCATCCTAATCATCACTAGGAACTCCTAGGCACAACTCCAACAAGGCACTAATGGACACTTTGATAGATGATATAGCTAAATTTATTAAATGAGTCTCATGGGTGCTTTTGGTAGATGGATCATCCATCACATGTGAAACATTTCTTTCACAATTCATCAAGAGATAATGGTTGTATCTCCATCCAAAAGTCTCTAAAGTAGGTAGTCAGGTAAGTGACCATAGGCACACTCCTATAGGAAGTCACTTTGGTGTCTTTCTATCTTACTACCAAAAAGCATATTTGCAAGATTCCTTCTATGAGAATTTTTGAATGCTAAGTAGAAACCTTCATCTTTTTTACGAGGTGGATGTGCATGGTGCTTGTGTGAATGATGGATGGGAGAGAAGCAAGGGAGAACACACATTGTGTTAGATTCAACTCTACAATATCAACTACTCCCTTATTCCTTTTTGTACATGAATAAGTGATAGGGCTAGTGGGATGGGTGTGCTACCGAATATAGGCCTTTACCCAACAATCTCTCACTTAAAGGCCATAGTGGGCGTAAGTGTCTAGGACTAAAGATAGTCTATATAGTAAGTATATACAACTAGGAAGGATCCAAAAGCTTCACTCGACACCCATCAACTTGATGCAATGTGCAAACCTCTTGGTAGCTAGGCTCTTTGTAAGTGCATCCACGGGGTTGTCATCTTTATGGATCTTGACAAGTTGTAGTTGCTTATTTGCCAATACATCTTGAATGAGATGGTTGTGCACCTTAGTGTGTTTCAACTTAGAGAAAAAATTGTGATTCTTTGCCAATGCAATGGCACTCTAACTATCACAATGCAAAATTGGAACCTGTTGAATGTCTCCCATTAAACATGCCAACCATATAGCTTCCTTGTTGTTGGCATATGATGCTACAATGTACTTAACCTCTATAGTGGAAGAAGATGTACAGTTTGAGAGATATTATCTCCAAGAATTGGCTCCTCTTCTTGAAAATATGAAAACGTAGCTAAATGTAGATCGCTTTCTATCTATGCAATACGCATAATTTGCATCTATGGAACCAACAAAAAATGCATCTCTACCATCAAACTTTAAACACCTACTCATAGTACCCTTCAAGTATCTAAGAATGTGTTTCATTCTCGTCCAATGCTACTTGCCAAGATTAGACATATATCAAATAACCACTCCCATTGCAAATGCAATGTCTGGCCTCATAGCTACCATAGCATACATAAGACTAACTATAGCTAAAGAATATGGCACACATGCCTAAGTTTTCTCTCTCAACATCTAATTTGGGAAAATATTTCTTGCTAAGTTTCAAATATGATGGTAATGGGGTACTCATTGCCTTCCCCCCTACATATTGAGAAAATGCAAGTCCTTATTCATCCACATCCTTCATAGAAAATTTTTTGCTCAACATTTGCTTCCATTTGGTAATCTCTTCAGTGGACTTTCCTATAATGAGCATGTCATCTACACATAAAATGAGAATCACCTAAGAACCATAACTGAGTTTGTTTGTATACAAGCAATGATCCTCTGTACTCCTTTTGAAACTGTAGGACCACATAAAAGCATCAAACTTTTGATACCACTACCTTGAACCATGCTTTAACACTAGGTTGGTAATGGGACACTTTTATGTTCTGGGACACTTTTATGTCCTGTTAAGTGACCATTTTCCTTGAATTATGTCAAGAGTTTCAAAATGGATTTTGAGGTGCTATCTGTCTAGAAAGTTGTCTCATGAGCTGAAAAAAACTCGACATTTTTTTTGGAATATCAATTCCATCTTTAACCTTGTCCTTGCACAACATTTCACAACCTAAACTGTGTGAAAAAACGGGTCTTGTTTTTAGCTTTTTTTCAACTTTTTGCAACTATACCACTCTACAATTCATGTTTGTGAGGTCTATAATGCTAGAGAACTATCTTTAGTAGTCCTCAACATGTCCTGATGCTTCTAGGGAGAAATAAATGTTAAAGTTGTAAGTTATGACCAAATTACAAAAATTGTCAAATCTTGCTTTTTAGCCAATTTTAGCTCTTCTATGATTTTTTTGGTGGCTTTCATGATATCCAAATGCATTTTTGATTTTCTATGTCGCATATTGCTACATAAAGCTAATATTCCTTGAGTTTTGGGGCACCTAATACCCTATTTTGCATAGTAGACGATGATGGTTGATTTTTTCAATTATAGAAGAAAACGGAACATTTTAGTATATCAAGTATAGCTTTTTCAATATAGTTAGTTTCTTGTGACAACTACATGCATTTTGTAGGTAGTAACCATATCTAGTCATAAGGATCAAATTTGGCTAGATATTGAATAGTTTCTATGGGATTCTACAACTCATAATGTTGAACCCAGTTTTTTCATGTTTGCTGTATTTAGCACTTCATCTTTGTCCCCAAGATTCCCATTGGTAAGAGATGTATTATTATTTTGACATGCTCCATGACTCCTTATGTTAAAGGACAATAGGGAACTAAGAAAACATGCATATATTATTTGTATTGAGCGTGGCTATAGAAACTTTGACGATAGGTTTGCAGAATGGTAAAAATTCAACTTTTTTGTACCTATTTATTTTGGCAAAACAAAAAATAGTGAGTGAGAAGCAATCATATATTCTGATCACCAACCCATTGAAGTTAACTAGGGAATTTATCTCAAGTCCTACAAAAATCCCTAATCTTATTTTTATGCAACAAAACGTAAGAAATGACTGTTTTGATGAAAATGTACCAGTCCATCAACTTTGGAGGCTTGGTGTGACCAAAAGATGAGAAATTTTACAAGTTTCTTGTTTTTTCCATGTGTAGTAGGCCTTGAACTATAACCTCATGAAAGGATTTTACAAAATGAGTGGATCTACTATGGTTTTGGAGGTTTTTTTCAAAACCCTGAAAGGACACTTTTATGTCTTGTTAGGTTACCAACCTAGTGTTAAGCCATAAAGTGTTTTCTTGAGATTTCATACAAGCTCCTTCGTGACAAGCTATTCAAAACCTTTAGTTTGCTTTAAGATCCCCATGAAGAATAGATGTCTTACATCCATTTGAAAAAGTTCCATGTCCTCAATGGCTACTAGGCCAAGCAGTATGTGTAGTGTAGTCATCTTGACCACTTGCGAGAAGATTTTATCAAAATTACGTCCCTTATATTGCTTGAATCCCTTAGCAACCAATATATCTAGTCTTATAATTAGGCTTGAGATCATCATATGTAAATTTCTTCTTATAAACTTGTTTTCAAGGTAAGGCATATTTGCCTTCTAGAAATTCAACCAAGTACCATGTCTCATTGTTGACAAACGAGTTGTACTCACATTCCCTGGCCAATTCCTACTTGATCTTTTCATCTAATTGCATGGCTTCTTTGTAACAATATGGCTCACCACAATTAGCTAGCATGGCATAGTCCAACCCTGGCTAAAATCGCTCAAGTGGATGTAAGGATCTAGTAGATCATCTCGAAGTCTGACTATTTCTCTCCACCCTATCAATTGGAGCATTGCTAATGGAAGGTATATCACTAGACTCATAAGTTCTTACAGATTCTAAGGCAATGTCCTCAAATTGACTTCTCTATACTCAACCTCTGTCATATCTTTCTTGTGCATCTTTGATTTGTTGAAGATAACAAGTGAATTGCAAATTACTTTGCAAGACTTTGGGTTCTTGAGATAATATCACATCTCTCTATCTGTACCATAACCAAGGAAAATGCACTTGTGTGACTTTGGGTCTAGCTTTTTCCAAAGCTCTGTGGGCACATGTGCATATGCCTTGCATCCAAAGACACACAAATTATCATAATGTGTCTTCTTTTTGGGACACATATCCTCAAGAATTTGGTAATTCAACAGTGTACTATGTGACTTGTTGATGATACATATTGTTTTCATATGGCCTCTGCCCAAAAACCTTGAACGAGATTTGCCATAGAAAGCATGGCTATGACTCACTTTTGAATCATTCAATTCATCCTCTTTGCAACTCCATTCTCATTAGGTGTCTAAATTGTGTAAGTTTCCTCTTGATACAAAAATCATCAAACTCCTTGGATATAGATTATTCATCATTATCAACCATCAAGATTTTGATCTTCTTGCCATATTAATTCTCTACCAATGCTAATAATTTTTGGAAATTAGAGAAGACCTTATCCTTATCTCACAAAGGATAAACCCACAACTTTCTACTAGAATCTTTTATTAAAAACCCAGCTAGCTCTCCCTAGAGACTTGCTTGGCATAGGATTGCAAGTGTTGCTACGGACAAGATCTAATGGTTGCAAATGCTTTTTGCTCAATGGCAATGAGGTGTTCCTAGTTTGTTTTCCATAGATGTAATGCTCACACAAAAATTGGAATAAGTCAACACAAGCAAGTAACCAAAAATGAGCTAGTGTTTTTGTTCCCTTTTGGCTCCTATGGCCTAGTTGAGTATGTCACAACTCAGTGGATGGCAGTTTGCTATGGATATAAAAATCATAGTGTTCCATGATTTTTACCCCCTAAAAATGACAAGAATTCCTTTCTTGATTGACCATGAACCATTCCCAAAGGTGGTCGTGTAACCCATCATCAAATTGACCAACAAATATCAAACTCTTCGCTAAGTTGGGAACATGTTTGACATTCTTGACTACGAATTATGTGCCATTATGCATGACTATCTTGATGTCTGCAACACCATTCATCTCAAGCCCGAGTTTCACTTTGCCACAAGTATGTGCCTACATAGAGAACCATTCTCTATGAGGTGTCACGTGGAAACTCTCTCCACAATCTTATGACCCAATTTTGATCAAATCTAGCATCTTGTGCAATAAGATCATATAAACTAATATCTATTGTAAATAATAGAACATATGAGGACCTTAGGCACATCTACAATCTTAGGAGACTCTAGCACATTGAGCTCTTCAATCTTAGCTTTGCCCTTGCCATCATTGTCAACTTCTTGTTGACTTGAGACTTTTTATTTTCTCTTTGCCATGCAATACAATATCTCTTTAAATGTCCTTTCTTGTGGCAATGGTAGCATTCAACATTGCACAAAGAACTTCTAGATTTGATAATTCCCATTATCTTTAATTTTGGCACCATTATGAGTGCCACCTCTTTGAACTTTGTTGTCGCTAACAACATATGCATCACCTTGCTTTGCAGATTCCATAGACTTCCTGCATATCTCTTCACCAAGGAAACTCAAAACTATAACATCATACCCAAATTACCCTCAGGTGTAGAGTTGCTCATCATTGTGAAAAATATGTCCCATGAAGAGGGTAAAGAGCACAACAAGAAGATGGACCACACTTTGTCATAACACTCCAATCTCTATGATGTTAATTGACTCAAAAGTGCATTGAAAGCATTCCAAGTGCTCAAAATTCTTCTTCATCAAGTAAACTTTTTTATTGTGCTTTTGCTCTCATATGTATTTCATAGCTTGTCCAACAAGCATTTAGCAGTAGCTTCCCCCACTGTGGTGAAATACACAAATTTGGCTAAGTGTAAGTGAATAGTGGACCAAGCTTTTGCATCTAGCATCTTCCAGTGCCCTTCCATATAGCAATCTCTATATGCACGCTCAAATATTGGCTCTAACTGACCTTTTTGGGTTGGCACATCCTGGATTTTCTCTTTTCACAGAAAAATTTGTGCCATCAGGCTTTCTAATATTGTAAATGTCCTTGTCAATAGAAGAGGCCATTTTTGCAAGACTTGAACACTATTAAAAAAATGCCAAAAATTTATGGAAAGATAACTTGTCAAGATTTTCACAAAACCTCCTTTGTAACAAGGCTAAAATTTTAAACCAAAACAGTGCTCAAAGCATCATAAAATGCATAGATAGACTCGCTAAAAGAAATGCAGCAAAGTCTCCTTTGTAGGAGTAGTGAAAACTTGAACTTGCATAAAAAGCAAAAAATTGACTCATGAGAGTAAATTTAAGCATAAATAGTCAACTATCACTGACAAATGACTATCATACATGGTGTTAAGAAAAATATCTCATCAGATACATAATCTATGGTGAGGATACCGGAATGAAGAACTCCAGCAACCTGTATCACTAAAGATTATTCAACATTCAAGAATACCCCAGTTCAATAAAACCTCATGCCAGAATCTCTAAAAGGCTAAGTAGACACAAAATACTAGCCATAGTCTCATAAAGGGCCGGTTCGAGTCTCAAAAATGGCTAGAACTACCAAAAATGCAAAAAAATGGCTCCACACAAAGTACAGTGGACAATATCCACAACTCAACATTCATGAGTAAGGAACCATGCACAAACAAGTACCAAAACTTGATGCAAACAATAGACGAGATCTATGCAAGAATACATGATCTCAAAAGAGCTCAATGGCACTCTGAGTGCTGAAAAATTGGATATGTCAATGCATAACAATGCCCTATACCTATATCTATCTAGAACCCAGCAATACTGTGACAAAGCCTGTATGTCAATGTAGCCTAGAATCTGATGTTGACTTTTTTCATTGAACGAAAGTGACAAAAATGTTGATGCTCAAAGCCAAAACAAAGTTGAAAGTCAGAATACCTATATGTGTGTGCATATGTAAGCACACTAGCTGATGTAATGGGATGGATGTCAAAAATCCACCACCTAATTTGTGTGAGGTTAGGAAAAGGCCAAGGGTAGTCACCACACTGTGCAGGATTCACCAAATGGAGCTAGTTGCTACATATAAATATCAATGGTTGGCCATTCAAGAGACAATGTGTGTCATCTAGCCAGCTATGTGCAGCTTGAGAGGTATGCTCACTCTCTATATGTCCCAATGTGAGAAGCGCTTGATGTTGAGAAACAAATCCGCAATCCAAAAATCAAAGTTAAAAAAACTCCGATGCTAAAACAAAGGTGGGATGCTGAAGGGAATGCGTCAAAAAGGCCAATGTCAGTTGCTGGATGTCAAAATCCATGGTCAATGCTTGGGCTCCCTTGTCAAGCTAATGAGGCCTAGGAATTCAGAAGCCATTGAAGCCCAAACTCCGATGCTAAAATGAAGATGGGATGCCCATGGGAATGCACCAAAAAAGCCAATGTCATTGGTCGGATGTCAAAATCTCTTGGTGATGCTTGGGCTCCCTTGTCAAGAGAATGAGTCCAAGGAAATTAGAAGCCATCAAACCCCAAACACAATCATTTCATGCAAATGCTCACACACAGTGCTTGTGTGTGTGAGTGTATCACACACACTCTCTCAATCTCTCTCTCTAGTGTGCGTTTGTGACACACACATTCACTCACTTTCACACATTCACTCTCTCAATCTCTTGGTGATGCTTGGGTTCCCTTCTCAAGAGAATGAGGCCAAGGACGTTAGAAACCATCAAATACCAAACAGAATCACTTCATGCCAATGCTTACACACAATGCTTGTGTGTGTGAGTGTGTTGTGCACACACACTCTCAATCTCTCTCTCTAGTGTGTGTTTGTGACACCGACTCTCAATCTCTCTCTCTAGTGTGTGTTTGTGACACACACATGCACTCACTTTCACACTCTTCTCTTTCTTGATTTCTCCAATGTATCCTATGAGAGAATAATGTTTCCTTGCAATTGACCACACAATACTACATTTTGCTTGGTTCCAAAGCTTCCAAGGCTGCTCAATTATTGTAGATCCAGTGTTGTTTTCAATTGTAAAGCATGGGTCACTACTTGATACTTCAAAGGTTTCTCAATTTCTCTTATTTCCCAAACAATGCTATCTTTTCAATGCCCCTACTCCATTCAATACCCTCATATTGCAATGTGTATGTGTTTTTTGCTTGCTCTACTCACTACATATCTAAAAATTCAAGCAATTTGATACACATGTGGTGCTCGATTTTTCCTGCTTGAGCATTAGCCCCTCTTTGGGGAGTTACACGTGCAGGGTACGATGGGGATCAGGAGGTCAAGCTCGGGGTCAAGCAACAGTGCTCTGACACCAATTGTGAGGCTGATGTGTCTAGCGCTTGTGTGTGTGCAAGAAGGGGGAGAAATAGGAGAGCACTCATAGTGGGTTGGAATCAGCTCTATGATATCAACTACTCCCTTATTCCTTTTGTATGTATAAGAGAAAGGGTTAGTGTGTTGGGTGTGTTACCAACAAGTATCAGCCATGCCGATCTTTACCCAACATTTTTTACACCTACAAAAGTTAATAGTCTGCTCTATAATATTAATTCTAAGAAAGGTGCACTATTTAAAATTCCTCCTTAGATGTAGGAGCACTTTTCACCAACCAAATAGGTGCTTGATGTATGTTGCATGAATTTATAGGATGATATGTATCATCATGCACATACTTACTCATGCCACTCTACCATCATCAAGTCATCTTGGATTTGAGTCAACCATTTCTTTCAACTTTAGCCATTGTTCACATCTTTGTAGGGATGACGTGAACTTGCTCATCTTTACAAAAACAAGATTACTACAACTTAATCCATCAGTCAGAAAGTAATATTGGGTGGATGATCTTGTGTTGTCAAGGTAGCAATCCTATCTTGGTTATGCTTTGTTATTATGTTGGCTAGTCCACAGGCCTTCTAGCACTTTGTTCAAGAAAATGCGTGATGTTTGTCTTGAGAACATCATATCCATTGCCAGATATCTCCTCTCTAAATTGTCAATATACCTAGTCATGTGTTTAGCTCATGATGTGTGTACCCCTTTATGTCACACGGAAGCTGATCTTTCATCTACCCAAAAGCAAATTGTATGAGTTTTGGATGCTAAAACTCATAGACAATAATTATAGGTCATAGATATTGATTTGGCTTGTGCCAAATCCTCCATTTCATCTCCTCTTTCTCCCCTTCTTTTCCAAGGTGCGCGCATGCACATACACACCCCAAAAATTGATAATCCTTCCCAAAGAAACACATCTCCACTTCTTTTGGTTGTTTTTCACCTAAAATAGCCAAAGTTTGCTGCCACTTTTAGCTCACACATGCAACAACCCCTCATGATCAATCACTTGCCCATTTTTTCAATGCTTGAACACACACCACCATGAGTTTTCCATTAACCCGTGGGGAAAACCCGTTATATAGGTGGCCTCCCATAAGGCATGTCCCAAAGCCTTCAACTATGAACTTGCAAGCCAATGACTGAGCAGTTTTGACAATACCACTGCACAAAATCCTTCCGCCACATTTGACACAAGAGCGCCACCCCATGGGCTACACTCGAAATCAAGAAGCCACTGCACACAAGCTCTCCATAACCAAGGGGAGGGGAGCTTCCTCAAGGGACTCTCTTCTCCTTGTAATAGATACTAGAGAGGTTTGGAACATCTTATATATCGTGAACTTGTGAGCTTTCCCATGCTATATCACATAAAATCCTCCACATGGCAGTCTAGTGTCCATCTCCCCATTTCCACTTGAAAACAAACCTCAAAATCATGCCAAAAGACACAAACTTTGACCATTTTTTTCCCATTTGGGTCTAAGCTTGCTACTTTGTCCCCCTTCTTGTAATCTTTGAACCTCAGATTCAAAATATACCCACATGGCACCATAATTGTCATGATTAACTCCCAATGTGTTGCCATTATTGAAGGTAGTTCAATTCCAAAGAAAGTACCACAATCACATACATATCAAACAATCCCATTTCACCCTCAATCAAAAACCTATCAAGCACGATATATAACATACATTCCCAACCAAACCCCATCAACCCCAAGTTGCCCATGTAAAATGAGTGGAAACTTTAAACATTAAGTTACGTTTCTCCATCTTCCTCCATCACACAAAGTTGCACGACATTTGCCCCCTCAAAAGTTGCACATCATTTGGCACGTGCCAACCTTAAAATACATCTAAACCATCAATACCATCGGATGCATCATCCTCATGGTACAATTTTTTATCCTCAAATAATTCCAAACTTTCTTCTTCAACCTATATTTCTAAATTCCAATTATTAAACAACTAAATCTATTTTCCTTTAATAGGTTTTATACCATCCTGCTCACATAACAAGTAGAAATTTCATAAGCATGTTTGACCAAACCATGGCTTGACCGATTTTGACAAAGTTGTATACTAATTATCAAGACCAGTATCCTAAACCAAAACCCAATCTCCTTTTTTATGGCACTTCACCAAACCTATGCAGCTTATAAATGCCCCTTTTTTCTTCAATTGCTTTGCCTTTGCAGCTTCAATGGTTCATTCCTCTATTCCAATTGGTGTATGCTTAAAAGCAAGTAAATCCTCTTGAGTCAAACGTGTATCCCAAGGTAAAATGTTCCAAGTTAACAATGCCTCTTCAATTGGCATTATATGATTTTGTCCATACATCAATTTTGTTGGCGTAGAACTTGTCATAATATTGTTTGTAGTACAATTAGCCCATAAGTCATAAGGTGACAACCTAGGCCATTTCCCAATGCGTCATTTACATGCCTTTGCTAATGTTTTGATGATGAGAGAATGTCCTCTTTCACTTTTTCCATTGCTCTTAGGGTTAAAAGTAGTAGTAAGAGCTAGCTTAAAATCCATTTGAAGCAAAGATTATTCATCTGCATCTAACTCACCTCTATCTGTATTAATTCTATCAATGCATTGATACCTTGGGGGATTCACTATATACAAAATAGGATTCCACTTGCGAGTGGACAAATTTGATAAAACCCCTATATACAACTCATATTAGGGAATATGACCCCCCTTTCTATGCTTATACGTCAATCAATGAAGAAAACTATCATACCCCTATCTTACATATAAAGTTTAGGTCTCACATGATCTAACTGAGCCTAAACTAGTCAAAGAGTGTGTAGCATAGTGACTAGCCGTGTACTAAGGAACCACTTCTGTTGATAACTAGATGTATCCTCAATGTGTCTTACTTTGACTTTCAAAGTATGTGTCCTATCAGCTTGCACTCTGGCTATTCGTCCAATTTTGACCCATCCAAAGCTTGTGTAAATCATCCCTTATCTATGACCGAGTTGATGCAAAATTTGATGTGTGTCCTAATAAAAGACTTTCCTTAAATTCATCCAAGTTCGAGTGCACATTGGTGACTAATTGTTACAAGTAACCAACTGGGTCATGTTTGCCCCCCCCCGCCCCTCTAAATATGATACCCGTTCCCTTATTTTTAAGCTTGGGAGATAAATTATTGGGGGACCTGGCCCTAATTTATACACTTATGTAACTTGTAAAAAAACACCCCTCCCGTACACTTACGTGGCACAATAAGTTTTCCACGGTGAATCCCCCGGGATTGATACCTACATATAACATCCTCAACAAAACTTATTTTCTTGGCCCTCAAAGCTCTTCCTTCAACCTAGTTAGTCAAATATTCTCCTGTAAGCACAATTTTTTGCATTTTTGATAAACCTGTAGGCATAGTCACCGAATCTAGAGCCCACTTAATGTGAGGTCCCCAACCCCGAGAAGATTGAGGCGACTTGATAGATGTCCTTCCTTTATTCTCCTTTTCCGTTGACGACACCCTACTTCGTTTCCACAAAGTAGAGATACAAGCAACAGAAGTGAGGGAGTCCTCTATCCATCGTTTATGTGGTTATAAGTGTCATACACCACAAGCCAGGTCAATAAATCTAGGATTCTAATGAAGTTGTTTCCTAACATAAGGATGAAATTCCATTGACATATTTAGAATCCATAAACAACGCCTTTTTCCCCACGTTTAAGAGGCACGGCCGCCATCCATAAACCATAAATATGATATGAGACTTAGTTTAAACTAAATAGTAATTTTATGTCACATAGATTTGGGCCATATCGACTCTTGGCACAATGAGTGTCTAATTTCACTTCTCTTTATACGAGGGAGTGGAGAGTTTCTCGACTAATCGAGACCACCCATCCTTGACCGGCAACCTGAGCCAGCCCCCACTTTCCACCCCACACTCACACTTTTTAGCTTGTTTTCTAATTACTACCACACTGTTTTACATATACAAACAATATTCTTTAATTAATTCCAGACACAGATTCTTTCATCCAGCCCTTCAAACATCACCAAAACATTTCTTTCTCAAACATGGTCTAATGAAGAGAGTCCTATAATTCAACAAAAATGAATCTTTCAATTATTCTTAAGAGTTGCCGCTACCCGCGGACTTTCTTTGTCTAACCAACAGAGCCTTTGCAAAGAATTTACTTATTCGCTAACCATGAAATGCGCATACTTTCCCAGTCGCTAACCGCAAGGGAACATCTCGCTAACCGCAAGGCATCCTGCTAACCGCAAGAGACAAAAAGAGATTTGATAACCTGAGCTTAATTTCTGCTAACTGCGGAATCACCTCGCTAACTGCGAGTTCCATATGGAAACAAGATATTCATTCAGCAATTGTTTTCTTTATGTGATTTCTCAAACAAGATTAACTAACTTCTAATATCAAACAGAGACAGTCTATCAAACAGTAATCATAAATCAAACAATTCTTTCTCTACTCTATGAAATCATATGCTTGTTACTTGTGATATAATCACGTTTTCTGGACAGTTTAAGGGAATTCTTAAACTTGACTTACCGGTCATCATGTATAATGATGCAGAATTATAAATTCATCTTACCAGATTAGCAACATGTTTGACTACCTCTCGTGGCTGAGGTTGGATGGCTTTGACTTCTTCCGCAACCAATACCTTCGCTTGAGCAACGTTTGGAGTAGTTGATGCCTTCCTCTACATCTTTCTTGGAGGTGGACTAACATGAGTGTCCTTCGAGCTTCGAGTCACTCGCTTCGGGGCCATCGTATCGTGGAAGAGAAGAGAGAAAGTGAGAAAGAGAACTCAAGAATTTGAGGGACAACACGATGATGGTAGAGAAAGAAGTTGGAGATGGAGATGGCTTGAGGGTAAGAGCTTGAGGGAGAGAAGGTAACTCCGATGTCAAGGCAAGAGATCTTCCGCTTTTGAGAGTGTGTGTCCCCAAAGTGAAGGGAGAGGGGTCTTTATATAGGCTCTCAAGGCCAGCTAAGAATAGAGGGAGGAAGGAGAGATAATTTTGCGCACGTTCACGGCCCTTTTTTTAAACAGACACGGATTTTGATGCGCGATTTTGAACCTCTTAGATGAAACTTGGCTTCCGAGACAAGAGATCTAAACTAAGCTCCTCCTCTCTTTCTTTCCTAAAAGTACTCCTCCTATTCCTTCTCCTCTAAAATTACTCCTCCTTTCCTAAAATTGCTCTCCCTTTCCTAAAATTACTCTCTCTTTCCAAAAGAGTCAACTCTTATCTTTAGATACAATCTTGAGGCTTAAGTTTCCCATCAACCTTATTGTTTTCAAGTGAATAAGGTTCATAATTAATAGTTCTAAAGTCCGATTTTTGATCCGATCGTTCCATTAGAATGCTCTTTGACTTAATAAAATGCAAACCTCAAATATTTGCAAAGTAAATCAAATACCTTTATTGAAAAATGTTGGGTACATTGCACTTAAAATGTATAACCAAAGGGTATGAAGGATGCAAACCATCATGATGCCTTATGTTCAAATAAATTTGACATGTAGCATAAGTTTTTACAAATAGTACCTCATCTTTACGTGTGCCCTTCCTTGATCTTTGAAAAAGGAGCTCATACTCCTCTATATCCATCCCACAAGCTCATGAAACCCCTTGCTATTTGTAACTGATTTGTCTTATCACTAGCTACTCTCTAAGGAGTCCCTCTTCTCTTTCTTGGATGTTTCCATAAATTCCCTTCCTTCTGAAAATAACCATAAGACTTCTTTTGTATCCTTTTGTATTCATAGCCACTCCATCCTTGATGCTCTTTTAGTGCTCAAATACTAGCCAATCAAGAGCCGATCTCCATCATACATTTCTTCAGAGAAATTTTCAAGAGCATAAACTATTTTTCTAAAATCTACATGCAACAATGAGGAAGTGGAAATTTTCAAACCTACATCTTTGTTCTCCATAGTCATATAATCTTTACATTCAATCCTGGCCTTGGATAAAATATCAACAAGTGAATTATCTTTACCTACAATGTGGTGAAATTTGGGATTTAAGATTTAATACAAGAAAGTCGATGTAGCATGGCAATATCTGATGTTGAACAACTCATTATCATTCCAAGAAGATGTAAGTAACTCATCTCAACCACCATTGTAGCACCCATAAAATATAGCTTTTCATACTTTAAAGAAGTTGCGACACTTAAAAGCTTTGTCTTAACTTTTGGATATGCTCTTTGCCAAGAGCTTAATACTTGAGCACCAAATCTTATTGCATACCTTTACCATTCTCATTGTCTAATAAAATTTCCCACCCAATTCCTATCTGGCTAGCATCAATATGCTACTGAAAAGCCTTGTCTATAATCAAATCACTTTCCTTTGGTAGAGGTACTGCTATGGGTCCAAACTTCTATGCTACATTTTTTATTTTTTATTTTCTTGCACCTTACCTACTTCAAAAATCCTCTTTAAATTTCTCCTTTAATATCTTCTTAAAATTGCATAAGAACTTCATACATGTCCAATGAATTTACTTTCACATAGTCAATCCTAGCATAAGCACTAGACTTCTCTGCTATCATTTTGTATTTTTTATTTTTCTTGCACCTTATCTACTTTTAAATCCTCTTTAAATTTCTCTTTAACTCCTCTTTAAATTGCATAAGAACTTCATACATGTCCACTGAATTTACTTTCACATAGTCAGTACCAGCACAAGCACTAGATTCAACAATAACTTCAAGTTCTCCCATTGTCTCCACAAAAGAGATTTCTTAAAAACTCCTTGAAAAACTTCATTTAAATCCAACACTTCAGATCATTGAAAGCCTCTTTGAACATTGCACACATATTGTTTTTTCCATTTTCATATATCACTCGTATATCATTACATTTTTTGTAAGATGTCAAACCTTTAGAGTTTAACCTCAATAATCTTGAAGAAAAAGCCCCTTTGCCATCAACAACCAGTGATTGAGTTTTTGTTTTACCATCATAGTCTATTGTATGATGGCACTCAAAAGAATAATGTATGTTTGTGTACTCTCTGAACTCCTTTTTCAGTCTTGTTAAAAGATGATCTTGAATGATAGCATTGTTCCTTGCATGGTCTACACATAAAATTAGAAATTGAATTTCTCTCTTACCATCTCTACTTATTTCTAGCATAAGAAAATCTATAATCCAAAACCTTTGTCTCCATCTGCACCATCGTAATAAAATGTTGATCTCTAATGGGAGAATGTTCTTGCACAAAGAAATTGTTTTCATCACTCACATCCCCAATTGAAACTTTAACATTCAAACATGCATCAAAAAGGTCTCATGGTAGAGCATTAGTAGTTTGTATCTACAATCCATGATCAGTATTTATTTGGCATGTTCCTTTCAAGTACAAACTCTTGGACATAAGATTGATCTTTGAACCATGATCAACTAAAGGAACAAAGGGCTCATCAAAATCTCCCAGCTTGAAACTCGTAAAATGATTTTTTAGATTTGTACCTATGTTTTTTCCTTTATGCAATTGCACATTTTTTACTTACCAAAAGCAAACTGGTTAGTATCCAAAATACTTTTCAATTTGTTTAAAAGGCCTTCCAATTTTGGTTGAGCACTTTGTACCCCTTGAGTCATTGCCATTTCATTCTCAACCCCATATGGTATATGATACTTCCTCATTGTAAAGTCTATGGTCTCTCCATGAAATTTTTGCTTAGCAATGCCCATTATTCCACCCAAAAGTAAACTCCACTTGCTGTTAAGTATCATCTCCTCTAGCAATTTCTTTTCTATGTAACCAATTCTATGGTAGGCTTCAATTTGTATGATGGAACCTCTTGGTTTACCTTTTTTTTTCTTTTTGGTCCATATCCATTGAAATCTCTAATATGGATAGATACATATTTGAATTTGGCTCCTCTTATTCTAATCACTAGTTCTGGTTTGTCTTTTTCATGTACTTAGCAACATCTCATTCTTGCTTTTGATTTTCTTTGACAACTGTCTCATTGTTTTGAGCATTAGCAATGTAAGAATATACTATAAGAGAATCAAAATGATCCTCCTAGTCACTTGTTTTCCTAATGCAATTGTCCACTTAGCACAATCTTTGATGGATGACCTTTCCCTTTTGGGTAGTCTGCAATGCATAAGGCCAAAGAGCTTCCTTCGCTTGAGCTTCATCATTAAAATCCATCTAAAATTTACTTTCTACGTGTAAAATGTAGGTTAGTACATCAACAATAGTAATAGTAACATGCATATCTTCCAACACCTTCTTTATGCCTCCCTTCCTAAAGTTGGTCTTAAGAGATATATTAGTTTCCTTTTAATGAATCAGTTTTCTAAATTTGGTATTGAGAGATAGATTAGTTTCCCCTACATGAATCATTTTGTCATCATCCACTTCCTCATCTTTGTCTTGGCTTGCTTTAATATGCTCCAATAGTGCCTTATTGGCTAATGCACTCATGTATCTAGTGCTTTTACCTGCTAGGTCTTCTTTCATGTTTGCAACTAGCTCCCATAGATCTTCCAAGTTTAGAGTGAGGTTGCCTTTTCAAACAATGATGTCTACCAAGGATTGATATATATATTTTTCCATGATAGAATGTTTCATTACATGGTGCATCTCTTTCAGAATATCAATGCTAGCTTGTCTTTGGTCCAATAGAGACTTGTGTTCTTGGATCTCTTTGTTGATATTCCACTTCTCAACATTGAGGTTTGATTTGTCCATCTTCACTTATTCAGTCTGATAGGCAACTCCCTAATAGTCTTTGTATGTTGTTCTCTTTCAAATTCTTCTTCAATTAGAATTTATTTCAGTTTAAGAACATCTCTTTTATATTGGTTGATAGTGATTCTCTCCTATTCTACTTGTTGCTTGAGGAGAGTCATATTAGAGCTTTGAATGCTGGCTTGAACCTCCATCATTTGGCCCACAATATTGACTATAGTGTTCTGCCCAGTTTGCATTGTGGCTTTACAGTCATTTTTACTGGTGTCTTGACTAGTGCTTTCTTTTTCATACCTGAATATTGGGATGTTGTATGGCATCACCATTTGTCTAGAAGTATTGATGATTGGATCCCCATCAATGGCTACTTTCTAAGGACCTATAGTCAGTCTAGTGCCCTTTGAACCACCATTGTGGTGAATGTTGTGGGATTGTGTCATGCCAATGGTGGTCTGTTAGAGGTCCCTGGATCTTTAGCTATCTAAGTTGAGCTATTCTCAAGATCAATAGTAGTCTTTGGGGTAGTACTATGGTCGTACCTACGTATGTTCTCTGTGTGTGTGTGTGCGCACGCACGCACGTGTGCGTGTGCGTGTGCGTGTGCGTGGACGTGGGCGTGGGCGTGGGCGTGTGCGTGTGCATGTGCATGGGTGTGTGTGGGTGCATGGGTGTGTGTGTAGATGTTTTAATTTTAATAAATACACACCAAGGTTCAAAAGACGACTGGCTAAAGATGTTTAGGCATAGATTAGTACAAAAACAACTTAGTCTTTGATTCATAATTGTACAGCATACTAAGAATGAAGTATCATTCCAAATGAGTTTATACAAGGGTATCAGAACTATCCCAGTTGAATCATCAAGTGTTTTCAAAGTCGGATTGCAGCAAGCTAGACCATTTTTAAGCCAAGATAGAGTTCTCACCTGCATCCATATAGTCAAGACAACATATATGTTAGACTTCTCTACGTATGGCAGGCTTCAAAGAACCTATCAGTTGTTATCCATGTCAAACTTTAAAAAAAATTAAACTAGCTAATGTCCTATACAAAGTAACCTTTTACTATGAGAGGAAGTCGACAACTCCATATCATCTTATGTAATTTCCTTAGTTAAAGCATTTGTATGAAAAAAACCCAGGTTTAGGTCAGCCAGCAAAAACCTTAGTTAAACGAGTAATCTTTTGCAATAGGCCTGCTTACCTATCAGCACCCATTTTAGTATCATAAAGAGATTGGTATCAAAACAGCAACAACTAGATTGAACTGCCTAGGAAGTATCAGCCAGAGTCAAAACAATGGAGCTCATTCTCAATGGTAAAAATTCTTTCAAGTCATCCCTTAAGTAGTGCCACAATGAACCATTAATAAGGTATACCAACAAAAGTTTTTAGATAGATTTTTACTCAAGCTTTAGTGAGCAGGCCCGAGATATCTTATCCAGATTTAAGCCATAGTTGGCCAGAAAGATTCCAACCAAATGTAGTGGAAAAAGGACCAGTATTAAGCCGGAAATCTAAGTATCAAGCTGCAAGTACAAAATCTGGCTACAACCAGTTCTATTCAAACCAGACCAGATCAGTATTCACTAGCTGTAGTGGAAATTGTATGTAAAAAACCAAAGCTAAGCCCAACATCCAAGCAATAGGTGCACATCAGATTTGTAATTCAAAAACAGTCTCCCCCAAATCATAATACCATAACAAACTTAGGTATTTAAAGCACCAGATCATTATCCATAAGTAGAGAGCAGGATTAGAAGACTAGATGTAGTGAAAAAAGGACTAGTACCCCCTGCTTAGTATAGAGATTTTTGTATTTTTGGATTTATCAAACCAGGACCAGATTGAAGGTATTAATCCAGTAATCAGTGGTATGTTTTAGATTTATCATCTCAAGCCAAGCAAGACAAAGTCTAGCAAGGTCTACACAAAAAAAGGAACGGATCTTGCAAAAGAACAACTCAGAGCAGTATTAGCCAGAGCTAGAGAAGTGTCGGCCAGAGCCAGAGCCAGAGTTGGCCAACCAGATGTAGTAAAATAAGAACCAATTTTTAGCTAATAGACTAAGTATCAAGCTGAATGTTTAGTGTTTTTTTAATGCAAGTAGCCTCCTCCATGCCATACCATACACAGGCAGGGATTTCATTAACGTAATCATGATCGAGTGATTACGTCAATAACTCTAGTATTTACACAAAAAAATCACATGATCACATTAATTGTTAACGTGACTTTGATTTTGACTTGCAAAAACCTATAGAGCCGGTTAACCCTTCGAGGTTTCCATTTTCCCCTGTGGGGCCCGCCGGGCTTTTTCATTTTCCCGACGGGTCCGCCGAGTATATGCAATAGTAAATATAGTAAATAGTGTGCTAACCGCGGTCTTTTAGCTAGGCAAATCCTTGGGGAGTGTATTAAAGTGCCAGGTATAGTCATCTCCTTGTGAATTGAACTAACGTTACAAAGTCATAGGTCCTTTTTTTGGGCCGAACGTGATTCTTAATTTGGTAACCACTTCTAAAAAATTTTAATTCGTTTACTGACATAAAGGTACGAAACCAAAACAACTGAAGCCATCGGTCCAAATGAGGGCTGTAATTGGTTTTAGAAGATGAGCATATATAAATGACGAGTCGATAGTCAAGGGTCGGATGTCCTATACTAGTGTACCGGGCATATAAGATCCTTGAAGTCTTGCATTTGAGTTGATTTACACTTGTCACTCCACAATATAAGAGCTATAATCCTTGATTGGGTTAAAATAACTTTTATATATTGAATTGGTTGCATGGGTGGGCTACAATCCTTCATTGGGTACAAGTAGTCCTCAATTGAGTGATTATATTGAAGATTTATTTGTGTTAGTTCATGCATTGGTTTATACAGAGAGTGCATTATGTATTACGATAATTATTAGTGCATGAAATGACCAATCATATATTTTATTGCTTTCGTTTGTTTTTTGGTGGCAAATAAAATTAGATGTGTCTTATTGTTTGCAAATCAAAGTGGACATATAGATAATCATTATAATAATAATTGCATAGAGAGATTCATAGCATTGTTATAGTTAGTATGCCATGCATAGACTACATTGCAATGTGTATGGTTGCTCACAATATAGGTGATCGATATGTGGATTGACTAGCGTGCATTGAAAATCTCATATTGTGCATCATGGTTACTTTCATATTGAATGGCTTATAAATTATAATATGTATTGAAAATAAAAAAAATGTTTCAAAAATTGAACATCTTGTTCTTTTGTCTTCAATTTTAATTTAAAAGCAATGGAGCAAAATGTGGGCACAAGTGGTACGAAGAAGCCAAAGAATAAAAAAGCTTCTGGAAAAGAGTGGGATTATGCTCACAACATATGCATCGGATATATGAGGTGGCAATGTAAATTTTGTCACACAACAAAATGAGGTACATATTAGGGATCATTTTCTGGGTCGGTAGTGCTCTTCTCTCTCTTTCTCTCTCCCTCTACACATCTCTATTGCGTTCTCTGTTTCCCTCGCTCTCAAGGGAAAGGTAAAAGGAACCATCATTGAAGCCACTAATGCAAGGAAAAGAAGTGAAAGATTTGTGGAAACGAAAAACCTAGATCTTCACCATTTCAATTTTGCTGCACCTGACACCTCGCCTATCCACTGGCATGTCGTTCTCAATTTTCTAAATCATGAGATGCACTATCATTTGATCTCCTTTCTTCTCCAAAATCCTCTGATGAACTTGCATCTGGTTCCCTTAGTTTGTCGAAAATCTGGGATGCGTTACCATCTGAGTCCCTTACTACTACGGAATCCTGTGATGAGCTATCATCCGGTTTCCCTAATTTTTTCTCTGGACTGGATATTGTCCTCTTGGTAGGATAAGTCAATGAGCCGGAATGCATTCCAAATTCTTGATTAGCATGTCCCATAAGTCTTTGAATAGAGTCAAACTTCTATTCCAAACAAGACTGTTGAATCTCTTTTGAACTTTGCACTTGCTGCACCACTGTAGCACATTCCACTGCAACCTTCATGAGCATAGCCTTTAGCATAGCACCACATAGCATCTTCACCTACATGTCTTCACCAATAGGCTTGGACTCCTCGACTCGGTCTCTATCAGGCATATCGGCTTGCACTTCTGTCTGCTCCTTACATACATTTACCGCATCTCTACTCACATGCAAGAGATCAAATTCCTCATACCTTGACTGGGATATCTCGGTTTCCAAAAGCGTATATGCATCCATAGAACTGCTATTCTATCACCTCTTCCGTCTCAAGATTTGGAATCTCATCAATCTTAACCGCTTCAACCTCCTCTGAAAACCTCACCTTCTCATCTCTAGCACCCACCAATGGAGCTTGAACAATCATACATGGACTTGTTCATGCATCCTTTGCCTGATCTAGAACCACCGACACCTCTTCCACAGTTGGAGCCTCTCTAATTGGAATCTTGGGCATAGAAATTGCTCCATCTCTTTGGATCCATAGAACCCTCGGTTCCTCTTGCATCAACATATCCTTTTGCATCGACTTGGCTTGACTTCCACCACATCAACCTGCTTTGGCATCACTTGAATTGACAAACCTTTCTCCTCACTTTACCACGGACTAGGGGTAGGAAGACTTGAATCACACCATCTCTAATCAAACTGCTCTCCATAAAAAACAAACTATAATCACGGAGCCAAGTTTCCTCATCTGAATATCAGAAAACCCAACCACATCCTCTTTAACAACACTTGCTCTTCAAAACCCGCACATTTGGCATCACCAAAACCATCACATCATCTTCAAATAGGAGCAATCAACGTGCTCCTCAATGGGAAGTTCCAAGGATTTCATTAACGTAATCACGATCAGGTGATTACATAAATAACTCTAGTATTTACACAAAAAAATCACGTGATCACGTCAATTGTTAACGTGACTTTGATGATGACCTGCAAAACTCTATAGAGCCAATTAGCCCTCCGAGCTTCTGTACTTTGCCTGCGGGACCGGCCGGGCTTCTTCGTTTTCCCAGCACGCCCGCCGGGCAAATGCAGTAGCCCGGCGGGCCCGGCGGGAAAACGAAAAAGCTCGGCGAGCGTAATTATATATAGTAAATAGTGTGCTAACCCTGGTCTTTTAGCTAGGCAAATCCTTGGGGAGTGTATTCGAGTGCCGGGTATTGTCATCTCGTTGTGATTTGACCTAAGGTTATAGAGTCACAGGTCCTTTTTTGGGCCGGACGTGATTCTTAATTCGGTAACCACTTCTAAAAAGTTTTAATTCGTTTACCGAAATAAAAGTACAAAACCAAAACAATTGAAAACTTGGGGAATCATGCTCATTGCGAAGAAGCCATTGGTCCAAATGAGGGCTGTAATTGGTTTTAGAAGATGAGCATATGTAAATGACTAGTCGATAGTCAAGGGTCGGATGTCCTCTACTAGTGTACCGGGCATATAAAGATCCTTGAAGTCTTATGTTTGAGTTGATTTACAATATAAGTGCTATAATCCTTGATTGGGTTAAAATAACTTTTATATATTGAATTGGTTGCATGGGTGGGCTACAATCCTTCACTGGGTACAAGTAGTCTCGAATTGGGTGATTATATTGAAGATTTATTTGTGTTAGTTCATGCATTAGTTTATACAGAGATTGCATTATTTATTACGATAGATTATTAGTGCATGAAATGACCAATTATATATTTTATTGCTTTCGTTTGTTTTTTTGTAGCAAATGAAATTAGATGTGTCTTATTGTTTGCACATCAAAGTGGACATATAAATAATCATTATAATAATAATTGCATAGAGAGATTCATAGCATTGTTATGGTTATTACCCCATGTATAGATTACATTGCAATGTGTATGGTTGCTCACAATATAGGTGATCGATATGTGGATTGACTAGCGTGCATTGAAAATCTCATATTGTGCATCATGGTTACTTTCATATTGAATGGTTGTTAAATTATAATATATATTGAAAATAATTTTTTTTTTCAGTTTGTAACATCTTGTTCTTTTCTCTTCAGTTTTTATTTAAAAGCAATGGAGCAAAATGTGGGCACAAGTGGTACGAAGAAGCCAAAGAATAAAAAAGCTCCTGGAAAAAAGTGGGATTATGCTCACAACATGTGCGGCCGATATATGGAGTGGCAATGTAAATTTTGTCACACAACAAAATTTGGTGGTGCACCACGTATTTTTCTGGGTCGCGCTAAAAACAATTGTAGAAAATGTGAACATTCTCAAGTACCTGCAGTTGCAAAGCGTTTGAGAGAAGAGCTCGCCAAGAAGGGTGGCAAGTAACGACAGATATATAGCTCTGTGCCTTCGAATCAAGAGTTCCCAGAGCCAAATATTAATACTGCAGATCCTGTAGTGATGCCAACTAACCTTGGAGAGCAACCTACGCAAGGAGAGGAAATTCCAGGCAGTATTCCTTTTAAACGTCACAATGAATGTGGACTTTGTCAAATGCGTCAAAAATCATTACATCAAAGCTTTCGAGTGCAGTCTCTAGAAGAAGCACAAACAGCACTCGCCAAAGCACTATTCTTTACTGGAAGTGCTTTGGTCATGGTAGACAGCAATCATTGGAAGGCTTCTTGGAAGAAAATCGGTGAGTTTGGTCCAGGATTTTCAACTCCTTCTTATCACACCATAAGAAATGTTTTCTTGGACAACTGTTACATCGAAGTCAAAGAGCGTGTTGGCAAAAAAATACTTGGGAATATTTCACTTTCAGGATGTACTATTGTGAGTGATGACTGGTCAAATGTTCAGAGAAGACCATTGATCAATGTAATGCTGGTTTGTCCAAGGGGAGAAACGTTTATAAAGGAGATTGATAGTTCTGGTGCAATTAAAAGTGGCAAATATATTTCTAAGATCTTGATTGATGTAATTAAAGAAATTGGTGTTGAACATGTCATTCAAGTTGTGATGGACAACGCAAAGAATTGTAAAAACGCCAATAGATTAATAAAGAAGTGCTTTCCATACATTTTTGCCAATGGTTGTAATACGCATAGCTTGAACTTGGTGCTGAAAGATTGGTACACTAGCAAAGAAACCATATGGTTCGCCAAAATAATTGATATAACACGTCAGGTTGTGAAATTTATCTTGAAACGACAAAGAGTGCTCAATTTGTATAGGATGCGCATGTCAGTGATGTTGAAACTTCCTGCTGAAACTCGGTCATGAACACACTTTTATACCTTGGAATCACTTCTCTGTAATAAATACGTTGTGATTGACACATTCAATTGCGCGGCCTTTGATGAATGGCAGCTTGAGCAGAAAGAAAAAGTGAAAGATAAAATTACATGTCTACATGGCAATGTAAATAAGGTTGCTTGGTGGAGGAGTGTAATGGATGCATACCATGTAATGATGCCCGTTATGTTTGCGATCTGCAATCTTGATCAAAGGGCACCAAACTTGGGCAAAGTGTGGATGACATGGTGGTCAGTCCAACAGAGTCTTGAAAATCCTGAAGAGTTGAAAGAGTCTGTAGTAGAGAAGGAGTGGTGATTACCATTCTCTGGCAAACAGCAAAAAATTTTGGCTAAGTATTTTCATGCAAGGTGGAAGAGCACTCATAGTCCACTCCATATTGTTGCTTACATGCTCGATCCAGAGTATTGGAATTTAGATCTGATGTCCAATACAGAGGTGGTAAGTGATTTCTATCACGTGGTCAACACGTTCTACTCCAACGTTCAGGACCGAATTGATTGCATCAAAGAAATGAGTGCGTTTAGATTAAAAGAAGGTCCTTTTGCGAATGATTTTTTACAGGTAATGGCAAAAGAGAAACCTGCATGGAAGTGGTGGATGATAAATGGTGGAGAGCATTGCTCTACCTTACATCCCCTTGGAATGAAAGTACTCGCACAATGTGCAACAAACTCAAGTTTAGAGAGAAACTGGAGTATGTACAAGTATGTTCACGACACTATTCGCAACAGACTATTAGTAGACAGAGCAGAAAAATTAGTGTATATGTTTTAACGAAAAGATATTGAATCACATCGAAATTGCTGGCTACGAGGAGGAAATGCCAACCTAGTTGTATGATTGTCAAAACAAAGATGAAGAAGAGTTCAATGTTGGTGTATCTCAATGCACTATAGACAAAATAGAAGAGAATTTGATAATAGATGTGGAGGTTGAATTACAAGGGGAACCACAACACTCAGACTTAGAACCAGATAACAACTCAACTAATTCAATATAGCTTGAGAGTAGAACGAGTAAATGTCAAAAACCATTGTAAAAGACCTTGTATTCAAATGTGTTTTGAGTAATTACAATGCTTCATATTCGCGATAGTACATTGTATGTAGATCTCAATTGTGTTGCCCTGAAGCAGCATCTTGCTCATCAAACAGATTTCTAATTGTGCTAGGGGTATCTGGGAGTGCTTGCTTGAATTTATATTTGTTTTCCATGCCAAACATAATATATATTCCTTGTGGAATATCTTGAGAATAGATTGCGCATCGACTACTATTTTGCATTAAAAAAATAAGACAAACTAAATGATAATAATGACCACATGTCAATGTATAATATCCACTCAATCCATCAAAATTCTTGTAGCAAACTGGACATTGGGAAGATGAGGATGCATCTGAAGTAGACGAAGGAACCAACTCCGGATGCATGACAAGGTGGCTGATTTGTGTCCCTTGTACAAGTGTTGGATTCACTCGCTGTGTCAGATTTTGAACGTCCTGACTTAAGCGGTGAATGATTTTCTCCATCCAGACTTGTGAGGGTTGGGGTGTTTGGGTGGCTATAGAAAGCCGTGTTATTTCTGCATCTTTCTTTGTCAATTGTGTCGTGTAAATATCCTTCTCTCTTTTTAACTGTAGGTCGGCACCTTCCACTATCAATGCCAGCTCATCTCGGGTGAAAGTGACACCACTCTCCCTTAAATCATGAGTGTCAACAGCTGGCTCCTTTGACGAGAATTCTACTAGTCGCTGTTGTGCAAAGTGAACATATAACATTTTTGCAAAATATAGCGCACAATCTGCATTGTGCAGGGGATGGCCATAAAGCTCCAAATAAATCCTCTCAGCGTTATCTTTGATTGCATCATGGTTGCACTTCAAAACCTTCCACCTTCCTGTCTTGATATCTGCGTCCTCACATGGCCATATTGTCTTGATCGTGTCCTTTGTCACTTCTTTATTGATCTCTTTCCATTGCATATAGTTCGGATTTGCCCACGTTGAGAGTCAGCGAGCAATACCGTCGCTTGTAGTGCCGACATGCCGTGTGCCAGAGACTTCATGCGTTGAAATGCATTAACAGCCGCTTGTTGTTGATCATCAAGTAGTGATTGGGTGCCACTATATTGTTCTTCATTAGCCATTTTCTCTTAGAGCTGCAATCAACAGATATACAAATATTCAATATCATTGGCAAATATATATTCTCATTCATTGGGACACTGCGCGGAATCCACTAAATCAAACCACAACAAATGCAACTAATTCAACCACAAGGAAAATTTGAAATACTGACAGTTAAATGATAAATTTGAAATGACTAAAGGTAATTGACTCAATTAGGTGAACCACTTCAAACCAGATAATACACTTCAATAAAAAAAGGAATACATTGGACAAGACATATGTATATCATAGAAATGTTTAAATCGGATAAAATGATGGGGAAAGTTCAACAAGTGGATGTTGGATAGGGTTAGGGTCTGTCTTTAAATGTTCTTTGAAAAATATCAACACGTCAGAAGCATTCCTTCTTTGGTCTCTCTCTTTTAACTTCATCCAACAATCTACTTTAATTCGAATAGCCCTCATAACATCTTCGTCCAGGTGGTGAAAAATTTCTTCTAGAAAATAACTTTTTTGGCTACACTCCAAAAATCTGCCAGCATGTCAAATAGGTAGCCCAATGCATAAATGTCACTCGCTTTTGTGTATGCATCTGTGCACTGTGGATCGTATAGTTCAGGAGCGAGCAATCCACGGTCACCTAGCCATCTCGGCATTCCCTTCTCTCTGTCCATTCAAAACTGCTTCGTCCAACTGTTCTCAGCATCATACCCCAATCAATGATGTTGACGCAGGGTTTATTGACCCGAGTAAATTCCAACATTATGTTAAATGGATGAAGGTCACTGTGCACTATACCGGCCAAGTGGGCAGCCGCAACGCCGTCGATTAAGGCATGAAAAATGGTTGGCATCTGCTCGATCATTGCTTTGATCTGCACCGTGTCTATCTCGCTTACAGGAAGATTTGCTACAGGCAATGACCTCCAACCATGTTGTAGCCTGTGCATGTGTCGTTTGAACAATCCGTGAGCGAACGGTAAGAGAACATCATGTCACCCACGGTACCCCCATTGTAGTATGGGAATATCGTGATCCAAGGAGCCTCTGTAGTAAACCCAATGGACCTTACAATGGAGGGGTGAAGTGTTTGCATTCCTTACTCTGTCTGAAAGATGTCAAATTTTGCCTCACTCCCTCCCTTGTAACATTTTTCCACATAAGCAATGTGGTCTGGAAAAAATGAGATTCCTTTGATGGTGTACAATGTGCACACATTGAAGGAGCCTGCTCCAATCCTCATACCTTCTACCAAGGCTTCATGAGGGATGCCGACAAGATGAGTGCACTTTGCATTCAAAGCAATGCGCATGATTGTGCCGGTGCCGCTGGCATCGGATCGACCTCCCAAAGCTGCTTGCGCATCTTGGGCCATCTTCAATCTCTTGGGTAAGGCTGCTTGGCCCTGCGCTTTCACACGCTTCATCTTTACCTTTTGTTCTTCCCAAAATTTATCCCAGAGCTCTAATTTTGACATGTCGCAGGTAGGTGGGATGTCTTCCTTTAAGTCTCTGCAACATACTTTCATATTGCCCAACACTGTCCTGACCTTGTGGTGGGGGTCAAATTCTCGTATCCCTGCTGGAAGCAACAACTCGTATTGGCCTTCAAGTCACAACCTACACTCTGTGTTCTCCCATATAGCGCTAGTGATGTCTTTGATGTAGACATTGCTTTCACTAATCTTCTGTATGCGATCATCTGCACATGATGAGATTGCCAAAATACAACCTACACTCTGTGTTCTCCCATATAGCGCTAGTGATTTCTTTGATGTAGAAATCGCTTTCACTAATCTTCTGTATGTGATCAGCTGCACATGATGAGATTGCCAAAATACATTCTTTACGAATGGCACACATAATACATTTCTTTTGATCTAGCGTCATATTTGCACTGGTCAATAAAAAAACAGCATATCAAATACAAATTCATGGTTGCGAATGACACTAACACTCTCACACCATCTCAAGTAAACTCTTAACCACCACTTGAAGACTTTAACAAATGTGCAAGGAAATATTGATAAAAAATGAAAATAATCTTCACTTAAAATTGCAATCTATTAAACGTGTAAAATGCAATTCAAACAAGTGTTTTATAAGAACTTAATTCAGATCAAACAATACATGTTAACAGTCTGACACATTTCAACATATATTGAATTTTTAACTTATATTTTTCTCCTTGCGCATATACTAATTCAAACAAAGCACACACTGACTTAAAAACTTCAAAAACATTTAAAACATTGGAAGTATACAAATTGGACTAGCAAATTGTGTTCACACACTTTTTTACATAGAATTTATGTAGATGTAGCAATCAAAAAGCGATGATAATTGATGCTCTTTAAAAAGATACAAAAGAATATTTAACATGCAAGTTGTGTGCATTTAGATTTTTTACAGAGAATTTATGTAAATGAGGCAATAAAAATAGCAATAATGCTTGAGAGTCCTTCAAAAAGAATAAAAAAGAATATTAAATTGTGTGCAAATATTTTTTTACATATGATTTATATAAATGGAACATTTAAAATAGCGATGATTGATGAATAAAGTATTCTTTTGAATATGATTAGCTAGTATATAATTTCAAATGGACAGTTAAAAACAACAAAACCAAACAATTCATACATTTTGTATATGAAATACTCTTCACAGCCGCGTTACCGACCACGTATTTCATATACTTGATACTTAAAAAATTAACTGCACATGCACATACAAATTATATGACGTTCGTACGGCGGGGTTAACGACCTGAACGCCACATTTATGCAAAAACAGATGCTTCTAACAAACGACACTCTATTAGCCGCGTTACCGATTGAGTGCCTCCTGAATCTAAGGAAAAACAATGGCCTGCATACGAACATCATATAGCCGCGTTACCGATCAATGCCCATATGTTTTTTGGGAAATGGGAAGGGAAGTTGACTTACCATAAGGATACTAGATTCGCCGCGTTACCGACGTAGTACCCAGACAGTAAGCCAATACTTACCACAAGGACACCATCTTCCCCGCGTCACAGAGGTGATGCCCCCGTGATAAGCATTGTTCCGTAGAACAGCTTACACACACACACTCCCATTGTGTGGTAAGGTACCTTATTACTGTTGTGCAATACAACAAAAGGCACGCTACCTCACAACGCATACACACACACAACACATACTCGGATCGTGTGGTCAGGTACTCTGTTGTTGCTACACAATGCGACGCAGAGCACGCTCCCACACGATCCCCTCTCTCTCTCTCTCTCCTCTCTCCTCTCGATGTACCTGCAAAGGTGACCGATGAGCTCTCTCTCTCTCTCTGTCACAGAGAAGATGAAAGCAAGACAAAATAACACCCAGCGGGCCCGATCAGACCCGCGTATATATAATTATGTGAGCCCGCTGGGCTTTTTAGTATTCTCGGTGGGCCCACAAGGAAATTGATAAACCCTGGCGGGCCCGCCAGGAATTCTGAAAAGCTTGGCGGGAATTTAGTGGGTTTGCAAGTCGCCCTTAACCGGGTTCTGTGTGATTATTTTTAGTATAATCATGTAAATGTCTCAATAAGACCTTGTGATCACACAAAATTTGATGTAATTACATGAATATTAAATCCCTGTACATAGGTGGTAGAGCAAAAAAAAGCCAGACCAGCACTTCACAAGGCCAGATCAGAAATTAAGCCAATGCTTTTTTTATGAAAACCATATTATGTATGAAGCCAAACCAGGAAAAAGCCAAACCATGTTATAATCCTGCAAAACCATAGAGGCGAGTAAGTAGTGAAAGGATCTAGCAACAGTTTAGAGAAGAATTTGCCAGAGTAAGAGAAGTGTTAGAGAAATGCCAGCCAAAGACGGAGCCATAGCCAGAGCACCAATGTTTTAGATTTTTTGCAAATTGAATGTATCATATCCAGAAAAACCGCTGCAATATTCCAAAATCAAATTTTGCAGCATAACTAGCAATGCCACCATTCTTACCATAAGTATCAATTTTAATTCAAAGAAACATCAATTTCTTAAAAGTTTCCATGATAAGTTTCCTTGAATCTTCTCATAACCCACTAGAATATGAACCATCACATAATATTTCAGAGTATCAACTAGTGTGATCACTTAGAGCAATTTCCCCATATTGCCATAGTATACCACATTTGGGTAACAACCTGATCAGAAACCATAGAATTGATGCCACTTTATTGTTAAGCAACAAAAAAGTACAGTGAGTAAGTATGCAAACAGTACCAGGCAGGAAGCAAAAAGGAAACATCAATTGATGTGCAATTAACAGTGTCAAGTTTATCAAACATATGCTTTAGCTAAAGAAAATCCCAAATGTACATTTCTACCAAAAATTTAGAGCAAAAATGTTTGATTTAGAGTTTTACTCCAAAAACCTGCAACATCGGATCAGGTACACCTTCTATTAACATTAGTAAAAGACTAAAAAGAATTCTCAGTAAACATTAATGGCGGTGATTAAAACCTTTGAAGTGAAGCCATCATCACAGCAGCAGCTTATTGTGAAGCCAAGCATCAAACAAACCTAACCCCATCTACACCAAGTATGAGTGAGTAGTGGAAGAGGCTGCAGATACCGCAGTTATGCGAGCAATCCCATCCAGATCGTGAGCGGGCCCTAAAGATGAGGAGTAATTATGAAGAAGACGAGCTACAAGCCTAGCCAAGCCACCAACATCATCAGAAAGAGAAGCACCACTCGTGGAGCCTGTTGAGTGAAAGGAGGGAAGGGGGAAAATGGCAATAGGAAAAGCCTCACTGTGGTGTTATGCTAGGAGGAGCCATAAAAGGAAGGGGAGTTTTTTTTATAAAAAACTATTTACCTTTTAAGGTTAGCACCTCAAGGGATAGTTCCCACTTATTCCTTATTCTAAGGGTTGAATCCACAAGGGAAAGATCCCACTAAGTTAGGCTTTTAGTGGTCCACATTCAACCATGCTAATCAAGATAGCATAGTAGGCCAGCAACACTAAAATCAGATAACATTTCAGAGTTTCCCTACCCAAACTGGAGATCATTATGCTATGAGAAGACTGCTTGTCAATATAGGAGGTGTATAGTAAAGCATATGGTAAACTTCCAAATGGAAGCAGCTTAAGTCTAAATTAAGTGCATACAGTTAGATATCACAGTTTTTAGTCAGATAAAGTGGTTCAAATCACAATCAGAACCCCTTTAGATGCTATCATGGTCAGCTGTTGTGACAAAGTGTGTGTGTGTGTACCCGCCCTATCCCAAGCGCCATACACAATGGGTTTCGACAGTAGACCCATTGTGTATGGGCCTACTGCCTCATCAGAAAGATGAGTTTTTAAATTTCTTTAGTATAGCAGAGCTAAGTAGGAGTGACCCTAAAGAGGGAAAAATGTCTACAATATCAGATATAGTCCTCAAGGAAGACATTACTCTTGTAGGAGTTTTAAGGCTTTGTCAGTCACTTTAAAATAAGTATGGTTGTCATTGAGTACCCGTTGGATGATAAATGTCAAAATTGTTCTCTTGTTCCAAAAAGTCAACATATGAGTAATAGGTAGCATGTACCAGTAATTGTCAAAATACAATTTGCAAAATCATATGTAAGTAGAATTGGATTAACCTGCTGCTTAAAACCGAATGAGCCATAAAGACTACAATAGTCATGAGTAGGAATCCAATCTATAGTCAAGGAAAGACCTCCTAACACCTGTCAATCAGTCAAGGAATTATAGACAGTGGGTCAATCCAATCCTAGAGACAAGAAGAATCCAAAGCCAGCGTCCTGGTCCACCCAATTGCCTAAGAGGGCATGGTTTGTGTGTGTGTGTGTGTGTGTGTGTGTGTGTGTGTGTGTGTGTGTGTGTGTGTGTGTGTGTGTGTGTGTGTGTGTGTGTGTGTAGCTATTCTAATTTTAATAAATACACACCAAGGAACAAGACATTCAGAAGACGACTGGTTAAATATGTTTAGGCAAATATTAGTACAAAAAAAACTCAGTCTTTGATTCATAACTGTAGTACAGCATAATAAGAATAAAGTATCATTCCAAATGAGGTTATACAAGGGTATCAAAACTATCCCAGTTGAATCATCAAGTGTTTTCAAAGTCAGACTGCAGCAAGCTAGACCATTTTTAAGCCAAGATAGAGTTCTCACTTGCATCCATATAGTCAAGACAACAGATATGTTAGACTTGGCTATGTATGGCAAGCTTGAAAGAACCTATCAGTTGTTATCCATGTCAAACTTAAAAAAAATTTAGACTAGCTATCGTCCTATACAAACTAATCCTACTAGAATTGCTTCATATGTTAAAATACCTTTTACTGTGACAGGAAGTTGACAAGTCCATATCATCTTATGTAATTTCCTTAGTTAAAGCATTTGTATGGAAAAAAACCCAGGTTTAGGTCAGCCAGCAAAAACCTTAGTTAAACGAGTAATCTTTTGCAATAGGCCTGCTTACCTATCAGTAGAGATTGGTATCAAAAAAGCAGCTAGATTGAACTGCCCAGGAAGTATCAGCCAGAGTAAAAAAAAATGGAGCTCATTCTCAATGGTAAAAATGCTTTCAAGTCATCTCTTAATTAGTGCCACAACGAACCATTAATAAGGTATACCAACAAAAGTTCTTAGATAGATTTTTACTCAAGCTTTAGTGAGCAGGCCCGAGGTATTTTTATCCAGATTTAAGCCATAGTTGTCTAGAAAGATTCCAACCAGATGTAGTGAAAAAATGACCAATATTAAGCTGACAATCTAAGTATCAAGTTGAAGGTACAAAATCTGGCTACAACCAATTATACTCAAACCAGACCAGATCAGTATTCACTAGCTGTAGTAGAAATTGTATGTAAAAAAACAGATCTAAGCCCAACATCCAAGCAATAGGTGAAGGTCAAATTTGTAAGTCAAAACAGTCTCCCCCAAATCACAATACCATAACAAACTTAGGTATCTAAAGCACCAGATCATTATCCATAAGTAGAGAGCGGGATTAGAAGATTAGATGTAGTGAAAAAAGGACTAGTACCCCCTACTTAGTATAGAGATTTTTGTATTTTCATATTTATCAAACTAGGACCATATTAAAGGTATTAATCTAGTAATCAGTGGTATATTTTAGATTTATCATCTCAAGGCAAGCAAGACAAAGTCTAGCAAGGTCGGCACAAAAAAGGAAGGGGATCTTGCAAAAGAACAGCTCAGAGCAGTATTAGCCAAAGCCAGATCTGGCCAACCAGATGTAGTAAAAAAAGAACCAATTTTTAGCTAATAGACTAAGTATCAAACTGAATGTTTAGTGTTTTGTTAATGCAAGTAGCCTCCCCCATGCCATACCATACACAGGTGGTAGAGCAAAAAAAGCCATACCAGTACTTCACAAGGCCAGATTAGAAATTAAGCCAATGCGTTTTTTATGAAAACCAGATTATGCATGAAGCCAAACCAAGAAAAAGCCAAACCATGTTATAATCCTGCAAAACCATAGAGGCCAGTAAGAAGTGAAAGGATCTAGCAACAGTTTAAAGAAGAATTTTCTAGAGCAAGAGGAGTGTCAGAGAAGTGCCAGCGAGAGCCAGAGCCATAGCTAGAGTACCAATGTTTCAATTTTTTTACAAATTGAATGTATCATATCCAATAAAACCACTGCAATATTCCCAAATGATATTTTGGCAGCATAACTAGCAATGCCACTATTCTCCCATAAGTTTCAATTTTAATGCAAAGAAACATCAATTTTTTAAAAGTTTCCATGATAAGTTTCCTTGAATCTCCTCATAACCCACCAGAATATGAACCATCACATAATATTTCAAAGTATCAACCACTGATCAATTAGATCAGTTTCCCCATATTACCATAATATACCACATTTAGGTAACAACCTGATCAGAAAACATAGAATTGATGCCACTTTATTGTTAAGAAACAAAAAACTAGAGTGAGTAAGTATGTAAACAATACGAGGCAAGAAGCAAAAAGGAAACATTAGTTGATGTGCAATTAACAGTGTCAACTTTATCAAACATATGCTTTAGCGAAAGAAAATCCCAAATGTACAGGTCTGCCAAAAATTTAGAGCAGAAATGTTCGATTTAGAGTTTTATCCCAAAACCTTGCAACATCGGATCATGTATACCTTCTATTAACATTAATAAAAGTCTAAAAAAGCCAGTGTGCTAGAATGCTAAGTAAACATTAATGGCGGAGAATAAAATCTTTGAAGTGAAGTCATCATCATAGTAGTAGATTATTGTGAAGCCTAGCATCAAACAGACCTAACCCCATCTACACCAAGTCTAAGTGAGGGAGTTCCCCTCACCTTATATAGTGGAAGAGACTGCAGACGCCACAGCTATGTGAGCAATCCCATTGATATCGTGAGCGGGTCCTAAAGATGAGGATTAATTAGAAGAAGATGAGCTGCAAGCTGTTGAAAGGACGCCCTTTCAACAACGTTTTCACAAAGATTCCATTAAGATTCCTCAAAGATTCTATAAAGATTCCACATGAAGATGGTGATGAAGTAATGAAGATGAAGATGGATGCTACAACATGAAGATACGAGTTCATGGACGTCATCGAATATCCCGTTATTATTATTTTGAGCCATTACGGCCACTTTTGTAATGTTTACGGGAACCTCATATTTTAAATCGACACTTGTATTTTGGTCGCAGTTGCTTGTATCATGAGTAAAGCCAACTTAGTTTCTTGTAATTAAGCTCAGTAGAAGCCTAAGGACAATTCAGGTCATCTGGCCAGACATTAGGTTTGAGGGCTTTGTATATAAGCTAAAACCTAAGGCTTTGTAAAGGACACATTACATTATCTCAAATAATATACAGTCGTGGGTTCTGCAGCACACAGAAGTGAGCTTCACGCACACACACACCGTTGCGCACACTAATCACATTGCAGATATGAGAGTAGGAGCATGTTAGCATCGAGGAGCTCTCCGCGTCGACGCAAGCAATGCAAGCCAAGGACCACATCACGAGCCCGCCTGCTACGATCTATATTTGGTCGTAAGTACCTCAAACGACATCCGTTCTGAATGATCGAGTAGTCTTTAGAATCAGGGCAAGAATCTCTTTGTGTTGATGTCTTTGTAGATCAGTTTCGGACACTTTGGAAATTGTTGTTTTGAGTCTATCGCGACAGTGATTAGAGATCTTACAATTATGGTTTTCAGGGTTTAGGTGTTTGGCCATATAGGATATGTCCTTGTGAGTCTTGCCCTCCGATTTCAAGTCATTCTGATATGATTTGAGACTGTTTCGAGCTTGTAGTGTTTCGTAGGATGCGTTGTCTGTTTCTTTGCCTTATGGTAGTGTTATGGTAGGATTAGTGACTGTAGAGTGTTGTTCGTGTCTAGCTCAAGGTCAATGACAACCCAGAGATTGCCTCCATACCCTAGTCGGGTCAGCTACGTTCTCGGATTGACAGTTTGTTGGTCTGTGTTCTCGTTGTGCTCCATCGTCCGTCGCGGCGTACCCGCTAACATTGGCGCCGTTGCCGGGGACGAAGCGCCTAAACTAGCGTAGACCACATCACTCGTGTTTGATAGTATAGCGTTTCTCTAGAGTTTTCTAGAGTGTTGTCACCATTTGCCTTCTTAGTGGGAAGTCAGAGAGCTGATCTCTTGACTGAGGGATAGCCAGGGAGCCTGCGTCTGGCCGAGGTGGTCCACCAGGAGGTTGAGGTATGGTTATATTATTTTGTTGTGTGTTTAGATTAGGTTTTATGGTTTGTGTATTTGGTTGTGACTTATGGTTGTGAAGAACTTGAAAGAAAAAAAAAAACGCAAAAGGTAAGCAAGAGGCTGTTTGCTTGCCAGAAAGCAAAAACAACCATTCAACCATCCAAAGTAGGACTTTAGGTATGAAAATGTGCTTGAAAACACAAAAGGCGGAATTGTGTTGATTATGGTAAAAGTGCTCTAAAATGGTCGTTTGAAAGCCGATTTGAGTGCTTGTTTTTGCATTGGAGACCTTAAGGTAGGGAGGAAAACACAGATTTGGTCCAATCCCAAAAAAAACTAAAAAACCCAAAAAAAAATCTGAAACCAAATCTGTAATTTTAAAAAAAGTTTGACCTCAAGACCTTGTTTTGCATATGCTCTAGAGCTTGTATGTGAAATTTCAAAGAATTTGCATCAGTGCTTGTGCATCTAAGTGGGAATTTGCTTTTTCTGAGTGTAAGGAGTATTTGGGTGAAATGCTTGAATCCAAAGGAAAAGAAGTCCAAATTGAATGAAACTTTGGGGATAGGCTTCCAAGGGCATTGAGAACCAAACTATCCAAAAACAGAGAAAAAAATACTTTCCAGTGGCTCTCTGCCTAGTCTATCGCGATAGACTGATGAATTGGAGATAGAGTCACAAACAGGCAAAACCCCTCATGCCACAGGTAAAACACATCAATACAAGGCTGCTCCCAAAAATTGAGTGTACTTGGACTCCTGCTTGACCACTAAACCTCAAGTCTGGTGTTTTGAGTCAGACTTCAGAGACAAATTGGGTAAAGGGACTTGACCAAATTTCCAAACCTTGTGAAACTTGGTATACATGATCTACAGAGGGTAGGGAACACATCTGTGAAGAGAAAATTTGAAAAAAGTGTCATTTTGGCATACTTGGTGAGTCTATCGCGATAGACTAAGAACCCAGTGATAGAAACTGAATTTTCAAAAACCTTTGTGGCATAGCTTGGAAAGGTGCTATCAAGGACACATAAAAATTTTCAAGTCATTTGGACATCAGAAAGTGGGTCTAAAACCATTTGAGAGGATTCAGCTTGTAGAAAACACCAGATCTGGTCTAACTGACAAAGTAAAAGTCCAAACCACTTGAAAATTGGCAGGAGGACTAAGGAGAGGTGTTGGAACACAATGGTATAGTCAAAGTTCAAGTTTGACCTATAAAAGGGGTACTTGCTGAGTCTATCGCGATAGACTCAAAGCACGGCCAAAGAAATTGAAAATCAAAACCCTCTGGAGCATTGCTTGTTTAGCCTCTTAGGAGGTTACACACAAAATTTGGTGGATTTTGGACATTGGGAAGTCATCCTAAGTCTATTTTCTAGCGATCAGATAGACTCAGAATTCTAGAGTTGGAGTTAGAGACCTAAGAAAAAGTCCAAAACAAGTGAAAATTGGTGAGCAAGGTGTACAGAGCATAGGGAACACACTGGTGAAGAGAAATCTGGAAAATTTTCAAAATTGAAGAATCTGTTGAGTCTATCGCGATAGACTAGGGTTTTTTCACAAAAATTGAAATTTTTGAAAATTGACCTTAGGGCCTTGTTCTACATGTTGTTGTGAGCCTATGGTTAAAATTTGAGTAAATTTGGAGCATTGGAAGTGCATCTAAGTGGATTACTTCACAAGATCAGAAAAGAAAATGTTGTTTGATGCAAGTTACAAAGGAAAAGTATTCCAAATTGGTTGAAACTTGGTGAGTAGTATCTCAAGAGAAGGGGGAACTCAAATCTGTAAAAACAGTTGAAAAACTGTATCCCAGTAACACTCTGGTGAGTCTATCACGATAGACTTAGGAATTCACTGTAGAAAATTCAAAATTCAAATCTGACTTCATATTTGGGTTCAGAAGGCCCATTATACCCTGTACACAAAGTTTGACTGCATTTGGACATCTGCAAGGGGTACTTGGTGATTCTATCGCGATAGACAACTGAGGAAAAAATTTTGAGAAATTTTTTGAAACCAAGTATACCACTGAGTTTATCATTGCCTAAGGAGTGCACACACCAAATTTGGGCTCAAAATGACCACTTGCAAAAACATCAGATATTGCAACTTTCCAAATTACATCTCACTGTTTTGGTCATAACTTTCACATACGGACTCCGATTCCAAAACTTTTTTTATCAAAATGTAGCCTGAGAGCAGCACTACGGATCTTTGAGTAAATTGATCAAAATGGTTGTCAGTTTTGGAAAAAAAAAAGGATGTTTAAGGCCTCAAAATGCATCCGGAAGTCAAGGATGTCTAAAACCGACAATTTGAGAGAATTGTGAGAAAACGCTCACGGTTTTGGATTTTCCCTGACCAAAACACTTGAACACACTGAGAGAGGTATTACTACAGCAAGCTAGAGATATTAAGCTTAGAAGTCATGTCTACATCGGACTCAGACTCAACTTATACAAGCACATGGATTGCAGGGATAGATGAGCACCCGCCCAGAATAGATCTTCCAAACCTACAGTACATAAAGACCAATTTTGTGGAGAGAGTTTGGACGTATAACCATGAAAGTGAAGGACTATATAGGTATATTAATGGAAATCAATTCAACCTTTACAGTTGTTTAGAGCCTTACCCAGATGAGCTGACAGAGTACAAGATCTTATATGTCTATACATACGAGGTCGACCAACAATGGACATCTTTATTTGTTGACAAGTATGGACGAGAATATAGAGTTGTAGAAAGCACAAATCCACGAACCAAATTAGAGATGAGTGGATATTTGGTCAATGAAGGACCTCAGATACATCCACCAAACACAGGAACCTCTAAGAGAATTCCAAAGAGGGGACCACCACCTGGATTTCCTCCTAGAGCGATAACGAGAGATGAAACGATACCAGAGAGGATTATGGTTCCATACTTTGCACACCAAAGTATAAGACCATCTCAGCTAAGAAAATGGGTAAATAGAAAGTACAATGGCATAGGAGACCCATACGCCCATGTCTCGGCTTTCAAGCAAGTCCTATGAGCAGAACGAGTAGAGGACTTCCACACGCAGTATGAGGGTTTTGGACTTACATTGGAGGACAATGCACAAGCATGGTTTGAACTATTGAACCGAAGAGAGTTCACAACCATTGAGAAAATGTTGGATGAATTTGTTCAAGAATTCACCAAGAGGGGCATAAAACATAACACCCTTCCTAAGATTCAGGAATTTAAACAAAGTGAAACAGAAACATTGCGACATGCAATACTGTGTTTCAAGCAATATGTTGCTAGATGTCCTACCCAAGAGTTACCCATGCCAGAACGTCAGATCCTATGATTCATCAGAGGGCTTAGGAATGAGAATCTGCAAAAGGACCTATACGTGAAAAGATACCAAACCTTGGAAGAGGTGACCAAAGCGGCAGTTGACCAAGTTGACAATTGCAAATTCTATGAAGATGGTCAGAAGAAGATGAATGATGCGAGTGAGAAAAAGAAAACCGTTGATCTTGAGGATCAAAGAGGGAATCTAGGACAAAACCAAGTAAATGTTGAGGAGCAAATCATAGAGAATGTGATGCAACGCATCAACCACTCTGACAGAGTACCAGCCTATAGAGTTTCTCAACAACGAAGGTGCATGACATGTGGAGGGGACCATCCGACGCAACATTGTCCTGACTATAGACCTAAGACTCCACCAGGGTTTGAGCATGTTATGTCTCAACCGCCTAGATATCATCCTGTAGCGGAACAAGTGTTCTTAAGTGAAAGACCCATATCTGCTAGAAATGCATGTGTGAGTCATGAGCTTCAAATAGAAAGATATGTGGTAGATCAGGGGCCACTTCAAGGTCAATATCAAGTATTTCCACAACAACCAATACGTCCATGTGACAGATGTGGTAGTAGTGATCACTTGATTAAGGATTGTCCACACCATGATATCATGATAAATGTATATTGTAATGAGTGTGCAATCACACATATGATTTTGGATTGTCCTAAGAATCCAAGAAACAAAGATAAAATGCAACCACATGTTACCTTTCCTTCTACCAGAGCAAGAAACCATTGCAAAAGAGCATGTGATTAAACAACAAGAAGATGAAAGTAAGCAAGTTGCTCCAGTAAACGTTGTCACAAGAGCACAAGCAAAAGTGCAAGAGCAGAAGCCTACAGATGGAGAGACTAGTAAGAGTTCCAAAAGCCATAGAAACTCTAGACGAGCAAGAAGGACTAGAATGAAAGTGAGACTAGAAAGGGAAAAAGGGGAAGAAAAGGCTGTTATAGCTGAGTTGGAAACAACTCAAGAGCAACAGACACAGCAAAGGGAAGTTGAAACCCTTAAACCAGCTGAAGCACCCAAGAGTGCTAGGTCAGGAGGATCTGTCCTAGTGGACAAAGTGAATGAGCCTTTAGACGCGATTTTACAGGCTTATGAGGCTAGATTGGCAAATAGACAGACCTTAGAACAAAGATGGATGACCCATCCTTATCCTGAACTAGAGAAGCAGAGGCTAGAAATGTGTAAGCAGCTCATTAAAACTGCTCAAGCATTGCTAGAACCACCTCCACCAGAACTGAAGGATAGGATAGACACCCTAGTGCACAAAGATGACAGCATTAAAGTAGACAAATTGCCTAGAGAAGAGGTGGATCATAGGGAAGAACCATTGCCAAGGTCGCAAGACTCGAGGGTAGTCCAAAATACAACAGATGAATCAATGAGGGATTTCCCACCTTATGTTCCTATAGTTGAGGAGCAGTGGCCAGAGGAGTTATGGAAGGCTGTCCGAGATGCCCAAAAAAGAGAAGAGGATACTGGACCAGCACCATTTCCTGAAATCACATTAAATAGACCACAAATGAGTGTTGATGCGAGGTCATATTATGGTGATGTAGGATCGATAGCCTCCGAAGACAGTAGACCTGCATCGTTAAGAACTTTGCCACAGTACATGGGAAATTTTGAGGCAAAGTCTAAGATTGTGAGAGTTCCATCACAGAGGCACAATTACGTTGGCAGAACTTTTGAAAATCAGGCCAAGTATGTGGACGGATATAGGAAAATGCTTGGAAAAAATTGGGATCAAAAGCCCGTTAAGGTTTTTGGAGAAAGAGATAGATGAGATCGAGAATCCTAGATCAAATGTAAGACCGGTACCTTTGAACAAAGTAGGAGAGTACTGTGAAGGAGAAGATGGTAATGCCACTTTGCCTGTCGAGTACAATGGGATTGAAACAAAAGCTATACTTGACAGCGGAGCAGGAATTTCCATAGCAACAAAACGAATATGGGAGAAATGGGGTAGGCCCGCCTTTAGAACAACCAAAATAAAATTACAATTAGCTAATGGGCATGTGGAAAGACCCATGGGATTTCTAGAAGCGATAGTGGTGTCTTCTTGTGGTATAGAGTATGCGCATACTTTTGCCATAGTTGACTTTGGCAAGAAAAATAACTATGAAATCATCCTTGGAAGACCATTCATGAGGCAACTCAAGATGGTACAAGATTGGGGTTATGATTATCTATACTTGAGACATGTTGAAACCACAACACGTGTAAATATGAGAAATCATAGTTACCAAGATGTAACTAGAACGCCCGTGGAAGATTTTGATTTTGCAACACAAAGTGGATCAACAGACCATCCGTGGATGGGCAAAAAGAAAGAAATCTGGATGTGCGGAGCATCGGAGTGTAGTGACTTTAGGAGAAATGAGAATGCCTTAGAGAGGGTCTTAGAAGATGATGCTTACATAAGAGAACCTTTTCCGGAAGAGGCGTTAGAACCGCTACAGTAGACTCAGATATTGGCTACTTTGGATTTCTGTGTTAATGAGACCACACCAACAAAATTTTGCGATGAGAATGGGTATGACTTAGTCCCCTATTACATGCTAAGGGTTATGGGTGAGACAGATGACGAATCTGAGTATGAGTTCGAAACAGGGTTATCAGCTATGGGGATAACACAAAACCAGATACCTAGCCCGAATACTGGTCATATAGAAATAGGTGCTCTTTGCGATCAGTGTGCGATAACACACTTGATTACAAACTGTCCAACTCGAATGCATAGTACAAAGGAGGAGCCGCAAGTCAACGAAGCAAAGTTGCAGGAAGAAGGGCTAAGATCCAAAGAAGATACTTCAGGTCCAACGCCTACAAATGAGCAATATGAAGACTTGGAATCAATCAAAGAAGAGGTGCAGCAAGTGACAAGAAGTTCAGACACTATTGGTGACATTTCAACAGCTGAAGTCGAGGAAGAAGAGCCTATGACTCTACAGGAACCAAATGCTGATTTTGTCTCTCCAAAAGAAATATCAGAGGAAATGGTGGTCAAGCAGGAGCTAGAACACACAGATGAACTCACAAGTGTGAACAATGAAGAAGAAGACAACAAGGAGTCTAGGCCAAAGATTGCTCAAGTCACTCAAGAGAACACAGGCAATCTAGTACCAAAGAAGATCAACTTTTTGCTAAGTGCACAAGACGGAGTCAAGATGAATTTTATGGCAGAAATTGATACAAATTCCATGACTAATGTCATGTCATATAGCATGTGGTTACTTCTAGGTAATCCAAAGCTTTATGATATTCAGATAAAGGTAAATCTCTCACCTGAAGTAGATGTTATGAGTAGGGGGATTGCAGAAGCTACTCTCCAACTACTCTCACAGAATGTCAAAGAAAAATTCTTGGTGGTAGATTCTCGACAAATGGGAACACATTTGATTTTGTCCAAACCATGGGCACAAGTCTGTGAAGACGAGCCTGGATCTTCAACAATGGTCATCACGACAACCTCAACAGAGGTCAAGCCTACAACAGTTCAAAGATTCTTGGCTATTGAAAAAGGCAAACCTAAAGTAAGCCCACGGTCTCTAGCCCAGCGAATGCAAGTGCAAGACAAAGCCTCTACATCAAAAGCCAAACCATCAACAAAACAATGGAAACCCAAGCAAAAAGTGTATCAACCGAAGTTTCCATCACCCGAACGTCTCCAAAGGAAGTCAAAACAGGTCAACCAAGTGCTAGTATCCAAGGCACAAATTAAAGTTAATGATCCAATTTGGATACAATCACGGGAACAACCTCAACAACCACAGGTAACAGGATGGATCACATCAAGCAAGTCAATTATTGCACAAGGCTACAAGAAAGGAAATTCAGATGTTTGGGTCAACAAGCCCAAGATAACAGCCTGGCGATATCCATCCCATGACAACCACTCAGTCAGGAATCAACAAAGCCGTCAACGTCAATCACATAACTCAACCAAGAGAAAGGACAGGTACAAAAAGCAAAAGAGAAGGTCTTCCACTGGACAAACCATACGACAAGTTTGGGTAATGAAATCAGAATTCTACCAGACTACCCAACAAAGTCAAGTGATCACCTCCAAGCAAGTCCAAAGATTCATTCCAGTCGAGTTACTCGAAGCACAAGGATTCTATGAGGGTAACTTTCAAATCTAGTTACCTAAGGTAGTAGCTTATCAAGGAATCACCCAGGAAACGCAAGAAACATTAAGAAATCAAGAGCAACCACCCGCTACACCCAAGAGTACTACAACCTATAGATGGATCCCTCGTCAATTACTACAAGAGCACGGCTTTTACAAAAGTAACAGTCATATTTAGAAATTAAAGACAAGGTACCATCAAGTCAAAGAAGAAACAAGGCAAGTGGCAAAGGAGATCACACCAGGCCCAAGAACAATGTGGGTTCCAAAATCCGCGATTGAGGCTCAACAACAATAAAGATACGCAACTCCTTTGCATCCTCTTAACAACAAAAAGAAAGCAACGGTAAATGCGGAGGTCACAGTTTTGAAGAACACTATCTGGAAGAAGAAGACTTCATCAACCATTGCTTCAACATCAATACCTGTCTCATCAAGCGACCACAATTTTCTACCAAGGAATGAAGAGCATATATATGCCAATGTATTGGACAACATGGCATCTTAAATAGAAACTAACGAGAAAGGCCTAAACATCAAAAGCATATGGAATTGGATTTCAGGCCGCGATCAGGTAAGTCCAAGTCGCCATGAAACTTACATGGCATAAGAGTCTAGAGTCGGGCAGCTAAGCCACTAAATGAGCAAACTGTCAGACCCAAGCTTCAAGTTAATATTTTTTTGTGGTCTATGAGTCTAGCTAATAGGTATAAGCTCAAGCTGGAGAGTTGAGCATACATAAAGTCATGTCGCTCATGCTGGAAGAGGTGAGCATAAGAGTCAAAGTCCATATAATATATAAGGTGGAGAAGGCCGAGTATTCCAAAACAAAAACACTCACGCACTTGACACAGTGAGGAAGAGTGGAGAAACCTCGACAACAAAAACCCTTCTGTGAGTAGTGAAAGCTTTTGAAGCACTCATGCTATATGTTTTTCTCGCTACACTAACTCCATGAAGAACCCATCAATACTCTTCTCTCGCACCGCATCTTGTTTAACATGCATAACTCTGTGCAAGCATATAGATGTCCCATCATTGGACATATGCATTAGGCACTCTTTTTTATTCCACCCATGCACTTACACAAACAAATGACGATGACCAAGCGGAAACAGGTTTTATAAGCCTTTGCTCAACAACAATGACTCTGACTTCAAGCTACTAACACTTATCCATGTATATCAAGCCCATACTAGTAGCCATATGGCCATATGTACTTTAACTCAGCATAACTCTATAACACCAGAACCTAAGTACATATAGCCTCGCATTTAATTATGACTAAAGACATTTTTTTCCACTGGGTTTTTCCCTTTAGTATTATCCAGGTATCCAAGACGATGGAGCACAGCGAGAACAGGTTTTATAAGCCTTTGATCAACAACAATGACTCTGACTTTAATCTACTAACACTTATCCATGTATATCAAGCCCATACTAGTAGCCATATGGCCATATGTACTTTAACTCAGCATAACTCTATAACACCAGAACCTAAGTACATATAGTCTCGCATTTAATTATGACTAAAGATATTTTTTCCCACTGGGTTTTTCCCTTTAGTCTTATCCAGGTATCCAAGACCTTCATTTTGTATATACGCTATATTTTACTTTTACCATTTTATTTTTTATAACAACAAAAACAAGAAGAACCACGATATCCACACATACTAATTGCAAATCTACTGACAAGTCAAAAGGGAGAGGCCAAAAAATAGCTTGACAAAGCTTCAAGTCAACTTACAGGTACGACTTCCAGATAACAACCACGGGAAAATCATACTAGAGCTACAATGACAACGACTTGCTGCACCAACAAGTCGATACAACCTCATGCAATTCAAGATACAACAACCAATCGGAGGGGGAGAGTTCCAGGCTTTAGATACACTACAGGTACAACTTCAAGGCAGCTTTAACATCACGCAAAGCAACCAACTACAGAAGAGGATTCCACAACAACTTCAACCAACACAAAGACATCAAGACCTCGTCAAGGCTAGCAAAGACATAGGGTCTTGTCGGGGACGACAAGAATTCGGAGGGGGAGAGTGTTGAAAGGATGTCCTTTCAACAACGTTTCCACAAAGATTCCATTAAGATTCCTCAAAGATTATGTAAAGATTCCACATGAAGATGGTGATGAAGTAATGAAGATGAAGATGGATGCTGCAACATGAAGATACGAGTTCATGGACGTCATCGAATATCCCGTTGTTATTATTTTGAGCCATTACGACCACTTTTGTAATGTTTACGGGAACCTCATATTTTAAATCGGCACTTGTATTTTGGCCGCAGATGCTTGTATCATGAGTAAAGCCAACTCAATTTCTTGTAATTAAGCTCTGTAGAAGCCTAAGGACAATTCAGGTCATCTGGCCGGACATTAGGTTTGAAGGCTTTGTATATAAGCTAAAACCTAAGGCTTTGTACGTTATCTCAAATAATATACAGTCGTGGGTTCTGCAACACACAGTAGTGAGCTTCACGCACACACACACCGTCGTGCATACTAATCACATTGCACATATGAGAGTAGGAGCGTGTTAGCATCGAGGAGCTCTCCCCGTGGACGCAAGCAATGCAAGCCGAGGACCACATCGCGAGCCCGCCTGCTAGGAGCTATATTTGGTCGTAAGTACCTCAAACGACATCCGTTCTGAATGATCAAGTAGTCGCTAGAATCAAGGCGAGAAGCTCTTCATGTTGATGTGTTTGTAGATCAATTTTGAACACTTTGGAAATTGCTGTTTTGAGTCTATCGTGACAGCGATTAGAGATCTTACATTTATGGTTTTCAGGGTTTAGGTGTTTGGCCATATAGGATATGTCCTTGTGAGTCTTGCCCTCCGATTTCAAGTCATTCTGATATGATTTGAGACTGTTTCGAGCTTGTAGTGTTTCGTAGGATGCGTTGTCTGTTTCTTTGCTTTATGGTAGTGTTGTGGTAGGATTAGTGAATGTAGAGTGTTGTTCGTGTCTAGCTTAGGGTTGACAACCCAAAGATTGCCTCCATGCCCTAGTTGGGTCAGCTACGTCCTCGGATTGACAGTTTGTTGGTCTGTGTTCTCGCTGTGCTCCATCGTTCGTCGCGGCGTACCCGCTAACACAAGCCTAGCCAAGCTGCCAACATCATCAGAAAGAGAAGCACCACTCGTGGAGCCTGTTCAGTGAAAGGAGGGAAGGGGCAAAATGGCAACAGGAAAAGCCTCACGGTGGTGTTATGCCAAGAGGAGCCATAAAAGGAAGGGGAGTTTTTTTTATAAAAAACTATTTTCCCCTTAAGGTTAGCACCTCAAGGGATAGTTCCCACTGATTCCTTATTCTAAGGGTTGAATCCACAAGGGAAATCTCCCACTGAGTTAGGCTTTTAGTGGTACACATTCAGCCATGCTAATCAAGATATCATAGTAGGCCAGCAACACTAAAATCAAATAACATTTCAGAGTTTCCCTACCCAAGGTGGAGATCATTATGCTATGAGAAGGCTGCTTGTCAATACAAGAGGCTGCTTGTCAATACAAGAGGTGTATAGTAAAGCATATGGTAAACTCCCGTATGGCAGCAGCTTAAGTCCAAATTAAGTGCATACAGTTAGATGTCACAGTTTTTAGTAAGATAAAGTGATTCATATCACAATCAGAACCCCTTTACTGGCTATCATGGTCAGTTGCTGTGACAAAGTGTGTGTGTGTGTGTGTGTGTGTGTGTGTGTGTGTGTGTGTGTGTGTGTGTATCAATTACTTCAGACTTTTTCTCTACAGATGCTCTTGCTACTTTCTTGGTGTTGACAGAGAGGTGCTGCTGTAACTTTTTTTCAACCTCATTTTTTTAAGATAGCTTTCCAAAAGCCTCTGCTGCACTTTCGTCCAAGCCGTGCTTCTTGGTAAGTTGTGTTGCTAGTTTAGCTTGGTCCTTTGGTGTTGCTAAAGCTAGTGGATGAGCTTTTGGTTGTGCTAGCTTCACATAGAGAGTTGTCACATTTGCATGATCTGGCACGCAGGTAATCCAATAAAAATACCGCCATATGCATCAAGCTTTGAACAAGTGTTGGGTTTTCACTTCAAGATTTTTTTATTATACGTATGTGGGGTTGTTTTTCAAACTAATAGCTTTGGATGCAAATTTCTAGGCCGCTTTTTATTCCAATGCTAATACTAGAATTCCTTGGCCCCCTGATTTTATCTTCTTTATTGAGTAAGGTGCCTCCTTCAAATAGATGTTCATCTTGTCAATTGTACATGGTTGGGCTTTTGAAGCAAAGGGTAATCTAAATATGTTGGAAATTGTTGCAGCAATCAATTGGATATGCCACATTGATTGTTACTATGGTTGTGTCAGTATTAAATGTGTCCATCACTTGCTCTATGATAGTCATGTCAATTGGAATTTTTTATTGCCTCAATCAAAATTGTCATCCCCCAATTTTGGAGCAGTTCCGTCTCATTGGGTTGCTTATAGCTTGGGCTTCCTTAAAGACATACTTGCTTATAGCTTGATATGAAATTTCTTTTTGTGGTTGTTCTTATGTTAAGCTCTATGTTATCTCTTCTAGTTCTTGTTGATGTTCTTTTAAGACAACCTGCATTTCTTTGAAAGATATAGCACCTTGTTTAACCATGCCTAATTGAGAAAGGCCATGCATCAAGAGGGAGAAGTCACTAGAAGAGCTTGGTGATGGAAACCAAGCATGGATAGGAGTGCTCATGCATGTGTCAATTGTAGGTGAATATTCTTGTGCAGAAGGCTCTGTGCATGTAGAATGAATGAAATGACTTTAGGGGCATGCAATCATCACATGGTTACATGATGGTTACCTGAATTTGGGCCATGAATATCCCACACCTCTAGTGTCTCTCAACAAAAAGAATATTTTTTATTGACTTGTCCCTCATGAATTTGCTAGTCCTTGTAATCATTATCGGCTAGGTTCCCAAAAAAAATTGGCCTTAATGCTCTACTAGTTACTGTTATCCATTTTAGATTCTAGTGCTCTAGTCCCTTCAAACATTGACGCCCTCTTTTAAAAAAAAAGATTGAATCTCATGTTTGATGAGTTCTAGATGCATAGTGTCTTTCTTCATCTCATAACCTATTAGAAACAAATTTTTGACATCAGTTTCAAAGTCTGATGGATCTGATAACACACTTGGTTGTGCTAGACACTCTTCTAGTGTTGGATATGCAGTTTAATTTTGGCTCCATTGTATAGAATTGGTAACATTAGTCCATATAAATCCTTAAGTCTGATTGTCCCATTTCAGAAGACCCAATCAACCTCATTAGGTCCTAACCAAGCTATTTTCAAATTGGGTTTCTTAGGTCCTAACTAGGAATGATACAGCATGAAAATCCAAGCAAGTGAAAGATCTTCTCCTTCTTCATCTCCTACTCTATTATGCTAAGCTATGCTAAGAGCTTGCTCATGGAGTAAGCATATATAAGTTACTACTTTTTTTGTTTGAAAAATACTTCTTTTCACCCCCAATTCTTTCTCCATGTTGGGGTGTTTAGGGCTTGGGAAGGAGGGTTACACCATGGAATCATGAAGTTCACCATCATTTTGGTTTGAGGAAAGCTCCCAAGAGCATAAGCTTCTGTTGTAATCAAACCTCTCTTTGAGAGAGAATTATAATACAGAGATCGTTTTTAAGGGGTGACCAACTCCAAGTAAATCTAGTCCTCATCAAGTTGTCAATCTTAATTGTGGTATTCTCTCTGAGTTATTTGCATGGTTTAATTTTCTAGTTTGTAAATGTGCAATGAAATCAGCCCGGCACAATCTCTAGTCTTCTCTAATGAATCCTCTTGAGGGAAACTCTCTCCTTTCATAAGTTAATTTTATTGAATCTAGCTTTTTTGACATCAAGTACACTTGCACAAAGCAAATGAAAGAGGAGAAGCATTGGTTCTGTTTATATCTTCATCAATCTGCACAAGGGAGCATGTGGGAGCAAACAAATACAAAATATAGCTCCTTCTTGGAGTGGATGATAATCCTATGGAAGCTCCTTGCTGGTGTTCACAAAGCAAGCTTTGATGCGATTAGCTCTTTAACTTTGAAACCCTTACAATGAGTAGCTTAAAGTGATTGTTTATCATAACGAGGCTAAAAAACAAAGGTTTACATTTGATCAGTCAAAATTGCTTAATAATAGTTTTCACACTTAGCTTTAGGCTTTGTGAGCATCAAATAATTACAAAAAAACTCACCCAGCTTCTCAAACAACTTCTAAGGCTTTTTACACCAAAAATAAAAACGATTTTATTTTTTCAAAATTACATGGGCTTGAATAAACAGCTTGATTAATTACAACCACATAGTGGTGTGGGGGAAAAATAGTGCAAGATTAAATTAGAGAGAAAAAGTTACATGAGGAATACATCATTAGCTTTAGCATTCGAGGGAGAATTTTGAGGGCATTCTTGAGACCTCCTAATTGAATCTTGTACTCTTTATAATATATGTAAGTTAATATATATATATATATATAGAGAGAGAGAGAGAGAGAGAGAGAGAGAGAGAGGGGGGGGGGGGGGGGGGGGGGGGGGGGGTATCAAACACTAAAAGTATCTAGCTTCTTGCGATATATGATATGACAAAGTGATAAGATGAGAGAGCATAATACTAGTGACTACTCTAGTTATAGATCATCAAATGCCAAGGGCATACTTATGACCTCGTTATCATACTTCAAAAGTTGTAGGAGAGAACAATTTAGAGAGCAAAAATTACATGAGTAGACCATCTACTAGCACTAACTACATAGCAAAGAGTGTTACGTCCAATGCTTGACACATTGTGCAGATTGGGGGTTTGATAAAATCATGTACTTTGATAGCATTAGGTTGGGTTTTGAATAGTAGGTAGAAAAACAATGTATGGTGGAGATTATCCTTTCTTAAGGGTAGTCCAAATGCTAAATACACTTTAGGAAATCTCTCCTCCACTAAAATTCCACCCTCTTTTCAATGTGGGTTGAGGAAAGTGTTAATCTCAAGACACACTGATACATAATAGCAACCATCGTTTTGCTAGTAATTTGTTGGTAGAAATTGTGACTTCTAGAACCTTGCATGTTCCTCATATGTGAATGGGTGGGAGTGGAAAAAGGACTGGGTCAAAGATTCCTTGTGGTTAGAGCCCTCTCTTGTTATGGTAAAGGGGGGATTGATATCAAGCGGAGCTCCAGAGTGAGCTTTTTCTTAATATTCCTTGGATGTCGTATTTTAGGAAAAAATCTCGCTCATGCGGTGATTAGAAATATTGGAGCAAGCTTTTTAGAGAGATCTTCTTTTTATGGTTATCCAGCTCTCTCTCTCTCTCTCTCTCTCTCTCTCTCTCTCTCTCTCTCTCTCTCTCTCTCTCTCACACACACACACACACACACACTCACTCACTCACTCACTCACTCACTCACTCACACACACACACACACACACATAGATCCCTCTCTCTCCCTTCCTATTTCTCCCCTTGTCTCTCCTCCCTCCCTCCCCTAAGCACCCACTTGTGTGCTTGGAGGTAGAGAGAGAGAGAGAGAGAGACAAGGGGAGAGATAGTGAAGGAGATATATATATATATATAGTCATGCCAAGGGCAACCCTGGGGGTCAAGGAGCGGGCCAAGGGTCGACTACTAGTGGGCAAGGAATCCTACAATGCCAAGGGTCTATAAATAGGGAGGAGGATTCTTCTAGGAAATTCCCAGGGCATCATATTTGTATCAGAGCTCAGGTTGAAGGCAGCTATAGAGGAGGGGAAGGGACTCTTGATCTCTCTCTCTCTCTCTCTCTCTCTCTCTCTCTCTCTCTCTCTCTCTCTCTCTCTCTCTCTCTCTCTCTCTCTCTCTCTCTCTCTCTCTCTCTCTCTCTCTCTCTCTCTCTCTCTCTCTCTCTCTCTCTCTCTCTCTCTCTCTCTCTCTCTCTCTCTCTCTCAGGATTCCATGGTAGAGGAGTTTTGCTTGTATCTATGCATGAAGCATGCACCACCATGCAAAGGGCATGGAGAAGCCATCGAGGAAGGGGAGAGGAGGCGGCTGTGTCCAGGTGTCCTTGCAAGGAAGGGCCGACAAAGGACAGGACTGCGGGTATTGCCCCGTACACACGGGAGGAAGCAAGAGTCGACCTGCACCAAACCGGGGTCTCTTTCTCTCTGCGAGTTTTGGAGGTCTAATTCACATGCAACCACTCAATTAAAGGGTCTTTGAGGTTTAATATTTATGTAAAGGAGTATGCCCACATGGGGCATACCCCCCTCACGCCCCTCATCTATCGACGATGATAGCAATGGGAGATTTTTTTTGCAAAGATGGTGATCTACATTACCATTCTTTTGTAGAACTTTTGAAATTACAATTCTATTGTAGAACATCTGAAATTATAATTCTTCAACATGAGGAACAAGAATTCCATTACATCAACATGCATGGGGTTCAACCTTGCGACCCCCAATCTTCATAGTAGTCTCTCTACAAAAGACATGCGATCGACAAGGATGCCTCTCTCGTGGAAACTGTTTGCGGAGAAGATTTGGTTAAGGAGCATGGATCTAGTGACAATTATTGCTTGTTGTCCAATACCAAAAAGCGGACTTGCATGTGGCATATCAAATGCATGCAAGGCATGAGCTAGAAGTCATTTGGAGGCTTCAGGAAGGAAATCCAAATCATGGCAATGCGAGGTATTTTGCTTCATATTTCAATCCTAACATGATCTTTAGGTATGACATTTCATTTATATGGATTTCTTAATTTATGTATGAACTAATCTTAGAGGATTCTACGAAGGGATCTTTGAAACCTCAATTTTGATGCAAAGGCACAGTTGCCTAGCAATAACAGCAAGTTCAGGCAAGGTATGTGGCCAATAAGGCAAGGATGCTAGGCATATAGTCACAGGCAAGGTTTGTGGCTATCATGATCGACCCATTATCAACAAGCCACATTCAATTTGTTTCAAGAGTAATTAGCAACAGCTGCAAGCAACCACTATAGCACACCTCGGAGCTTTGTCTACTAAGTTTATGCTTCCTATCTATACATATGTGTGTGTGTGTGTGTGTGTGTGTGTGTGTGTGTGTGTGTGTGTGTGTGTGTGTGTGTGTGTGTGTGTGTGTGTGTGTGTGTGTGTGTGTGTGTGTGTATCTATATATATATATATATCTGTGTGTGTGTGTGTGTCTATATATATATATATATATATATATATGTATGTGTATATATATATATATATGTGTGTGTGTGTGTGTGTGTGTGTGTGTGTGTGTGTGTGTGTGTGTGTGTGTGTGTGTGTGTGTGTGTGTGTGTGTGTGTGTGTGTGTGTGTGTGTGTGTGTGTGTGTGTGTGTATGTATATGCATTGGTGGCTGCATGATCACTCCAAAGAAATTAGAGCTTGCCAGAGTGCAGGCAAAATAAGTACACGAAGTACATTGAAAACACGATCATGCCACAAGATGCTACAATTTTTGATGCCAATGGCAGTGGTTACAAAAAATTGGTAATTACCTTCAGCTTAATTTTTAACCTTGCAAATATTTCACCTTGCAGGATTTTCTATAATGCCAGCTTGCCAAACAAATGTTGCTTTGGTTAAGCAGAGTTTGGCACTTGAGATAAAATACCATAGCTCATTTGCGTAATCTTAATATATTGCATGGTTCGGCAAGGCCGATTCTCTATGACAGCTCGACAAGGTCGATTCTCTTTTGCTTGACATTTTTGCGTCAACCATAGCACTTGTTACATATGAGCACTCAAGTTGTGTTATATCTCACCTTTCAATGAGAACGTGAAGCAATGCTTCACTTCAAGACATATTACGTGTCAACTTCCAAAATTTGGAATATGCTAGTAGCATACGATCTTGGGAAAATTTGGTAACATGTCTACGTGTTTTATATTGGAGGTCGATATGACCCAAGCCGCGAATTGAGGCTGCTAGATTGGCTTCGGATCATTGTATATGTATACAGTGGTGAGAACTTTATATCATTGGCTTTATACAAAAGGTGTAGCCAATCCAGATGATGGTTTTTATGGGTAGCAAGTAGGCATGGCCTAGCTATCAAGTAATTGATTCATGGGAAGACATGAATAGATTAAGAGAGCCTCCACGCATCTAGTCTCTTTTGTAAACACCTGAGAAAATCTAAAATGACTATTTTCTTTGGGGGTATTTGATAATTTTTCTCCTCTGTTCATGGAGAAAGAAGATTCTCTCATGACGGTTGTGAATAAGATTGTTAAGTATGGAGCCTGATTTACCCCTTGTAATTTTTTGTATTAAAAATGCACATTTGTAAGGCCCCCATTATGAGGAGAAGCCATCGTGTGTAACAAAAAATCACATTGTTGGAAACCTAAATCACACGCCGGAATATTCCTTTTTGTCAAAATATTATGACTGGACAGCAGCCGGAAAGTGGTCGGAAAACGACCGGGTCGGTTGGCCGGTTGGCCGGCGGCGGCCGGTATTCAATGGCTGGTGGCCGGTGGTCGGAAGTCAATGGCCGGTGGCCGGTGTCTGAAGGCAAAAGAGGACTTGTCTTCTCAAGGGTGACCACACATGGGTGGATTGGAGGGTCCGATTTGGACTTATCTACACTAGGGCGGCTACACATGGTTGCCTCTCATGAGAGAGGACAACCCTTTTGGCCTATAAAAGGAGGCCATTTCTACACACATTTCACAGTGTGAAGTTGATGCAACAAGGTGGTTCTAAGGTGGTGGGAGTGAAGCAAGGTGGGAGCTCTATTAAGGGTATAATCCCTTTGTAACCTACTTCTTGTTTGAAGTACGAAAGCCATTAAGTGGCTGCTTCCCGTGGATGCAGCCCGCATTGGGTGAACCACGTATATTGTGTGTACTCTCTCTCTCTCTCTCTCTCTCTCTCTCTCTCTCTCTCTCTCTCTCTCTCTCTCTCTCTCTCTCTCTCTCTCTCTCTCTCTCTCTCTCTCTCTCTCTACTCTATAAGCTCGTGTGTGTAAATTATCTCTCTCCATCAAGTAATCTACTCAATTATCTACTTAGCTACGTCATATTTCCTAACAACTGGTATCAGAGCAAGGTTTTCTTGTAGCTAAATTATCTCAAGGAAAGGATTCCTTGAATTGTGTGGGAGTAATGGCGGAGGAAGGGAAGCTCAAGATTGAGAAGTTCAACAACAAAAACTAACACCATTGGAAGATGCAGATTGAAGACTATCTCTACCAAAAGGACCTCTATTTTCCACTAGGCGGTCTTGCAAAGAAGCCCGCAATGATGGCAGATGAAGCATGGATTGTCCTTGATCGAAAGACACTAGGAACAATCCAATTAAGCTTGGTGTCAATGGTGGCCTTCAATGTTTTTGAGATGAAGACCATGGAGGACTTGATGAAGTCACTTGACGAGTTCTACGAGAAACCATCGACATCCAATAAGGTATTTCTCATGAAGCGCTTGTTCAATCTAAAGATGGCAGAGAATGTTTCAGTTGCAGAACACCTAAATGACTTTAACACCAACATAAGTCAACTTCGATTGATCAAAATAAATTTCGATGATGAAGTGCGAGCTCTCCTTATAATATCGTCTCTACCAGATAGTTGGGACAGCCTTGTGATGGGTGTAAGTAATTCTATTTCTGGCACAAATACTCTTAAGTTTGATGATGTTGTGGGTGTTCATCTAAGCAAGGAAATACGAAGGAGAAGCAAAGGAGAATCATCAAGTGCTACACTGTCAGTGGAAACAAGAGGAAGCCCTAAGGAGAGGTTCAAAACCCAAAAGGGTCATGATCGTTCAAGACGGAGCAAGTCACGCACAAAGCCAGTTCTTGAATTTTGGAATTGTGGCAAGAAGGGCCACGTCAAGAAGGATTGCTGGTCCAAAAAGAAGAAGGAGTCGGAGCCTCAAGACAAGAAACTAGTATCGGAGGCCAAAGGGATCTTTTGTGGTTGCCAAGGAAGAAAATGTTGGTACACTTTACTTGTGTACTGTTACCGCGCAATCTTCAACTTGTGCAATAGCTACAAAAAGTCGACAGTGCGCGGTGTGGCACTATCGGCTTGGGCATATGAGTGCTAAAGGAATGCAATTCCTTCAAACAAAGAAGCTTCTGTCAGGTTTGAAAGAAGTGAACTTAGCGTTCTGTGAAGATTGTGTTTATGGTAAACAAAAGAGGGTAAAATTTTAAAAAAAAGGAAATGAAAGAAAAAATAAAAAACTTGAGTTGGTTCATTCTGATGTTTCAGGTCCTGCAAGTACACCATCACTTGGTGGCTCATTGTATTATGTAACATCCATAGATGATGCGACTAGGAAAACATGGGTTTATGTCATGAAGAATAAATCCGATGTGTTTTTCATATTTCAAAGGTGGAAAGCCTTTGTGAAGATCAAAAGTCAACTTCATTGGCTATGGAGAAGGTGACTTTGGGTATCGCCTATGGAATCTTGAAGATGGTAAAATCTTTAGGAGTAGGATGTAATTTTAACAAAAAAAAAATGTACAAAGATTACTTAGAAAGAAAACAAACAAAAGAAACAGGTGATGAGTACATGGAGCTTGAGGACGGTGAAGACTCAAGGACTGCAAATGGTGACAACGTGCAACAATGTCAACCAAATGAGGAGCCTCAACCTATTCCCGAAGATCCACAAGAGAAAGTAGACCTCCAAAAAGGTTTGTTTCTTCCTTCAACCATCTCTTGATCTCAGATTTTGGAGAGTCAGAATCATACGAAGAAGCTATGCATCACAAATCCAAAGAAGAATGGATGAAGAGCATGCAAGGGAGATGGACTCACTACATCGCAACCAAACATGGGAGTTGGTTGATCTTCCTAAAGGTAAGCGGGCACTTCAAAACAAATGGGTGTACAAGCTAAAGGAAGAAGAAGGTGGGAAGAAAAGGTACAAGTCTAGGCTTGTGGTAAAAGGGTTTTCTCAAAATAAAGGTATTGACTTCGATAAAATATTTTCTCCTGTTGTAAAAATGAACTTAATTAAGCTTGTCTTAAGCCTTGTGGCTACTCATGATCTAAATCTTGAGCAAATGGATGTAAATATGGCATTCCCTCAGGTGACTTACAGGAGGAAATCTACATGTTTCAACCAAACGGGTATGAAGTAAAAGGTAAGGAGAAAATGGTTTGCAGATTAACGAAGAGCTTGTATGGTTTAAAGCAAGCATCAAGACAATGGTACTTGAAGTTTGATCAATGGATGTTGGATCATGGATTCACAAGATGCAACTCGGATCACTCGTCTACACGAAGAATTTGGGAGATGGAAAGTTCATCATCCTAATCTGGTATGTTGATGACATGCTGATTGCAAGTGCTAACATGCACTACATCAAAGACCTAAAAGAGGAGCTATCTAAATCTTTTTCAATGAAAGATTTAGGTGCTATAAAGAGGATACTTGGTATTAAGATATCAAGGGAAAGGATGAAGAAGACAATAAAGCTATCTCAAGAGGATCACATCAAGAAGGTACTAGAAAGGTTTGCAATGCAAAATTTTAAAATGGTTTCTACACCTTTGGTTGGTCACTTTAAACTGACCAAGGATATGTGTCCAAAGACACAAGAGGAGATAGCTTATATGTCTAAAGTTCCATATGCTGCAGCGGTAGGTTTTCTTATGTATGCTATGGTATGGACAAGGCCAGACATTGCACATGCAGTGGGAGTTATAAGTAGGTTCATGGACAACCCAAGTAAAGAGCACTGGCAAGCTGTGAAGTGGATACGTAGATATCTAAAAGGGACAACAACAAATGCTTTTTATTTTGGAGGAACTGATATTTTTCTAAAAGGGTATGCTGATGCAAATATGGCAGGTGACAAAGATACTCGAAGGAGCACTATAAGATATGTCTTCACGATTGGAGGCACAGCAGTAAGCTGGGCTTCAAAGCTACGTGGTCTCACTTTCTACCACAGAAGCAAAGTATGTAGCAATGACGGAGGCAAGCAAAGAAATTATATTTGCTTCACAGATTCTTAGAAGAGCTTGGATTCAAACAAGACAATTGTGTCTTGTACAGTGATAGTCAAAGCGGTATCCATCTTGCAAAGAACTCAACCTTTCATTCAAGGACAAAGCACATTGAGGTGAGATATCACTTCATACGCACTCTTTTGGAAGAGGGACAACTAAAGCTAGGAAAGGTGGATACAAGTGATAATCTTGCAGACATGTTTACAAAAGGTGGTCAATAAAGAGAGTTGAGCTTTTGCTCATCTTCAATTGGCATTCAAGGATAAGAAGCCAGGATGGAAAGTAGTCACAGGTTTGGTTTGGAGATCAGTCTCCAAGTGGGAGATTGTTAAGTATGGAGCCTAATTTACCCCTTGTAATTTTCTGTATGAAAAAAGCACATTTGTAAGGCCCCCATTATGAGGAGAAGCCATCGTGTGTAAAGAAAAATCACATCGTCAGAAACCTAAATCACTCGTTGGAATATTTTTTTTTGTCGAAATATTATGGCCGGACGGCGGCCAAAAAGTGGTCAAAAAACGACCAGTCGGTTGGCCGGTAGTCAATGGCCGATGGCCGATAGTCAAAAGTCAATGGCCAGTGGCACGTTGGCCGAATTCAAAAGCGGACTTGTCTTCTCAAGGGTGGACGCACGTGGACAGATTGGAGGGTCCGATGTGGACTTATCTACACAAGGCAGCTACATAGGGCTGCCTCTCATGAGAGAGGACAACCCTTTTGGCCTATAAAAGGAGGCCATTTCTACACACATTTCACAGTGTGAAGTTGCTGCAACAAGGTGGGTGTGAGGTGGTGAGAGTGAAGCAAGGTGGGAGCTCTATTGAGGGTATAATCCCTTTGTAACCTACTTCTTGTTTGAAGTACTAAAGCCATTAAGTGGATGCTTTCCCGTGGATGTAGCCCACACTGGGTGAACCACGTATATTATGTGTACTCTCTCTACTCTATAATCTCTTGTGTGTGTAAATTATCTCTCTCCATTAAGTAATATACTCAATTATTTACTTAGCTACGTCATATTTCCTAACAATGATTCCAACTGCACAAGATCTATTGCTTAGTTGCAACATTGATTATGTCTCTAGGAGTGGTATTTTCAAGCGTATGACCCAGCTAATACATGATCATTCCATAAGTGTTGTGCATCACAATTTGATCTCATCACAGTTCTAATTTCACGGAACGAAGTCCACAATATCCCAAGGGGTAGTAGACAATTACAGCTTCCGATTACAATTCATATTGGTTGCTAGTTCAATAGTTTCCCTGTACAATCTAACCAAGGGGTTTGATAATGTAGATTTTAACCAAGGGGTTTGGATTGCAAAGGCAACACTCAAGGTTACCAGTGCAATACTATTTGATTTTCACTAATTTTCAATTAGTATTCCAATGGCCTTTGCAGGCAGGAAATACCCTATGTTCAACAATTTCAAGGTTACAAATACTACTAAACAACATTAATGGATGGTTGTTTATGCATATAGCAAGGCTATGTGTTGTTAATGAAAATGTTTCATTTTTTGTACCTAGAAGTGGCTTATGTTTCACATTCTACTATGGTTCAAACGTTTCAGCAAGGCTTGCAAATGATTGCAGTAGAAAGTATTTACTTTCTTTTCAGAATTATTTACACTCCTCTTTCATGTGTGCTATGAGCATCATTTTTGCAATAAGTATTGGCAAGTATGATCATGGATATGCAAGTCCAGATTTGTTTTTGCTAAATGCATGCACACTGGGTGTTATGGGCCGTAATGTTTAGCAAAGGCTGATTAGGAGTGGCATGCACATTCATAACATAGATCTAACAATCACCAATAGAGTTCATGGCTTGGTTTGGGTGCTTGTAGATCTTTCAAGTTAACCAAGATGGTTATTTATAGCATTGTTGATTCCTCATCCATGTTGTAAGGCATTGTGATCCCTGTTTACCAGTCTTTTGGAAGACTGTTTGTAAACGATGGAGAAAGACACCTCAATACTATCATTTATCCAAAGGGGATAGATAGATTACAAGTGTAATCTTCAGTTAAAGGATATTCAAAGCGCGTACGTTAGCACCAAGCAATCCAATTATAAATCATGTATCTCTCTAGTTGGAGTTTGCTTATCAAAAGCTAAAGCGTGTTTTTGACTAGGTTTAGTCTCTTCATGTGTAAGTCAAGTTCTCAACCTTGAACACTAGTTATGGTGGGGTTGTTTATTGATGGAAATTGATCACAATTCAAGGACTTACACTTTGCTGATAAATTACATCAGCCAGTTACTTTCACGAAAAGTAAAAAAACGTACTCTTTGGTGTACACCTTAGTTGTGATAACTCGCTTAGCATACTCAAGTGAGTTCTAAATGGAGTCTACACGCTATGTTAGATATGGGCCGGTTATGCAAGCTGGTTACAAAAGGACAACAATATAGAAAATCAAGATGTTACTCTTGATTTCATTGAACCTCCTACTGAGCCGTGTTCCCATCAATATATATATATACAGAGAAAGAGAGAGAGAGAGAGAGAGAGAGAGAGAGAGAGAGAGAGAGAGAGAGAGAGAGAGAGAGATAGATAGATAGATAGATAGGATTTATTATCGTCCTTAGAGGTCAAATATGACCTATGGGACCAAAGTTACATGTGATGCATTGTAGTTGTTTTAACTTATATAATGAGACATAAATGAACTTCTACATTCAAAGGACGGCTGGCTTTAGAGAAAAGGAAAAAATTAGTACAAAAACAACTTAGTCTTAGAATTATCTTTGCACATGGAATATGAGAATGAAGCCTCATTCTAGTATACAATGATAATGACCCAATAAAGAAGTACTTCCCAAATGGCAGGAGCAAGTGTAATCTCGGATAGACAATAGCTTTAAGCCAAAAAAATTCCAAGAAAGGATAGAGTCCTCACCTGCATTCATCCAAACAAGACAACAGATCCGTTAGCCTTAAATGTGTATTATAGGTGTCAACAGACTATATCAGTTGGTATCCATGTCCAACTTACAACTTTTTTCACTTAAAACCACTGTCCAAAGTGTTCATGTCTTCCAATTCTTTAGTTTTTAATAAAAAAGTTTATTATCCCAATGATTGGAAGTAATTATATGTATGGTTTCTATATAGCCCCAATTTTTATAAGACCTTAAATAGATATTTAACATGTATATCATTCTGATCAAAAGGCCATCACCCCTTCTGATCCAAGTTTCTTAATCCCCACATTAGCCCACAAGTTAGTTTTTCAAATATTACTTTGCCATATTGTCAGGCCCTAACTCCTCTTTTCACAAGTACCATAAAGCAATAAAGTAACCTAATCAACATCTTGAGATATGTCCCATAAAAATTCCATTGTTGGGTTAAGGCATCGATCTTGGCTATTTCATCAAGCAAAACCAAATCTTGCAGGCCCACATGGGCATACAATATCCGACTTACCTCAGTCTGTATTAGTAAGTGTCGTGACAAATAAGAAAAAAAACCTACTAAGTCTAGTCAACCTAGCCTTAATCCAGTTAAAACTTATCACACACTAGTAAAAAACATTAAAAATGGCATCTTTTAATACGTTGGTAGCCTGGTACGAACCTGGTACCATATGGAATCGGAGGTTACCCCAAAGTATGCAAACCACAATCCCCACAATGGGGTTCAAGTAATACTTGCCCTTTGGGGCGAACCTGCTTAATACACCATTACCTTTTGATCAATATGGGCTGATTACATGGACAAAAAACCATCAATCCCCTCAATACCCATCTCCAATTTTAAACAGGTTTTGCAAACCACGGTGTATTAACATCCATCCTTCAAAAACCAAACCATGCATAATACGTAGTCGCGACGACAAGATACCCACCCATTTTTTGTAAAACCCAGGTCAAGCCAAGTGGTAGCTGCCTTTTTTTAAAAAAAATTAAACCCATAATTTTCCAAAATGTAACCTTTATACAACAGAAAACAAACTAAACCAGTCACATCTCTAATGCATTATGTACAAAATCTTTATTATATGTTATCAAGGTATCATTAACAAGGAGAACACCGACCTGAGACGGTAATTCAACCACTTCCATGACTGCACAGTGTCAAAGCCCTCATACCTTACTTTGGAAAACACACGCAAAGAGAAATATACCCACAGACTTAGTGAGGGGCCAAAGCACCCTCACCTTTTATAGTTCACCCAGCTTGCTCAAGGTGAGAAGATGCTGCACGATTAAAGTATTCAGTGGTACAGGTTCCCAAGCAGCCGCTACAGCCGCCTCTGCTTGCATATTGGGGGTTGAGAGGGAGAGAACGTGTGTGTAAGAGTTAGCGCTAGGCTGCGGTGTGTTGTAGTACAGACAAGGGGGATAGAGAGAGCAAGAGCATGAAGGGTAGGGTAGATATCAGAGAAATGAATGCCACGATCTATACATAATACCTTAGGGGTGGGTACCCATGAGAAGAAAAGGAGGAGGGTTGCCCCCCCCCCCCCCCCCCCCCTTTTTATAAAAACCGACCCATACGATGGTTTAGGGTTTAACCTAGGTGTTTTGATCAAGGTAAAAAGGTAACCTTGTGTAAAAGTTAGTTATATTTATATATTTTAATTGTTGGATAAATAAGTACTCATGAGCGTGTACGTGTGTGTGTGTGTGTGTGTGTGTGTGTGTTGTGTGTGTGTGCGTGTGTGTGCGTGTGTGTGTGTGTGTGTGTGTGTGTGTGTGTGTACCCGCCCTGTCCCAGGCCCATACACAATGGGTCGATAGTAGGCCCATTGTGAATGGGCCTACTACCTAATCAGAGAAATGAGGTTAGTGTGATTGAAATGTAAGCCAAGCCAATCATTTTGAGAAACGGATTGTCTGATTCTGTTTGGAAGAGGAGTATACTATCAAGTATAGGAGGCCAATACAAGTACTAAGAGAAGCTTTATGTGGTCGGCTACTGTTCTTTTTTAAGAATTCAATAGGTGGGATATCTAATAGGTCTCTCTTCCAAGTAAACTTATGGTCATAGTCTCCTACACAAGGGTTATGTAGTCTAATTGTAAAGTTAAGGAATTGGATTGTAGTGGCAAAGAAGCTAGTTGATGTAGTAAACCCATGTTTATATGTTGGTTCAATTTTTAAGCAGTTGGGATATACATGATTAATTTCTTCTAAGAATATTCTCTTGTTGAGGCTTAATAAGTAAAAAGTGAAAGTTTATGATAGTTACTTTTGTCACTCATGATTCTAAGAAACCATTTGTATTCAAAGAAGGCTAAGTATAGATTACACATCAGAGGTGAGCATGAAAATCCCATGGGAATGCTCTGGCCTTGATTAAAGCACTCCTCTGAAGAGAATAGTGCATTTATCCAGTACCCAAGATATGTTTTTAAATATTTTTTCATCATCGAAGTGTAGGGATGAGAAGATTGTGTTTTTTTAATCCATCTAGGTTTTTGCAAAGCGGAATGTAGAAGAAACCATTCTTCCTAGCATTATTGAAGGCAAGCTTAATCATCTGAGATAGAACATCTTTTAGTCCTAATTTTCCTTCCAAAGGTATATTCTCATAGCACTGAGTAATATCTATTGTGAAGAGATGGAAATTTTGTTTAGGGAGTTTAAGAGAAACCTCAGTGGAGTTTTTTACTAACCAAAAGGGGTTATAGTGTATTTGGAGAAAGTTAGAGAAGATTTTTTGTTAAGAGGCATAGATATATTCAAATTCTAAAAGAACAAGGTCAAGGCAGAGGGTGATATCTTTGGTAATGTTAGAAAAAATACCATTTGAGGCATCAAATATCCATCTAAACTTATGCTTATGTAGCTTTGAGAAAAGTATTGGAAGTTTGGTATTTTGAAAAAATACCCCATATTTTCTAGATGTTTTGAAATATTAAAGGTGGCCTCATAAAGAGATGTATTAAGTGGTGTCCAAAAATCCGAGAGTGAGGTGCATTGCCAAGTTTTTGCATATAAGAGTGGGACAATTGGAGCTTTTATCAAGTCCTACAACTAATTAGTCTTGTGAAAGTTTTTGAAAATCAACAGCTAGTTGTGGTGTGATCCAAGAGCTTTCAATAAGACATCCATTGAAAAGGTATAAGTGAGAGTTTTTGAAAGAAGCATTGTTCACCCAATTTAACTAAGTCCAGTAGGACTGTCTTCTCCACTCGGAGAGTACTGACAAGGTCAGTTAAATAGCTAAGTAAAGTTGTTAAAGCCAAATATGGGTTTTTAGGAAAAGTGGGTATGTGATTAAGTCCCTTAGCAAGGACTTTTCGGCATGTGGTCTTTTCAATAAGATCCAAATTACAAGTGGAGACATGCAAGCCATAAGTATCAAAATCTTTGCAATATGGGATAAATTTATCACAAGCACAATCAGGCACAGTGTTGTGTCGTAAAAAATCATTACTGTAGACCACATTCTTAATAGGTTGTTGATACTTCCAACCATTAAGAACATTATCAAGTAACTCATGGTTTCGAAACAATAAGTCAAAACATTCACAAAAAAGTGTTTTAGGGTGTACCCAATCCAAAAGTATATTTTGAAAAAGACAGTGTTCGTAAATATAATCTTTGCAAGATGTCTTTTTGGTGAGAAACAATCTTCCACAAGGGCCAACAACAACCTACACAATCATAAGTGATCATAAGTCAAGAAGGTGCCTGATAAGGGTGTTCCTTCCTCTTCCCCTAGTGAAGCTACGAGATTTTCCTCTAGTAAAATTAGAGGAGGAGCTGGGTGTCAGAAATGAGGTGAATGAATCGGGGGTGGCAGGAGAGTTAGGTCTTTTTAGTGAGGGAGAGTCGTCATCATCGATACATGGCTTGATAAGATTGGTGATAATCTTAACACCTTTGTAGTTTGCATAGATAGTTAAATATGTCCCTGGTACATCATCTTTCAATTCTTTGAGGATATCTAGCATAAGCCAATGAAAAATGTTGAAAGCAATTTGAGCAATTACTAATTGTTGCCGTCTACACTCTGTAAGGGAGTCCACACTCCAAGCTTGCACATCCAACGATCATAGTGAAATCGTATGTACAAGGAGGTGCGGGATTTCAAATAGCACATTCCAATACCTAAAGCTCCAACCTTACAACGGTACCGGTCCCCGTTGTGCATGCCCTCCACAAAACCCCAGTCCTCTTCTGAAAGCCTTCCTAATTCCTCGTAATGCGCATCTTTACATACAAGCATTGTGGTAGTCTCCACAAATCCAAACTCTTTAAAAATGTGCACAAAACAATGAATAGGCAAACACCAACTCAAGCCCACAAACCTAGAAGCTTTAGAGTATTTCAAAGAGTTTTGGACATCCATTATCATCTTTTGCTTGAAAGATGCTACCGACCAAAAATCTAGCACCGGCCACTCCATACTTAATAAGGAAGTTACTTTGATGGGTTCAAGCGTTCCAAACGCTTGTGTAGAAGTAGGGACAATATAGGAGTGAGAATAGAAGAAAATCCTTCTTTGAACCAGTTTGGTTGGGCAAAGATGTGGGAACATTATTGCTCCAATATCCGCATGTATGGCATTGAATGTGCCGGAGAGACTATGTAGTGGTTACTCCTCCACCAACGTGGATGGAAATATGACTATAAATGCATGACAAATCTTAAGTATGAATCCATAATAACATTACACTGTGATTTCACACCTAGCTTTGTATTCTCAAAACATGTACTTACAATGTGTTGGAATCGAGGTGGTTGTTGCAAATGCATGGTTGACATTGAGAAAACATGTTGCACGATGGCTACTGTCCCCTTGTCTTTGCGGTTCTTGAAGCCAAGGAGCTTTCCTTTCCAATGAAGATCCAAGTTTGCACGATTCCGCACACGATGAGGGCCAATAGCAGATGGTTGCATGTATACCCAAGCACCTTTGGTGAACTCTTGTGGCACCCACTCATCATCTACACCTCTAGTGTTGTGGCATGCAAGTGTTGTGACCTCATCCTTTGGCCGCCTTTGCGAAGTAGAGTTGGCCATGGTTAAGCAAAGAAAACTAGGAGGAGGAGAAAGACCTTGCTTGTTGCTACAATGTACAGAGGATAAAGTGATATGAGAAGGTGGATAACCCTTGTGGCAATGGGAGGAGAAGGTGGATAACCCTTGCTTGGTGTGGCAATGGGAGGAGAAGGTGGATAACCTTTGCTTGGTGTGGCAATGGAAGGTGATAGGGGAGGAGAGAGGAGCTTCCTTGCTGCAGCAATGGAGATGGTGTAGAGAGAGAGAGTGTTGGAGTAGAGGATGAGTGTGATGGTTGCAACCAAGGAGGGGTTGGAAAAGGGGTTCTAGAGAGAGAAAATCATTTTTTGCCTAAGAACTACTTTTGGGGGAGCTTTGGATAGCAAAAAAAGAATTTTCAAAAGTTTTTTAAAAAAATTGAATTTTAGGGTGTTTGGGTGCACGTTTTGACTTTTTGAGGTCAAAAAATGCTTTTTTGACCATAAAATAGTTTTAGGGGGGGTTTTAAGAAGATGAAATTTGAGTTTTGAAAATTTTGAAAAATTTCAAATTTTTTGGATTTTTTCAAAACCGGATCAAAAAGGAGGGAAGTTGGAGGTTCCATATGGCCCACCCACCCCCCCCCCCCCCCCCCCCCCCCCCCCCCACCTTCTCACTAGGTAAGAGCCCATTTAAGAATTGTAAGACTACTTTGTCCCCCTACATTTTTGAGGGCATAGAGTGTGTCCACCACCCTCTTCTCATTGATTGGCCTCTAATTAACCTTAATCCCAAAGGGCCCTTAGAGGGTTCATATTTTTCCTAATGCTTGACATCCATTTGGTGCAACACCAAATCTAATATGGCAACCAATGCAAGAAAGCATCTCAATGTAGTCATCTTGACCACCTGAGAGAAGACTTCATCAAAGTCAATGCCTTGTTCTTGCTTAAAGCCCTTGGCAACAAGCCTTGCTTTGTACTTTGGTTGACTATCATGAGCGGTGATCTTATACCTGTAAACCCATTTACAAGGTAGAGCCTTTTTTCCCTGTGGTAATTTAACTACCTTCCACGTCTGGTTTTTATGCAGAGTTGTCATCTCTGACTGCATGGCCAATTGCCAATTCCCGGAGTCCTTCATTTGCACTGCTTCCTTGTAACATGAAGGCTCATTGCAATCAGTCAACATGACATAGTTCATAGATGGAACAAACCCGGATCAAGAGGTCGTGAGATCCGTCCCGATTTACACAAAATAGGTGGCTGAGGCTCAGCCACAACGTCCTGTGGTTCCACTCTATCTTGTCCTTGCTCCTCTTGAGCCGTGACATTTTGTCTTGCACGTACAGGTCCACCTTCTTGGAAAACAACTCTTCTAATCTCCTCAACCCTCTCTGGTTTAGAATGATATTTGGCTTCATTAAAGTAAACATCATTGCTGCGGATAACCTTTTTGGATTCGGGATCCCAAAGTCTGTACCCCATCTCACCAGAATTACCATAGCCTAGAAAGATGCACTTTCTACTCTTTGGCTCAAGTTTGTTCCTAAATTCCTTTGGAACATGAGTATATGCCTCACAGCCAAAGACTCTGAGATGCTTGTATGAGGGCATTTTGCCTGACCATACCATCTCTGCCACTGAATCCTTCTGCAAAACCTTGCTAGGAGATCTATTTATAAGATGAACAGCTGTTGATATAGCTTCAGCCCAAAACCCATTTGGCAGTTGTGCATTGACAACATACTTCTGACCTTCTCTTGTATGGTCCTATTCATCCTCTCAGCAACACCATTTTGAGGAGGATTTTAAGGAGCAGTAAGTTCACGTTTTATACCTTTTGACTCACAAAAGTCCTGAAAGGCCTTTGAAACATACTCTCCACCATTGTCAGTGCGTAAGCATTTAAGCTTCTTGCCACTCTGATTCTCCACAAGTGTCACAAACGTTTTGAAAACACTAAACGCTTCATCCTTGTGCTTGAGAAATTAAACCCATACTTTCCTCGAGTAATCATCTATAGATTTCATACAGTAAGAAGCTCCCCCTAGAGATAGGTTAGGCATAGGTCCACACAAATCACTATGAACAAGTGCCAACTGTGTATCTCTTCTACTGCTTCTATGCTTATGTGGCTGTTGTGTTTGCTTACCATACAGACAATGTTCACAGAATTCAAAATCATTAAATGAAAAGCCATGCAAATAACCAGAACGAGACAAGATTTCCATTCCCTTCTTCGACATATGTCCTAACCGGCTATGCCACAAAGAAATGTTCGGCTGCTCGGTTACATTGATTACATTTTTAGAGACATTTGATACATAAATCATCTAATGTCCTCCAGACTTTTCTCCATGTGCTACTGTCATAGAACCCTTGGATATCTTCCACATGTTCTGTCCAAAACTGGTGACGTAGCCAGCATCATCAAGTAAATCTGTGCTGATCAAGCTCTTTGTAATTGCGGGAACATGTCTCACATTCTTCAGCGTGAAAGAAGAGCCATTCGGAAAATTCAATTGAACATCCCCAACACCTAAGATCTCACACGTCTGCCCATTGCCTAGCCGAACATGATCTTTAGTGGTCACATAAGAGGTAAACCACTCCTTGTTTGGAGACACGTGAAGTGATGCCCGTGAGTCTATAATCCAGTCACTCACTGCATTTCCATCAGATGCTGTAAGAAGAGCTGAGTCCATTGTGTTCTTCAAGAAGTAGATGTCTTCTGACACTAGACTGTCATCCTCTGCAACAGTGTTTGTCACATTTATTTCTTGAATCTTCACTGAGGACTTGTTCTTCTCACCATGGTCTTCAGATTTCTCTTTGCCTTTTTCTGCTTTCCATTCTCTGCAGTCTCTTTTCATGTGACCCTTCTTGCCACAATGGTAGCATTCTATGTCACTCTTGCCTTTAGCACTGCAGGATTTGCTACAAGACTGATTCCTCTTTCCACCTTTGTAATTTTCTTTGGTCCTTCCCCTGACAACTAAGGTTGTTCCTTTGCCTTTGTCCATTGTCTTTCTATTGGTTTCTTCAGTAAGCAAATTGCCTTCTACACCTGCTATGGTCAAACCATCTGGAGGTGCAGAATTACTCAACGCTGTGCGAAAAGTGTCCCAACTTTCCAGTAATGTGATCAACAGGAACATAGCTCTAACAGGTTCATCAAACTTGACACCTTGAGCTGACAACTGACTGTAGATGGTGTTGAATTCATTCAAATGATTGGACATAGGAATCCCTTCTTTCATCTTCAAGTAAACAAGCTTCTTAAGCCAGTATACCTGTGAAGCTGCACTCTGCTTCTCATAAAGATCACTCAGCTTTGTCCATGCTTCATAAGCCGACATCTCGTCTGCTACATTGAAGTAAACGCTTTCTGCCAAAGTCAGCATAATGGTAGAAAGTGCCAATTCATCCATTTCGCTCCATTCATCTTCGTCCATATCTTATGGTTTTATCCCCTTGAGCTTTATAGGTTTTATCTGCTTCTTTTGTACCAACACGTGCCAAATTTGCTTCTTCCACAATGGGAAATTGGTTCCATCCAGCTTTTTGATATTGTAAAGAGCAGTGTCTTGTGATCCAACCATAGCTACGCTTCACAGTAGTTTACTTTCCTGGGAAAAATTCGGCAGAGTTTCCCTTGTAAACTGACCTCTGAACCAATATCAACCTGTCAAATGAACCAAGAAAGCTTCAGAATCTGCAGAAATTTCGGCAGAGTCTCCTTTGTAAAATGGCTTTGGTGTACTCAAAAACAGACCAAAAACAGCTCAAAAAACCACTGTCTCTCTAATACTGTAAGCTGTGGGTAAACCTGTCCTGCACCTGTACTGTCTCTCACTGTCCTGTCACTGTCCTATAAGCATAGACTGCGACAATGCCTCAACGGCAGTAAAGCAAAGATGCAATCCCAACTGTCTAACTCACAATCAATACATCCTAGCTGCCTATCTAAGGGTGCTCGAGGGATCGCTCCAAGACCTATATCACCGAAAGGATCTCAACATTCGAGAATCCCCCAGCTCAATAAAACCTCACTCGACCCTCAACAAAGGCTGCAGTAAATCTAACAGTACATAGACTTCCCACAAAGTCATACATCCACAAATTTCCCACTGTATGTTGTAACCGCTGCGGCGGTTGTTTGCTGCATGACTCACAGCCAGCAAACCCTCAACAGACATACATCATCTCTTATAATACATCCCATGTATAAATACCTGCAATGTCAGGATGAAATCTGGAATATCAAGTAGCAAACGCAAGCTACCTTATGAACTAGTGGATGTCGCTTACAGTCTGTGTGTAGGTGCGTCCGTGTCGTATGTGACACGCCTCCAAGAACTGTGAGCCGTCCTTCGTTGTGTAGACAGCCACAAATCAGCACTCTGGAAGTGCAGATATCCTCAGCACTTGCAGTCGTAGGCCGAAACCCCAAATTTGCAAAGTCGGATCTGCACCCGCCGAGACCACGTAGTCGAAAATGGCCTTCACAGAACTTTGTCGAAGCCGAACGGTGGCCGAGATGACCTCAGAATGAAATTCTGAGAACACCCAACCCTTTGGGCTGTCCCACAGGATTTGGGGCCGTGTCTTCGCCTGTCAAATCACACTCCAATCTGAGCAGGTGACTCTGGCTTCCTGCAATGCTGCCCCGAGCCTCGATCTAAGCTCTGATACCAGTTGAAGGAGTACGAGCGGAAGTGCGACGCGAGAGAGAGTGCGAGAAGAAGAGCACGACGATATGGTGAACTCGCTCTACTGTAGTGTGTAGAGCATAGTGAGTTCTTATTAGGTTTTAACAAAAGAATATGTGTACATACCTGGCGGCCCGCCCACTTACCTAGGAGACCACATTGGGCTTTATACCCCAACATTAGTTAGTCATGGATTACTTGTGGTAATATGTAACACAACATTTGGCCCATCTAGCCAGAACAAGTCCAGTTCTAACAGCTAGGGTTTCTTTTGGAGACTGGTCCTTTGGGTAAAATCTAATTTGTTCTAAAATTCTTGTATGTTTCTTCGGTCGTGGTTTACCCTCATGCGAGCTGTCAACTTAAAATGTTTCTGATCCTGAAAGAAAGTATATATATAATTAGTCTAGTTGGTTGGGCCTGCAATCCTTAAACTTGCAAATCAGAGACTATGATAGCCGTAAGCAAGAAACCAGAACCTTAGCCTATGAAGGACCGCCTAACACGAGCCAACAAATCAAGGATTATAGGTAGTAGGTCCAACATACAACTAGGATTCAAGATAGATTCTAAAGCCAGCATCTTGGTTATTCCAAAAAGCATTGAAAAAACCTTATGTATAGGACGTGTGTGTAGTTGTTTTAACTTATATAACAAGAAATAACTGAACTTTTACATTCAAAAGACATTTGGCTTTAGAGAAAAGGCAAAAATTAGTACAAAAGCAACTCAATCTTAGAATTATCTTTGTACATGGCATATGAGAATGAAGCCTCATTCTAGTATACAATGATAGTGACCCAATAATGAAGTGCTTCCCAGGTGCTAGGAGCAAGTGTAATCTCGGACAGCAATAGCTTTAAGCCAAATAATTTCCAAAAAAGGATAGAGTCCTCACATGCATTCATATAAACAAGACAACAGATCCGTTAGCCTTGAATGTGTATTGCATGTGTCAATAGACTATATCAGTTGTTATCCATGTCCAACTTACAAATTTTTTAACTTAAAACCACTGTCCAAAGTGTTCATGTCTTCCAGTTCTTTAGTTTTTTTGTAAAAAAAGTTTATTATCCCAATGATTGGAAGTAATTATATGTATGGGTTCTATATAGCCCCAATTTTTGTAAGACCTTAAATAGATATTTAACATACATATCATTCTAATCAAAAGGCCATCACCCTTTCTGATCCAAGTGTCTTAATCCCCACATTAGCCCATAGGTTAGTTTTTCAAAAATTACTTTGCCATATTGTCGGGCCCTAACTCCTCTTTTCACAAGTACCATAAAGCCATAAAGTAACCTAATCAACAGCTTGAGATATGTCCCATAAAAATTCCATTGTTGGGTTAAGGCATCAATCTTGGCGATGTCATCAAGCAAAACCAAATCTCGCAGGCCCACATGGGCATACAGTATCCGACTTTCCTCAGTCTGTATAAATAACTGTTGTGACAAATAAGGAAAAAAACCTGCTAAATCCAGTCAAGCTAGCCTTAATCCAGTTAAAACTTATCACACACTTGTAAACAACATTAAAAACGACATCGTTTAATACGTTGAGAGCCTGGTATGAACCTGGTAACCACAGTCCCCACAACGGGGTTCAAGTAATACTCGCCCTTTCGGGCGAACCTGCTTAATACACCATTACCTTTCTAGCGAGTGTCAAGGGTAAATCATACCACCTCTCGTAAAAACCACAAACTTTAGGCTAAGTAGTATCAAGACAGATTCCTACCAGACTCACGGCAGTAACAAGTACCCAATAATCGCATTTTTGTCGTTAGAATGCCGCATTATCTAGCATCAGGACTTTGTTTATGCATGGGTTTCCAGAAACCCAAACCATAGTGTATTAAGGCTATACACAAATTCACAATTGCTTTGTTTGAGACATAACCCACTGTATGTAAAACCAACTACCTACCGTAATAAAAAGCCAGGGAGAAACAGACAATAAACATCAGTGTAATCAGTACGGGTTGATTACATGTACAAAAAACCATCAATCCCCTAAATACCCATCTCCGATTTTCTCAGTAAAAATAGGTTTTGCAAACCACAGTGTATTAACATCCATCCTTCAAAAACCAAACCATGCACATTACACAGTCGCGACAGGATACCCACCCATTTTCTGTAAAACCGAGGTCAAAACCGAGGTCAAGCCAGGCAGTAGCTGACTTTTTTTTTTAAAAAGATAACCCATAATTTTCCAAAATGTAATGTTTATACATCAGAAAACAAACTAAACCAGTCACAGTACCAAGATGCTTTCTCTCATGCATTATGTACAAAATCTTTATTGTATGTTATCAAGATATCATTAACAAGGAGAACACCGACCTCAGACGGTAGTTCAACGACCTCCAGGACTGCACAGTGTCAAAGCCCTCACACCTTTCTTTGAAAAACACACGCAAAGAGAAATATGCCCACAGACTAAGTGAGGGGCCAAAGCACCTTCACCTTTTATAGTTCATCCAGCTTGCTCAAGGGGAGAAGATGCCCCATGATCAAAGTATTCAGTGGCTACAGGTTCACAAGCAGCCGCTACGGCATATTGGGGGTTGAGAGGGGGAGAGAGTGTGTGTAAGAGTTAGCGCTAGGCTGTGGTGCGTTGTAGTACAGACAAGGGGGACAGAGAGAGCAAGAGCGTAAAGGGTAGGGTAGATATCAAAGAAATGAATGCCATGATCTATACATAATACCTTAGGGGTGGGTACCCATGAGAAGAAAAGGAGGAGGGTTGCCCCCCCCCCCCCCCCCCTCCCCCCCCCCTGTTTTTATAAAAACGGACCCATACGATGGTTTAGGGTAGAACCTAGGTGTTTTGATCAAGGTAAATAGGTAGCCTCGTGTAAAATTTAGTTATATTTATATAGTTTAACTATTAGATAAATAAATACTCGTGTGTGTGTGTGTGTGTGTGTGTGTGTGTGTGTGTGTGTGTGTGTGTGTGTGTGTGTGTGTGTGTCTGAGAGAGTGAGAGAGAGAGAGAGAGAGAGAGAGAGAGAGAAGGGAGAGATCTCTTTATGCTTTTCTATCTCAAAAGCTCGCTCGGATTGCTCCAATTGCTTCATGAATGAGCATTTTTGGAAAGGCGACATCTAGGGAATCTTCCATAAAAGCTAACTCCGGAGCTCACTCGAAACCTCAACTCCTCTTGCCCCTTCTTCCTTCCCTTATAGTTCGAGAGCAACAAGACAAAATTGGCAAACTTGGGAAAGCCTCTCTAGTACCCACATATTCGAGAGAAACAAGACAAATAAGCAGCCAATTTGGCCAGTCTCACCTCTACCACCATTGTAGTTGCGTGTATACCAAATAGTTTTAAAGCTAGTGACTTATGATGTAATAGACAAAAGAGACACATACTTTTATGATTCAAAATGTGTGTGTGTGTGTGTGTGTGTGTGTGTGTGTGTGTGTGTGTGTGTGTGTGTGAGAGAGAGAGAGAGAGAGAGAGAGAGAGAGAGAGAGAGAATTTTCATATTCTAGTTATAATTTTCAAAAAAACCTGCAAAGTTTTGGCGAAAAAACTTTCTTTAGGCCAATTTTATTTTTTTTTTTAAGAGAATGTTCTTTGGGAAGAATGGCAGGCGGGCCGAAATGCAAGACAAGGGAGAAGGCTCCAAGTGGCATGCCATACTCGCCTGTCTGCCGCCCACAACTTGCTTCAAGAGCGCGCGCCTTCATCCCTTCATCAAACGCACGCAGGCGCGCTCTCCTTCTCCCTCCCCTTCCTTTCTTCATTCTTCTCTCTCTCTCTCTCTCTCTCTCTCTCTCTCTCTCTCTCTCTCTCACACACACAAGCTCTGCAGTTCTGCTCAAACGAAAATGGAATACAAGGTGATTCATCCATCATCTCATGATTACCAATGCTACTGTTCTACAAAATTAAACCATCCAATCACAATCTAGCCAATCAGCAACAGCATTTATAATAGCTACATTATATTTAGTACATCACTAGCATTGTTGTATGAATAACATCATGAGCTTCTGTGAGGGAGGCACCCCATACTTAGCTAGGTACGATTGGGGGCAGGGGACTCACAATGTGGAAATTATTGTGAGGATTTGTCCAAAACTTCTTGTGCATGTGGCGCAATCTCATTGGCTTAGACACCTTGAGTTGCAATGAATAGAATCATCCATTGATCAATGTGGCATGATCCCATTGGCTTGTTAGACGTCGTGACAATGAATAGAACATCCACTGATCGATGTGGCATGATCCCATTGGCTTAGACGCCGTGACAATCTTTTTGTAACCAATTGATTGGCCTTGATCACATGTAAGAAGCTTGCAAAACTAGCTCCTCATGCAAGACATTGTCGATGCTCTTAGAAAATAACATTCCGGCCATGCCTAAAGGAAGCTTGGAGCTTGGCTATGGTGTCTCTCTCCTTCTTCTTCACCACTAATATTTTTCCTACATACTAATTGGGTCGGTCTCAAATGATAACTAGAGGAGCACTTAAGCATCACCATTTTGTCCCTGGAGACATTCTAATCAACTTGATAGCCTCCAAATGTTTGTCTCCATAGGCTTTCTCTACAATCATCTTTGAGAATGCTTGCTTGTCTACATGCCATAGTTGATACTATTGTGGTCAAGCACAAACCACCCCATGTGTGCACACTCAAAGCTCACCTCTAATTCTTAATTTTCTCTATCAGGGCAACAATGATACACCAACCATTACAAACATGAAGCAAATATTACCGGGGGATGTCTCCGTTGATTTAAGAGGCCGACCTGTAAACTTCAAGAAAACTGGCGGCTACAAAGCAGCAACATGGATCTTGGGTAAATATACCTTTCACTTAGTCATACACTACAATTGTTAGGTGCTAGTGAGTGTATGTTTCCACACTTATGTGTGTGTGTGTGTGTGTGTGTGTGTGTGTGTGTGTGTGAATGTGTGCGCGCGCTTATGCACACTTGTTTATGTGCACATGGCTATGGAGGAAATTGCTAAGATAGCTAATAATCCCAAGAGATAGAAATAAAAGAAACTCTCAAAGACCTAAATTTTTAGGGTTGGATATGCTAGGCTTAAACTATGATTTTAAAAGAGGAAGTGCGCTATCAAATTTGGTATGCCTTACTATGAGAAGCAAAATCATGTTGATGTCATATGGTATGACAACGGTAGCCTTCTAATAAGTGAAAACAAGGTTGTCTCTCTTTCTCTCTTACTCAATGCAAACAACTTGAACAATCTCTTACTCACTTGTGTACAAGGTCTTGAGTTCAAGCCTAGTCCGATCAAATTATGTGGTGCGTAGTTAAAAACTCGCCTCTCCTTGTTTATTTGGGAAGTGGTTCTATAACATTAAAAATCCCTTCTCTTCTCTTCTCTTCTCCACTATAATATCAATCTAGCTGTCATCACCCTACGTCTTGGCCGGATCATTTGGTTGGGTGTCACTCTACACAATGGTGGAGGCCAATCAAAGGAGTCAAAGTTGTAGTTCGTTCAAGTGTGGAGAGAGACCTTTCTATCACCAAAGTGTGGTAGATTGGTTATCTTGTTTCCCTCTTTGTTACAGATCTTGAGTTCAAGACTTGTCGGATAGATCTTTGAGGTCTTCTGGATTGGGATGGTTCCTACTAGGTTAAAAATTATCCCCTCTTCTTATCTTCTTTCTCTCCCCCCTCTTCCTCTTCCGTCAAAGTCGAGGGTCGGGGGACAGCGCATGATCGCAGCCCTCCGTTTAGAGTTGTTTCTCCTGCAGAATTCGGTGTTGCAACCCTTGGATAGGCGCCAAATCAGCATGCGTAATAAATTTCAACCCCTGCAAACGATTATTTCGCACGTCAGCAGTGGGAATATGAACCAGTGTTCGCCACGTCAGCCCTCAGAATTTAAATCATGCAGCCAATCATTGCCTACGTAATTTCCTGCCTGCGCAATTGTGTCGCCTGTCTGCACAACTGTGTAGCTCTTTACTGGCCCCCACTCCTCTGGATTTGACGGCCGGGAATGGTCGCCTACTGACCATTCCCATAATCAGGACTCTCGGCCTCCACCCGTCGCCTACACCTTCTTCCACAAGAAGATTTGGAAATTTTCTCATGTAAGAAAACGGAGCCTTTTTCAGTGTTTTTCATACAATGCATAACATCATGAGCTTCTACTCGAGAGGCACCGCACACCTAGCCAGGTACAATTGGGGGCAGAGGACCACCGGAGCTTCTGCTCAAGAGGCACCACATACCTAGCCAGGTACGATTGGGGGCAAGGGACCCCGGTCCCCCCCACCGGGTCGGTGGTCCCTTGCCCCCGATCATACCTAGCTAGGTATGCGGTGCCTCCCTCTAGAGAAGCTCATGATGTTGAGGTAAGTCGCAATGTGGGAAGAATTTGTTTAAAACTTCTTGTGAATTCGGAGCTAGGATCGAACCACCACATCATTGTGGTTTCTAACAAATAAAGAGCGTCGCCGCGAACCATCATCAACCTACGAGGAGGATTCAAGGCCTTTGATTGCATGCAGGATTGTGCAATTTTAGCACCTACATAAGCAGAAAGTGTTTCTTGAATGAGCTCTCATATCTTCAAATCAACGACCTGAAGATATGGGTGATGTTGATGTGAGCACTTTTGTGTAATGTGCCAATGAATGTCTAGCTGGTGATGCTAGTGTGGGTTCATGTATCCATGATATTGTGCAGACCCTTACCGCAGGTCTTTGCCTATGAGGCTATGCCGATTTGTGCCCTGTTTGCTCATGACACAGCACAAGAGTTATCCAATGACTCGGATGAAGGTGATGGAACTCATGAGTCCCAAAGCATACCAAGCGTTTCAACAGATGCAATTTGCTTTCCAAGTCAAGCAAATCGAGCGAATTCAGGCTCCTATGCATATGTGGCCTGTGGACTCATATCCTTTGTGGGTTATCATAATGCAGGCTCCGATGCATATGTTGAGACATATCCTTTGTGAGTTACGGTTACGGGGGCTCCAATGCATATATTGCGGGCACATATCCTTCGTGGGCTATGGTAATGTGGGTTCTATCTGCGAGCTATGTTGATTTGCACCTTGTCATGATATATGCCTACTGATGTGTATGTGGGTGTCTATCCTTTGTGGGTGATACTCTATCCACGACGCATCTACACTAACTGCAGGTCTTATCTTTGTTGAGGTTGTTAATTAATTTATGCTTTTATACGCATCCCTAATCCCAGGTCTCTTCTTGGTCTGTTTCGATGCAGCATGTGAATTGGCGGAGCGTATTGCATTTTTTGCAGTTGGCGCAAACTTGGGTACATACATAGTGTTCCAGTTCCACATCTTCCCAAGTGATGCAGCCACCTTGATCACGAACTGGGTTGCCGCTGCTTATGTACTTTGTGTTTTGGGAGGTTTTCTTGCAGATGCTTATTGGGGACGCTTCAAAACAATTCTGGTGTTCTTATGCGTTTATGTTGTGGTAAGATTTGATACATTACTCTCTTTCTCTGTGCGTGTATTTGTGCGTGCGCACACACTTATTTCATTTGACAAATATGCAAGAGTATGTAGACGATGCTCTTATTGTCTACATATGAAGACAATCAACATGCACAAGAAGATTTAGAAATTTTCTCATATAGGAAAACGGAGTCTTTTTCAGTGTTTTTCATACAATGAATAACATCATGAGCTTCTGCTCAAAAGGCACCGCATACCTAGCTAGGTACGATTGGGGGCAGGGGACCGCCGGCCCCGGTGGATCGTACCTAGCTAGGTATGCAGTGCCTCTCTCACAGAAGCTCATAATGTTGAGGTAAGTCACAATGTGCAGGGAATTATTGTGAGAATCTATCCAAAACTTCTTGTGATGTGTATTGCCATGGCAGTCTTATCTATTTGTGCAAAGGGATGACTTGAATGAACAACTCACACACACACACACACACTCAGAATAACCTATCGTTGGCATAGATGTACACACAAGCTTATCTGTCTGAGCATTTCTGTTTGCTTCTTCCAGGGAATGATTTTACTGACAGTGGGAGCCTCTCTGAGCTCATTAAGACCCCCTCCATGCGACATAGCATTGCATCCGGAGACGTGCCTTCCTTCTTCAAAGCATGATCTAGCCTTCTTATATGCAGGTCTTTACACAATTGCCCTTGGAACAGGGGGCATTAAAGCAAATGTCTCTTCATTTGGAGCCGACCAGTTCGATGATAATGACGAGAAAGAGAAGAAACTCAAGTCATCTTTTTTTAACTGGTTTTACTTTGCAATCAACTTAGGTGCCCTCTTTGCAATCACTGTCCTTGTATACATCGAAGACCAGAAAGGATTCAGCTGGGGCTTTGGCATCCCTACTGTTATTTGCTTCCTCTCTATAGTGATTTTTCTCTTTGGCATTCCTACCTATCGACACAAGCTGGTATCCGGGAGTGCTCTTACGCGATTCGCACAAGTGCTTGTAGCGTCTATTCGACAAAAGAATGCAGTTGTCCCTGATGAGACAATGTTGTATGAGGTTGATGATAGGAAGTCCTCTGCAATACTAGGAGTCCGAAAGCTTAGGCACACAGATGATTTAAAGTGAGTTTTCCCACCTTTGTATGTATGTATATATAGATATACATATGTATGTACGTACCTATATGTTGTGTGCACGCGTGTGCGAGTAAAAGCATTTTTCTTAACTTGGGTGGTTCAATGCGACAGATTTCTAGATAAGGCAGCCGTGGACATGGACAACCATGCGTTCAGGGGAGAGGTAGTGAGTCCTTGGAAGCTATGCACTGTGACACAAGTAGAGGAGTTCAAGAGCATCATCAGGATCTTGCCTATATGGTTCTTCACCATCTTCATTTCGACGACTTTCTTCCAAATATCATCCTTCTTTATACAACAAGGAAACACGATGGATCGGAAGCTTAGCAGCAGTTTTGAGATCCCGGCAGCATCGCTCCCCATTTTTGGCACCATCAATTCTCTCATCTTGTTGCCCCTGTATGATTATTGGCTAGTACCCATTTTGAGGAGGGCAACTGGGCATGAGCGGGGGTTGACGGCATTGCAACGCATTGGAGTGGGCCTCTTCGTGTCGATATTCAGCATGGTGTCGGCAGCTTTGGTGGAGGTGAAGAGGAGAAATGCGGCTGCCGATGCGGGGCTATTGGATTTACCAAGTGCAACCATACCCATAAGCATATTCTGGCTTGCACCGCAGTATTTTCTTGCAGGGACATCGGAGGTGTTTGCGTATGTGGGGCAATTGGAGTTCTTCTACGATGAGGTTTCGGATGGGATAAGGAGTGTGAGCACTGCTCTCTTCTTGCTGAGTGTGGGGGTTGGCAATTGGGTGAGTGTGATGATTGTGAATATAATTAAGAGTGCTACAGGCAAAACTGATGGGTGGATAACCAATAACCTGAATAGAAGCAAGCTAGACCGCTTCTATTGGGTTCTTGCTGCCCTCAGTTGTGTCAATCTTCTTGCCTTCATGTTTTGTGCTTCATTCTACAAGTACAAAAAGAGCAACCGCAGTGTGTTTGATGAATCTCAAGGCAGCACTCCAGTCCATGACATCCTTTAACAACTTGACCTTGTATACAATTCTTTTAATTCATCCTCTTTTTTTTGGCTTTTTAAAACAGGCCTCCCACTAGAAGAGAGTTAGTGGACATTCAAAAGAGCTTAATCTTCTCAGATTTGTGATTTATTTCGCCTCCGTTTCCACTACAGGCAGTATTGCGTAGGTTATTTTGTCATTTTGTCAAGAAATTTTGTTAGTGATGTTTTCTGCATAATAGGTCTCATTCAGTCTTCTACGGTTTGTGATATATAGTACGTGTTATTCCCACTATGTTTCTCCTCTTTTTGGGCAGTTTTCACATTAAGTGCAGCATTTGCCATGGCTAACAATAACACATATGTGTTCAAGATGTTTGCTGTTGAGGATAGGTTGGATGGGAACAATTACCCTATGTGGGCTTACATGATGCAATTTCACAACCTAACATAGGTACATGACTTGATTTCTTGTTTAGTTTTAGAATGTTAGTTGAGCCTTTACACATTCTAAAACTCAATGAGAAATATCTCAAGTGTCACTAGGAATCGAGGGCTCGAGTCACCTGCACAAACACTCCATCTCGTCTCAACTAAATCCTTCATTTCTAAACGCCAATAATCACTTGCCATCTTATAAGTTCTTCTGGGAATGAAATTCCCTATTGTCCTTCTCCTGACATATTCCCATCTTGTCAGACCTCATCGTTGGCCCCTCTCCCAACAACCTTGATGGCCGAGAAAGGACAGTAGTTGTCCTTGCCTAGGAATAATGGCTCTCTGCCTCCGCAGGTCGCCATTATTCCTAGGAAAGGAAACAAGCAATCCTCATCAGAAGATTTAGAAATTTTATCATATAGGAAAACGGAGTCTTTTTCAGTGTTTTTCATACAATGCATAACATCATGAGCTTCTGCTCGAGAGGCACCACATACCTAGCTAGGTACGATTGGGGGCAGGGGACCGCAAGCCCCCCCTACCGGGGCCGGTGGCCCCCTACCCCCAATCGTACCTAGCTAGTATGCAATGCCTCTCTCACAGAAGCTCATGATGTTGAGGTAAGTCACAATGTGGGAACTATTGTGAGAATCTATCCAAAACTTCTTGTGCATAAGAAGAAAAGAAATTCTTGTAGAGTGATATGAACAGGACTTGTATGGGAATGCTAGGCCTTATGGATTCCACAAAGGAGAGTAAACCCAACGCTTTGCAAAAAGTTTAGAACCTCGAACACAAGTCAAAGATTTTGTGAAGCGATTAGTGCAGGGCTGACCATTTTGATTTTTAGCTAATATACAACTAATGCATGTCGCGCTGTGTCAACGACGAGAGGTGGCGAGCTTCAGACCTTGACTGGGCCAAAAAATGGTCAAGGTTTGTGTCTTTTGGAAGGATTTTGAGGTTTGTTTTTAAGGGAAAATGGGATGAACGCTCACTCGGCTACCACGTGGTGGCTATTCCATGGTAAGGTTGATAATTTTAAGATATATAAGATAAGATATTCCAAACCTCTCTTGTAAGTATCACAAAGGGAAGAGAGTCCCTTGAGGGAGCTCCCCCTCCCCTTGGCTATGGCAAGTCTATGTACCCATGGAGGGACGTTGTTGTGCTCGGATGTGGCAGGGGTTTGTGGTGCTCTCAAGTGACTTGGACGTTGGCATGTGGGCTCATATTTGAAGGCTTTGGTCTATCCCTTATGGCTTTGGTCTAGCCCTTATGGGCAGCCACTCCATAAGGGGGTTTTCACATGTTAATGGAGCACCCACGATGTCGTGAGTGTTGAATCATCAAAAAATGTGCAAGTGATTGACCATGGGGGGCTTTTGTTGCATGTGTGAGCTAAAAATAACAACTACCCTTTGGCTATTTTGGGCAAAAACGACCAAAAGATGGGGAGAGGTGTTTCTTTTGGGAAAGATTATTAGTTTTTTGGTATGTGTGTGCCTTAGAGAAGAAGGGGAGAAAGAGCAAGACGAACTGGACAATTGGGCACAAGCCAAAGCAACATATGTGTAGAAGGTGGGAACCCACTCTAGGAATACTTTGTACGGGGGGGTTACCTGGATGAGGTGATGGAGTTACTAGCAATTACCAAACCATGTGTGACTCTGCGGCCAGTCAAACCCTATTATAGATACCTATAAATAGGACCCATTAATCCCATTTTGGGGATTGGAAACTCTTGTATTGATTAGAACGTGTATATCTATTGGAACTCTATCCGATAAACATCTTATAGAGTTTGTGAGCATTGAGTGTTGTACCAATTGTACTTATGAACTTTGTACTTTTGAACTAGCTTATGAATCTCAATCTACATTTCCAGTTGTCTTAGTCCATGTCATCTGAATCTCTAATTGTGGAATGGCTATCAAGTAACAAGCTCATGTCATTTTGGCTGGCGATCACAGTGGAGCTATAGCTCTTGATAGGGACCAATCCCCAACTGAGAGTTTAGAGTCAATCAGCTATTCGCAATGCCTTTTCGTCCAGTGTCAGCAAGGATAGATACTATGGTGTATGTTGAGGATCGGGATCATACCATCACAGTAGCCAATGATTCAGACCATGGCTATGATGAGAAACAACGCACCAAGGGTGAAGAAACTGATGCCAATCAAGGTACAATAGGGGCTCAAGAACATCAAGCATTTGAACACTCAGCACATTCGTGAAGATGAAACTCAGAGAGAGCTGAAAGACGCTCTCATTCACATGGCTCTTAGTATTTAGATGGGAAGAGGAAAGAAAATTTTCATATTGATACCAGTGATGCTAGGAGACATAGTAAACAACCACGAACACACACAAAATCTGGTCGAGGAAAGGAGCATGACACAGTTAAGAAGACTGATGATGACTACAATGAGAGATAGAAGCAAACACTGATCATCATGACAAGCACAGACATCAGGATAGAAAACCAAATCACAATGATAAATTCTATAACATTTAATGGCCTAGTAACTTGTGTGTAGCGGAAAATAGCATAAACATAGTGAACATTTCATTAGAATAGATTCCTAATGAGCATAACAAGAGTGCTTCGATGGAGAGAGCAACAAAAATCATAACACCTAGTTAGATAGGCATGAACAATACTTCAAAAGAGAGAGAAATTAAGCTATTGATGACAGTTGAGGACCGGATTTTCATGGAGCCGATCTCCCCTCCAAAAGGCTTTGTATTATAGGTTTCCCCCATCAAGGGAGACATTTTACAATACAATACCTTGTGTTCATTCAATATCTTGCTGGTGCAGTGAAGATGAAAGCTTCAAGCACCATGCACACACTTATAAAACACAACATCAATTCCCTCACGGTCTCAGACCCAAGACCTCACACACCTTCAAAGATAGTGAGAGCTAGCGGGGTATGAGAGTAGATTGAGAGAAAGAAGGAGTAGTCTTGCGAGAAAGAAGTATATCTCCTCACATAATCACTCATAATAGCTTAGCATAGCTTAGTAATTAGCATGGTAGGAGATGAGTATGCATTGAAGCTTGGCTCTTGGTTGGATTTGCATCACAAAGCCAAGAGTTGTTGGTGTAGGCCTCCCTTCTCACAAGCTTGGAGTAGATGAGATGAGCTTTTTATTAACGCTTGAGAAGGAGAGAGAGAGTCTTCTTGCTTCACACATGAGATTGTGTGTGAGTGTGTGTGTGTGTGTGTGTGTGTGTGTGTGTGTGTGATAATGCCTTGTCAAAATCAACCCCCTCTCTCTCTTGGTCGACCCCTCTTGCAATTTACTCTTGTTGGCACCCCATTGGACCCTGCAAATCTTAGCCAATCATAATTAAGAAGCACAAGTAATAGCCTTGTGACATGTGTCCCCCCTTTCCCTTTTGTGAGAGCTTTAGGTAATTAAATGTTTGTTGAACCCATCTACTATCTTCCATATTCCCGCATTGCCATGGATAGACTTAGGCAATCCAAAGATAAAATCCATGGTTATGCTCTCCCGTGGTGAATGAGGGATTGGCAAAGGTTGAAGCAATCCAAGTTGCTTCCCTCTATCAAACTTTGCCTTTTGGCATACCACACATTTAGAAACATACTCTTGTATGTTTGCTTTCATGGTAGGCCAATAGAAATATGTTTCAATCCCTTTTAGGGTAGACTGAATCCCTCTATGCCCTGCATAAGGAGGAGCATGAGATTCATACATTACTTACTCACGTAGTGAGTTAGTAACGCGTAGTCTATTGCCATAGAGAAGATAACCATATTCTAAAGTAAAGGGTTCCTCTTTCTTCCCTAGTGCAAGGGCTGAAATCACATCTCTAAAATCAAGATCAATAGCATACTCATCTATCATAGAAGATAGATCATTGTGAGTTGCTATGGAAACCGCATTCACTCTCGGCCGTCTTGAGAGTGCATCGGCTACTTCATTATGTTTGCCAGCAATGTGAGCAATATGAAAATGAAATTGCGAAAGGAAATTTGCCCACCTCATTTGTTTGTCGGAAAGCTTAGTATGTGTCATGAAGTACTTAAGGCTTTGGTGATCCGTCTGCAGCATGAAAGGAGTCCCCAGTAAATAGTGCTTCCATGAGTCTAAGGCATGTAGAACTGCGAGGAGTTCCTTTTCAATATGCCTAGAGCTTTCTCAACAGGGTCGAGCCTTCGACTTTCATAGGCTATTGAGTGCCCTTCTTGGAGAAAAACAGCTCCAAGGCAATCACCAGAAGCGTCACATTGGACCTCAAATGGCTTTGAGAGATCCGGCAATGTAAGCACAGGTTGAGAGATAATCTTTTCTTTAAGCTTTTCGAAGGCATTTTTCTCCTTGGTAGACCATGTATACCTAACGTTTTTCTTTGTTAGGTCATGTAATGGTCCTGCTATTAGGGAGAACTTTTCTATGAAGCGTCTATAGTATGCACACATACCTATAACGCTTCTTAGTTCATGAAGATTCCTTGGATTAGGCCATCCTTTTATTACCTCTAGCTTTGATGGATCCATTTGGATGCCATCTTGAGAGATAATGTGACCTAAATATTGAATCTCTTGTAAGAAACTCACTTTTCTTTCGATTAACATAAAGTTTATTCTCTCGTAAGACTTGAAATATTACCTGGAGATGTTGCTTGTGTTTGTCTAGTGAATTAGAGTAGATGGCACGATGTATGGTCAAAAGTCAAGCTTTGCCGCATATGTTTTGGCTTGAGTAGGAAATGGCACGATGTATGGTCAAAAGTCAAGCTTTGCCGCGTATGTTTTGGCTTGAGGCCATCATGTGTGCCACTTATGTACTTAATAGGCATCCTACAAAATCTTTGGAGTCTATTATTCCATATGAAGCATGGTATGATAGAAAGCCTTTTATTGAGCACATGCGTGTTTTTGGTTGTTTGGCATATGCGTTGGTGCCACAAACACAACGCAGAAAATTGGATGATAAGGCTGTCAAATGTATTTTTGTTGGTTATAGTGCCGAAAGCAAAGGTTACAAGTTGTATAATCCGCAAACAAAGCGTATCTTGGTCTCATAGGATGTTGTGTTTGTGGAAGATTCTGTTCAACCCTTGCTATCATGTACTAGAGACAGTAACGTCAGCTCACATGACATTTATGACACTTTGTTGCCTCTTTTCAGTGGTGGAAGTTCGAATGTAAATTCCAATGAGGCAAATGTACAACCTAAGGGGGTTTCTGAAAATGTTACAGATCAGCCTATTACTCATGTAGATGTACATGATGTACTTAATCAGGAAATGGCTGAAAATGAGCAGGCTAGAGGTATGCCAAAATGGTTGGTGCATACATTGCATGACAATAAATTGGATGCACCTTTGTCTAGTCGTACTCGTTCAGGTTCTCGCCATGCATCTTATGCATCAGATTGTTATGCTTTGGATGTGTCTAGCTTACATGATGTTGAGGAACCTCTGTCTTTTGATAAAGCACAAAATTCAAAAAAATTGGATGGCTGCCATGCAATCTGAATATGATGCACTTATATAAAATGACACATGGACTTTATGTGATTTGCCTCCTGGAAAAAAGGCCATTGGTACGAAGTGGGTTTACAAGTTGAAATGCAAGCCAGATGGTGAGATTGATCGCCATAAGGCTGGACTCGTTGCAAAAGGCTATGCACAACAGAAAGGCATAGATTATGAAGAAACTTTTGCTCCCACTTGTTGTATGACTATTGTGCGTTTTCTATGTGCATTGGCAACTCATTTTGGTTGGGATGTACATCAATCACACATTGTTACTGCTTTCTTGAATGGTGACATATTTGAGGAAGTTTATGTAACGCAGTCTCACGATTTTGTCAAGAGAGGACAAAAGGATAATGTGTGCAAATGTAACAAATCTTTGTATGGGTTGAAGCAATCTCCTCGTGCTTGGTATGAGAAGGCTGACTCTCATTTGGTCAAACGAGGCTTTCATAACAGTCCAATAGAAAGCGCATTGTATGTAAAGCGTGAGGGTGATGTACTGCTCATTGTGGTTCTTTATGTAGATGATTTGCTGATCATTGAACCAACTGAGAGGCATATTGTTGCATTTAAGGCTGATTTGAATGCTACTTTCAAGATGAAAGATTTGGGACTGTTGCATCATTACTTGGGTATGCAGTTGAAGCAGTGTGATTGTGGTATTGCCTTCTGGCCAAAAAGTTACATAGAGACATTACTATGTAAGTTTGGACTTGAGGATTGCAAACCTATTGCCACTCCCATGGAAACAAGTTTGAAATTGAGTCTTCATGATGCTGGTGATCCTGCAGATGTCACTCTTTACCAAACTGTTGTTTGGATGCCTCATATATGTATGCAACACGAGGCCGAATATTCAGTTTTCAATCTCATAGTTAGTAGATTTATGCATAGCCTAGGGTCTAAGCATTGGCAAGCTATCAAGAGGATTTTTCATTACTTGACTGACACTTTACATCTTGGCTTGTTTTATCCCAAGGGGGGATTGCCGCCAAACTTACATGCTTTTTTGGACTCAAATTGGGCTAGTTTTTTTGACACGCGAGTGTCCACAAGTGGTTTTTGTTTCATGCTTGGCAATTCATGTATATCATGGTTGAGCAAGATGCAACCTATTGTGACCACTTTGAGTTGTGAGGTTGAGTATAGGGCAATCTTCACAGCTACGATTGAGTGTGTATGGCTCAGACGCCTTATAGCTGATTTGAGTGTTGGACAGGACACTGCCAACACTATCTACACTGACAGTTTGAGCGCATTCGCAGTTGCGAGGAACCCTGTTTTTCATGCTCACACAAAGCATATTGAGGTTCCTCGCAGTTGCAAGGAACCCTGTTTTTCATGCTCACACAAATCATATTGAGGTGCATTACCACTATGTCAGGGAAAGGCTCTCAACAGGAGAGATCAACTTGGCTTATGTGCCAACACAGGACAACCTTGCAGATCTTTTCACAAAGGCATTGTCTCGTGAGAAGTTTGAAGCTTTTCACAAAGCTTTGAGCTTACTCCCCTTTGTGGACTGATCTTGCCCTCGGGGCATGGCACTTCCCTTTACTCTTCGTGCCAGCCCTCGTTCACCGCATCACTCCCAAGGGGGATTTGTTACCATATACATGTGGTAGTGATGTGTGTGAAGACACTAGGACCGCTGGGGCAGTTTTTCCCTCTTTAGGAGGTTTTTTCCCCATGCATTGTATATACGCCCATCACTCTAGGTCTATCTATCTTTCCATTGTACAGTAAGATATACACTCTCTATTATGTGCCTTGAGCTTCCTTCGACTTCTCCAAGCTGTGTGCATTTCCTTGCAACCCTAATTCCAACATTTTTTGGTAATCATAACTTGCTGGAAATGTCACGATAGGTTGGACTTATCATTAGCCTATTAAGAATCTTATTTATAACACAGACTTTTTACGAGATATTATGCGCTTCAAAGGATCATCACTGTAACATTTAATGGCCTAGTAACTTGTGTATAGCGGAAAATAACATGAACACAGTGAGCATTTCATTAGAATAGATTCCTAATGAGCATAACAAGAGTGCTTGGGTGGAGAGAGCAACAAAAAGCATAACACCTAGTTAGATGGAATGAAGAATACTTCAAAAGAGAGAGAAATTAAGCTATTGACAATAGTTGAGGACCGGATTTACATGGAGCCAACCCCCCCTCCAAAAGGCTTTGTATTATAGGTTTCTCCCATCAAGAGAGACATTTTACAAATTCTTTGTGTTCCTTCAATACTAGCTAGTGCAATGAAGATGGAAGCTTCAAGAACTAAGCAAAACACTTATAAAACACAACATCAATTCCCTCATGGCTCATACCCAAGACCTCACACACCTTTGAAGATGGTGAGAGCTAGCGAAGGTATGAGAGTAGATTGAGAGGAAGAAGGAGTAGTCTTACGAGAAAGATGTACATCTCCTCACATAATCAATCATATTAGTATATCATAGCTTAGTAATTAGCATGGTAGAGGAGATGAGCATGCATTGAAGCTTGGCTCTTGGTTGGATTTGCATCACAAAGCCAAGAGTTGTTGGTGTAGGCCTCCCTTCTCACAAGCTTGGAGTAGATGATGAGCTTTCCATTAAAGGTTGAGAAGGAGAGAGAGAGAGAGAGAGAGAGCCTTCTTGCTTCACACATGAGGTTGTGTGAGTGTGTCTAGAAATAATGACTTGACAAATTCATCCCCCTCTCTCTCTTGGTCAACCCCTACTGCATTTTACTCATGCTGACACCCCATTCCTTCTCACAAGCTTCGAGTAGATATTCCATTAAAGCTTGAGAAGGAGAGAGAGAGTCTTCTTGCTTCACACATGAGGTTGTGTGAGTGTGTCTGGAAATAATGACTTGACAAATTCAGCCCCCTCTCTCTCTTGGTCGACCCCTATTGCATTTTACTCATGCTGACACCCCATTGGACCTCTCCCAGCCTAGCCAATGAAAATTAAGCAGCATAAGCGATAGACTTCTGGCATGTGCCCCCCTTTCCCCTTTTGTGAGAGATTTAGCTAATTAATTAATGCAACTAAACTCTCATTGGACCCCTTTGTCTCCTGGTCAATAGGAATCAGGCAAGCCATTGGGTTGTTGAATGCTCATTGGACCCCTTGGGAGACTGTCCAATAGTCTTCTAGAGAGCTTAATTCTTAATGTTTCTTTTATTACGTGTTTTTAAATGAATTAAACTAGATTTACTCTAGCCTAATTCTCATTGGTCCACCTCCATGGCCATCCAATAGGATTTGGGTGCACCTTGTGGGCATCTGGGCTAGGGAGCTGACATGTGTCCCTCATTCCCTTTGTGTAAAGTAAGCTTGTGAGTGCGTGTGTGTTTTTCTCTCATCCCCTACTTGCAAGGCTCGCTCCCTCCTTTGTAGGATTCATGAAGACTTTTGGTACACACACAAAGCATCCAATTTTTACTAAGCTTTGATCATTGGACACAACCTTTGAATTTTGGAACCTTAGCATTTTGGAAGTGTTAATGGGCTGAACCTTAGGGTCTTTAAAGCCCATTGTTGCACATTGCTCTTTTGCAGATGGCCCCCCCTTTGGATCCCTATTTTCTCTCCTTTGGATTCCTACTGTGGCCGGTCTGCCAACTTAACCGATATTCTAGCTTTTTCTCCCCTAGCACTTCCCCAAATTAAATGATCAGTTTAACATGAGAAAATAATTTAGGAGAATTAGATATTAGTTATTATGACAACCACTAAGGGTTTGAATCACATTCCTATGTTCCCAAAAAATCCCTATCTTGCCCTTGCAAATTTACTTAGTTGTTTGACTGAATTAGTCAATACTCTCCAACTGGAGATGACAATCGTACCTATCCGGTAAAAAGTGTTTTTTAACAAAAGGTAACACTCTTACCACATGACTAGTTATCTACTATAGGTTCTTGGATTACTCCCAATATTAGTATAACTTTCTAGACACTTTCACAAAAGTGGTTCATTGTTTGTCTTGATAAGGCCACCAATAACCCTACTTTTATCTGTAAAAATCTTGCATGGACTCACTTACGTCTTGCCGGGGATGAGTTTACTTTACTTAACTTATCTCCTAAAGAGGTCACATCTTTCATCACTAATCACTTTAATAACTTTGGTTACTCATTATGTTAGCAGCAAGCTAACACGGATACCATTTTTTGGAGTTCTCTTTGTAAAACAATTATTATTTTGATAGATCGAGAATATTGTAACTCTTAATTTCTCATATAAACTCTGTAATTAATGAGCCATGGCTACAAGCTTCCAGATTGTATCAGCTAGTCATTACCCAGCTTTGGTAGAACTCCAGATTATTAGATTTGACCTCCCAAAAACCTTGGCTAAGGTATAAAAGCCAATTTTTGTAAGTTTTTTATGTGTTTTTGGATAAGAAATTCACAGCGTGAGCTAACGGCGCTCACTCCTCTCCTTCTCATGCTTCCTACTCCCTCCCCGGTTGTCACATTGCAGTCGCGTTTGTTGCATTACAACCGTAGGTAAGAGCTCTACCCATTGAGTAGGCAGTTCACAGTATTTCGTAGCTTTTCGCGTCGTCGACCCGCGGCATAATTTCATCATAACTAGGAATTTACACTTTCAAATAAAAAACTAAACATAGGCGGGATATTGGGGCATCATTGCTAAGCATTTAAATGCATTCTGGGTCAAAAACGACTAGGTCAAAAATCCACTGCTGTTAATAATCACGATTTTGAAACTTGACCTAAAGTGGGGTTTGAGACCATAAGCATGTGTGCTTAGGTCTTATAAACTTGTCCTAGAAGTTTTGTTACGTTTGGATGTCATCTGATGCTGTAACGGATTGTGATTTTGCCGATGAGCGATTGGCTTTTGGTGATTTTAGTCACTTGAGTGTAGCTTGAGTTAGATGCGAGTTGTTAGTTGTTTTCCGAGAGATTGACACCCTCTTGTAGCCTCTATGCACTAGTCGAGTTAGCATCATCCCATGGATTGACAATTTAATCGTGGTTCTCACTAATACTCGAATGGTGAGGTTAGACATGCGTCCCACATTTGGCACCGCTGTCGGGAATCGAAGAGACCTAAACTAGAGAAAAACACGAGCGTCTTGTGTAGTTGTCCTTTAACTTCCTCTAGGTTCGTCTAGAGTTCTAAACTTTCTTTTAGACACCGCATATCTTAAGATTGTCGTCTTTTGCTGTGTAGAGGTAGCTTGGAAGTAATTGTACTTGCTGAGTGCCTTTAGGATTGTAGGATTGTAGAATTTGAGAATGATTGGTAGACGAGACAAGTCTTAAGATCAGTGCTTAGAAAATAATAAAAAACAAGAAAACGAGTGTTTGTGGACACTTTCCACAACCCCATTGCATGAGAATCTAGGAGTAGGGTAAGTAGGATCTGAGGTGGATTTCAGAACATTGCTCTCTCTGAAGGAATCAAGTGTGAGTTGTTATTGGAAGTTGCAGAATTTCAGGTCTACGGCTAGAAATAGCTCGAAAAGACTCGAAACCACTCAATCCAACTAGAGAGTAAGCCTAAAAGTTGTCTGAACCAGTTGGTAAGCTCAAAGACACTTGGAGGTAAAAATTTCAAGAGTTGGCCAAAACTCAAATTATTTACTTTTTCTTGATATTTTAGGCCAAATTAAGTTTTGACTTGATTCATAGGCTTAAAATAGCTCATGTAAAGACTGTCTTTGAAAAAATTGCAAAAAAGTGTTCATTTCAAGCCTGAAGTTAATAATTGCAATTATTAAATTTCTGCTCTAAATTGACCAAGGTTTATACCATTGACTCATTGTATGTGTACAAACAACTTTTGTAAAGTCCTAAGAGATTTGGATCACTAAATTGGCAAAAAACTGGGTAAAAACTAAAGTTTGTACTGACTTTTTCAATCTTGAGTGTAAATTGGAAAAACTTTGTCCAAACTTGTTGAAAATTGATTCATAGGCTTATATTGATGGGATAAACATGTGTACATGCTCAATTGACCAAAAAGATGCAAAAATTTATCAGTAGTAAATAATCGCGATTATTTACATCTTCTCATTTTTCAACTTTTTTTACCAACTCAACATACCACTAGTTTTAACATGTTATAATAAGCCCACAAACCAAATTTGGTAAGATTTGGATCATTGGATTGAAAATTGTGACTAAAATTGTAAAATTAGTCTATGGATAGATAATTGATGACCCTTTGACTAAAAATTGTCCAAACTTAATGAAACTTGGCTAGTGACCTTAACATAAGGTGCTTAATAGATCTATGTCAAAGTTGGGGCAAAAAGTTGCAAAATATAGCCGGAGTAAATAAGCACGATTATTTACATCAGCTTCAAAACTTGAGAAATTTGCAAGGTTGAGTGTACCACAAGGTCAAACACATCAAGTAGACCTCACAAATCAATTTTGGTGAAATTTGGATCCCAACAGTGAGACTTAAGCCAGATTCTCGAAATCAAAGTCTGTAGACACAAAACAGTTGATAAACTTGATCAGATTTTGTCCAAACTTGTTGAAACTTGTCCAGGGACTTTAACAAGTTATATACTTGCCAAACCAATAAAAAAAGTGCAAAAAACTGACAAAAATTAATAATCACGATTAGTTACTTCTGCTATCCAGAGACATCAATTTTGATTTTTGAACTTATACAGTGTTAGGCCAACATAATATAAAGCCACATGGCAATTTTGGGTTCAATCGGATCAAAATTGGTACATGTACACTCAGTTTCAAACCCTTAATTTTTTGCTAAGTCGAGTTTGATAGTCAAATTTAATTTTGACACCCATAGCTCGAATTGAAGTGATACACATAGACCAATCACGGGAGTTAGCAAAAACTCTACTGTCTTTATAGAAGAATAGCTAACTTGATCAAATTTGTACAGGAATCAGGTTACAGACAAGGAATCAGTGGCTTGATGAAGAGTCACAATCGAATCAAGTGGAAATTGACGACAAGTCAATCCGAAGATGAGTACTCTATCCAGGGCTTCATAAGTCTATATGAACCTTAGATCTAGTCGTGTACTAGAAAATCAGGGCATACTCGGAGAAACCTCCAGTAGAGTATCCACCGAAGAAAGCGTGAATCAAGGCAATTCCTTGCATACAATTCTTGAAGAAGTCTCAGACACTTTTTCAGATTCAACATCCGAAATATCTTCTTACTCGACTCACTCAAAAATCGGAACGACAGTGTGCTATAAGCATATACTATCCTTTTACAAGACTAACCGTCATGGAGCCCAAGTTTACTTGGACCCTAACAAGGAGTATGCTATTCACATTGATGACCATAGGATTGAGTTCAAAGAAGAGATTAGGGCAAACAAACAAGGAAAAATGTACATGGATCAAAACGGAACTCGGTATTTACAAGTCGAAAACCCTGACGTGATAGACAAATGGGGGTTAGAAGTAAACACCATAATCCCAAATATGTCAGCAAAAGAAGGACCACCAACTTTAGAATTCAAGGGATATGATCAAGTAGCTTTGAAGCCTTTGCAACGGCTTAGTATGGATAATCCTAGGATCGGAGTCTATTGTTGGGAAGATAGAAACATAAAAGATCTTCTGTGGACTTCTCATGCCAAACCAGGACAACTAACGGCCATGAAGATCATCTATATCTTCAAGATCAAAGATAAGGGATCAACGGACCTACCAACCTACCTGTTTAGGGATTGTTATAACAACAACTTTGTTATGATGACTCTTGAGGAGGTAGAACAAACCAAATACCAAGGGTATTACATACGAGATTGGATATTGGGACAAGGACCAGAGACAATTCCAAGAGATGAACACCGTGAGAGATCATCTGAGAGTAATGTGAAGAAACCAGAAACCACCTCATCACGTAGAAAACCGGGTGACACTAAGGCCATTCCAAGGCTACATGAGTCACTATTTCCAACAGACTAGTTCGAAGGACTCGAAACAGGACCAACTACCAGGAAACCGGGAGTTGAACCAAACAGACGCGTCAGACCGGCCGATTTTCAGAAATGGGTCAAAAAATACAATGGATCAGGGGATCCATACGACCACTTAGCAAGCTTTAAGCAAGTGCTAAGAGCAGAGCGTATATTCAATTTCCATACTCAATTCGAGGGGTTTGGAATGATATTAGAAGGAAAAGCATTGACATGGTTCCAAAACATTCCACCAGGGTCAATCATGGACTTGAACACCTTAGCTCAAGGGTTTGTAGCTGCTTGTTCCAAAACGGGGATCAAACATAGTACGGTAGCTCAAATCTACAGCTTTAAACAGAAACATGGTGAATTTGTTAAGGATTGTGCAACTCGAATGAAACAATACATTGCTAGATACCCAGAGCTAGAGATACCTGCAGAAGAACGACTTGTATCCTTGTTTCTGGAGGGACTGCTAAACAAAGAACTTCATGCTATACTCTATAGTAAAAAGCATACAACCCTAGAAGCGTGTGTGTCAGATGCTATTGCCTTAGGAGACAATCGCAAAGTTTTCAACGAAGAAGATGTCCCTAAAGATAACCAAAGCAAGAAAACAACATCTACTAAACCAGCACAAGTGGAAACGGCCGCTGCAGCACCACTCTCAGCTATCGAAGATATGCTAAAAAGGTGAAGGACATAATGAACAACATGCAAAAAGCACCTATGAGGGGACCAGGACAGGGGATACCTCCACAGAGACAACCAATTAGACCACAAAAATGGTGTGCAATCGAGGGTAAAAATGGACCAACCATGAGACCCACGAGTGCTACTTCAAGACAAAGTATGATGGGAATGTTCAGTACGTGCCCATGAGGCCACAAGGACAACCCATGTACAGATATCAGCCTAATATGGCCCAAGCTCAAGGACCACCAATGGGTATGGAAAGACCTCAACCTGTGTTGGGACAACAACCTCTTTATCCAGGATATAGTGCCTGTAAAGTACATACACTCTGAAGGAGTCATAGATGAACAAGCATTAGTGCCTGTTACACCCTATCCAGAGCCTAGTCCATCTACACTAATGGTAGAAGGTGATTGGTATAATTCACATCCACCACCAATGGAAGAACCCGTGACTTATGCTCCACCAGAGCTAGCACCAATGTATTATGTAGCTAATCAAGGTGTCAGACCTCCCATGGTAAGACCCATGATGAAGCCAAGAATAGGAAACTGTCATAACTGTGGTGCTGATGATCATTGGAAAAATGAATGTCCAGAGCCTAACAAAAACCTCAAACCAATTGAAGCCTATTGCATACAATGTTGCAAAAAGGGAGGACACTTTTCGGAAGATTGTCCAAAAAATCCTTTGAACAAGGGTAAAACCGTAGTAAACATAGTCCAAGTGATACCTAGTAGCTCATTAGAGAGTGAACCAATTGTTCCAATCAAGGTAATCACTAGAGCCCAGGCCAATCACATAGGAAATGCTGGAAAAGCAAAAATCCAAGCTTGAAAGTATTGCAAAACCTGAAGAGCTTGTGGTAAAAGAAACGAAAGAAAAATCCGATGTGGTAGCAAAACCCCACCTTGAAACAAAAGAACCATAACTTATAGTGTCTAACAACGAAGATGCCTTAGACGGAATTCCATTCGTGGAGGAAGATTGGCAAGGACACTTATGGGAAAAAGTGAGAGAGATCAATGATGGGAGCCTAACTCTAAAGTCAGCTCCTATAGAGGAAGTTTGGTTGGATAACCTACCTTCTGATATGAACATGGATGTACAATCCTTGTACGGGGATTGCGGATCTGAAGCTTCAGGAATGTCGAAAAAGTGAGAGAGATCAATGATGGGAGCCTAACTCTAAAGTCAGCTCCTATAGAGGAAGTTTGGTTGGATAACCTACCTTCTGATATGAACATGGATGTACAATCCTTGTACGGGGATTGCGGATCTGAAGCTTCAGGAATGTCGAAACCATTGACGTTGAAAACATTACCTTCTTACTTGGGAGATAACGAAGATGAATCCATCGTGTGTAAGACCACTCAAGTAAAAAGAGCTGAACAGACTCTAGAAGTAGACAACATTCATTCAATCATGTCTACACCCATCCAATGCACTCTTAGTTTGGGAGAACTGTTAAAACTCAGACTATACTTATGGAATGATTTACAAAAAACCCTAGAGAAGGTAGAGATAACGGGGCTAATCTCAAAAAATTTGAGAAAATTGAAAAATGAAATGGACAACAAAGAGATTCGATCAGTTCCCATGAACAAAGTCGGAGAATATTATGAAGGAGAAGAAGGAAACACCACCCTCCCAGTGAAATATAATGACGTTGAAACCATGGCAATACTGGATAGTGGAGCAGGCATAGCCATAGCCACTAAAGCAGTATGGGAATCCTGGGGACAGCCAGCCATTAGACAAACTCGAATGAAATTGTAGTTGGCTAACGGAAACTCTGTACTTGAAGCAAGTGGGATCTATAACAAGAGTAAAGCTAAAAGATCACACTTATAGAAATGTCTTGAAAACACCCTTCCAAGGGTTTGATTCAGTCTCTTCGGCTGAAACTAAACTCCCATCTTGGTTAAACAAAGACACTCCTATTTGGATGTGTGGAGCTTCAGAAAATGGAAGCATAAGACGAGAAGAATGTATCCTAGAAAGGGATTGTGAAGATGAAGCCTATGTACCTAAACCCTTTCTAGAGCATTTGTTTGAGCCATTCAAGTGGACTCAAATTTTAGCAACAATAGATGTATGCGTGAATACGTCTATGCCTACTCAATTTTGCAATGAGGATGGCTACAACATAATTCCCATCCAAATGATTTCAGTCCTCAACATTGAAGACAAAGATGAGGAACCCAAGGACTTAATGAAAGCTCAACAAGTCTTTTTGGACCTCTATTACGATGCAACTGATGAGTTAGATGAACACTCAGCTACCTCAGAAGGTTCGGGGTAAGAAAAAGAGCATATGAGAGCTAAGCTACTCTTAAAAGGAGGGGAGAAAAAAAAAATTGACTTTCCAAACCAGAAATCCAGAAGACAAAAATGGTATAGACAAAAAAGAGACACCAAAAATGTGAAAACATGACCTATACCATTAGTCTCTAGTAAAACACAATTCCTGATGCACAAAGATGCAAATGATTATGTCAAGGACAAAATAACTACTGGCAGATATCCTTCAAACAAAAACTCAGAACTGTCTCAAACATTGAGAAAAACGAGGAAGGATACTCAAGCAAACCCACAAGATGAGAAACCACTCATGACCCGAGTCGAGCGGAAAAAAAATATCAAGAGTTGAAAAAAGCTCTAAAGGAGATATACACAACCAAAATGGAAACCATGGAAGAGGATGGTAAGGATGTAATGCATGTTCTATCCCATTACAAAAAGTATACTCTCCAAGATCGAAAAAATATAGTCGAGCAACCTGTTAGGGAACCTGGTATCAGAGCAACGTTAGGATAGACTAGGAACTAAAATTCCTACTGTTTGAAAATTTTAGAACTAAGGAAAAACGAAAACAGGGCGAATCTTATGAAGGGCCTGAAAACGCTAAAAAAATAGACTTTGTTGAACCAGGAGAAGAGCCTAGACCTGCTTACATCGCGAATGACCTAACAAAAGAAGAAGAAAAGCTCTTTCTGAGCTTGTTTAAAGAATACCAAGATATCTTCGCTTGGTCTTACAAGGATCTCAAGGGTGTTGATCTAGAAATCTGTCAACATACCATACCCATGAGAGATGATGCGAAACCAAGTAGACAAAGGCCATACACGTATAATGAAACATTTGCCAGGAAGATAAAAAAAGAGATTGAAAAACTAAAGGAAGCCAAATTCATTTACGAAATTGAACACACAGATTGGGTGTCTCCAATTGTGGTAGTACCCAAGAAGAATGGAAAATTACGTGTGTGTATTAATCTCAAAAAGGTAAATGTAGCTACCATTAGAAACAACTTTCCTCTTCCGATAACTGAGCATGTTTTAGAACGAGTTGCAGGAAAAGAAGCTTACAGCTTCTTAGACGGCTTTTGATACGATCAACTTTTGGTTGACCCAAAAGATCAGCATAAAACTGATTTTGCAAGGTCTATTTGCCTATCAGGTTATGCCGTTTGGGTTAACTAATGCTCCAGCCACGTTTCAAAGGCTGATGAGCCATGCTTTCAAAGAATATCTTAGGAAATTCTTAGAAGTATATATGGATGATCTATGTATACATTCATCAATCCGGGCTGATCATTTTGAACACCTCAAAAAGGTATTCGAAAAATGTAGACTTTATAGGATTTGCTTAAATCCTGAAAAGTGCACATTCATGGGTAGACAAGGAAAAATTCTTGGACATATAGTGTCTAAAAATGACATAGCTACGTATATTGAAAAAATTCATGTCATTGCTAATTTTCCTAGAACAACAACAGTAAAGGGGGTACAAGCCTTCATGGGGCATTGTGGAGAATACTGACGGTTCATCTACATGTATGCTATAATTGCAAAACCCATGTATAGCTTGATCACACACTTTGAGTGGACCGAGGCATGTGAAGAATCCTTCATGAAGCTTAAGCAAGCTCTCACCTCAGCTCCAATATTGAAAGCACCAGACTGGAATAAGGTATTCCACGTACATGTAGATGCTTCCAATTTCGCTATCGGTTGTATACTAGCTCAACCAGGAACGAGAAAATTGACTTTCCTTATTCTTATGCTAGCCGACAATTGAACATGGTGGAAAATAATTATACTACCACCGAAAGGGAAGGATTAGGAATGACCTATGCCGTTAAAAAGTATAGACATTACCTATTAGCCAACAAGTTTGTGTTCTTTGTGGACCACCAAGCTTTGTTGTATATGGTCAGCAAGCCATGTAGCACATGAAGAATAGTGAGATGGTTCATCATTCTTTTGGAAATTGATTTCACTGTGGTTGTAAAAAAAGGCACTACACATCAACGAGCAGATCATTTGTCAAGGATTGTTTTAAGAGAATCACCTAAAGGGGTAGACGATGATCTACCAGATGCCTATTTGTTCTCCGTGGAAATGATACCTAGATGGTCGAAAAACATTGTGTCATTGATGACAATAGCTCAAGTGGATTCACAAATACCACTTCCTATCACGATCAAATTAATCGAGCAATTGGCTATGTATCAAGTACTAGCTGGTAGACTATACAAAAGAAATCGGGACGGGATATTGCTTTTATGTATTAATCCTGAAGAAAACGAACAGTACTCAAGTCAAGCACATGTTACCGTAGTAGGAATTCAGTTTGTGGAAGACTTTGCAAAATATGCAACAAATCTTGAGACTTGGAGTATTTTGGCCGACTATGAGGAGAGATGTTCGATCTTTTGTAAAGGATTGCCCTCAATGTCAAAAAGAAACACCCATACCTCATGTAACATTGTTTCAAATGTCATCTAATCCTAAGTGGAGTAACTATCTAGTTACTTACTTATCAAGCCGAACATTTCCTAAGGATATGATTAAACGCCGTCAACGAGCAATTGAAACTAAAGCAAGAGACTATGCTCTTATTGGGAACCAATTGTATCGAAGAGGTAAAGATCAACATTTGCGTCTTTGTGCAAATGTAAACGAGTATATTTCGATTATAGAACAAGCACATGCTGGATTAGCTGGAGGTCACTTTTCTAGTGAGACCACCGCAAGAGCAATCTTGATGGCAGGCATATGGTGGCCAACACTTTTTGCAGATGCTAAAGAATATGTTCAAAGGTGTGATGCTTGTCAACGAGCCAAAATGCCAACACAAGTAGGTAGCATGTCCTTAAGACCAATGATGGGGGCTAGAGCTTTTGAAAAATGGGATATAGATTTTGTTGGACCAATAAAGCTACCTGCTTATAGAACCCAAGCTCAGTATATCTTGTAGCTATGGACTTTTTGACCAAGTGGGCCGAGGCTAAAGCAACTCAAAAGAATGATGCCAGAACCACTGCTGCATTCTTATATGAGTATGTATTCACGAGATATGGACTTCCAATAGAAATTATCAGTGATAGGGAAACTCATTTCCTCAATGAGGTAATTGAGTATTTGCTTAATGAGTTTATGGTCATCCATAACAAATCAGCTCCCTATCACTCACAAGCAAACGGACAAGCTGAGCATACGAATAAAATTCCTAGCTCGGTGTTGACTAAAGTGGTTAGTTAAGGAAGGACAGACTGGGAAATGAATCTCCATGCTGCTCTATGGGCTTACCGAGTTTCATTCAAAACAACTTTAATTGCTACACCCTTTAACCTTGTTTATGGTCTTGATGCCATACTGCCATTAAAATTTCTATTGCCGACATTAAGGGTAGCGCAGAATCTTGAGTGGACTGGACATGAATTGTCAGAAAGACTTGAAGATTTGGGAAAGCTAGATGAGCAAAGGCTAAGTGTTGTAGCTCACATCTATGCACAAAAGCGGAAACAAAAACAGTTTTTTGATTCCCACTTAATCACAAAAAAAGTCAAGAAAGGGGACTTAGTTTTAGTCTATTCCCTTAAGCAACACATTCCCAAGTTTAAGAAAAAGAGAAATGGACCGTTTATCATTGAAGATGTATCTCCAAGTGGAGCAGTAAAATTGTCCACCCTAAATGGTGAACCAATGGCTAATTGGATTAGTGGATGTCGTTTAAAGAAATACAATTTTCCACTACCAATGAATTGCTAGAAAGAATGCATGCAGCCAAACAAAGGAAGATTAAACGATAGCACGTTATTGATGAAGCCCAAGAGGAAGCTTGGCTTCGGGTATTCAAGCGGAGAGCTGCTCTCAAGAATCAACAGATACCGATTCCCATCAACACTCTAGAAATAGATGCCAACAATGGGAATTACCTAAAGACACTTTCAACAGATGATGACTGGTTAGATGGAATGGACCTGTGCATCAAAGTAAAGCTCAACAATCATAGCACCAATGCTTTGGTCCATGTAGGAGCTAGAGTAAATGTAGTAAGTTATTCCACGTACAAGAAGGCAACAAGTCAAGCATTGACAGTAGGAATAGCGACAATCAAAGGATGCAACAAGAACCCAACCCCAACATTGGGAGTAGTCAACTTGAACGTGATAGTACATGGATGTTCATGTCCTCATCAGTTTGTATGCTTACCAGATGAACACATGAATGAGACGATGATTCTTGGAATTCCCTGGATGCGAACATACAAAGCAGTACTAGATTGGAATACAAATCAGCTAAAGCTATCACCTAAAAAGGAGGGCAACTCGTTGTTCCAATTGCACCAAGCAAGGAGGAATGGAAAAGAAGCAATCAGCATACCAAACCACGAAGTAGTCAATCTTCTCCATCCCCTCGACAAGCAAATGCTACAAGTAGCATGAAAGGAGTCAGGAAAATTTGGGTACCAAAAGCACAGCTTAAGGATAAACCGATTCAGATATGGGTGCCTAAAACTTCACCGACAAAACAAAAGAAGGTTCCAAGGGTTAAAACACAGAAATGAGCATCTCCAAGCAAGGAACCTAACATGGAAATGTTTTGGAAGAAAAAGGAGCACTTATCTTCTCCACAAACTGTAAAACTAATCAAGCAATGGCGAGTTAAATCTCAAAAGACTCCACCAAACCATACAGCACCAAGTAGACCAAGCTACCAATGGCGAGAAAAAGCTTGACAACAAACAAAAGTGCCACCGACATCTCAAGCAATTAGTGTGCTAAAGCATCATGATGGTATAATTAAACAGAGAGCACACAAGCTACAAGATTTGCTCTTTGGAAGACATCAACAACAAACCTCGACATCAGAAACCCTTGAGTTAATTACTCAAGACCCAGCTCTTGCACAACATAATGGTTTGAATTGCATTGATATTCATAGCATGGTAGAGCCAACCATGGCTATGCATAGACACAATTGTTCCACCCATGCACAAAGTCGTCCCCGAGTACGCCACCTAGGAGGGGTGGAAGGGCACTAAGTACTAAGTAATTAAGGGCAATGTTTGAAGAGGGAGGAAAAAGTCCGATGTTAACGTGTGATTTTTTGCAAAATTACCTAATGCCCTTATAATTCATCACCAAGGGAAAATTCATTGATAATATCTTCCCGATGAGTGTAAATAGTGTATATGCTATCAAAAAATCATTAAAAATAGTCTTTTTTGGGTATTTTTCATCATTTTTATTGATAATGAAGCTTAAAAACAAAACATTCAACAAAAAAATAAACCTTTGTTTTTCAATGGATTTTCTTAATTATTGGATTTTCACTTTACTTTTTAGAGCATTTTGCTATTTTTTGTATTTTTTCAAATAAACAGGTCAAAAATTAATAATAAATAGTAGGGAAAGCTTAGATGGAAAAACAGAAGACACGACGATGATCAGAAAGACAAGGTGGACAAGCACAAAAAATTTCAATGAAACCAGAAGATGGATTTTTAGCCTAAATTAGGTGGTCATGCCTACTTTTGCAAAATTCTTGCAGAATGAGCTACAGGAATCCGATCAGGAAATTTTTGAGTCTAACATAGATTTCACAGCCTAGTAGGACTAACGAGGGAATCGGGGGAAAATTGGTTCGGGAAGTCCAGGTATAGATATCCAAGGTAGGCTAAAACCATCTCATTTCCACTTGCAGCCTTTGCAGAGAGAGATTTCGACCTCTTTCGCGCGACTTTTCTGGAGTCCACAATTGACCATTTTCAACGCCATCTCACATGAGACATGAGGGGTAAGTTCTTTACTCATCAATGATCCATTTTGTACGGCCGGTAGCTAGTCTAAATCCCTAGAAAAAACCCTAGAAATCGAACAGTGCACGAAGACCTACAACCAAAAACTGACCATAGCCGCTTGCCAACTCAACCAAATCAGATGGGATTTGAACCATAGCATGCCCTAACATAATAGAATCTTTCTATATCATCAGTTGACCATTCGGCAGGGGTCGAGGGGGTCCACAGTAGAAAAGCTAGGTTTTTGGCAAATGCCAGAATTCCGATCTGACTCCACAGATGGCTTGCTTATGAGGTCCATATACAATGTATATGATTGGCTTGGTGAAATCCATCAAGTAAAGCCCCTGAAAAGCAGAAAATAGCTTGAAGGTTACAAAGCGTCAAATTCGACATACGGGGTCAAACTGACTCCAAATGAGCTAGAATTGGACAGGTTGCTTCACGATTATGTTGCGGACAAGTCCAAGGCCTCAAAGTTGACCAACCAACCCAACAGGCAGTGTAGTCACAGAAAACGGTGATTTCAGAGTCGACAAAGCATAAAGTGATGCCGGTTTGACCAAATTCAATTCAAGACTTGTTTTAGGTGTATAGTATATGTCTAGGTCAATTTGTAAGTTTTGCAAAGAATTTGTCACTATTGTAAATAATCGTGATTATTTACTTTTGCATCTTTTTTTCTTGGAAATTGTCACATCTCCTCACCTACCATGTGTACACACCTAATGCATACCAAAAATCAAGTATGAGCCAAAATGACCACTCATTACTTGGAAAATTGCCAAAAAACGCAAAGAAGTCCTTGCAAGCCAATTTCTTGGTTATGGACAACATTTCTTGATCCAAATCACCTTATATCTCATATACAAGGTCTATACAATGCCTAGAACCAAGTTGTACCAAAATATGCTAATTTTGATAGCCAAAATTGGGAAGTTTGGATATTTTGCCATCATACATCCAAGTACATGATGTGTTAAGCCCACTAGCCAAGTTCGAACCTATTTTGAGCTCAAAATCTCAAATTTCCTTTATATCTATTGTTTCAGAGACCTAAAGCCAAAATCTGGTACCATTTTCACCCTATGCATCCAAATGAGTCCATATTTCAATCAGAGCATGTATTTGGTATATACTTCAAGCCTATGAAGCCAAGTTTGCAAAAAGTTGAAAAATTTGCTCAATTGTAAATAATCACGATTATTTACTTTGGTTGCAAAAATTTGTTGACTTCACAGTTTTGTTCCTTGCATGTTTTTATGCATCTATGCTTGTTCAAAAATTGATTTAAAGAAAATTGGACCAAAATTGTTAGCATTTCAGACTAAAGGACATTTCAGAGAAAATTCCGACAAATTTGCTAACTTTGCACTCTATTCACTAAACAGGAGCCATGCAAGCAATAGAGAGGGCCAAGAAGAAGCTCAACCAAAAGGAGAAGTTGCAGGAACTGCCCGCATATCAATTAGACCCAAATTCAGTCAAAGCAACCAACACAGCATACCTCTCCAAAGAACAGCTAGAAGAGCACCACACTACAGTCTTCACCGGTAGATTTAAGAGTGAAGAGGGGAATCATGTGGAGTTGCAACTCTTACCCAAAGAAGTATATGATGTTGCTGCAAACCCAAAGACCAAAGTAGCCAACCGCAGGCTTTGACTCAGAGACTTCTACGAACAAGAGCCTTGCGGAGTGGATTTTCAGAAAGCTTATGGGCTTTTATCCACAATTAAAGAAGAAGGAACCGCACAAATATCTGACACTCAGGGAAACAAGGTCAAAGTGGGGAACATCACTAAAGATATAGTGGCAGAGGCACTCATACCGCCTACAGAAGGAATGACCATGAGAGCAAGAGACATGAAAACAGTAGGAACCTTTACCAAAGAGACAGCTACGGCTACCTTCGTAGATTTGATTCACAAACAGGTGGAAGAGCCAGCCACATTGTACCATTAGCACTTCCACTTCTTGGCAAAAAGGCCACCACGATACACCATGCCAAATCACGCAGTTGTCACCACATTTACCCAAGTTCTAAAGTCAACAACTAGGCAACCAATGGGCCACGCGCAGTATGTCCTGACCACCTTGAAGGGAACCAAGAAAGAAGGAAAAATCACGTACTTGGGTGGGCTAGAAGTCTTGACGAGGATAGCATACCATGCTATTGGCACGGCTGACAATTTACCACCTGCTCCTGATCAAAATATGTGGATATTGGGAGCACAACCCTCTCCAAGAGCTACAAGGTCAGGAAAGAGATCTTATAAATCCGATGAAGAATCAGCTGTCTGCTGACAGCTCGCCAAAAAGGCACAGCAGCGAGAGCTCTGATAACGAGGAAAAGAGAGCTCGTAGAGAGGAAATGAAGAGAAAAGTTGTGGCCGACCACCAAGAAGAGCCAGCACAAAAACAAGCTCGTTTTGAAAGAAAGAAACAGGCCTACCAGCACAGTCAACAAGCATAAGGTAAGACAAATATGCAAGGTAGATGCAAGACATGACGGAAAGAATCCGTTCAACAACACTTAGCCGCAACACAAAGGCCAAAGAGCTTGAGATGGTGATTGACGCTCTCCAAGGAGAGTTAAAAGATAGGATGACTGTCATCACCTATCTTCAGAGACAAGTGCAAGAGATGAAAGCAGAAGCTGAACAACATCAGCTAGCTAGAGATAGGCAACAGAAAGAAATGGAGGAGTTAGGTGATCTACTCACCAAGTTATCTGATGCTTGCAAAGCAAAAGATGAGCAGCTGACAGAAGTTACAAATGAACTTCTTACGACATCCCTGTCAACTCAAAAAATTCAAGTGCAATTGGATGTTGCAAATGCCTCTTTACAGTACTCTGAACAGCGAATCAATGATCAGACAATCTTCTTATAGCAAATAAGAGAAAATCCAGTCGTGGCCTCGATCAAAGGGACTGATGAAGTGTACAAGGCACTAGAAAAGAAAAATAAAGACCTTGAGTTAGAACTAAAGCTGGAAAAATCACAACGTAGGGACCTAGCATTGATGCGGGCTCGAAGAGAAGAAGAGCTCCTAAAGGAAATAGCAGAGCTCAAGAGAGTTAACCAACTTCTCAGAGATGGACGGCCAGAAACGGAGGATGAGGCAGGCACTTCAGAGCCGCCGCATATAAACATACCCTCGGTCTCATTTGCTGAGTTTGAGACACATTCCACAATAGAGCCGAGTGGTGAAGAGGATTTTCAGATTAACATCACAGATGCAAACACAGTGCCTATGGTCCAGTTATCAAAAGCTGAGGAGGACGCACTGAAAGAGAAGATCACCCAAGAGGTGGATGAGCAATGGAAAGCCGCGATAGATTGGGAGTTGAGAGTTCTACACTCTGTCAACGTCACTCAACTCACTCCCAATCACATCAATGCTCAATGGCATCAGCAATCCCTACCATACCCTCTCATAAAAGTGAAACTACTACATGTAAAAGAAAGGCTGTACAAAGACATGCAAGAAGATGGCACAGATAAAGACCACCCAAAGTGGAGGTTAAGTTGGTTGAACAAGAATCCGTGGTATTTGATTCTGTTCACAAGAGCACCTGCAGCCCTGCAAAGAGATCCCACATTTTGTCCCGTACCCAGAGTAAGGACATGTCAAGAGCATGAGGCACTGACAAAGAAGCGGCCAACCTGGCTGAACTACCCAAGATTGCCATCTCTAGAGAAAGGACAAGCAACAGAGGAATACATGGTGAAAACCCTAACGAGAGCCATGTCTTTCTTCAAGATTCTTCCAGATCTCTCCTGCGCCATGTTATATAAAATATGCCGAATGCTGCTTACTTGTATTGAAGTATTTCATGAGCCAGAGCAAGCAGGCACCCTGTGGATGTCATTCCTCAAGGGAAATCAGGGGTTATGCTATGATTTGAGTGGGCAACTTCAGAAGAAGTCCTTTACGGTTTCTATGCCAGATGTATGTTCTTACCATCAAGCAATATCTTGGCATTTGAGGAAGCTTTCTACACTGGATTCTTCACCTGGCGAACGAAGATATTTGCACCGGTGATCAGCAACCTTACATCTAGATTTGTAGGCTACTCAGCGGTGGAGCTGAAGAATAGAGTGACCATGCAATTTTTGTAAGTGCCAGACAAAGAAAGAAAAATCAGATACCAGAAGGCACTGGATGCGCTTAAAGACCCCTCGCTAGCTGTCAAACCGAAGATGATTTCAGCCCATAAAGTTGTGTCAAGGGACGACACGGGCGAGGAGAGATGGATATTTGCAGCAAGCTAACACGGATTCCATTTTTCGGAGTTCTCTTTGTAAAACAATTATTATTTTGATGAATCGGGAATATTGTAACTCCTAATTTCTCGGATAAACTCTGTAATTAATGAGCGGGGGCTACAAGCTTCCAGATTGTATCAGCCAGTCATTACCAAGCTTTGGTAGAACTCCAGATTATTAGTTTTGAAAGCATTGTTCTCCTTGGCAGACCATGTATATCTAACATTTTTCTTTGTTAGGTCATGCAATGGTCCCGCGATTTGTGAGAACTTTTCTATGAAGCGTCTATAGTATGCACACATACCTACAAAGCTTCTTACTTCGTGAAGATTCCTTGGTTTAGGCCATCCTTTTATTACCTCTAGCTTTGATGGATCCATTTGGATGCCATCTTGAGAGATAATGTGACCTAAATACTGAATCTCTTGCAAGAAAAATTCACTTTTTCTTTCAATTAACATAAATTTTATTCTCTCTTAGAACTTGAAATATTACCTGGAGGCGTTGCTTGTGTTCATCTGATGAATTAGAGTAGACGATAATATCATCAAAGAACACTCCAGTAGAGGTTCGGTGAGGCCTAAAATAGCTTCTCCATCAAGCGGTTGAATGTGGCTGGTGCATTGTGAAGTCGCGGAGCGGAGCTTAGATCGACTCACACACACACACAGAGATACATAGACAGAGAGATTACACAGTACGCAGAGAATCTGTTGAAGGGTTATCTCCCAAATCTTATTATTCACAAAAGTATAAGTGAGTATATAAAAAGAGTTAGTGATAAGCGAGCTAGGCGGACGGCCGGCCATATCCGTATAAGAGGCCACTTGGTCTTTAATCCCAACAACCTCCCACTTAAATTCCAATGTGGCACTTTAAGTGACTGTAAATCTATGAACATAAATATACAAAGATTTACATGGCTGCCATATATCCAATGCCCAATAACTCATGACAATGCACAAAGCCCTCTCCTGGAAGTCCCTTTGTGAGTAGATCAGCAGGATTGTCCTTGGTGTGGATCTTCATCAGTTGTATCTGCTTGTCTTCAAGTACTTCCCTAATGAAGTGATATTTCACATCAATATGCTTAGTATTCACATGGAACACTGGATTCTTTGCCAATTGTATAGCACTTTGACTATCACAATATAACTCTGGCATATCTACTTTGATTCCCAAGTCTATTACCAATCTGCCAAATAGCTTCTTTGCATGCCTCATTTGCTGCAACATACTCAGCTTCTATAGTAGACTGCGTAATACAATCTTGTAATCGAGATCGCCATGATATGGCACCTCCAGCCAATGTAAAGACATAGCCTGATGTAGATCTCCTCTTATCCAAGTCTCCTGCATAATCTGAGTCAGTGTATCCTCTGACACTCAAATTCTGACTACCATAGCATATGCGCATACTCTTTGTATGTTTTAAGTATCTCATGATACCTTTCACTGCCTCCCAATGTTTCTTGCCGAGATTTGACATATATCTGCTAAGCACTCCCACTGCAAATGCAATATCCGGACATGTAGCAATCATTGCATACATCAAACTCCCACATGCGCATACGGCACCGTATCCATTTCAACCTTTCCCACCTCAGACTGTGGGCAATCTTGGTTGCTTAGTTTCACATATGACGGCAATGGTGTCATCAATGCCTTTCCCCTGTCCATATGGAAACGTTGCAACACCTTATCAATATACTCTTTCTGAGATAAGTAAAGCATCTTCTTTGACCTATCTCGCTGGATACGCATACCCATTATATGACTTGCCTCACCCATGTCTTTCATGTAAAAAACCTTTGCCATTTTTGACTTAAGAGCTGAAATTTCTGCCATTTGTCTACCAGCAAGTAACATGTCATCCACATACAAGATGAGGATTATCAAGCTACCATCCTTAGCTTGTCGAGTATACAGGCAATGATCTGTCTCACTTCTCTTGTATCCTTGAGAAAGCATATATTGGTGAAACTTCTCTTTGTCATAGAGACTCTTTCTCAAACGACATACCAATTTCTCTTTGCCTTTCTCAACATACCCTTCTGGCTGATGCATATAAACCTCCTCATGCAAATCTCCATGAAGAAATGTCGTTTTCACATCCATCTGATGTAAATGCAGATCATGTTTGGCAACCAAAGCAAGTACACTTCTCAATGTTGTCATCTTGACAATTGGTGAAAAGACTTCATCAAAATCTATTCCGTGTTCTTGCTTAAAACCCTTAGCAGCCAACCGTGCTTTGTATTTTGGCTGTCCATCATGAGGAGTAAGCTTATACCTGTAAACCCACTTACAAGGTAGAGCTTTCTTGCCCTCTGGCAATTGAATCAAATCCCATGTTTGATTCTTATGCAAAGCCATCATCTCTGATTGCATGGCCAACTGGCATTTTTTCTAGTCAACCACTTGTAATGCCTCCTTGTAACAAGATGGTTCTCCGCAATCTGTGAGCATGACATAATTTAGAGGTGGCACATAACGATCAGGTGGTTTGGAGACACGCTCAAAATGTCTCACCACAACTAATTCTGCCTCTCTAGCCACTATAGGCTGTTCCTGAGCCTGACCATGCTGTCTTGATGTGCTAGCACTAGGTCCATCTTCCCTGAAGACAACTCTTCTGATCTCCTCTGTCTTCGCTGGCTTAGCGTGAAACTTGGCTTCATTGAAATGCACATCATTGCTACGAATAACTTTTCTGGACTCGAGATCCCAAAGCTGGTAACCCATCTCGCTCGATTCTCCGTAGCCAAGAAATATACACTTCTTGCTCTTTGGTTCTAACTTATTCTTGAACTCCTTAGGAATATGGCTATAAGCTGTTGGGATTAAAGCCCAAGTGGCCTCTTATGCGGATATGGCCGGCCGCCCGCCTAACTCACTTACCTCTAACTCTTTGTATATACTAACTTATTCTTTGTGAATACTAAGGTATTGAGAGATAACCCTTCTAACAGTTCTCTGCGTACTGTACTGTGTAAGCTCACTGTGTGTGTGTGTGTGTGAGAGAGTCGACCCACGCTCCGCTCCGCGACTTCAATTGGTATCAGAGCCTTGGTTCAGTGCGGATTTGCGCAATCGCGCGCGCGCACTTTTCCGGCAGATTTTGGATCCGGAGTTCGAAAATTCACACTCGACGTTCCGGGAGCGTTTTCAGCAGGCGACCTGCGGTTTTACCCCCCTTTCGAAGCCGTTTATGCCCTCAGAATTTCGTTCTGAGCACTACAGCAGAAGATAGATTTTAGCCGCAAAGAAATCCATCTTGTGTAGATTGGCAAGCAGGAGGTGGTCGACATCAATATCGACATCGACATACATCACTTATTCGTCTTCAGAGCATCATCTATAGACCAGGTACACATATATATCATCAGATATATATATTGCAGTCTGCATTGCTACTTCTTGTGCTTGCCAGGTTCCAGGGGAGGTGTGGCCATACGACGGCTTGACACCACTGGCATGTATTGCAGATTGATGTACTGTGATTGTGGGTCTGCTAGTTGTGAGTCACGCTAGCAGACAGACCGCCGCAGCGGTCATAGGACAGTGATTGGTCTATTATAGGATGTATGCTAGTTCTGGGCAGTTTGCTGAGCCATCTGAGAGGGTTGTGTGTGAGGTTTTTTGAAGCCAAGCACTGGGGGCTCGGTTACCCAGTGTGAGGTGGATTAGGTTGCTGGAGTTCCCCTCTACACGCATCCTCTTCGGCGACTTTTATCCCTTAGGATGTATGACTTTGTGTAGACACTGGATTGCATCTTATGCGTCAGGCCGTTGAGGCATTGTTCAGGGTTCAGTCTTGAGACAGATACAGGTTCTGTCATCGCCCAAAGAGGAGACAGTGTATGCTTACAGGACAGCATATTACAGAGATTTTTTAGATTTGTCAATGGTCAGCTATTTATGATTGTTTTTTGAGCTATCTTTTGGTTCCCAGAGCTCAGTTTACAGGGGAGACTCTGTCAAAAATTTTCAAAATACTGACAGTTCCTGAGGAGAGGTGTTCAGCTTGTTGATTACAGCTTGTTTACTGTGTACAGAGGCCTGGCAAAATCGTTTGACATGAAAGACATGGGTGAGGCAAGTCATATACTTGGTATGCGCATTGAGAGAGACAGATCAAACAAGTTGATTTGGTTATCTCAAACAGAGTATATTGACAAGGTTTTGCAACGTTTCAATATGGAGAAGGGAAAGGCATTGAGTGTTCCATTGCCACCATATGTGAAACTTAGCAAACAAGATTGTCTTGTGTCTGAGGAAGAAAAGGCTGAAATGGATAAGATTCCATATGCGTCTGCAGTGGGTAGTTTGATGTATGCAATGATTGCTACACGTCCGGATATTGCATTTGCAGTGGGAGTGGTTAGCAGATATATGTCAAATCCCGGCAAGAAACATTGGGAGGCAGTGAAAGGTATCATGAGATACTTAAAACATACAAAGAGTATGCGCATATCCTATGGTAGTCAGGATTTGAGTGTCAGAGGATACACTGACTCAGATTATGTAGGAGACTTGGATAAGAGGAGATCTACATCAGGCTATGTCTTTACATTGGCTGGAGGTGCCATATCATGGCGATCTCGATTACAAGATTGTGTTACGCAGTCTACTACAGAAGCTGAGTATGTTGCAGCAAATGAGGCATGCAAAGAAGCTATTTGGCTTGGTAGATTGGTTGCAGACTTGGGAATCAAAGTAGATATGCCAGAGTTATATTGTGATAGTCAAAGTGCTATACAATTGGCAAAGAATCCAGTGTTCCATTCGAAGACTAAGCATATTGATGTCAAATATCACTTCATTAGGGAAGTACTTGAAGACAAGCAGATACAACTGATGAAGATCCACACCAAGGACAATCCTGCTGATCTACTCACAAAGGGACTTCCAGGAGAGGGCTTTGTGCATTGTCGTGAGTTATTGGGCATTCGATAGATGGCAGCCATGTAAATCTTTGTACATTTATGTTCATAGATTTACAGTTACTTAAAGTGCCACATTGGACTTTAAGTGGGAGGTTGTTGGGATTAAAGCCCAAGTGGCCTCTTATGCGGATATGGCCGGCCGCCCGCCTAACTCACTAACCTCTAACTCTTTGTATATACTAACTTATTCTTTGTGAATACTAAGGTATTGAGAGATAACCCTTCTAACAGTTCTCTGCGTACTGTACTGTGTAAGCTCACTGTGTGTGTGTGTGAGAGAGAGTCGACCCACGCTCCGCTCCGCGACTTCATAAGCTTCACAACCAAAGACTATAAGATGCTTATACGAAGGTGCCTTGCATGTCCATAGCATCTCGGCCAATTCACTCTTATCCAGAACCCTACTAGGAGATATGTTGATCAAATGGACTGCTGTAGCCACTGCTTCCGCCCCAAATCCATCAGGCAACTCAGCATTTGACAACATGCTTCTGACCTTCTCTTGTATGGTTCTATTCATACGTTCTGCAACTCCATTTTGTGAAGGATTGTATGGTGCAGTAAGTTCCCGCTTTATCCCTTTTGCTTCACAAAAGTCTTGAAAAGCTTTGGAAACGTACTCTCCACCATTGTCAGTTCTCAAGCACTTCAGCTTCTGACCACTCTGAATCTCCACAAGCTGCAAGAATGTCTTAAAGACCTTGAGCACCTCATCCTTGTGCTTCAAGAAGTAAACCCATACTTTGCGAGAATAGTCATCTAAGAATGTACAAAAGTACGCTGCTCCCCCTAGTGACAAACTAGGCATTGGTCCGCATAGATCACTGTGCACAACAGCTAATTGTTCGTCCCTACGATTCCTTTTTTATCTGTGCGGTTCCTGTGTTTGCTTACCATAAACACAATAATCACAAAACTCAAAATCTTGAAATGAAAATCCAGGCAAATAACCATAACGAGAAAGTATTTCCATTCCTCTTTTTGACATATGTCCCAGCCTACGATGCCACAATGACACACTTGGCTGCTCAATCACATTAATTACATGGTTTTTAACCTCTGAAACATGTAAAGTGTACAGAGTTCCTGACTTGCTGCCATGTGCTACAGTCATTGAACCTTTGGAGATCTTCCAAGCGTTGTTCCCAAAAACTGTCACATAACCCGCATCATCCAGCTTCCCTGTACCGATCAAGCTCTTTCGGATTGCTAGAACATGTCTGACATTCTTGAGCCATAAAGAAGAGCCATTCTGAAACTTCAACTACACATCTCCCACTCCAAGTATGTCACAAACCTCATTGCCAAGTCTGCCATAATCTTTAGTAGCAACATATGATGTAAACCACTCTTTGTGCGGAGAAACATGTAAAGATGCCCCTGAGTCAATAATCCAATCACTCATAGCATGTCCATCCTCTGCAGATAAGAAAACAGAATCAAGATCGCTTGTGAGGAAGATGTCACCAGCTGCTATACCAGAATCATTGTCTGAACCTGATCCTGTGACATTCACCTCTTCAATCTTCACTGAACTCTTCTTTTCATCTTGCTCAGAACTCTTTGTTTTGCCTTTTGCTTGTTTCCACTTTGTACAGTCTCTCTTCATGTGACCCTTCTTGCCACAATGGTAGCATTCTATGTCATCCTTTGACTTCGAGTCACGAGACTTACTTCAGTTTTGTGCCTTCTTACCCTTCTTCTCTTTAGACTGTTGTCTCCCTCGAACATGCAAAGCACTATTGCCTTTGCCTTTGTCAATGTTCTTCATGTTCACGTCCTTTGTAAGCAAGCTGCCTTCTACATTGGCACTTGTAAGACCTTCTGGCACGACAGAGTTACTTAATGCCGTGCAAAAAGTATCCCAACTGTCTGGCAAAGTGATTAAGAGAAACATAGCCTTCACTGAATCTGGAAAGACTATCTCCTGTGCTGTTAACTGGCTGAAAATTGTGTGAAATTCATTCAGATGATTTGACATGGCTGTCCCTTCCTTCATCTTCAAATCCACCAATTTCTTCAGCCAGTAAATCTGAGAAGCAGCACTTTGTTTCTCGTACATACCACATAGCTTTTTCCATACGCCATACGCTGTAGTCTCTTCTGCTACGTTGAAGTAAACATTTTTTGCCAGTGTCAGCATGATTGTGGAACAAGCTAACTCGTCAAGCTCTTCCCACTCATCTTCATTTATACCTTCTGGTCTCTCCCCTTTGAGCTTCAGTGGCTTCACTTGTTTTTTCTGCACCAAAACCTGCCAAATCTACTTCTTCCAGAATGGAAAGTTGTGTCATCCAGCTTCTTTATGTTGTAAAGAGTCTCGCTTTGAGAAGATGCCATGTCTGCCAAACTGTTTACTCCTGGGAAAAATCCGGCAGAGTTTCCCCTGTAAACTGGCCTCTGTACACAATAAACAAGCGTAAACAACAAGCTGAACACCTCTCCTCAAGAACTGTCAGTATTTTGAAAAATTTTGACAGAGTCTCCCCTGTAAACTGAGCTCTGGAAACCAAAAGATAGCTCAAAAACAACCATAAATAGCTGATCAGTGACAAATCTAAAAATCTTTGTAATATGCTATCCTGTTAGCATACATTGTCTCCTGTTTGGGCGATGTCAGAACCTGTATCCATCTCAAGACTGAACCCTGAACAATGCCTCAATGGCCTGACGCATAAAATGCAATCCAGTGTCTACACAAAGTCATACATCCTATGGGATAAAAGTCGCCGAAGAGGATGCGTGTAGAGGGGAACTCCAGCAACCTAATCCACCTCACACTGGGTAACCCAGTCCCCAGTGCTTGGCTTCAAAAAACCTCACACACGACCCTTTCAGATGGCTCAGCAAACTGCCCAGAACTAGCATACATCCTACAATAGACCAATCATTGTCCTATGACCGCTGCGGCAGTCTGTCTGCTAGCGTGACTCACAACTAGCACACCCACAATCACAGTACATCAATCTGCAATACATGCCAGTGTTGTCAAGCCGTCATATGGCCACACCTCCCCTGGAACCTAGCAAGCACAAGAAGTAGCAATGCAAACTACAATATATATATCTGATGATATATATGTGTACCTACTCTATAGATGATGCTTTGAAGACTAATGAGTGATGTATGTCGATGCCGATATTGATGCCGACCACCTCCTGCTTGCCAATCTACACAAGACGGGTTTCTTTGCGGCTGAAACCTATCGTTTGATGTAGTGCTCAGAAGGCAATTCTGAGGGCACAAACAGCTTTGAAAGGGGGGTAAAATCGCAGGTCACCTGCGGGAAATACTTACGGAACGCCAAGTGTGAATTTACAAGCTCCGGATCCAAGATCTTCCTGAAAAGTGCGCGCACGCGATTACGCAAACACGCACTGAACCTTGCTCTGATACCAATTGAAGTCGCAGAGCGGAGCTTAGATCGGCTCACACACACACACAGAGATACACAGACAGAGAGCTTACACAGTACACAGAGAATCCGTTGAAGGGTTATCTCCCAAATCTTATTATTCACAAAAGTATAAGTGAGTATATACAAAGAGTTAGTGATAAGCGAGCTAGGCGAGCAGCCGGCCATATCCGTATAAGAGGCCACTTGGGCTTTAATTCCAACACATTGGTCAAGCCAAAAGCCATGACAATGTATTTGTAAAGACCAAACGTAGTCGGAAATGCGGTCTTTACAATGTCTTGATCAACTATCCTTATTTGATGGTAGCAACTTTTTAGGTCAATCCTACTGAAGTAGGATTGACCCTTGTAGCTACTGAAGTAGGTGGACCCTTGTAGCTTATCAAATACATCTTCTATCCGTGGAACGGGAAACCTATTTTTGATAGTGTCCACCTACTGAAGTAGGTGGACCCTTGTAGCTTATCAAATACGTCTTCTATCTGTGGAACGGGAAACCTATTTTTGATAGTGATCCTATTTAGTGCTCTATAATCAACAAATATACGATATGTGCCGTCTTTCTTTTGCTCTAGTAACACAAGTGAGCAAAATGGAGATGAGTTAAGCCTAACCATGCCCTTCTCAACTAACTCATGCACTTGCCGCATAATCTCCTCTTGTTGAGCTTGAGAAACTCTATAAGGAGGTTTATTAGGCGGTGAACTTCCTGGAAGAAGTTTAATTGCATGGTCATGATTGCCTCATTTAGGAGGTAGTTCACAAGGGATGTCGTCAATAAAGACATCTTGAAACCCCTTGAGAAAATTTGACAACTCTTATTCCTTGTGATTGTTTATATTTTCTTTTGCTAAAGCATTAGGTTCATTTTGAGAATCTTTAACAAAAACCATGTACACGGAAAAATCATGTACACGGAAATAAAGCTCTTTATTGACTTATTAAAAGCTTTCGTATGTACAATGGGTATGGTGTTACCCATTTCCTTAGCATCTATGTACATATATTTTTCCCTGAACCTAAAGTAGATTCTTCTTTCATGGAATTTAACATTGACATCCATGTGATCAAACCATGGTTCCCCTAGGATTACATCCTCGTGCTTGAGAGGAGAGATAAAGAAGTCCTTTTTGTCCACATAGCTTTGGACATGGATCCTCAATTTCTCAATTAAGGGAGTGGCTGAAGCTTCTTGCCCCTTGAAAGCACCATCTGCTCGAGTAGGACACCCATCTCATAGGCTTGTATGCCTAGCTTGGTGGCCAACTCTGTGGATATGAAATTGTGAGTAGAACCAGGGTCAAAGAGAATAAAAGCATCATGTTCTCTTACCTTTCCCCAAGCATGGCATAGAGGAGATCCTTTGTGGTGATTTTCCTCCTCTTGGATTTTGACCAAGGTAGATCTAGGAGGCTCATGGAGGGTGTTCTTTTGGGGACAAGCGCGGTACGCATGCCCTTGCTCACCGCACTTGAAACAACGGTTATCCTTGCGATAACGCTCAAGCTCTTGAGGAGAGATTTTGTTTTTGCCTTTGTAAACTCCCTTCTCCTTAGCTTTGTTGAAATTGCCCTTAGGAGACTTTTGGACATTGTCCTTCCCCTTAGGCTCATTGGAACCCTTGTTTTCCGTGGGCTTAGAATTTCTCTTAGCCCCTGTTTGGAAAATGATTTGAGAAGCCACCATAGTATGGTGTATAACCGCCGAAATGGTGTGTGGCCTTTGGGAGTTGACATACTCCGCCATTTCTTTAGTTAAGCCCGCACAAACTTGTTGTTTTTGCTCTCCAGAATCCATCTTTTTGAAGACAATGGCTTTGTATTATAGGTTTCTCCCATGAAGAGAGACGTTTTACAATACAATTCTTTTGTTTCCTTCAATACTAGCTAGTGCAATGAAGATGGAAAATTCAAGCACTAAGCAAAACACTTATAAAACACAACATCAATTCCCTCACGGTCTCAGACCCAAGACCTCACACACCTTCGAAGATGGTGAGAGCTAGCGGGGTATGAGAGTAGATTGAGAGGAAGAAGTAGTAGTCTTACAAGAAAGATGTACATCTCCTCACATAATCACTCATATTAGCATAGCACAGCTTAGTAATTAGCATGGTAGAGGAGATGTGCATGCATTGAAGCTGTGCTCTTGGTTGGATTTGCATCACAAAGCCAAGAGTTGTTGGTGTAGGCCTCCCTTCTCACAAGCTTGGAGTAGGTAATGAGCTTTCCATTAAAGCTTGAGAAGGAGAGAGAGAGTGTTCTTGTTGCACATGAGCTTGTGTGTAAGTGTGTGAGATAATGCCTTTGAAAATTCAGCCCCCTCTCTCTTCCATTCACTCATGCAGGCACCCCATTGGCCCATGCTAGGCTTAGCCAATGAATTTTAATCAGCATAAGTGATAGCCTTCTGACATGTGTCCCCCTTTCCTCTTTTGTGAGAGCTTTAGGTAATTAATTAATGCAACTAAACTCTCATTGGACCCCTTTGTCTTCTGGCCAATAAGAATCAGGCAAGCCATTGGGCTGTTGAATGCTCATTGGACCCCTTAGGAGATTGTCCAATAGTCTTCTAAAGAGCTTAATTCTTAGCATTTTGGAACGTTAGCATTTTGGAAGTCTTAATGGGCTGAACCTTAGGGTCTTTAAAGCCCATTTTTGCACCTTGCTCTTTTGAAGATGGCCCCCCCTTTGGATCGTTATTTTCCCTCGTTTGGATCCCTACTATGGCCTGTATGCCAGCTTAACCAATATTCTAGCTTTTTCTCGCACTTCCCCATATTAAATGATCAGTTTAACATGAGAAAATCATTTAGGAGAATTAGATATTAGCTATTACGACAATGTGTGTGTGTGTGTGTGTGTTTGTGTGTGTGTGTGTGTGTGTGTGTGTGTGTGTGTGTGTGTGTGTGTGTGTGTGTGTGTGTGTGTGTGTGTGTGTGTGTGTGTGTGTGTGTTTGTTTGTTGTTGTATAAAATATAGTACATAAACATACCACAACACCAAGTTCAAAAGACATCCAGCTCTAGGAAGTATATGCACAAAATCTTTTCAATATTTGAATCATTTTTGTACAATTTAGGCATAAGTTAGATACATAAGGGTAAAGAGTACCAACATCCTTTTTAAATCCTCCAACTTCTAATGCCAAAGCATGTACAATAGCCACAACCATTTGGTTGCCCAGCAAAAAGCAGACTCATAGTGAAAGTAGGTATGTGTCTCACATTCTTGAGCTCAAATTTAAGACCATTAGCAAGCTTCAAATGCATGTCACTGGCATCAACAATACCACAAGCAAAGTCCTTGCCCAAATGTATGCATCCGTTGGGATTCGAGCCAACTAGTTGGGCGCCTGTTACTACTAACCCACTTATTTTTTACTTGAATATAGAATAGGGAGAAAGAGACGATAACTCACACTCTATGCTTCACCCACTCTGTGCTCTCCATCCTCACATAGCACTACACTCACACATCCATACACACGCACTCGATAAGCGGTATCAAAGTTGAAGGTTGTGGTGCTACTCTTGTCTTGGCATTTCCCTCTTCGTGGCAAGCTTCATATCGACAATGGGTTGAAGCTCGAAGCTTCCATGGATATGGAGGCACTGTGAGCTCGGCACTGTGAGCTCACATATCAAGGTGGTAAGGGGTTGAACTCCACAATCCACAAGGGGAGAGAGATTAAGCTTTTTGTGAGCTCAAAGATAGAGAAATGGGTCGCTCAGTTTAAGGTAGATTGATGGAAAGGTCATTGTTTTGCTCATCACTTGAGATAAAAATGACTTGTATTCAAAAACATTATTTATCAAAATGAAGCTCTATGACTTTGTAGAAGAGCTTGTCAGCCAATTGGGAGCTTAAGTGTGCCTAAAATAAAAAAGACAAAGGCTATTTTCTTAGGAAAGATTGTGTATTCGAGTTGAGAGAGAGAGAGAGAGAGAGAGAGAGAGAGAGAGAGAGAGAGAGAGAGAGAGAGAGAGAGAGAGAGAGAGAGAAGATAGCTTCAACATTGAAGGCCTCGAGGACACACACAGTGGAGCAATAAGAGAAGATAGAGAGAGAAGATTAGACTCCCTTAGAAGATTAGATTCATTCCTTTACCAATCATTCTTCTTGCCCTCAAATTTGTTGGTACGAAATGCCTATGGTGGATAAGCCATTGTACTATTCATGATAGAGACATTATTAAAGTAATTGCAGAAGCTAAATACAAACTAATTACTCAATGAAATGAAAGTATAAATTTGACACAAACACACTTGATCATTAGATTGTTATTGAGTGTATAGACAAGCTTAATTTACAACCTTAAGCTAAGAATCTTTGCACACACATTGGGTGACATCACATGTAAGCCAACTAGGAGTGCTTTCCACATTGGTGACACACATAGACTTCAAATGGTTTACCACACTACTCGTTCACACATCATAATCCTAATTGGAGACATTGTTCTCACAAGAGGTGCAACCTAATGCTGCATCCCAACAACCCTCCCATATGTGGGGTTTTTTGCATATCACTCACACAATCGTCTCCTGCAAACACACTAGGGTGGGGCACGCAAAACACAAACGTCCCCTTTAACAAAAGTAGGTTGAGGGACTCACAATCATCTCCCTACCCACACAAAGAGGATAAGTGTAATGGAAATGGCCTATGAACTTTAGGAGTAGCGAAATTAGGAAATTAGGTGAAGCACTTTTGTGAGATTACTTTGTGAGCATAGCGGGTGAACTTAATTGATGGTAGCAACATAAACATGGTACTTAGTTAACTTGGCATGAACAATACTTTTGCAAGAGAGAGTTTAGAGAACATGACAAAAATTGAGGACCGGATTCATACGGAGATGGTCCCCCCTCCAATAGCCATTTGTATTATAGTTTCTCCCATCAAGAGACACTTGGTACAATACAATCTTTGTTTTCCTTGTGACCTTGGTGATGCAATGAAGATGGAAATCTTCATGCATCACAAGCATAACATAAACTTTGTAGAAAGCATTAACTATCCCAAGCCTCAATCCCAAGGCCTCAAACACCTTCGAAGGTGGAGAGAGCTAGCAGGGAATGAGGGTAGGAAAGAGGAAGAAGAAACATTCCATAGGAGAAAGAAACAGTTCCTCACTTATCATCACTCTTTTTGCTAGCACACATAATAGCATAGTAATGAAGATGGATAAGATGGCAAGCTTAAGCATTGAATCATGGCTCTTGGTTGGATTTGCATTCCATAGCCAAGAGTATTGGTGTAGGCTCTCACAAGCTTGGAGAAGGAGGCGGAGTTCCTTAACTTTCACCAAGTGAGAATGCATCCCCCAAATAAGTGTGTGTGTGTGTGTGTGTGTGTGTGTGTGTGTGTGTGTGTGTGTGTGTGTGTGTGTGTGTGTGTGTGTGTGTGTGTGTGTGTGTGTGTGTCCCCCCAGCACCCCCTTGCTTGCTTGGGGCGAGTTGTAGTTTTTACACATGTTTCAAGATCACATGACCCCTCTCCCTCCCTAGCCAATCACATGCAGCATGCATTCAAGTACATGGGTGGTCTTTGGACAAGTGTCCTCCTTACCCCTTAAAGAGAGAGAGCTTGAAAATATCCAGATATTTTTTGGATGGAACTAGAAGCTCATTGGACCCCTCTTTAGCCCAACCAATAGCATTCAAGCACACCATGTGGTTAAGCATAGGGAGAGTCTGACATGTGTCCCATGTGCCCTTTGAGAAAAGGGGTTCCCTTTAGGTGAGTGGAAGGTTAAGTCAAAGATTCCTATAACTTTGGAACTTTCATGCATAAGAAGCTTCTCAAGCACTTTCCTCTGATAAGTTTGTAGCGTCTCTTTTTGACTCAGGCACCTTACCCCCCCCCCCCCCCCCCTTCCTATGCATGGGAAGCTTTTCAAGCATCTTCCTCATTGAGTTTGTAGGGTCTCTTTTTGACTCAAGCACCTTCCTCATTAAGTATGACAAGCACCTCAAGTACCTTAGTCATCAAGCATGACAAGCACCTCAAGCACTAGTCATCAAGCACGACAAGCACCTCAAGCTTAGGTCAGGTTTCCACCTCAAGCTCTTGCCTAAGGTCAAAGGACTTTTAACACTAACCATTGGAGGTCTTTAATGAAGCTAACCCTGAGGTCTTTTAAGCTCCATTAGATACACGTTTCTCTTTGATAGACTACCTCATTTTGGACCCGTATTGAGATGTAACCATCTCCGCTCTTGGTCCCCTTTTGAGATAAGTCTAGAAGCACTTATTGCACATCGCTCTTTGGTAGACCATCTCCGTTTAGACCCGTATTGAGATGCAACCATCTCTCCTTTTGGTCCCCTGCTGAGATAGGTCTAGAAGCACATGTCTCTATTCTAACTTTTGTTCCCGTTTATTCTCCCACATTAAATGATCAGTTTAATATAAGAAAATCATTTGGGTAAGGTAGACATTAGATTTTATGACATTACCTCTCTCTTGAAATCATAGTCGTCCTCGACTATGAACTAGAGAAGATAAATCCTAGTCATTAGTCCATGTTTCTTAGCGGGTAGAGGATCCCTTTTTACCCTACGACATCATTCCAAGATAGATGACTAATCCATTTGGTGCTTGGGAGACGAGATTCCGCAAGCATGTCTGCTCTTTAGTCCATATCATACTTCCAAAGTAAAGTGACAAGTTCTACTTGGTGTTTGTGAGACGTGGTCACAACAAACATGATCCTAAGCATGCACACTATTTAAATTTGTGCACAATTAAAAGACACTAGTCTTATAAGACAAAAACATTGTTCATTTAAAATGCATTTTCATATGCTTACTTTAAGGCATCATTGTAAGCATAACAAGGTTCATATTATCCTTAAGCTAAGCTCTTTGCATCCATTTAGCATCGTTAAAAGAATAATTCTTAAACTTAATAAGATATCGTCAAATAATCTTACCATTTCTTAATACCTTGTCTTCATGTCATGGGATGGACTCAAATTGAAGTACTTGATCTCCGATATTTGGAGGGTCTGCAACTATTGCTTATTTTGATGGTGCTCATTTGTAAGGCTTAGGTAGGCTCTCATGGAAAACATGGTGCATGAGCCAATGGTTGAGACAACTTTAATTGATAAGCCATCTCATTGATTGGCTTAAGAATTTAAAAAGGAACATAGTATCTTTTTGCTAATTTAGCATAATACTCTTGGTGGCCCATAGGATTATTGCCCGTAGTATGCCTTAGACGAGCCTTGAGAAACTTTAGTAAGACCCAATCATTTTACTTAAAGGCTAAGGCTCTTTTGTGCTTATTAGCAGTAGCCCTTTTTGCCTTTGCTTTGAGATGGACATAACCTCTTTAATCTTTGGAAAAGATCCTTGTGAGTCTTGGCTATATTCATTAGTAGCAAAGATCTTCCCATGTACTTTAAGTAGTAAGGGACTTTTGGATCTTCCCTCTTTAACTTCGAACGGTGTTTTCCCCACAGAAGTATGTACAATGTCATTGTACGCATACTCTATAAGAGGTAGGTTTTTCTCTCATTGAGAACGTTGATCTACTTCCATGACATAGGCTTTTAGTAGATCAAGAATCATTAGATTAGTTATTTCACTTTGGTCATCCGTTTGTGGATGATAGGCCGAAAGAGAAATTTAACCTACTTCCTAGATTCTCAAAGAGACCTTTCTAGAAATTAGTGGTCATTCTAGGATCTTTGTCCGACTTATGGATGTTGAAAATCCATGATGCTTGAAAATTTGAGATTTAAAGAGGGTTGCCATTTGATGTGCCTTAATAGTCTTTTTGACAGGCATAGAGTGTGTTTTCTTGTTAAGCCTGTCGACTAAAATAATCCAAGTTGCTTCCCTCAATCAAATCTCAACTTTTGGTATACCACGCATTTTGAAACATACTCTTGTATGTTTACTTTTCATAGTAGACCAATAGAAATACATTTCTACTCCTCGAAGAGTAGACTATGGAATCCCTCTTTGCCCCCTGGGATTCATACATGACTTTCTTATTGTATGGGTGATCAACACATAGCCTATTACCGTTTGGAAGATAACCATCCTTCAAGGTGACTGGTTCTTTTTCTTCCCTAATGCAAAGGCTCTAATTATATACTTAAAGTCTTGATCAGTAGCATACTCATCTCGCATAAAAGATAGATCATTTTGAGTTGCTATAAACACCACATTTACCCTTGGTTGGTGTGAAAGTGCATCGACCACTTGATTGTGCTTGCCAACAATGTCAGCAATATGAAATTTAAATTGCAAAAGAAAATTTGCCCACCTCATTTGTTTGCCGTAGAGCTTGGTTTGCATCATGAATTTCTTGAGGCTTTGTGATCCATTCGTAGGATGAATGGAGTTCCCAAGAGATAGTGTTTCCACGTGTTTAGGGCATATAGAATAGCTAGTAGCTCTTTTTTGTATTTGCCCAATACTCACTTATTAAAGTTGAGTCTTTGACTCTCATATGCTATGGCATGCCCTTCTTGAAGCAAAATAACTCCAAGTCAATTACCACAAGCATCACATTGGACCTCAAATGGCTTTGAGAGATCTAGTAGTGTGAGCACACGTTGAGAGATAAGATTCTCCTTAAGCTTCTTCAAAAGCTTCTTGCACTTTTGCATTCCATGAATACTTAACGTTCTTTTTTTGTAAGGTCCCCAACCCGCCTACACCGAGATCAAGATGGGATCCTTGACAGGTCTCTAGGTCTGTTAAAAATCAGAATCTCTAAACAAGAAAAATCCAAGGAATAAACCTTTACCATTGACAATGGCTTGGGTCTATAGCCTTAGAAGAAGACCTAGTCCTGTCTCGCAGCGGAAATGGGACAACGTATTCAAACGGCCTACAAAAAAAATTATGATTCCGGCCCTATAACTTCATCATTCAGATTATGGTTTTCTTAGCCAACGCTTTTTTCCCCCTAACATATGTGAGGGCACAGCCGTTGGTGGATTCCTCTTCCAAGTGAAGAAGTTTCTAAAATGTTTTAGTGCGCAAGGATGGATAGTTACCTAACTAATCAGGTCCACCCTTCCATGATTGACAACCTTAGTCAATCCCCACTTACCACCCCGCACTCACACAAGCTTAATTTATCTTACTATCACATTGTTTTAAACATTTAAAATAATGGTTTCTTTTAACGTTTCCATCACAGTAATTCCTTGAAAACAGCATTGAAAGCATTCTTTTAGAAAACAGACATCTTTAAACTTAAGATAGGGTACTGTCAATCAAAAAACTATCGATAATAACCATGATCAGTAGTCTTCTTGTCTCAAGACCACCTAAGGGTGAAAAACGGCACCCATTCCTTATTCAAATCCAGAGTGGAATAAACCCCCACCCAAGGTTCCGGGTGCCCATACACCAAACCAGTTGCCCATACAACCGGGTGGCTCCCCTAGGATAAAAACGGTATCCTAACTTATGTAGAAACATCAAGACATGACACGGAGTAGAAACTCATCATTCATGGGGGTAACCGACTTAACCGTGGCTAGAAAGCCAATCATTATCCTCAATTTATACTAAGGAGTAGGAGGTGTCTTGAGACAAGCTGTCTTAAGGATGATCAAACATATCTTTCCTAATTCAACCAGTTTTAACCCAAAAAATTATTTCCTACATTATAAACAATTGCACGCTGGAAGTTACCTTCCGTTTTCAGCCAGTTTATCCTTCTTACGTATGCAATGCTAACTTATAAAAGAACTTAAACTGACCTAGTAATTTCTTATTTGTCTATATAGGCATGATAAATTTTTTCACCACTTCCCTAAGGGTTTTCTAAGCTCTCCTAACTTTCTTATAATTTTCTATACCTTTTTCCTAATTTTCCCATCGACTTTTAAGCTAGTAATCTACTTATTTTGGGCTTAATATTTATTGTTTTTAATTTCTCTTAAAGATTTCATTTCCTTAACTTGATATCATAGGTTTACACTTACTATAATTTTTCTAAAAACTTTTAACCACAAAGTCTATCAATTTTAATTAATCATTTGCTAAAAATAAGATTTTTGGTCAATTATAATTTACTAACCTCACTAATTAACTATGATATAATTACCACAGGTAGATAAGGATATTTTTGACCTTTGGTAATTATCTTACTATTTTCCAACTTAATTATATAATTTCCATCAATTAGAATTAGTATAATTTGACTTAAATGAATATTTATTCTACTTTTCTAACCTTGACATATTTATCATGGCCTCTTTATTATGTAAAATAATTGGGATAAATAGAATGTAATCATATAGCATGATTTACTAATTTCCCCCTTGAAATTTCAACCAAAATTAGTATATTTTGACTTAGATAAATATCTATACTAAGTTTCTAACTTTGACATAATTATCACGACCTTTTCATCATGTAATCTAGTTCTAATAAATAGCATGTAATCATATAGCATGATTTACTAATTTTCCCCTTTAGTTTTTAGCTAGAAATAGTATAATTTGAGTTAGATAAATATCTATACTACTTTTCTAACCTTGGCATAGTTATCACGGCCTCTTTACCCTATAATACAGCTCTGATAAATAGGATGTAATTATAGCACATGATTTACTAAATTCCCCCTTTAACTTACCCCTAAATATAGCATAATTTCACTAAGATAATTAGTTAAACTAATTATCTGAGATTAGCATAATTTTGATGGATTTTCCAACATCTAATTAACCTGTAGTAAATCAATAAATTTAATTTGAATGTGTTTGCTAATTTTCCCTATTTAAATTGTCCAAAAAATAGAGTATTTCTGCTAAAGTAATTAGCTAGATTACCTATCTTAGCTTCTCCTAATTATCACGGGTTTCTTAACACCTAGTTAACCACTAATAAATATCTCACAGCATTTGAAATCATTTTACTAATTTTCCCTGTTTAAGTTTCTCTAAAAATAGAGTATTTCTGTTAAAGTAATTAGTTAGATTAATTATCTGAGCTTCTCCTAATTATCACGAGTTTTCTAGCACCTAGTTAACCATTAATAAATATATCACAGCATTTGAAATCAATTTACTTATTTCCCCTATTTAAATTGCTCAAAAAATAGAGTATTTCTACTAAATTAATTAGCTAAATTAATTATCTAAGCTTTTCCAAATTATCACGAGTTTTTTAACACATAATTAACCACTGAAAAATATATCACAGCATTTTAAATCATTTTACTAATTTCCTTTATTTAAATTGCTCAAAAAATAGAGTATTTATGCTAAAGTAATTAGGTAGATTAATTCTCTGAACTTTTCCTAATTATCATGGGTTTTTTGATATCTAATTAACCACTGATAAATATATCACAGTATTTGAAGTCAATTTACTAATTTATCCTATTTAAATTTCTCTCAAATTAGAGTACTTATGCTAAAGTAATTATCTAGATTAATTATATGATCTTCTCCTAATTCTCACGGGTTCTTTAACTCCTAATAAACCACTGATAAATATATCATGGCATTTGAAATCAATTTATTAATTTCCCCTATTTAAATTTCTCAAAAAACAAAGTATTTCTGCTAAAGTAATTAGCTAGATTAATTTTCTAAGTTTCTTCTAATTATAACGGTTTCTTTAACACTTAATTAACCATTGATAAATATATCATGGTATTTTAAATGAATTTACTAATTTTCCCTATTTAAATTTCTCAAAAAATAGAGTATTTCTCTAAAGTAATTAGCTCGATTAATTTTCTGAGCTTCTCCTAATTATCATGGGTTCTTTAACACCTATTTAACCACTGATAAATATCTTACAGCATTTGAAATCATTTTACTAATTTCCCCTATTTAATTTTGTTCAAAAATAGAGTATTTTTGCTAAAGTAATTAGCTAGATTAATTATCTGAGATTGTCCTAATTATCATGGGTTCCTTAACACCTAATTAACCACTGATAAATATCTCACAGCATTTGAGATTAGTTTGATTATTTTTCCCTTTAATTTTCTCAAAAAAATAGTGTAATTCTGCCTAATTAATTAAGAAAATTACTCAAAAAATTATAGAATAATTTTTTTAGATTAATGACTGTCTAATGTAGCTTTGATAATTACCTCAACTTAATTTAAGCTTAATTAATATATTTATCATTAATTCATGGTTAATTTGGCTAATTTCAGTCCTAATATGATAGGATAATTAATTAGCTTAACATTACCAAGCTTAATTACAACAATCAGCAAAGAATAATTAATTAAGAGAGGGTTTATGAGTATATATAGGCTTAATCTTTGATTTATTAACAAAATAGCTTAATCTAACCTTGCTAATTAAGAAAGATTAAACTAATTACCGTTTAGGTTAATCAATTAGAGATTAATCTCTAATGATTTCTGCGTAGCGGTCTCTCTAGATGAGAGAGAGTGTGTCAAGGCTCCGAGTCTGTGTAAAATGTGAAGCTAGGGGTCCTATTTATAGTTTTCTGACACTCATAAGCTCTCACCGGCTGAAAAAGGCACTTGCTTGCAGTTCAAGCAGTCCCAAGCAAGTCAAAAAATGCCCCCTGTTGCTAAATGAGTCCCTGGCAACTCAGTGATGACCCTCCCATTACCTGCCAGCTTTTAAAATGTCAATTTTTCTATAATTTGACCTATTTTTGCTTAATTGGTAAATATCTTGTAAATATTTGGGAGACCTTTAATAAAATCTATGCTTAAATGATTACTGCAACCCTTCAATTTTACCTATTTTACTCAATTCACAGTGTAAACTTCCAAGGGTCATAACTATGCCAGTTTTTATCGGAATTCAATTCTGAAAATTTCTAGCTCGGGGTTTGTTGTGCTTAATATTCCAAAAATACCAATATTTGCCATGGTCGGACAATCTACATTGCTTTTTCAATAATCATATCGGTTTGATTAAGCTTTATACAACCTTTAAGGTTTCAGAAAACCTTACATTTTTGTTAAGTCATGTGATGGCTTGCTATTAGCGAGAATTTTTTTAATGAAACATCTATAGTATGCACACATACCTATGAAGCTTCGTACCTTCTATAGATTCCTTGAATTAGGCCATCCTTTTATTATCCCTAACTTTGTTGGATCCATACGGGTACCATCTTTAGAGATAATGTGACCTGAATATTGAATCTCTTGTAGGAAAAATTCCCTTTTCTTTTGATTAATGAAAAGCTTATTCTCTCTCACAACTTCAAAGATTACCTGGAGATGTTGCTTGTACTACTCAAGAGAATTTGAATGGCCTGAAGATTTTTGTCCATCATGAGTTTGAATGCATTTGGAGCATTCATCAGGCCAAAACTTGTAAATTATCAAATAGATCTTCTACCCATGGCACAGGAAATCTATTTTTGATAGTGATCTTATTTAGTGCTCTATAGTCGACACACATGTGATATGTGTCGTCTTTCTTTTGCACTAAAAGCAATGGTGAAAAAAATGGAGAGGAGCTAGACCTCACCATCTCTTTTTCCACCAATTCATGCACTTGCCTCATGTTGTTGAGCTTGTAAAACTCGATAAGGAGGCTTGTTAGGCAGTGAGCTTCCTGATAGGAGCTCAATTGCATGGTCATTGTCCCTCATTTTAGAGGTAGCTCACTAGGGATGTCATCAATGAAAACATCTTGGAATCTATTTAGGAAATTAGAAAACTATAAACCCTCTTGATTTCCTTTATTGCAGGGATATGGTATTCCCCAACTCATTAGCATCTATGTACATGCTCTTTTCCCTGTAGGTGAAGTAGATTCTCCTTTCAGGGAACTTCATGTTGGAAGCCATGCGGTTAAACCATGGTGCCTAAATCCCAAAACTTGTCCATATATTTGTGGATAGACTCATGAGAGAGAAGCTTCAAACTCCGTCGTTCGGTAAGCACTTTGTCCTTTGCATCACTTGCAAGGAATTGCTTCATGATGGAAACTCGTAGAGTTTTCCATGTCTTTGGGGCTTCGCCGTTGCCACGAAGGCTAGCCCACCATTGACAAACCGAAGTTTGGAAGTGCATAGCTACATGGTGTATCTTGGAGGACTCCGTGAAGCCCTCCTCTCCAAAGGCCGCATCAAATTGTTGGATGAAGGCAAATACTTTGTCGGTAGCACCAAAGGTGCCATCATAGGTAAGGAAAGAGATACTCTTTCCTCCCTCTTTGACCTTCTTGAGCTTTTGGGATCTTCGCCATGTAGGGTAAGATTTGTGATGTCCTCCCCTCTTGTATTCTCTATGAGACTAGCCATTGCTTTCGGCGGAAGAGGAGGAAGGTGAACAAGAAGGAGAAGAGGGTGACCTCTTTCTTGTCCTTTTCTTCCTTTGTTTTCCTCTCTTCCCTTTTTGAAGTGATGAGGAGAAGTACTATGGGTTAACCGTTTCCTCTTGGGAGGAGTTGGTAATCATTTAGTCCGTAATGGAAATGGCCTATGAACTTTAGGAGTAGCAAAATTAGGAAATTAGGTGAAGCACTTTTGTGAGATTACTTTGTGAGCATAGCGGGTGAACTTAATTGATGGTAGCAACATAAACATGGTACTTAGTTAACTTGGCATGAACAATACTTTTGCAAGAGAGAGAGTTTAGAGAACATGACAACAATTGAGGACCGGATTCATCCAATAGGCATTTGTATTATAGTTTCTCCCATCAAGAGAGACTTGGTACAATACAATCTTCGTGTTCCTTGTGACCTTGGTGATGCAATGAAGATGGAAAGCTTCATCCATCACCAAGCATAGCATAAACTTTGTAGAAAGTATTAACTATCCCAAGCCTCAGTCCCAAGGCCTCAAACACCTTCGAAGGTGGAGAGAGCTAGCAGGGAATGAGGGTAGGCAAGAGGAAGAAGAAACATTCCATAGGAGAAAGAAATAGTTCCTCTCTTATCATCGGTCTTCTTGATAGCATACATAATAGCATAGTAATGAAGATGGAGAAGATGGCAAGCTTAAGCATAGAATCATGGCTCTTGGTTGGATTTGCATTCCATAGCCAAGAGTGTTGGTGCAGGCTCTCACTTCTCACAAGCTTGGAGAAGGAGGTGGAGTTCCTCAACTTTCACCAAGTGAGAATGCATCCCCCAAATGAGTGTGTGTGTGTGTGGTTAATATCCCCCCAGCACCCCCCTTGCTTGCTTAGGGAGAGTTGTAGCTTTTACACATGTTTCAAGCTCATTGGACCCCTCTCCCTCCCTAGTCAATCACATGCAGCATGCATTCAAGTACATGGGTAGTCTTTGGACAAGTGTCCTCCTTACTCCTTAAAGAGAGAGAGAGCTTGAAAATATCTAGATATTTGTTGGATGGAACTAGAAGCTCATTGGACCCCTCTTTAGCCCAACCAATAGCATTCAAGCACACTATGTGGTTAAGCATAGGGAGCGTCTGACATGTGTCCCATGTGCCCTTTGGGTGAGTGGAAGGTTAAGTCAAAGATTCCTATAACTTTGGGACTTTCATGCATAAGAAGCTTCTCAAGCACCTCCTCATTAAGTTTGTAGGGTCTCTTTTTGACTCAAGCACCTTACCCCCCCCCCCCCATGCATGGGAAGCTTCTCAAGCACCTTCCTCATTAAGTTTGTAGGGTCTCTTTTTTACTCAAGCACCTTACCCCCCATGCATGGGAATCTTCTCAAGCACCTTCCTCATTAAGTTTGTAGGGTCTCTTTTTGACTCATTCACCTTCCTCATTGGGTATGACAAGCACCTCAAGTACCTTAGTCATCAAGCATGAAAAGCACCTCAAGCATCTTAGTCATCAAGCACGCACCTTAGTCATCAAGCACGACAAGCACCTCAAGGTTAGGTCAAGTTCCCACCTCAAGCTCAGCCTAGCTTGCCTAAGGTTAAAGGACTTTTAACACTAACCATTGGAGGTATTTAATGAAGCTAACTCTAAGGTCTTTTAAGCTCCATGAGATGCACGTTGCTCTTTGATAGACTACCTCCTTTTGGACCCATATTGAGATGTAACCATCTCCCCTCTTGGTCCTTTGCTGAGATAAGTTTAGAAGCACTTATTGCACATTGCTCTTTGGTAGACCGTCTCCTTTTGGACCCGTATTGAGATGCAACCATCTCTCCTTTTGGTCCCCTTCTGAGATAGGTTTAGAAGCACATGTCTCTATTCTAACTCTTGTTCCCGTTTATTCTCCCACATTAAATGATCAGTTTAATATTAGAAAATGATTTGGGTAAGCTAGATATTAGATTTCATGACAATAAGGTACACAAGAGTATAATGCTCACAATATGTCATTACATGTTAAACCAGCATTGTTTTCATCATCGTTAGTGTCTTCAATGGTAAGGTTGATTTTAGCTTTTCCTTTGTCTCTAGAATGTCCTTTAATTTGTTACCTATGGAAAGCTATCTTTGAATCAATAATTTTTAGCATGGTTTTTCTTTCTATACATTTGACGGGGGTTCACTCCATAGCAATGCTTCAAAAGATGATTGGCCTTGCCATAGTGTGTGCACTTCAAGATCCTTTTGTTGTTGTGGTTGTATCAATTGGATGAAACCACAAAAAGAAGAGACTTTATTAAATATTCAAGCTTGGGGAGTGGATCTTTCCCTTTGAGCACTCTGAATTTTTTTCCAAAATTTACATAAGAGACGGCTTTGACAAGCACAACAATTTGGTCTTCGTTACATGGTGGTTAATGTATGTTAATTGCATGCAAATACTTTTGAGCTTGTTGATAAATGAAGGCACATCTTCTCCAGAGTCCATAAGCAATCAATAGAGTTGCATCTTTAATGCAATATTGGAATGTTATAGCAAAAAAAGGTACACTAAGGTGGTCCATGCCTTGTGTGTAGTGGTGCAATCATCAATATAATGCACAAAATTGTCATCAGTGAAGTGAGAAAGATGGCAACAGCTTGCTCATCTTTAGCTATGAACAATGCTAGATTATGCCACGATTCTACCCTTTCCCCTTGAATGAGTGGCTTGACCACCAGCCATAATTGCTTACGTATCAAATACCATTTTATTTTAGCTTGCTAGGTAGACTAATTTGGAGTCTTTGAATGTTCAATTGGAAAAAAGGAGCACCTGGGCAGGTGACATAAATTGGGTCTCAACACAATCTGATGGGCTCACAGACTTGATGGCGAGTGCAACCAGCAAGACGATGACACATGGCATTGGTAGGCTTTGGTGGAGCCCCGGGGAGGTCACTTTTCAAAATGTGTATCATATGACACGAGTTAACCGGAGAGGATTATTAATAGTGTCCAAAATGTGTACTTTTATTTATACAATAGAGGGGGGGTGGTTTTTAAAATAGGCCCATAGTGTAAAGATAGCATGTGTATTGGGTTATTATTGATAAATTCGTGAATGCACATGATATAGGGAGCTTATGGTTAGTGATTCCCCTAAGGGTGGTTCCGCTTTTTAAAGAGAAAAGTGATGGTAGTTGTGTCAAGAACATCTCATAGCATAGTTGCAAGCATTTGGCATGGTGTTGGCAGTAGGTCTATTGTTAGTTAGCAAGAGTGAGGGTGCATAAGCTAGGCATGTGGATACTAATTTAGGAACATCACTGAAGCAAATGGGCAACACAAGGTTAGCTATGCAACTTAGGGCAACAATCCAAGCAACTCGCTTAGTGTTGTCCCTACACACACATAGAGGGTAAGGCTTGTGTCTTGGGTGCCTCACCCTAGTGTGTTTTGAGGGGAGGATTGTCTGAGTGATATGCAACAAATCCACATGGGGGATGGTTGTTGGGATGCGGGCTTTTTTGTATCTCTTAAGAGAACAACCTCTCCAATTAGGATTGTGATTTGTTACAACAAGCCATTTAATAAACCATCTGAAGGACATTTGTGTGTCCTATGTGAAAAGCCTGGTCAATAGTCCTAGTTCGCTTACCTGTGATGTCACAAGTTGGAGGTGAGAAGTCAGACAAACTCATTGGTAGTTGGTGCTTGTTGGGAACATAGGCGCGCACATGGGCAGTGAGACGGTGTGTTTCATTAGAGCATGTGAGCAAAAAAACTACCATCGAGGTAGCAAGTAGATGAATCAAGTCTGAGAGTTGAGAAACATAATAATGACCACAAATAGAATTGCTTTGGCCTTTTAGCCCAAAGAAAAGAAAACTCACTAATTTTTCTTTAAAGACCACATTTCTAGCATGAATTTCATGCACACCTAAAAATGGCTCTTTTGAGAATTTACACACACAAAACCCTATAAGTGGAAGATCATATTAGCAGTGCTAATCTCTTCAAATGTAGCAACTAAGGGCTCAAATTTAATCATGTGCAAAGTACTCTTAATGTACTCAATCAAGAAAACCAATGTGGCACTCGATGATGACTAGAAACAAGAAAAAACACCTGTAAATTGACCAAAAAAATCTCCTAAACAATGAACACTAATCACTTCCATAATCGTATGTAAGCATATGCAATAGGTAACTCCTTCTTCTTTATTATGCTGTTGTGGGTGATATCACAGGTAAGCCATCTAGGATAGGTAATTCAACTAATCACTTCCATAATTGTATGTAAGCATATGCAATAGGTTATTCCCTCTTCTTTGTCAGGTTGATGTGGGTGATATCACAAGTAAGTCCATAATGTAGAAGTCAATTGGATCCGCAAATGTTTGAACTTGAAGTCAAAGTGATCCAAGGTTATTGTAGCAAAACCAGGGAGAAAAAAAAACCAAGACAACCATAAAATCTGTAGATTTCCAAATATACAACCTAAAGGTTATTTAGTGGGAAAGTTTAAGACAATGCATCCTCTTAAGGTTTCAGACCATAGAAAGAATCACAACCCAAAAACTCTCAGATATTGGCAGTACTGAGGGTACAAGGTAACAATTACTCAGATCAAACAATATGAAGTTCCTAAGTAGTTCCCTTTATCAAGGCTCCAAAAAGACCAAACGCTTATGGCATTAGGCACCCCCAAAGCCTAAAGGGATGTTGAGGCCTGACCAAAAACAAATTTCCTTAACAAAATATAAAAAAAGGCAGGTTTTGTTTCTCCTACAGGGAGAATCCATAAAGTGTTGGTTTAAGTATCAGCAAGTGAATGGGAAAAGTACAAATCTATATCCTAAAACTAAGTTTTGATCAAAAAATAATAAGGTAGGGGTGTTTATAGGCAAGCTATGATGTCGTAGAAAGAAGTGCGTAGGGTGCCATAGTTGACATTTGGAGTCAAAAAAGGATTAATTACCCTAACTAGAGTTGTCGAGACCAAAAAAGCTCCAGTTTTAAACCAACAAGGCGATTTTCAGAGATTAGAAGTACCTCATTATGCCCTCAAGCTCCTTTTAAATGATTAAAATTTGACTCAAGCCATCAATTTCAATTGTCCAATAGTTAGTGCCATTAGATGCCAAGAATTACTTCAAATCATAGTCTCAATACTTTGCAGATGTAAAGAGCCAACCAGGATCTCATCCTTTACTTGTGATCCAAAGGTAGAAAGGATCTCATAAGCACATTATTCCCTAAGTAAAAAACGAACAAAATAGTGCAAATATCTATGTGCTGCTTTTTTATCCCAAATTTCCACTTTCATGTTATCTGAGGGAGAAACCAGTGGGATGGGTTTGAAATTGAATAACATCAAATCCTCTCATTACCAAAAGGTAAACAAATTTGTTCAATGTTTAAGAACACCAAACATAAAGCTCATTCAGATCATAGAGAAAATGCCCAATAAGGAGTACACCCCTCAAACAAACGAGTGCAATAATCAGTGTTTTCAAAATCCCTATGTTTAGACAATAAGAAACATCAAGAAAAGGTAAAATAGGGTACCACCAGATCTCCTTTTACCACATTGTTAACCCTCACGCACATTCCTATCACCTACAACGGACGATGTATTATTTATTTGGTAGAGTCAGGTACCGGGCTTGTTGGTCCAATAGGAAAAGGGTAAGAGTGATCACCGATGAGAGGCGCACTCTAACTAGAACATTCAAGGGATTAGTTGGCTAAGCATGGGCGCCCAAGTGTGAATGGGGTAAGCTCATATAAAAGTCAACTAAACCTAAAAAACCTCATTCTCTCATTTGTGCAATTGAAGAGTGCTCTTCCTCCATCTCCATCCTCTTCTTCTTCATCTCCTTGTCTGTGTGTGTATGCGTGAGAGAGAGAGAGTGTGTGTGCGATCGAGCATTGCGACGGCACGACAACGGTGAGGCGGTTGAGCGCGTCGTAGCAGCGTCTCCCTCTTCTTTGCAGCGAGGAATCCTCCACGATAGGAAGCGTAGAGCGGTGAGTGACACACCAACGCCATCTTTGAGCTTACTAGTTTAGGCTTGTTGTGTGATTGTAGCCATTTGTGGCTCACACACTGTGTGTCGGCGGCAAGTTCCTTGCATTGACGCGTGCGACATACGCGCACATTTTTGGCGCCATTGTTGGGGAATGCCATACACTAAGCTTGAATGGCACTCTATGCTTCTTTTCTAGTGAAATTTCAATTGTAGGAAAGGTAGGGAAGGAGGGTGTGTGTGTTGAGAAGAAGGATTTTGTGTTACTACTGTGTATTTTTTTGTTAATGAAGTTTTGAAAGGTTACTGTGTTTTCTCTGTGTAAGGTGTCAGTATTAAGGTTGTTAGTTCTGTGTAATGTAATGTACAGTAAGTAGGAAGTAGATCTGTGAGAGCTTATGAAGTGTGTTAGTGTGTAACAGTAGGTGTATTAGTTGTAAGTAGGTAGGTAGAGTGTGTGTGTGCTCGCGCAGCGCAGGCTGCGGTGACCTTATCCAAAAAAAAAAAAAGGTAGGATCGGGATCGGGAATATCTCCCATACCCAAGCCCAAGCTCACACTCAGGCTTAGGCATCTATCACCCTTTAGAATTACGAATTTTAGCTTCACACGTAGCTAAAAATCGACTTTTTTGAGGACCAACGGAGCTTCAGGTGACCGAATGTTGTGTTGTAAAGCACACCGCGACCCTCTAAGTGATACGCTCGTTTCGATCTATCACACACTTTAATTAAAAAAACCAATCATTATAAAAAAAAAAAAATTTAAAAACGAGCGAAAACGGACGCCTAGAAAAGTAAGCGGTTAACCTTCGAGGTTATTCGCCGACGCTTGTAGGGTGCCAAAGGCACATGCATCTGCGCTCTGGTCATGTGCTAGAGACAAAGCAACTAGAGAGAATTTTGACTTACACGAGTTCTCAATATCCACCTACTTTAGGTTTCGGGCCCTCGGCGGGGACCCAAGGTAGTACAAACCAAGAACCAAACATAACAGCTAGTGACTCTTCCTCTGACTACGACGTCATGGAGGGTTTCCCAATGCCTAATCCCGATAGCTCAAGCCAAGACATGCATGCCATGGGTCCACGGTCCGGGCCAAGCGTGCTTAGCCGCTTGAAGGAAACCTTTAGTAGAGCCACTCGCTCCGAACATGGAGCTAATGATGTAAATGAGGGGGGTGGGGAAGTAAATTCTCCATTCATGACCAATGTAGAGCCTATGCCCTTAGAGAATGTGCACGTGAATACTTCATTCACTGCACCTTCTGACTCTTCAGAGTTATTTCCCTCCGAGGTCATATTACCCGATGGTAGAAGCCTTGCCGAAGTGCAAGAGGTTGAGCGGTATATCCTTGCAACTAGGGAAAAGGAAGTCGAGAGCTTACGCAAGGCGGAGCAACGAAGAGAGTTAAAAGCGAAAGTCCCTATGTCAATATCCTTGCTAAGAGAGCAATCGAGTGCTCCTGACTTAGCAACCGCTAAGGGCCAACCCCTAAAAAGAAACATTGCATCAGCTCAAAGGACACCCCTAGCACCTCAATCCTAGATGGAGCATTCTTAAATGAGAACTGGGAGTACGAACTACAAAAAAAAACTTTGACCGACCTATACACAGGTCACACCTATCACGTGGGTTAGTTAGATGTCTTACAATCCACAATGGGTGCTACTAGTGTGGAGGATCAACAACAAAGAGTTTGTGAGGTCATCCATAGGGTCATTGAGTTAGAGAGATAGAACAAGGGGATCAACATGCCTTCAACGGGTCTCATGAGATTCTTGGATACAGGAAAGGCTAAACAACCGACCTTATCGCAAATGGAGACTCCCTTGGTAAGTTCGATGGATCCTCCATATGTTGTTTCTCCAGGGGTCTCAATGCAATCTGAGCCCACAAGTGATAGCTTTACCTTTCCAAGTCTAGCTCATCTTTCCCTTGATGACACCACGGCTACCATGCCTACCTCAATCATGGGCATGCCAAGAAACACGCCATGGACCTCATTTGTTAGTAAAGCACCACTACATGGTAGCTCAATGCCTGCAACAGTACCTACAAGTGTGTACCAATCGTATGCACCTATGGGTCATCGCACTCATGTAGTCCCTACCCCCCCCCCCCCCCCCCCCCCCCGTTGTTTCAACTACCTATGCTCCACAACCACAACACCCAAGTTCTTATTTCCATGGGACTATACCGGCTAGCATTAGCATGTCACATCCGACGTCTGATATGCCTAGGGCCACACATATGAACTATGGACCACCACATGGCACAACATCGTAACCAACGTGGAATCCAAGGGCTTCCTATACGCCAAGCCCAATGCCAATACCTACTCCACATGTAGTCTCTGGAGCGCCTTCACCCACGGTGCCTACTCACTTAGGTGACTTGGCAACATTTGCTCAAGCTATTGGTCGATCTATTGCTGAGAATATGAGTAACACGCCTGATAGAGAACCTAGAAGTAAGGCAGTACAAATAGCCAAGCTCACACAAAAATTTAGTGGAGACGAGGATGTGAGAAAGCATATCGAAGTGTTTGAACAAATATGCGATTCTCTAGGAGAACACAATGACCTGCATAAGAGTAATGCTTTAAGCCTAACCTTAAGTGGGAAGGCAGGGGATTGGTATAGAACCCTAAGGGTGGAAGAAAAACGATTTACCCTACTCTTCGGAGACTGTTCTTGAAAGAATACATACGAGAGGGAGTGCTTTGGGGTGTAGCCTCTCAGCTCCAGAAAGCCCAACGAGAGGAAGGGGAGTCGGTGAGAGACTTTATTAGTCGCTTGAAGCATTTGAATTCTCGTTGTAATCCAAATGAACGCTTCAACAATAACCAATTTCTTCATAGATTCATTAGGGGATTACAACATGAGGATATCTACAATGGCCTAGTCATTAGAGGTATCACCACTTGGGAAACAGTCACCACCAATGCGATCCAATTGGAGGATAATTTAATGATTCAAGGACAAAGAGTGTCTGTTGAGCCTAAATCTATTAGCTCGCAAGCATCAGGGCATCAACCAATAGACCAACTTTAGCATGGACAAACACACCTCGAGTGCCTGCATTAATGCCGGCCCCACCTCTTGAACAAACAGCACAACACATGGTCCCTAGGGCCCAAAATGTTGTTCAAACAACATCCTTACCACCTCCAATGCTAGGACCGCAAAACCACCACATCCGAGAATCACTTCTGTGAATCAAGTGGGTTGTGAGTCATCTATTGCTTGTTTGGAAGGCTGTGAGGAAGATATAGATCCTAATAGTGCCTATAGGCTGGATGTGCTTGAAGAAAGTCCACAATACTACATGGAGGACTATTGGGGACAAGTCAAACTTGTATATCAAGTAGCTACTCTTGCTGCAAGAGGTCAAAATATCAATTACACTGCTAAGAGACCACCTCTTCAATGCTATGAGTGTGGAGGTCCACATCGTGTAGCCAAATGTCCTATTAGGCTACAAAAGAACGCCACACTAATGCAAACCAGTCAAGCGAGCACATCTACAATGTGGATACTCATGTGTAATCGATGTGGCATAGATCATTTGATTGCCCAATGTCCAAATAATCCAAATGCACCAAAGATCACGCCATTAAATTTGATTGAAGTTATCGAGGGGCCATCACAAAGTACACCGTGGTACCAGCAAATGTACTCACACGATCGATGCTCCAAAAAAAAAATTATATTCTTGAGGAAAGAGACACGGCATCAATTTCCCAATCTCATAAAAAGAAGAAAACACTGTTAGCGGGTACGCCGCAATGGACGATGGAGCACAGCGAGAACACAGACCAACAAACTGTCAATCCGAGGACGTAGCTGACCCGACTAGGCCATGGAGGCAATCTATGGGTTGTCAACCCTAAGCTAGACACTAACAAGACTCTACAGTCACTAATCCTACCACAACACTACCATAAAGCAAAGAAACAGACAACGCATCCTACGAAACACTACAAACTCGAAACACTCTCAAATCATATTGGAATGACTCGAAATCGGAGGGCAAGACTCACAAGGACATATCCTATATGGCCAAACACCTAAACCGTGAAAACCATAACTGTAAGACCTCTAATCGCTGTCGCGATAGAGTCAAAACAGTAATTTCCAAAGTGTCCGGAACTGATCTACAAAGACATCAACACAAAGAGCTTCTCACCCTGATTCTAATGACTACTTGATCATTCAGAATGGATGTCATTTGAGGTACTTACGACCAAATATAGCTCAGCAGGCGGGCTCGCGATATGGTCCTCGGCTTGCATTGCTTGCGTCGACGCAGAGAGCTCCTCGATGCTAACACGCTCCTACTCTCAGATCTGCAACGTGATTAGTGTGCGCGACAGTGTGTGTGCGTAAAGCTCACTACCTTGTGCTGCAGAACCCACGACTATATATTAATTGAGATAACGTAATGTGTCCGTTACAAAGCCTTAGGTTTCAGCTTATATACAAAGCCTTCAAACCTAATGTCCAGCCAAATGACCTGAATTGTCCCTAGGCTTCTACAGAGCTTAATTACAAGAAACTGAGTTGGCTTTACTCATTATGCAAGCATCTGCGGCCAAAATACAAGTGCCGACTTAAAATATGAGGTTCCCGTAAACATTACAAAAGTGACCGTAATGGCTCAAAATAATAATAAAATCTGGGTAATAGAATTTATCCCTTGTCATGCAACAATTCATTCGACACTCGATCCATAGGCTCTTTGGTGCAGGGTTTCCCTTGTATTGTGTGATCCATCTTTGCGAAAAGTAATCTGAGTAAATTGGGTCCTTCCATCTGATTTCACCGTCCTAAAACAAAAGTAATTGCCCTTCGTCCCTAAGTTGGGCCTCCTCTTCTTCATCAGTAAGAATCTCATCACTCAATGGTATTTCCAGGTCACGAAGTGAGAAAATGATTTGGCAAAAATCTTCTCTGCGTACAAGAGCTAAACTCATGACTAGGCGATAAACATTACCAGCTAGAGACTTGTAGTTTATGCCTAATGTTGATCCATCCTCAATGGCATCAAAGTATGTATCATTTTCTTCAAGGTTCTCATGATTTGTTATCGCTATGTACCAACGATCAGCTCTATCTTTGTATAAACCATTAATTTCTCGCTTTCCTTGGTTTTTCTGGACCAATTTAACTTCCCTTGGATAATAGGCAACTTCTGAGAGGTCCTCTCGGGACAACCACTCTATTTTTGTTTCAATCTTTTGCTTTAGTTGCATGTAGTTTGATCCCCAATAGTTTTGAACCAAACTAGGATGTGGATGTGGTGTGCATGTCTCTATTTGCACTACCTGAATTGTCGGGGTTTCATTTGTGTCTTGCTTGGTCTTGCGGTAGACACTCTCTTCAGCGTCCACATAGCATGGTAGTTCCTTGTGGAAACCCACTAACGTCAGTCGTATCCCTTCTACTTTGACTTTCATGAATGAGATAGATGCACCTCTTTGAATTTGTTGCATCTTATCTAATCCATCTTTGTCTTCTCCTGGCTGATTATCTTCCTTGTTTGGGCTCCTTGCATCTGAGGTTCCACTGGTGAGAGATGCATCATGTGGTGGTGATTTGCATCTAGCACTTTGGATAGCTCTCATACCTCCCTCCGTTGTAGCAAGTGTAGCAATACCACCCAATGATATTGTAGACATCATTGAGGTATTCACTTCTTGCCTATCTGACCCTTCATTATATGAATCACAAGTAGGATCACCCATAGAGTCATTTGTCTTGACTTTGAGTTCATCATACTCAGATTCTTCATCTGTCTCACACATGACCCTTAGTATGTAGTAGGGGACTATGTCATACCCATTCTCATCGCAAAATTTTGTTGGTGTGGTCTCATTAACACAGACATCCAAAGTAGCCAATATCTGAGTCCACTCTAGCGGTTCTAACACCTCTTCCAGAAAAGGTTCTCTTATGTAAGCATCATCTTCTAAGACCCTCTCTAACGCATTCTCATTTCTCCCAAAGTCACTACACTCTGATGGTCCACACATCCAGATTTCTTTCTTTTTGCCCATCCACGTATGGTCTGTTGATCCACTTTGTGTTGTAGAATCAAAATCTTCCACAGGCGTTCTAGTTACATCTCGGTAACTATGATTTCTCATATTTACACGTGTTGTGGTTTCAGCATGTCTCAAGTATAGATAATCATAACCCCAATCTTGTACCATCTTGAGTTGCCTCATAAATGGTCTTCCAAGGATGATTTCATAGTTATTTTTCTTACCAAAGTCAACTATGGCGAAAGTATGTGCATACTCTATACCACAAGAAGACATCACTATCGCTTCTAGCAATCACATGGGTCTTTCCACATGCCTATCAGCTAACTGTAATTATTCTGGTTGTCCTAAAGGCGGGCCTACCCCATTTCTCCCATATTCGTTTTGTTGCTATGGCAATTCCTGCTCCGCTGTCAAGTATAGCTTTCGTTTCAATCCCATTGTACTCGACACGCAAAGAGGCATTACCATCTTCTCCTTCACAGTATTCTCCTACTTTGTTCAGAGGTACCGGTCTTACATTTGATCTAGGCTTCTTGATCTCATCTAGCTCTTTTTCCAGGAACCTTAACGGGCTTTTGATCCCAATTTTTTCCAAGCATTTTCCTATATCCGTCCACATACGTGGCCTGATTTTCAAAAGTTCTGTAACGTAATTGTGCACTTCACTGGCGTGGATAGCAAGTCAGTCAAAATTTTTGTGTCCAATTCTTTTGTCCCTCCTAGCCTCTGTGGTGGAACTCTCACAATCTCAGACTTTGCCTCAAATCTCCCATGTACTGTGGCAAAGTTCTTAACGATGCAGGTCTACTGTCTTCGGAGGCTATCGATCCTATGTCACCATGATATGACCTCGCATCAACACTCATTTGTGGTCTATCAAATGTGATTTCAGGAAATGGTGCTGGTCCAGCATCCTCTTCTCTTTTTTGGGCATCTCGGACAGCCTTCCATAACTCCTATGGCCACCGCTCCTCAACTATAGGAACATAGGGTGGGAAATCTCTCATTGATTCATCTGTTGTATTTTGGACTACCCTCGAGTCTTGCGACCTTGGCAGTGGTTCTTCCCTATGATCCACCTCTTCTCTAGGCAATTTGTCTACTTTAATGCTTCATCTTTGTGCACTGGGGTGACTATCCTATCCTTCAATTCTAGTGGAGGTGGTTCTAGCAATGCTTGAGCAGTTTCAATGAGCTGCTTACACATTTCTAGCCTCTGCTTCTCTAGTTCAGGATAAGGATGGGTCATCCATCTTTGTTCTAAGGTCTGTGTATTTTTCAATCTAGCCTCATAAGCCTGTAAAATCGCGTCTAAAGGCTCATTCACTTTGTCCACTAGGACAGATCCTCCTGAACTAGCACTCTTGGGTGCTTCAGCTGGTTTAAGGGTTTCAGCTTCCCTTTGCTCTGTTTGTTGCTCTTGAGTTGTTTCCAACTCAGCTGTAACAGCCTTTTCTTCTCCTTTCTGCCTTTCTAGTCTCGCTTTCATTCTAGTCCTTCTTTCTCGTCTAGAGTTTCTATGGCTTTTGGAACTCTTACTAGTCTCTCCATCTGTGGGCTTCTGCTCTTGCACTTTTGCTTGTGCTCTTGTGACAATGTTTACTGGAGCAACTTGCTTGCTTTCATCTTCTTGTTGTTTAAGCACCTGTTCTTTTGCAATTGTTTCTTGCTCTGTTGTTGTTGTCGTCTCTCCTTTTGTTGCGGCTCGTTCTTTCTCTGATTTGCTGGTAGAAGGAAAGGTAACATGTGGTTGCATTTTACCTTTATTTCTTGGACTCTTAGGACAATCCAAAATCATATGTGTGACTGCACACTCATTACAATATACATTTATCATGATATCATGGTGTGGACAATCCTTAATCAAGTGATCACTACTACCACATCTGTCACATGGACGTCTTGGTTGTTGTGGCAATACTTGATATTGACCTTGAAGTGGCCTCTGATCTACCACATATCTTTCTATTTGAAGCTCATGACTCACATATGCATTTCTAGCAGCTATGGGTATTTCACTTAAGAACACTTGTTTAGCTACAGGATGATATCTAAGCAGTTGAGACATAACATGCTCAAACCCTGGTGGAGTCTTAGGTCTATAGTAAGGACAATGTTGCGTCGGATGGTCCCCTCCACCTGTCATGCACCTTCGTCGTTGAGGAACTCTATAGGCTGGTACTCTGGCAGAGTGGTTGATGCGTTGCATCACATTCTCTATGATTTGCTCCTCAACATTTACTTGGTTTTGTCCTAGATTCCCTCTTTGATCCTCAAGATCAGCGGTTTTCTTTTTCTCACTCGCATCATTCATCTTCTTCTGACCATCTTCATAGAATTCACAATTGTCAACTAGGTCAACTGCCACTTTGGTCACCTCTTCTAAGGTTTGGTATCTTTTCACGTATAGGTCCTTTTGGAGATTCTCATTCCTAAGCCCTCTGATGAATCATAGGATCTGACGTTCTGGCATGGGTAACTCTAGGTAGGACATCTAGCAACATATTGCTTGAAACGCAGTATTGCATGTCGCAATGTTTCTGTTTCGCCTTGTTTAAATTCCGGAATCTTAGGAAGGGTGTTATGTTTTATGCCCCTCTTGGTGAATTCTTGAACAAATTCATCCAACATTTGCTCAATGGTTGTGAACTCTCTCCGGTTCAATAGTTCAAACCATGCTTGTGCATTGTCCTCCAATGTAAGTCCAAAACCCTCATACTGCGTGTGGAAGTCCTCTACTCGTTCTGCTCATAGGACTTGCTTGAAAGCCGAGACATTGGCGTATGGGTCTCCTATGCCATTGTACTTTCTATTTACCCATTTTCTTAGCTGAGATGGTCTTATACTTTGGGGTGCAAAGTATGGAACCATACTCCTCTCTGGTATCGTTTCATCTCTCGTTATCACTCTAGGAGGAAATCCAGGTGGTGGTCCCCTCTTTGGAATTCTCTTAAGGGTTCCTGTGTTTGGTGGATGTATCTGAGGTCCTTCATTGACCAAATATCCACTCATCTCTCATTTGGTTCGCGGATTTGTGCTTTCTACAGCTCTATATTCTCGTCCATACTTGTCAACAAATAAAGATGTCCATTGTCGGTCGACCTCGTATGTATAGACATATAAGAGCTTGTATTCTGTCAGCTCATCTAGGTAAGGCTCTAAGCAACTGTAAAGGTTGAATTGATTTCCATTAATATACCTATATAGTCCTTGACTTTCATGCAAAACTAATCTTTATGTACTGTAGGTTTGGAAGATCTATTCTGGGCGGGTGCTCATATATCCCTGCAATCCATGTGCTTCTATAAGCTGAGTCTGAGTCTGATGTAGACATGACTTCTAGGCTTAACATCTCTAGCTTGCTGTAGTAATACCTCTCTCAATGTGTTCAAGTGTTTTGGTCAAGGAAAATCCAAAACTATGTTGAAAACCGTGAGCGTTTTCTCACAATTCCCTCAAATTGTCGGTTTTAGACACCCCTGACTTCCCGATGCATTTTGAGGCCTTAAACAACGTTTTTTCAAAATTGACCAAAATGGTTGCCTACGAATGGCAACCATTTTGGTCAGTTTACTCTAAGATCTGTAATGCTTCTCTCAAGCTACGTTTTGATATCAAAACTTTTGGAATTGGATTCCATATGTGAAGGTTATGACCAAAACAGTGAAATGTAATTTGGAAAGTTGCTCTATCTGATGTTTTTGCAAGTGCTCAGTTTGAGCCCAAAATTGGTGTGTGCACTCCTTAGGCAACGATAATCCTAGTGGTATACTTGGTTTCAAAAAAAATTCCCAAAAAATTTTCCTGACTTGTCTATCGCGATAGGCTCACCAAGTACCCCTTGCAAATGTCCAAATGCACTCAAACTTTGTGTACAATGTATAATGGGCCTTCTCGACCCAAATATGAAGTTAGATTTGAATTTTAATTTTTCTACAGTGAATTCCTGAGCCTATCGCGATAGGCTCACCAGAGTGTTACTGGGATACAGTTTTTCAACTGTTTTTACATATTTGAGTTCCCCCTTCTCTTTAGATACTACTCACCAAGTTTCAACCAATTTGGAATACTTTTCCTTTGTAATTTGCATCAAACAACAGTCTCTTTTCTGATCTTATGAAGTAATCCTCTTAGATGCACTTCCAATACTCCAAATTTACTCAAATTTTAACCATAGGCTCACAACAACATGTAGAACAAGGCCCTAAGGTCAGTTTTCAAAAATTTCAATTTTTTTGAAAAAGCCTCGGTCTATCGCGATAGGCTCAGCAGATTCTTCAGTTTTGAAAATTCTCCAGATTTCTCTTCACCATTGTGTTCCCTACACCTTGCTCACCAATTTCCACTTGTTTTGGACTTTTTCTTAGGTCTCTAACTCCAACTCTAGAATGCTGAGTCTATCTAATCACTAGAAAATAGACTTAGGATGACTTCCCAATGTCCAAAATCCACCAAATTTTGTGTGTAACCTCCTAAGAGGCTAAAAAAGCTATGCTCCAGAGGGTTTTGAAAATTTCAATTTCTTTGGCCCTGCTTTGAGTCTATCGCGATAGGCTCAGCAAGTACCCCTTTTATAGGTCAAACTTGAACATTGACTATACCATTGTGTTCCAACACCTCTCCTTAGTCCTCCTACCAATTTTCAAGTGGTTTGGACTTTTACTTTGTCAGTTAGACCAGATCTGGTGTTTTCTACAAGCTGAATCCTCTCAAATGATCTTAGACCCACTTTCTGATGTCCAAATGACTTCAAAATTTTTATGTGTCCTTGATAGCACCTTTCCAAGCTATGCCATAGAGGTTTTTGAAAAATTCAATTTCTATCACTAGGTTCTTTGCCTATCGCGATAGGCTCACCAAGTATGCTAAAATGACACTTTTTTCAAATTTTCTCTTCACAAATGTGTTCCCTACCCTTTGTAGATCATGTATACCAAGTTTCACAAGGTTTGGAAATTTGGTCAAGTCCGTTTAGCCAATTTGTCTCTGAAGTCTGACTCAAAACACCAGACAAGTGCTTTGGTGGTCTTCTTGATGTCCAATTTCAAATTTGAAATGATGGTTGAGGTCTAGGTGAGGAGTGGATTCAAGCTATCTAGTCACAATTTCCAAAAACTGTCCCACTCAAAATTTCATGAGCCTATCACGATACGCACAGCAGATTGTGCAGGAAAAGTCAACTCAAATTTGTGACTTCACTTTTAGATTCCCCTTACTCTCTTGAGTCTATCCCTCAAATTTCATGCAATTTGGACACTTGGTTTGTGTTTTGGGCCAATTTTAGTGTTTTTGTCAGAACCTGAATCTCTATCTGGGCCTTAGATTCACTTCTAGTGATCCAAACACCTTGAAATTTTGTGTGTATGCTATTTAGGCTCTGCTTAAGCTATCCCTAGGAGGGATTTGCAAAATAAGGTCCACAACTAAATATCCCCAGCGTATCACGATAGGCTCATAAAGTTTCCCAGTTTTGGTCTTTTTACAAAGTTCTCTTCACAGCTAGTTTCCTTATCCTCTGTATAGTGAATACACAAAGTTGTGCAACGTTTTGGACTATTGGTCAAGGTCTTTTTACCACTGTGTCTCTGAACTTAGACTCTAAACACCAAACTTGAGGTTTGGTGGTCAAGCAGGTGTCCAAGTACACTCAACTTTTGCAGCCTTGTATTGATGTGTTTTACATGTGGTATGAGGGGTTTTGCCTGATTGTGAGTCTATCTCCAATTCGCACAACATCCTAAAACCCTGCTCACGCGGTGCTTCAGAGAGCCCAGGAGGGCGTTGATGTCTTTACAAGAGGCTCAAAACGCCGTCTGTCCAGTTGCAGTAGTTGATACAAAGGTCGCAGCTACAGTACATTAAAGCTTGGTGACTTTGTGAGCGTTTTCAACAAGCTGACTGCACGTGCATCTCAACATGCTCAAAGCAAGTCTCAAGGAAACGGTGAGAAAATGTTCTTAGCACTCTTTGCCTACGTGGTCTGCAACAAATTTTGCTATTTTTATATCTCATACTATTCTTAAATAATGGTGGCCATCATATTTAATCCTTGGCTAGAGGGTCCTCTCACCCAATCAAACCCGATCAATCAAGATTATGAAATAGATTCACGACCATCTCGGAATACTCACAATGGTGGTGTCGACAACAAAACAAGGAATTAACACTTTTTGCTTGCATATAAAGCATAGCAAAGCATATCAAAACGCTGCAAGTCAACGACATACACGAGGTGAATCAATCTAAAGGTTTTATCGACAAAGACAACCTCTCAACATATAAACACGAAGGTAAAGACGGTGCAATAACCAACAATAACCCTTGTTACCAGGCTTCTTGAAGGCTTCAATATGGCATCAAAAGTCGATAAGTTTAATGGATCCGGCTTCCACTCTTGGCAAATCAAAGTGAAGGGATATCTAATGCAAAAGAATCTTTGGAGCGTCATCAAGCCTCTATCAATAGACGAAGTAGGCACATCCGTTGTTGTTACGAGAGCACTATTTGTCGAGCAACAACTCAAGGATGAGCAAGCATTATCTAGAGAAGGTTTTTGGTGCTAAAGGTTGTTGGGGTATAAAGCCCAATGTGGTCGCCCAGGTAAGTGGGCGGGCCGCCAAGTAGGTACACATATTCTTTTGTTAAAACCTAATAAGAACTCACTATGCTCTACACATTACAGTAGAGCGAGTTCACCATATCGTCGTGCTCTTCTTCTCGCACTCTCTCTCGCATCGCACTTCCGCTCGTACTCCTTCAACTGATATCAGAGCTCAGATCGAGGCTCGGGGCAGCATTTGTAGGTAGCCAGAGTCACCTGCTCAGATTGGAGTGAGATTCGACAGGCAAAGACACGGCCACAAATCCAAAGGTATAAAACGTGAACTTACTGCTCCTTACAATCCTCCTCAAAATGGTGTTGCTGAGAGGATGAATAGGACCATACAAGAGAAGGTCAGAAGTATGTTGTCTAATGCACAACTGCCAAATGGGTTTTGGGCTGAAGCTGTATCAACAGCTGTTCATCTTATAAATAGATCTCCTAGCAAGGTTTTGCAGAAGGATTCAGTGGCAGAGATGGTATGGTCAGGCAAATTTCCCTCATACAAGCATCTCAGAGTCTTTGGCTGTGAGGCATATACTCATGTTCCAAAGTAATTTAGGAACAAACTTGAGCCAAAGAGTAGAAAGTGCATCTTTCTAGGCTATGGTAATTCTGGTGGGATGGGGTACAGACTTTGGGATCCCGAATCCAAAAAGGTTATCCGTAGCAATGATGTTCACTTTAATGAAGCCAAATATCATTCTAAACCAGAGAGGGTTGAGGAGATTAGAAGAGTTTTCTTCCAAGAAGATGGACATGCGCGTGCAAGACAAAATGTCAGGGCTCAAGAGGAGCAAGGACAAGATAGAGTGGAACCACAGGTTGTGGCTGAGCCTCAGCCACCTATTTTGCGTAAATCGGGACGTATCACGCGACCTCCTGATAGGTTTGTTCCATCTATGAACTATGTCATGTTGACTGATTGCAATGAGCCTTCATGTTACAAGGAAGCAGTGCAAATGAAGGACTCCGGGAATTGGCAATTGGCCATGCAGTCAGAGATGACAGCTCTGCATAAAAACCAGACATGGAAGCTAGTTCAATTACCACAGGGCAAAAAGGCTCTACCTTGTAAATGGGTTTACAGGTATAAGATCACCGCTCATGATAGTCAGCCAAAGTACAAATCAAGGCTTGTTGCCAAGGGCTTTAAGCAAGAACAAGGCATTGACTTTGATGAAGTCTTCTCTCCGGTGGTCAAAATGACTACATTGAGATGCTTTCTTGCATTGGTTTCCATATTAGATTTGGTATTGCACCAAATGGATGTCAAGACAGCATTCTTGCATGGTGATTTAGATGTGGAAATTTACATGCAGCAGACAGAAGGGTTTGTTGAGAAAGGCAAGGAAGATTTGGTATACCAGTTGTTAAAGAGTCTTTATGGCTTAAAACAATCACCGAGGGCATGGTACCATAAGTTCCACAAGTGTATGCTTTCTCAAGGCTACAAACGTAGTGAGTTCGATCACTGTCTATATACAAAGAAGGCTAAGGATGGCAGTTGGCTGATCCTTATTTTGTATGTGGATGACATGTTGATTGCTGGCAAGCACTTGGAAGAAATTTCAGCTTTGAAGTCAAAGATGGCAAAATCGTTTGACATGAAAGACATGGGTGAGGCAAGTCATATACTTGGTATGCGCATTGAGAGAGATAGATCAAAGAAGTTGAGTTGGTTATCTCAAATAGAGTATATTGACAAGGTTTTGCAACGTTTCAATATGGAGAAGGGAAAGGCATTGAGTGTTCCATTGCCACCATATGTGAAACATAGCAAACACGATTGTCCTGTGTCTGATGAAGAACAGGCTGAAATGGATAAGATTCCATATGCGTCTGCAGTGGGTAGTTTGATGTATGCAATGATTGCTACTCGCCCAGACATTGCATTTGCAGTGGGAGTAGTAAGTCGATACATGTCAAACCCAGGCAAGAAACGTTGGGAGGCAGTGAAAGGAATATTGAGATACCTGAAAGCTACAAAGAGTATGCGCATATGCTATGGGAGTCAGGAGCTAAGTGTAAAGGGTTTTACAGACTCAGATTATGCAGGTTACTTAGACAACCGAAGGTCTACGTCAGGGTATGTCTTTACATTGGCTGGTGGAGCAGTATCATGGCATTCTAGATTACAAGATTGTGTTACTCAGTCTACTACAGAGGCTGAATATGTTGCAGCATCAGAGGCATGCAAAGAATCAATTTGTCTTAATCGACTAGTAACAGATTTGGGAATCAAAGAAGAGATGCCTGTTTTATATTTTGATAGTCAAAGTGCTATACAATTGGCTCGCAATCCAGTTTATCACTCAAAGACGAAGCATGTGGATGTGAAGTATCATTTCATCAGGGAAATGCTCGAGGATAAGCAACTTCAGCTTGTCAAAGTTTACACCACAGAAAATCCTGCTGATCTACTTACAAAAGGACTTCCCTCAGAGAGCTTTGTGCATTTTTGCAAGCAGTTAGGTGTAGGGTAGTACATCACTTCTCTACATCTCTTGTATATTAGCTTGTATAGTAGCTTCTCTCACACTTAAAGTACCACATTGGACTTTAAGTGGGAGGTTGTTGGGGTATAAAGCCCAATGTGGTCGCCCAGGTAAGTGGGCGGGCCGCCAGGTATGTACACATATTCTTTTGTTAAAGCCTAATAAGAACTCACTATGCTCTACACATTACAGTAGAGCAAGTTCACCATATCGTCATGTAATGGAATTTGCCTATTCAATTTGAGAATAGCGGAATTTAATGAGAGTACTTTCAAGAAATGATTTTGTGAGCATAGCGGGTAGACATAATTGAAGATAGCAACATAATCATAGCAATTAGTTAACTTGGCATAGACAATACTTTTGCAAGAGAGAGAGTTTAGAGAACATGACAACAATTGAGCACCGGATTTATGTGGAGCCGGTCCCCCCTCCAGTAGGCATTTGTATTATGATTTCTCCCATAAAGAGAGACTTGTTACAATACAGTCTTTGTGTTCATTGTGACCTAGGTGATGCCATGAAGATGGAAGGCTTCATGCACCACAAACATAACATAAACTTGAAGAAAGCTTTAACTATCCCAAGCCTCAGTCCCAAGACCTCAAACACCTTCGAAGGTGGAGAGAGCTAGCAGGGAATGAGGGTAGGGAAGAGGAAGAAGAAACATTTCATAGGAGAAAGAATTAGTTCCTCACTTATCATACTCTTGTTGCTAGCATACATAATAGCATAGTAATGAAGAAGAAGGATATGGCAAGCTTAAGCATTGAAGCATGGCTCTTGGTTGGATTTGCACTCCATAGCCAAGAGTGTTGGTGTAGGCTCTCAACCTCTACTTGCTTGGAGAGGGAGCTCTTGCACTTTGCATATTACACAATGAGAGTGCTTGTGAGTGTGTGTGGGTGAGTATACCCCCTAGGCACCCCCCTAGCTTGCTTGGGTCGACCCCCCCTTGTAGCTCATGCCTGAAGCTCATTGGACCCTTCCAGGCCTAGCCAATCACAAGCAAGAGCCATTACAAGCAACATGGGTAGCCTTGGGACAAGTGTCCCCCTTTCCCCTTTGAGAGAGAGGACTTGATAAATGCTAAAACAATTAGATAATTCATGTAATTTATCATTGGGCCCCTTTGAAACCTAGCCAATAGGCTTCAAGCAACACATGAAGGTAACATGGGTAGGGGCCTGACATGTGTCCTTGCTGCCTCTTCAAGTTGGGCTTCCCTTGTGTGTGTGAGTGGGTATTCTCTCTCTAGCCCCTAGGAAAAGGGCTCGCCCCCCCTCTTGTAGGAATGCTTTTGACTTTTAGGTGATCAAGCACCTTACTCACCAAGCATGACAAAGCACTTGAACTAGGGGGTGTTCCCACAAGCATCTCAGGCAAGCTTCTCAAGGCACCTCAAGTACTTTAATCATGCAGCAAGTCAAGCACCTCAAGCATGGAGCCAGTCAAGCACCTCAAGCATCTTAATCAAGCACCTCAAGCATGAAAAACACCTCAAGCATGACAAGCACCTCAAGCATGACAAGCACCTCGAGCTTGGGCCGGGTTCCCACCTCAAGCTCAGCCCTAGCTTACTTAAGGTCAAAGGACTTTTACACACATTTATTGGAGGTCTTCAATGAAGCTAACCCTAAGGTCTTATGCTCCATTGGTTAGCCTTGCTCTTTGATAGACCATCTCCCTTTTGGGCCCCTTTACCATTGGCCCCGTGTTGAGATAGATCTATAAGCACATACCTATACCTTAACACTTGTTCCCGTTTATTCTCCCACATTAAGTGATCAATTTAATATGAGAAAATCATTTGGGTTAGTTAGATATTAGATTTTATGACATTACCTCTCTCTTGAAATCATAGTCGTCCTTGACTATTAGGTAGAAAAGATAAAGTCTTAGTCATTAGTCAATCGTACTTAGCGGGTAAAGGATCCCTTTTTACCCTATGACATCTTTCCAAGATGGATGACTAATCCATTTGGTGCTTGGGAGACATAGCTGCCGCAAGCATGTCTGCTCTTTAGTCCATTTTATTCTCCCAAAGTAGAGTGACAAATTCTACTTGGTGTTTGAGAGACGTCGTCATCACAAACATGATTCTAAGCATGCATACTAGTTAAATTTTGTGCACAATTAAAAAGAGGACTAGTCATATAAGACAAAAACATGAGTTATTTAAAAGAAATTTGTACATTTGCTTACTCTAACGTAGCATTGTAAGCATTGACAAGGTTCATACTATCCTTAAGTTGTACTCCTTGCATCCATTTAGCATCTTCAAAAGGATAATTTTTGAACTTAATAAGATACCGTCGGATAATCTTACCATGTCGTAGTACCTTGTCTTCATGCCGAAGGATAGCTTCGGGTTGTAGCACCTCTTCTTGGTCTTCAACTTCGGGAGGGTCTTCAATAATTGGTTCAATTGGTGGCTCTCCTTTGTAGGGCTTAAGTAAGCTTACATGAAAGGCATTGTGTATAAGCCAATGGTTGGGCAACTTGAGTTGATAAGCCGTCTCATTGATAGGCTTCAAGATTTGGAAAGGACCATAGTATCTTTTTGCTAGTTTAGCATAATACTTTTGATGGCCCGTAGGATTTTTGCCCGTCGTTTGCCTTAATCGAGCCTTAGGAAACTTGAGTAAGACCCAATCATTTTCTTTGAACATTAAGGCTCTTCTGTGTTTATCAGCAGCAGCTTTTTGCTTTTGTTGAGAGATGGCTATAGCCTCCCTAATCTTTTGAAAAGATTCTTGTAGGTCACGGCTATACTCATCGGCGGCGAAGATTTTCCCATGTACTTTCAGTAGCAAGGGACTTTTAGGTCTTCCTTCTATGATCTCGAAAGGTGCTTTGCCCGTAGAAGTATGTACAGTATTATTGTAGGCATACTCTACTAGCGGTAAATAATTTTCCCATTGTGAGCGTTGATCTACTTCGGTAACATAAGTCTTGAGTAGATCGAGTATCATAAGATTGGCTATCTCACTTTGGCCATCCGTTTGTGGGTGATAGGCAGAAGAGAAATTCAATCTTGTTCCTAGATTTTCAAAGAGACCTTTCCAGAAATTACTGGTCATTCTAGGATCTCTATCTGACACGATGGATGTGGGTAATCCATGGTGTTTGAAAATCTGAGATATGAAGAGAGTTGCCATTTGATGTGCCTTAATAGTCTTTTTGACAGGAATAAAATGTGCTTGCTTGCTAAACCTGTCGACTATTGTCCATATTCCTGTATTCCCATGGATAGACTTGGGTAATCCAAAGATGAAATCCATGGATATACTCTCCCATGGTGAATTTGGAATAGGCAATGGCTGGAGTAATCCAGGTTGCTTCCCTCTATCATACTTGGTCTTTTGGCATACTACACATTTTGAAACATACTCTTGTATGTCCACTTTCATGGTAGGCCAATAGAAATACGTCTCTACTCCTCGGAGAGTAGGTTGAATACCTCTATGCCCTGCATATGGAGGAGCATGGGATTCATACATAACCTTCTCACGAAGGGAATGGGTAACACATAGCCTATTGCCGTGAAGAAGATAACCATCCTGCAAGGTGAATGGTTCCTCTTTCTTCCCCAAAGCAAGGGCTAACATTATGTCTCTAAAGTCAGGGTTAGTAGCATACTCATCTATAATAGAGGATAGATCATTGTGAGTAGCTATAGACACCGCATTAACTTTTGGTCGTCGTGAAAGTGCATCGGCAACTTGATTGTGCTTACCAGCTATGTGAGCAATATGAAAATTAAATTGCGAAAGAAAATTTGCCCACCTCATTTGTTTGTCAGAAAGCTTGGTTTGCGTCATGAAATACTTGAGACTTTGGTGGTCGGTTCGTAGGATAAATGGAGTCCCCAATAGGTAGTGCTTCCATGTGTCTAGGGCATGTAGAACAGCTAAAAGCTCTTTCTCATAAATGCTCAAGACTCGTTCATCACCATTGAGCCTTCGGCTCTCATATGCTATGGCATGCCCTTCTTGAAGCAAAACCGCTCCAAGGCAATCACCACAAGCATCACATTGGACCTCAAAGGGCTTTGAGAGATCCGGAAGCACGAGGACTGGTTGGGAAGTAAGCTTCTCTTTGAGTTTTTCAAAAGCATTTTGCTCCTTAGCAGTCCATACAAACTTAACGTTCTTCTTGGTTAAGTCGTGTAGTGGTCCTGCCACTTGAGAGAATTTTGCTATGAAGCGTCTATAGTATGCACACATACCAATAAAGCTTCTTAGCTCATGTAGATTCCTTGGGTTAGGCCATGATTTTATTACCTCTAACTTTGATGGATCCATACGAATACCATCGTGAGAGATAATATGGCCTAGATATTGAATCTCTTGAAGGAAGAATTCACTTTTCTTTTGGTTGAGAAAAAGTTTGTTCTCCCTCAAGGCTTGAAAAATCACTTGAAGATGTTGCTTATGTTCCTCCAAAGACTTGGAGTAGATGATGATATCATCGAAGAACACTCCATTGAATTTTCGATATGGTCTAAAAATTTTCTCCATCAAACGATTGAACGTAGCTGGTGCATTAGTCAAGCCAAAAGGCATGACTAGATATTCATAAAGACCAAAGGTTGTGCGAAACGCGGTCTTTAAGATATCCTCATCCACTATCCTTATTTGATGATAGCCACTCTTAAGGTCAATCCTACTGAAGTAGGTAGAGCCTTGTAGCTTATCAAACAGATCTTCTACCCGAGGTACGGGAAATCTGTTTTTAATAGTGATATGGTTTAGTGCTCGATAGTCCACACACATACGGTATGTACCATCTTTCTTTTGCACTAAAAGGACTGGAGAACAAAAGGGAGAGGAACTAGGCCTCACCATCCCTTTGTCTATCAGCTCTTGTACTTGCCTCATGATCTCCTCTTGTTGACCTTGTGAGACTCGATAAGGAGGTTTGTTAGGCGGTGAGCTTCCTGGAAGGAGCTCAATACGATGGTCATCATCCCCTCGTTTTGGAGGTAGGTCCATAGGGATATCATCGATGAACACATCTTGGAATCCTTTTAGAAAAGTAGGCAAGTCTAACTCTTCTTGATTCCTATCATTTTCATTTGATGAAACATTATTAGCTTTTAGAGACTCTTTGACATAAATCATGTACGCAAAAACTAAGCTCTTCATTGATTTATCAAAAGAAAGAGGATTTACAAGTGGAATAGTGTGACCACGCTCACTAGCATCTACATACATGTTCTTTCCCCTGTAGGTGAAGTAAATTCTCCTTTCAGGGAACTTCATGTTGGCAGCCATGCGATCAAACCATGGTGCCCCTAGGATAACATCCTGATGTTGGAGGGGAGAGATGAAGAAGTCTTCTTTGTCGACATAGCTTTGGACATGAAGCCTCAACTTCCCAATCAAGGGAGTAACGGAGGCTTGTTGTCCCTTGAAAGCTGCATCAGCTGTTACTATATCTCCCATCTCAAAAGCTTGAATGCCCAACTTGGTGGCCAACTCTATTGATATGAAGTTGAGAGTAGAGCCAGGGTCAAACAAGATGAAGGCATCATGCTCTCGTACCTTTCCCCAAGCATAGGAGAGTGATGATCCTTTGCAATGAGCATCCTCTTTTGGAGCTTCGATGGTGGAAGCCCTAGGAGTCTCATTGCGAGTATTCTTCTTGGGGCAAGAACGATAGCCATGTCCTTGCTCCCCACACTTGAAACACTTATGGTCCTTGCGAAAAGCTTCAAGCTCTTCAGGAGAGAGTTTGTTTTTACCTTTGTAAACTCCCTTCTCCTTGGACCGATTGTTGTTGTTGTTGTTGGAAGTGCCTTGGGAATTATTTTGAGCATTGGATTTCCCCTTTGCATCATTTTTATCTTTGTTTTCCATGGGCTTGACATTACGTCTAGCCCCTTGATGGAAATTGATGCGTGAAGCAACCATGGTGTGGTGGATTACTTCGGTAATAGTACCGAGCCGTTGAGAGTTGATATATTCGGCCATCTCTTCAGGTAATCCCGCACAGAATTGCTGTCTTTGCTCGGCAAAGTCTATCTTTTGAAAGACAGTAGCTTTGAGATGTAAATCCCAAAACTTATCTACATACTTGTTGATAGACTCATGAGAGAGGAGTTTCAAGCCGCGCCATTCGGTAAGAACTTTATCTTTAGTATCGCTTGGAAGAAATTGCTTCATGATGGAAACTCGTAGAGTTTTCCATGTCTTTGGGGCTTCTCCATTGCCACGAAGGCTAGCCCACCATTGACGAGCTGATTTTTGGAAGTGCATAGCTACATGGCGTAGCTTGGAGGACTCTGTGAAGCCCTCGTCCCCAAAGGCCGCATCAAATTGCTGGATGAAGGCCAACACTTTGTCGGTAGCACCAAAGGTGCCATCGTAGGTGAGAAAAGAGATACTCTTTCCTCCCTCCTTGAACTTCTTTAACTTTTGTGACCTTCGCCATGCAGGAAATGATTTGCGATGCCCTCCCCTCTTGTATTCTCTAGGAGAATAGCCATAACTTTCATCGGAAGAGAAGGAAGGTGAAGAAGAAGGAGAAGAGGGTGACCTCTTCCTAGCCCTTTTCTTCCTTTGTTTCCTCTCTTGCCTTTGAGAGTGATGAGGAGAAGGACTATGGGTTGCTCTCTTCCTCTTGGGAGGAGTAGGCGATCGTCTAGACCGCCTTCTTCGTGGAGCCACATCTTCAGAAGAACTTAGACTTTCATTGTTTTCTTTCTCTTTGGATTCCTCCTCTCGAATGGGAGAGAGTCTTCTTTTGGGGGTCTCTTTAAGAGGCCTCCTAAGCTCTCTCTCCTCTTGGAGAGGAAGGGAAATTCCATAGGCACGAAGTTGTTGAGTAACTTCGGCTTGCAAGGTAGGGTTGCCCATAGCTTGTTGCAACCTAGTCACAAGATAATTCACAAACATGGGAGCATCATCATTAGCACCTTCATGTGCAAAATCAAAGCTATCAATGTTCATTCTACTCTCTTGATTATTGTCAGCCATGTTAACAAAATTTTATGTATGTACTTAGTGTATGCTTTGGCAATTCAAAACCTTAGTTGCCACTCCTCTTAGCCTTTGAAAATCGGCTCTTAAGTATCTACACCCAGGGCTCAAAGTGGTTAATTATAGAGAGTAGAGGAGTAGGTCTAACATAGCAGAGTTTCCAAGGGCTAGCTCCTTTCGGACTTCTTATGGCTCAATAATGGTAAAGCCGTAGGCAAGTCTAAAAAGACTCCATTATTAAGTCCAAAGCTCCCGAGGTGTGCACCATCCCCCACATAGTGGGCTTAACAAAACCGGTATTAGATCCCAGTTCCACTTACTCTATTATAATTAACAACATCAACCATTTATAGGCTACTTAAGGAAATCTCTTCTTAAGCAAGAAAAGAGAAACCAAATGCTCTGATACCAATGTAATGGAATTTGCCTATTCAATTTGAGAATAGCGGAATTTAATGAGAGTACTTTCAAGAAATGATTTTGTGAGCATAGGGGGTAGACATAATTGAAGATAGCAACATAATCATAGCAATTAGTTAACTTGGCATAGACAATACTTTTGCAAGAGAGAGAGTTTAGAGAACATGACAACAATTGAGGACCGGATTTATGTGGAGCCGGTCCCCCCTCCAATAGGCATTTGTATTATGATTTCTCCCATAAAGAGAGACTTGTTACAATACAGTCTTTGTGTTCATTGTGACCTAGGTGATGCCATGAAGATGGAAGGCTTCATGCACCACAAACATAACATAAACTTGAAGAAAGCTTTAACTATCCCAAGCCTCAGTCCCAAGACCTCAAACACCTTCGAAGGTGGAGAGAGCTAGCAGGGAATGAGGGTAGGGAAGAGGAAGAAGAAACATTTCGTAGGAGAAAGAATTAGTTCCTCACTTATCATACTCTTGTTGCTAGCATACATAATAGCATAGTAATGAAGAAGAAGGATATGGCAAGCTTAAGCATTGAAGCATGGCTCTTGGTTGGATTTGCACTCCATAGCCAAGAGTGTTGGTGTAGGCTCTCAACCTCTACTTGCTTGGAGAGGGAGCTCTTGCACTTTGCATATTACACAATGAGAGTGCTTGTGAGTGTGTGTGGGTGAGTATACCCCCTAGGCACCCCCCTAGCTTGCTTGGGTCGACCCCCCCTTGTAGCTCATGCCTGAAGCTCATTGGACCCTTCCAGGCCTAGCCAATCACAAGCAAGAGCCATTACAAGCAACATGGGTAGCCTTGGGACAAGTGTCCCCCTTTCCCCTTTGAGAGAGAGGACTTGATAAATGCTAAAACAATTAGATAATTCATGTAATTTATCATTGGGCCCCTTTGAAGCCTAGCCAATAGGCTTCAAGCAACACATGAAGGTAACATGGGTAGGGGCCTGACATGTGTCCTTGCTGCCTCTTCAAGTTGTGTGTCCATATACAGTGACCTAAGTACCTAAGTCAGGTGTAGGATGCTAGGCGAGGAGAGTGTCCCATAGATGTAACAAACCCCCCTTATAACCAATGAGATTACGCTAAGCTCAAAATGAGATTAGTGCAGGTAAAATGGTCCAGAGTCAACATGGACATCATAGACTCAAAGGTGTGAAATGTACCAATGTAAGACTAGATTGACTAACCATGCATGGCTCGAAGATTGAACAAAATCTAGTGTGGCTCAAACACATGGGTTCCTTGGTAAAAATTTGGTCCCCCACATTCTCTACATATGACTCAAAGGCTAGACACACACACACACACACACACACACACACACACACACACACACACACACACACACACACACACCCGACTCTAATACTTTACAAACGAGCAATAAAAATGTGGTATTAGAAGTGTAGCCCATGCATTGAATTAAAGGTAAATGCAATGGAAATGATGCATGGGTAGTCTCACCACATATTAGAGACGTGGGTAGTGTCTAAACCCTAATAAACATGATGTATACATGTCAAAGTAAAACTTGTGGGTTTATTCATGCAATGCGGTACAAAAAGTAAAAGCTTTTTATGAATTTTTTTTCATATTTTTGAAATTATTGAGCTTTTACAAAGCTCGAGAAGCTTGCCTAGACACACCAAACATTGGAAGTTTTCCATTGCATGGGTCTACATCTGAGAGCAGTGTGGGTTCTTCCCCCTTGATTAAATCTTTGATGAAGCTTTGAGTATGGCATGATAAATTGTCGAGCGCATAAGCTTTGTACGGATGCCATAAACCATGGGCCATAGAAAGCATAACACTTGTCAATGTCGATGTCGATGATCCCCTTGGTCGACTTTCTATTGTAAAATGAACTTTGGCATACCTGAGTATGATCACAGTATGTAGGAATGCATACTCACCTTGAGATTGAAAACTTGGTATCAAGAAGAGGAGCTCAACTGTTGCTTTTGCCTACCAATACAAGACATATAAATGAGTAAAGTCCAAAGCCTTAAAACTTTGAAAGTTTGATAATATGTAGACGAACTCGAACTTCACATCAGTGATGATGTCCAAGTTCACGAATTGCACGTCGAGGAGTGTGTGCAAGAAAACACCCTGCTGTGTAGAGGCCTAACAATAGCCACCACTGGTGCTAGTGAATCACCCAATGATGGTGTTTGAAGTAGAATGGATAAAGGGCTCATAGAAGTGTGTGTGTGTGTGTGTGTGTGTGTGTGTGTGTGTGTGTGTGTGTGTGTGTGTGTGTGTGTGTGTGTGTGTGTTCCTTCAAATGGTCAGTGCCAGCCAAGGATGGTTGTCGGCCTACCTTATTGATGCCTTGTGTGAGAGGATAGGTGACACATGAGCAAGTTAGTGGCTTTGAAGGGCAAGTGTTGTAGCCAATTGAAGAGAGCTAATTGGATGCACCACTTTGGAGAATCAGTGCTAATAGAATTAGGAGGATGGCTATCAATTTTGGTTGGGCTACTCGCTGATTTGACATTGATTGTGTTTATGTGTTACAAGTTGCTAAACTAAGCTTGCATATCATGCAAGTTGTCAATTAATGAGGCCAAACAATTGCTATTGAATTCATCCTCCAAGGTTTTAGTATATCGGCTCATGGAAGAGTCATTGCTTGAGTAGTTGAAGGATGTAGCCAATTGTTGATGCTAGACATGACTTGACTAGTTTTTATTGATTAGTGATACAAGAGATTGATTAGTTTCCATTGATTAGTGATACAAGAGATTGATTAGTTTCCATTGACTAGTGATACAAGAGATTTCTAATAACTTCTATTCAATTTTTAAAAAAACTATGGTGAGTAAAATACTAACAACATCTCCATAATGGTAGGATAAAGGGATTAAAGACAAAATCAAGATAAGCTTACAAGTTTTAAATACTAATCATGATGGAAAGAGGAACAAGAAATGATAATTAAGGATTACACAATCTCTCTAATAAGCCTAGAGCTCTGATAACTTATTGAGAATAGGGGAAAAAAGAGAGGGAAAGTGAGAGAACTTGACTCAAGGCAAGAGATAATACTCAATGAGATGAAACTAATAGAACCATGAAATGTACATGAGTGGTGGCTTATATAGCCCCAACGATATGCAAGTGACATTAATGATTGTGTTAGTTTGTAGTGACCTATGTGATTGTGCCAAGTGTAGGATGCTAGCCTAGGAGAGTGTCCCATAGATCTAACAATAGGAAGCTCAATTGGTCCTGCAGTAGTGACAACTTCTACATAATGTTGTAAAACATTGTATTGGGTATATGTACCCATGTTTTGGCCATGTGTTGTGATAGATACAAGCATTTTTGGTCCACTACATGTTTAGTGCATATTTTAATTTTTGTATCTAACCATGATAAAATCAAAGCAGTTTTCAACGAGAAGTTGGACAAGAACAATTTTTGTGCTTGGACGTTCAAAAAATGACCAATTTCTAGATGGGCAAAGGTTATTTCAAGTGCATTAAAGGTGAATAGAAAGATGCACCAACATTGCCCAAAATAATCCCACTCCTCAACAAATGAAAGCTTTTAAAGTTTGAAACCAAGGCACAAAAAGTGAATATATTGGTTATATGTGTAAGATACCACGACTAGGAATATACACAATGTAGATCCCCCAAGGAGTCTTAGAACAATTGGTCTCACTTGTCTATGTTGAATGTGGAAGAGAAGAACATTGGTGAAGAGTCAACTTCACAAGGTGCAAGTTATCTGAACAAATCCTTTGTAATAACAAAGGTAGAGATTGAGAATGTGCTACTATCAAGGAGGTGGCCATGATCATAGATATCAAAATCAAGGCAATTAGAAAATGTATGACAATCAAAAGTAGAATATAGCTAGTATTAGGACTTATGAGGTAGGGGGAGCCAAAGAGGTTATGGAAAGTTTTGTAAAGACAATGTAAACAATAATGGCAGGGTATGTTGCATAGGTGAAAGTCAAGACCACTTTGAGTGTGACTATCCATAAAGAAGGCATCAAAATGATTATGCAAATACTAGTAGGAACGCAAATAATCCAGAGAGGTTTTTTGTTAAGCAGCATAGTCAAGTTCAAGTTTCATTTTTACTCATGACAAGCATGTAAGAAAATTGGGCTGAAGATATATAGTGCATTTTGATGTATGGAGTCGTTCAAATATCGCATTTTGGGTGGATTCAAATGCTATGTTACCTTTACTCATGACCACACAAGGAAAATGTGGGTGTATTTCATGCAACAGAGCAGTGAAGTGTACACTCACTTCAAAAATTGCAATGTTATGGTTAAAAAATACAGTAAAAGTATATAAAGTGCTTATAGTCAAATGGAGGGGGAAAGTATTTCTCTAATGAGGTTAACATGTTTTTGAAAAGGCATGAAATTCAAAGGCGGTTGTCATGCAGGTATAGTCTGCAACAAAATGATGTTGTTAGAGAGAGAAAACGGGCACATTGAAGAAGTTGCAAGGGCAGTGGTGAATGAGAAGATTATGCCTCATTTTTATGGGTCTGAGTCAATCTCTCTCAAGGTTGCACCTTTGAAAATTTAAGTGTACCACATGAGTGTGATAGGTTTTTGAAAAGGCATGAAATTAAAGGCGATTGTCATGCAGGTGTAGTCTGCAACAAAATGGTGTTGCTAGAGAGAGAAAATGGGCACATTGGAGAAGTTGCAAGGGAGTGGTGAATGAGAAGATTGTGCCTCATTTTTATGGGGCTAAGGCAATCTCTCTCAGGGGTTCACCTTTGAAAATGTAAGTGTACCACATGAGTTTAAGACAAGTTACAAGGGAAATGATGAGTGAGTAGAATATGCCTCATTTTTATTGTGTTGAGTCAGTCTCTAAGAAGCCTCTATGGTTGTGTGCGTTTTGAATAGGACTATAATTGAACAACATCATTAAAATTGGTGAGTAGTACCTATAGGACTCTTAAGCACTCCTACATACATTCTTTAATAGTTTCATTGTTCATCCATGTCTCATCTACTAGTTGGTTACCTAGCAGTTCTAGTACCCTGAGGAAAGTTCATTGGTTTTGGGTTAGCTTTTAAGTTGAATTCAAAACATTCTCACCAGTGCCTTCTTTTGCAAGTGAAATATATTGGGTCAACGCAAAGATGCCTTGGTGATTTATTGTAAATATACTTTGCATCATGGTGCTTTTTGAGCCCCTATTCCTCCATTTGCATTGGTGTTCCATGGACTCTGTTGACACGATGTACCCCTTTGTATTGGAGGTGACTCATAGCTAATCCTAAAATGTCTAGGACTGTTAGCTTCCCAATCAATCTATTTCCTCTCTATCTTTCTTGTTATCAAGTACTGTGGATTTTTTTACAGTAAAGGGTGGCATGCCACCTATGCTCAGATATTTAGACAAGTCATGCATATTGCCTAATGTGGATGCATTTTTTTTTCTCTTTGAGTAAAGCATAAAAATGTTTATCTAAGAAGGTGTATTCCATGTCTCCTCTTGTAATGTTACAAAATAATAGAGAATATCCTTTACATGGGTTAATAGCCAATTAAATAAACATAAGGAGTCGTCATTGCCAATTAAGTAGCCTCAAGTAAAGATTGAAGTGTACACTTAGCTCCAAATAGCTTTGAAAACCATAATAGCCTATGTGCATTTTGTAATCACGCAGCTCCAACGTGTTCTTGGTTTCTAGTCCTCAAGCACCATTCATTGTTTGGAGGTCTCCTTTGGAGGGTCATCTTCTTTGGCTTTTGGTTGTTGAGGTGGCCTTTATTGAGTTGATGGCCCACCTCACCCTCTAGGCTACCTCTCGTGTTAATATGGCATGTGCAAAGGTCTAGGAGGCACCTAATGGTTGCACATTGAAGTGCTTGCAAATTCTTCATGTCTTTATTTTATTGTTGCATGTTATGATGTGTAGACACATAAATGTGATATCCAACAATGACATAGCATCTTGAGAGAGCAAGAGAGAAGTAAAGAAGACAGTACCCAAAGCATTGTCCAATTTATGAGATTATCCTCCATGCATATATTAGTTAAAGAGGATAAAAAAAGAGCTACAATTCACTTTGGATAAGATAGAATACACTTTATTGAATGCAGAGCTTGCATCATTTTGGACACAAGTTTCCTATAAGCGAAGACATAATTAGGGTTTTCTCTTTATTTTGAAAGTGGAGGGTACCCAAAGTGAATGAGTCCTTATAGTCTCATCTACTCGTCTACCAATAAACAACAATCCCACATTAGATCACATATCTCATCAATAGAATAGTCAAGGTGGATTGAAAATAAAAAATATTAGTTGATTCTTATTTTTATAACATGCCACAAAATTTGAAAGTAAATTATGTCCCAGGTATTATCTCGATTGCCTATTTGTACAAGTTATGTTGTTCCAATCAATGATCGAGACCGTACTGCTTCAATCAATGATCTTTATATAATGATTATACTAGCTCAATTAACAATCTACAGAATGATCGGTGGTGTCTCAATTGGTGCTCTACACCATATAATCACAACAATGGGGAACTTAATCTAATTACAAACACGTGTTTCGTCATTGGGAGCTCCTCCTTGATTCCCTCTACATGGTCTCTAATCTCAAGGAACACAACAAGTTGAGAACTTCCAATCATCTATGTACAAGCATGTGCTACCTTGGTTGTTGCTCCAGTTAGATGTGTTGCCTTGCATGACACTCTGCACGATAATTAACTAGATACTACCTCGCTCGGCAAATTGTGTGCTATATGTTTGATTGCTATAGACATGTGTGAGTGAAGGATATTGATCACCAAGAAATGATACTTGAATCCATTCAGATCTCTCGATTGAATGGTCTTCTTACTTTACCAAGTATATATGGCATTGTTGATCAACATGGGTTCATGATCTAATATTCCTTCGTGATTCAAATCTTCTACATCATCTTCTAAGATGTAGGATTTCAACTATTGATGCAATGGGAAGAGTGCCTCTAAATGGGTGTAGCAAATTTATGTGAAAACAGTCATGTACACACCAAATGAGGAGGCACTTCCAGCCCACAATATTATCATAAACTTTTTGAATGATCTTGAAAGGTCCATAAATTCTTGGGGCAAGCTAAACCTCATGAATGTTTTAAAAGCTTTCAGGTCTCATTTTCTCAAATTTATTCATAAATCATTGTTCTACATTGCTCGTTGACTCATTTTGTGTATTAAACTTGATGTCTTTGCATAAATGGATTGACTTCACAAAGGATCTAAGTATCTAGTCTATCGTCTTCAAGAACTTTACATCCAAAATTTGGAATAGGTGTGGGAAACTTTCGGCCATAGTCAATATCAAATGGTGATGTTCCTATGATAGAGCGCACAAATCATTAAAAGAAACTTCTAATAAAGGTAAGCATTCATCTCAAATTTTTTTGGTTTTCAATTGTTAAACTCTTAGGGAAGTCTAAACTTAAACTATTCTAAAAAGCCATTTTATAGATGCAAAGCAGCTCCAAAATCCATTTTTAGACCCTAAGATAGAAAACACAACTATCTAAAAGTGATTATAAAAATGTAAATCTCTATAAGGAATGACACTCTAAAGAAAACATGATGAATCAAAGCATTTTTTATAAAAATATCGATAACTTGTTGTGCGGTCAATGTTTTATTTCATGCAAATAGTTATGCCATTATGCTAAATCTATCCACAATATCCCATATCATATCATCATGTGATGAAAGGAGAGGAAATTTTGTAGGAATTCCATTGACTTGGATTTCTATAACCTCACCCAGAGAGCTGTTATTTGAAGCATCCACAATGTATTGTTGATTGGTGGTGGAACATACTCTTGGTTGGAAAAGGAGCTGTAGTGTTAAATACGTAGAAAATATAAGATGAAAGGTTGTCCAAGGAGTTGGAGATTTTATTTTCAACTCATGAACACTTTTTTTGCGTATAAAATAAGAAAGGTGAATAGTTAAGCAGTTTGACACTTCCCTCTTTAACTTGGTGCTGAGAGTTCAAAGCTCGAAGGACTCTTGCCTGATCAATATCAATGACATGCCAATGAATAGTCAAGTGGTGTGACAATTCTCTATTTAACTTGGTGCTGAGAGTTCATAGCTCGGAGGGGTCTTGCCTAATCAATATCAATGACACACCAACAAAATATAATGGTACATTTAAGTGCTAATGGTATGCCAAGGTCTATGCCTTTGTTGTTTTTTGGGCCATAGGCCTAGAATCAAGCTTGCAGAGTCCACAAATTCTTGGTTGTGTTGATGGGTGGTCTCATGGGCAATCTATTGTTGTTGGGCCCTTGCTTTCGTTGCACTTGTGCTTTGGTACCACTATTGTGTGTGGTAATGTATGGAGACACCTTGATAATACACCTCAATGAGAGATGCAAAGAAGACAATACACATAGAATGGATCCAACCCTCCGCCGTGCACCAATGAGCTCCTTCCTTGTGCATACATCTCTTTGTATTAAGTAGACACGCTGAGCCAAAAGTAACATATAAACTCCACTTTAGGTAAAATTAATGTATGCTTAGTGAGCATAGACACTTATTATAGAAATGGAGGCCACCCAAAGTGAATGAGTCCTTGTAGTCTTCATCTACTTATATGCCAATAGGCATCTGTCACATATTAGATCATATTTATCACTAAAAACTCTCAAAGGTGGATTAAAAATAACAAATTATTATTCAATTTTTATTATCATACCATTTGTTCCTACATGTTGTTGAACACTATCTTTTGCATTTACACTTCCACATGAAAATCCTCTTTAGAACTTGCACTTGCCATTTGTATTTCCTTATATCTCCTTGTTAGTTTAGGATCTCCATGCCTTACGATGATTGATCTCACATTAATGTGTTGTTGGGTGCTCTATGTATCTGTGCATGGAAGCTTCAAAAAGCATCAATAACCCCAAGCCCCGATATTTTCTCTCAAACATCTCTTCTAGAACCATGAGTTAGCTCGTTGGCATGTACATGAACCGTGCATTTAACCATGTAGAATTTTTTCATCCATATAGTTGGAATTTACACTTACATAGGCATATCCTCTTTAGAACTTGCAATTGCCATCTGTATTTCCTTATATCTCCTTGTACTTTAGGATCTCCATGCCTTATGGCAGTTAGTCTCGCATTAATGTGTCGGGTGGTGATCTATAAATCTGTGCATGGGAGCTTCAAAAATCATTAGTAGCCGCAAGCATAAGGATCTGCTCTCGATCACCTCTTCTAGAACCATGAGTTAGCTAGAGCTAGTTGGCATGTACATGAACTTTGCACATTAACCATGTAGAATCTTTTCATCCATGGAGTGGTTAAAATCCCATCCTAGGCTCAGACTACCTTAATCAAATCTATGAAGTGTTGAATGAGATAACTAGGCATCATCATGATTGGTAAGGAGAGTCAGAAGGAGGACACTAAAGAAATGTGATAACTAAAGTGAGAAATTTGGCCCTCTTGCCTACACTCTTTGGCAGTTTGATCCCTAGTCAAACATTCATGTCTCATTGGCTAGTTGGTCACTTTACGGGTTTGGTATCTAGAAAATGTTTATCACTTGAGGATTGGGCTTTAAATCAGATTTAAACCTTTCCCATGAGCACCTTCTTTGTCATGGACAAGATGTTGGGTCAATGTGCAAGTGCCTTGGTGCTTTGTACTAGATATACTTCCATTGTTGTGATTTTTGAGCTAGTCTTTCCTCCATTTGCATTGAAATTCCATGAACTCTCTTGACATGTTGCCCTTTCTTGTTGGAGGTGGCTCATACCATTCCTCAGACGTTTAGGGTTGTTGGCTTATCCGTCTATCTTTGCCTCGATAAAAAGTCTTGGATTTTCTATGGTAGAGGGTGGCATGCCATTGATGTTTCTCAACTAGCATATATAGGGTTGTGATTTTAGCAGTTTTAGTTGCCCTTCGTTATGGTTGCTTTAGGTCTTTCTGTCATCTAGAGGTCTTCAAAATCCATCGCTAGGGCCTCTAGCTACTCTTTCACTCTTTCAATGTTTTTTGCTCCTCCCTACTAGTGACTACACATTTGCCTAAACCATCTTTAGGGCCTCTAGCTGCTCTTTCAATGCTTTTTTCTCCTCCCTACTAGTGACTACACATTTTCTTAGACCATGTTTAGCCATTTCATATAATCCCTTAAAAATGGATATCTCTAAGATATTTGATGGCTTCTCAATTGCGCTTCTTCTTTGTTTGCAATTTAAAAGAAATAGGATCTTCGGTTGCTTGCAATTGTGATTTAAAATTGGCTTGAAGCATGTCGACCAACTCCAAATCCTATTGCAATTGGGCTTGAGTTTAAGTTTGTCTCTCTTTATCTAGTAGCGGACAGGTCCTGCTTAATCTTATCTTTCTCTTCCCATGTCAATTGAGATTGTTCAAAACATTCTCAAATGCATTTTTTGATTGTCGATGCTCACAATTGTTTGATCAACGATCTCTTGTATCTTATGCTCCATCAATTTATTGTACCCTCAATGTCTTATGAATGTATTTTTTGTGGGAAGCAATAAGTTGTTACCAAAAAACACGCTTTGGCTTCTACCAAAGCCATAATTGGGCTTGCTAACTCCATAAAAGAAGAAAGTGATCAAGCATTCACAACAAAATACTATAATAGAACTTTTATAATCCTTTGCTTGCAACTTCTCATCTACATTTTGCACCAAAATTTATCAAAGAAAAGACAAACCATCATTTGTAATCCCAAGGCCACATAAGATGTGAATGTTTGATAGTATGTAATGGAATGATCTTCCACTTATTTAAATGAACTGGAAGTTCTTTCCCCGCTTTAAGTGGGGGAGGGAGATTATTAGGTGGTTGCCCCTAACTTCTAAGCTTATGTAACTAAAAAACCTCCCACCCCTAACTTATACACTTATCTAATGTTTCAAAAAAACCCTCCCTTGCACTTACATGGTCTCGTAAGTTTCTCAAATGGTTTTCGTGGTTTAATCTTTGAAACATTCTTCATGTGCTATGGCTTTAGCCTCCCTTTGTCGTCTTGGGCTTTCTCTGCTCGTGCCTTCGATCGTCTTCTTCATGTCTTCTCTCTCTCATCCTCAAAGGCATCTAGCATTTCTTGGAAGTTCTTTAGCTTGGGCTTTGTTTTCGATTGCTCTGTCGACCTTTCTTCGTCTTGTCTCTCTTCTTGAGCTTTTCCCATTGATTCTTCCAAAGCTCTCCTTATTTTTTTTCCTTTTTCTTTGTCATATGTTTTCTTTCTCTGAACCTTCAATTTTTCCGTCAATCTCTCTCCAAGAGTTTGCTCTTTGCCTTGCTCCTTGGATGGCACTTAGTGTGCCACAGTTCCTTGGGTTGGTTTCAAAATAGAGTAGTCCTCCATATTGTGCCAACAGAGAGAATCTTCACTATCTTATATCATAGTATCAAGCCATAGCTTACTTGTGGGATAATATATGTAATGGAAATGGCCTATGAACTTTGAGAGTAGTGGAATTAGGAAATTAGGTGAAGCACTTTTGTGAGATTACTTTGTGAGCATAGCGGGTGAACTTGATTGATGGTAGCAACATAAACATGGTACTTAGTTAACTTGGCATGAACAATACTTTTGCAAGAGAGAGAGTTTAGAGAACATGACAATAGTTGAGGACTGGATTCACATGGAGCCGGTCCCCCCTCCAATAGGCAATTGTATTATAGTTTCTCCCATAAGAAGAGACTAGGTACAATACAATCTTTGTGTTCCTTGTGACCTAGGTAATGCAATGAAGATGGAAAGCTTCATGCATCACAAGCATAACATAAACTTTGTAGAAAGCATTAACTATCCCAAGCCTCAGTCCCAAGGCCTCAAAAGCCTTCGAAGGTGGAGAGAGGTAGCGGGGAATGAGGATAGGGAAGAGGAAGAAGAATCATTCCATAGGAGAAAGAAATAGTTCCTCACTTATCATCACTCTTCTTGCTAGCATACATAATAGCATAGTAATGAAGATGGAGAAGATGGCAAGCTTAAACATTGAAGTATGGCTCTAGGTTGGATTTTCATTCCATAGCCAAGAGTGTTGGTGTAGGCTCTCACTTCTCACAAGCTTAGAGAAGGAGGTGGAGTTCCTCAACTTTCACCAAGTGAGAATGATTCCACAAAATGAGTGTGTGTGTGTGGTGTATATCCCCCCAGCACCCCCCTTGCTTGCTTGGGGTGATTTGTAGCTTTTATACATGTTTCAAGCTCATTGGACCCCTCTCCCCCCTAGCCAATCACATGCAGCATGCATTCAAGTACATGGGTAGTCTTTGGACAAGTGTCCTCCTTACGCCTTAGAGAGAGAGAGAGAGAGAGAGCTTGAAAATATCTAGATATTTGTTGGATGGAACTAGAAGCTCATTGGACCCCTCTTTAGCCCAACCAATAGCATTCAAGCACACCATGTGGTTAGGCATATGGAGAGTCTAACATGTGTCCCATGTGCCCTTTGAGAAAAGGGGTGCCCTTTGGGTGAGTGGAAGGTTAAGTCAAAGATTCCCCTAACTTTGGAACTTTCATGCATAGGAAGCTTCTCAAGCATCTTCCTCATTAAGTTTACAGGGTCTCTTTTTGACTCAAGTACCTTACCCCTCCATGCATGGGAAGCTTCTCAAGCACCTTCCTCATTAAGTTTGTAGGGTCTCTTTTTGACTCAAGCACCTTACCCCCCATGCATGAGAAGCTTCCCATGCATGGGAAGCTTCTCAAGCACCTTCCTCATTAAGTATGGCAAGCACCTCAAGTACCTTAGTCATCAGCATGACAAGCACCTCAAGCACCTTAGTCATCAAGCACGCACCTTAGTCATCAAGCACGACAAGCACCTCAAGCACCTTAGTCATCAAGCATGACAAGAACCTCAAGCTTAGGTCGGGTTCCCACCTCAAGCTCAGCCCTAGCTTGCCTAAGGTCAAAGGACTTTTAACACTAACGATTGGAGGTCTTTAATGAAGCTAACTCTAAAGTCTTTTAAGCTCCATTAGTTAACCTTGCTCTTTGACATACCATCTCTCATTTGGACCCCTTTACCATTGGCCCCGTGTTGAGATAGATCCATAAGCACATGTCTACATTCTAACCTTTGTTCCTGTTTATTATCCCACATTAAATGATCAGTTTAATATGAGAAAATCATTTGGGTTGGTTAGATATTAGATTTAATGACATTACCTCTCTCTTGAAATCATAGTCGTCCGCAACTGAGGTAAAAGAAAGAAAGCCATAGTCATTAGTCAATTTGTCTTAGCGGGTAGAGGATCCCTTTTTACCCTAAGACATCATTCCAAAATGGATGACCAATCCATTTGGTGCTTGGGAGACATAGCTACCGCAAGCATGTCTGCTCTTTAGTCTATTTCATCCTCCCAAGTAGAGTGACAAATTCTACATTGTGTTTGAGAGACGTCGACATCCCAAACATGATTCTTAATATGCATACTACTTAAATTTGTGCACAATAAAGAGAGAATTAGTCTTATAAGACAAAACCATTGACCATTTAAAAGAAACATGTACATTTGCTTACTCTAATGTAGCATTGTAAGCATTGACAAGGTTCATACTATCATTAAGCTGGATTCCTTGCATCCATCTAGCATCTTCAAAAGGATAATATTTAAACTTAATAAGATACCGTCGGATAATCTTACCATGTTGTAGTACCTTGTCTTTATACCAAAGGATAGCTTCGGGTTGTAGCACCTCTTCTTGGTCTTCGATTTCGGGAGGGTCTTCAATAATTGGTTCATTTGGAAGCTCTCATTTGTAGGGCTTAAGTAGGCTCACATGAAAAGCATTGTGTATGAGCCAATGGTTAGGCAACTTGAGTTGATAAGCCACCTCATTGATTGGCTTCAAAATTTGAAAAGGACCATAGTATCTTTTTGGTAGTTTAGCATAATACTTTTGATGGCCCGTAGGGTTTTTGCCCGTCGTTTGCCTCAATCGAGCCTTAGGAAACTTAAGTAAGACCCAATCATTTTCTTTGAACATTAAGGCCCTTCTCTGCTTGTCAGCAACAACTTTTTGCCTTAGTTGGGAGATGGATATAGCCTCCTTAATCTTTTAAAAAGATGCTTGCAGGTCACGGCTATACTCATCGGCAGCAAAGATCTTTCCATGTACTTTAAGTAGCAAGGGACTTTTAGGTCTTCCCTCTATTGATTTCAAAAGGTGCTTTTCCCGTAGAAGTATGGATAGTATTATTATACACATAGTCTACAAGAGGTAAGTACTTTTCCCATTGTGAGCGTTGATCTACTTCTGTAACATAGGTCTTTAGTAGATCAAGAATTGTAAGATTGGCTATCTCACTTTGGCCATCCATTTGTGGGTGATAGGCCGAAGAGAAATTCAATCTTGTACCTAGATTTTGAAGACACTTTCCAGAAATTACTGGTCATTCTAGGATCTCTATCTGACACGATGGTTGTTGGCAATCCATGGTGTTTGAAAATCTAGGATGCCTTAATAGTCTTCTTGACAGGAATAAAGTGTGCTTGCTTGCTAAACCTATCGACTATTGTCCATATTCCCGTATTCCCATGGATAGACTTGGGTAATCCATAGATATACTTTCCCATAGTGAATTAGGGATTGGCAATGGTTGGAGTAATCCAGGTTGCTTCCCTCTATCATACTTAGTCTTTTGGCATACCACACATTTTGAAACATACTCTTGTATGTCCACTTTCATGGTAGGCCAATAAAAGTATGTCTCTACTCATTGAAGAGTAGGTTGAATGCCTCTATGTCCCGCATAGGGAGGAGCATGGGTATCATACATGACTTTCTCACAAATGGAGTGGGTAACGCATAGCCTATTTCCATGGAGAAGATAACCATCCTGCAAGGTGAACGGTTCCTCTTTCTTCCCCAAAGCAAGGGCTGACATTATGTCTTTAAAGTTAGGGTCAGTAGCATACTCATCTATCATAGAAGATAGATCATTGTGAGATGCTATTGACACAGCATTAACTTTTGGTCATCGTGAAAGTGCATCAGCCACTTGATTGTGCTTACCAGCAATGTGAGCAATGTGGAAATTAAATTGCGAAAGAAAAATTGCCCACCTCATTTCTTTGTCGGAAAGCTTTGATTGCATCATGAAGTACTTGAGACTTTGATGGTATGTTCGTAAAATGAATGGAGTCCCCAATAGATAGTGCTTTCATGTGTTTAGGGCATGTAGAACAGCTAAACAGTTCTTTCTCATAATGCCTAAGACCCGTTCATCCATGTTGAGCCTTCGGCTCTCATATGCTATGGCATCCCCTTCTTGAAGCAAGACTGCTCCAAGGCAATCACCACAAGCAAGCATCGGACCTCAAATGGCTTTGAGAGATCCGGAAGCATAAGGACTGGTTGGGAGGTAAGCTTCTCTTTGAGCTTGTCAAAAGCACTTTGTTCCTTAGCAGTCCATGAATATTTAATATTTTTCTTTGTTAAGTCATGTAATGGTCCTGCTATTTGAGAGAATTTTGCTATGAAACGTCTATAGTATGCACACATACCAATAAAACTTCTTAGCTCATGTAGATTCCTTGGATTAGGCCATGATTTTATTACCTCCAACTTTGATGGATCCATACGGATACCATCTTGAGAGATAATATGACCTAAGTATTGAATCTCTTGAAGAAAAAATTCGTTTTTCTTTTGATTGAGAAAAAGCTTATTCTCCCTTAGTGCTTGAAAAATCACTTGGAGATGTTGCTTGTGTTCCTCCAAGGAATTGGAGTAGATGATGATATCATCAAAGAACACTCCAGTGAATTTGCGGTAGGGTCTAAAAATTTTCTCCATTAATCGATTGAATGTAGATGGTGCATTAGTCAAGCCAAAAGGCATGACTAGATATTCATAAAGGCCAAACGTTGTATGAAACACGGTCTTTAGGATATCTTCATTCACTATCCTTATTTGATGGTAGCCACTTTTGAGGTCAATCCTACTGAAGTAGGTAGAGCCTTGTAGCTTATCAATAGATCTTCTACCCGAGGTACGAGAAATTTGTTTTTGATAGTGATATGGTTTAGTGCACGATAGTCCACACACATGCAGTATGTACCATCTTTCTTTTGCACTAAAAGGACTGGAGAACAAAAGGGAGAGGAGCTAGGCCTCACCATCCCTTTGTCTTACCAATTCTTGTACTTACCTCATGATCTCCTCTTGTTGAGCTTGAGAAACTCGATAAGGAGGTTTGTTAGGCGGTGAGCTTCCTGATAGGAGCTAAATTCGATGGTCATCATTCCCTTGTTTTGGAGGTAAGTCCGTAGGGATATCATCGATGAACACATCTTGGAATCCTTTTAGAAAGTTAGACAAGTCTAACTCTTCTTGATTCCTACCATTCACCTTTGATGAAACATTAGAACCTTTTAGGGACTCTCTGACAAAACTCATGTACGCAGAAACTGAGCTCTTTATTGATTTATCAAGGGCAAGAGGATTTACAAGTGGTATAGTACGACCAGACTCATTAGCATCTATATACATATTCTTTTCCCTATAGGTGAAAGTAGATTCTCATTTCAGGGAAATTCATGTTGGCAGCCATGCGGTTGAACCATGGTACCCCTAGGATAGCATCCTCATGTTGGAGAGGAGAGATAAAGAAGTCTTCTTTGTCGACATAGCTTTAGACATGAAGCCTCAACTTCCCAATCAAGGGAGTAACGGAGGCTTGATGTCCCTTGAAAGTGGCATCGCAGTTACAACATCTCCCACCTCAAAGGCTTGAATGCTCAACTTGGCCAACTCCATTGATATGAAGTTGTGAGTAGAACCAGGGTCAAACAAGATGAAGGCATCATGCTCCCTTACCTTTCCCCAAGCATAGGAGAGTGGTGATCCTTTGCAATGAGCATCCTCTTTTGGAGCTTCGATAGTGGAAGCTCTAGGAGTCTCATTGTGAGCATTTCTTATGAGGCAAGAACGATAACCATGTCCTTGTCCCCCACACTTAAAACATTTGTGATCCTTGCGAAAAGTTTCAAGCTCTTCAGGAGAGATTTTATTTTTACCTTTGTAAACTCCTTTCTCCTTGGACCGATTGTTGTTGTTGTTGTTGGAATGGCCTTGGGAAGAATTTTGGGCATTAATTTTTCCCTTTGCATCACTTTTGTCTTTATTTTCCATGGGCTTCACATTCCGTCTAACCCCTTGTTGGAAATTGATACGTGAAGCAACCATGGTATGGTGGATTACTTCGCTGATAGAACCACGCCGTTGAGAGTTGACATACTCGGCCATCTCTTCAGGTAATCCCTCACAGAATTGTTGCTTTTGCTCAACAAAGTCTATCTTTTGAAAGACAATAGCCTTGAGATGTAAATCCCAAAACTTGTCCACATATTTGTGGATATACTCATGAGAGAGAAGCCTCAAACTCCGCCATTCGGTGAGCACTTTGTCCTTTGCATCGCTTGCAAGGAATTGCTTCATAATGGAAACTTGTAGAGTATTCCATGTCTTTGGGGCTTCGCCGTTGCCACGAAGGCTAGCCCACCATTGACGAGCCGAATTTTGGAAGTGCATAGCTACATGGCGTAGCTTGGAGGACTATGTGAAGCCCTTGTCTCCAAAGGCCGCATCAAATTGTTGGATGAAGGCCAATACTTTGTCGCTAGCACTAAAGGTGCCATCATAGGCGAGAAAAGAGATACTCTTTCCTCCCACTTTGAACTTCTTTAGCTTTTGTGACCTTTGACATGCAGGGTAAGATTTGCGATGTCCTCCCCTCTTGTATTCTCTAGGAGAATAGCCATAGATTTCATCGGTAGAGGAGGAAGGTGAAGAAGAAGGAGAAGAGGGTGACCTCTTTCTTGCCCTTTTCTTCCTTGGTTTCCCCTCTTCCCTTTTGGAGTGACGAGGAGAAGGACTATGGGTTAACGGTTTCCTCTTGGGAGGAGTTGGCGATCATTTAATCCGCCTTCTTCGTGGAGCCACATCTTCGGAGGAATTTAGGGATTCATTACTTTCTTGGTCTTTGGATTCCTCCTCTCGTATGGGAGAGAGTCTTCTTTTGGGAGTCTCATCAAGAGGCCTCCTAAGCTCTTTCTCCTCTTGGAGAGGAAAGGAAATCCCATAAGCACGAAATTGTTGAGTAACTTCGGCTTGCAAAGCGGGGTTGCCCATAGCTTGTTGCAACCTAGTAACAAGATAATTCACAAACATGGGGGCATCATCATTAGCACCTTCATGTGCAAAATCAAAGTTATCAGTGTTCATTCTACTCTCTTGCTTATTGTCAGCCATGTTAATTAAACTTATGTGTTTACTTAGTGTATGCTTTGGCAATTCAAAACCTTAGTTGCTACTCCTCTTAGCCTTTGAAAATAGGCACTTAAGTATCTACACCCACGACTCGAACTGGTTAATTATAGAGAGTAGTGGAGTGAGTCTAGCATAGCGAAGTTGCCGAGGGATAGCTCCTTTCAGACTTCTTATGGCTCAATAATGGTAAAGCTGTAGGCATGTCTAAAAAGACTCCATTATTAAGACCAAATCTCTCGAGGTGTGCGCCATATTCCACATAGTGGACTCAACAAAACTGATAATAGATCCCAATCTCACTTACCCTAATATAATCAACAAAATCAACCATTAATAGGCTACTTAAGGACCTCTCTTCTTAAGCAAGAAAAGAGAAACCAAATGCTCTAATACCAATGTAATGGAAATAGACTATGAAATTTGAGAGTAGCGGAGTTAGGAAATTAGGTGAAGTACTTTTGTGAGATTACTTTGTGAGCATAGCGGATGAACTTGATTGATGGTAGCAACATAAACATGGTACTTAGTTAATTTTGCATGAAAAATACTTTTGCAAGAGAGAGAGTTTAGAGAACATGACAATAGTTGAGGACCGGATTCATACGGAGCCGGGGTCCCCTCTTCAATAGGCATTTGTATTATAGTTTCTCCCATCAAGAGAGACTTGGTACAATACAATCTTTGTGTTCCTTGTGACCTAGGTGATTCAATGAAGATGGAAAGCTTCATGCATCACAAGTATAACATAAACTTTGTAGAAAGCATTAACTATCCCAAGACTCAGTCCCAAGGCCTCAAACACCTTTGAAGGTGGAGAGAGCTAGCAAGGAATGAGGATAGGGAAGAGGAGTCAGAGTCTCAAGCCAACAAGTCAAAGATTCCCCTAACTTTGGAACTTTCATGCATAGGAAGCTTCTCAAGCACCTTCCTCATTAAGTTTGTAGGGTCTCTTTTTTACTCGAGTACCTTACCCCCCCATGCATGGGAAGCTTCTCAAGCACCTTCCTCATTAAGTTTGTAGGGTCTCTTTTTTACTCAAGTACCTTACCCCCCATGCATGGGAGGCTTCTCAAGCACCTTCCTCGTTAAGTATGACAAGCACCTCAAGTACCTTAGACATCAAGCATGACAAGCACCTCAAGCACCTTAGTCATCAAGCACGACAAGCACCTCAAGCTTAGGTCGGGTTCCCACCTCAAGCTCAGCCCTAGCTTACCTAAGGTCAAAGGACTTTTAACACTAACCATTGGAGGTCTTTTATGAAGCTAACCCTAAGGTCTTTTAAGCTCCATTAGTTAACCTTTCTCTTTGACAGACCATCTCTCGTTTGGACCCCTTTACCATTGGCCCCGTTTTGAGATAGATCCGTAAGCACATGTCTACATTCTAACCTTTGTTCCCGTTTATTATCCCACATTAAATGATCAGTTTAACATGAGAAAATCATTTGGGTTGGTTATATATTAGATTTAATGACAATATAAATACGAAAATGCCTTCGATCCTAATGGTGCTTTGTTCGACTACCATCATTTTCACTACCTAACAAATTAAGCCTCAGAGAACTTAAATTTATCCCTTCTTTTATTAGTATCACCATCTAACTAGACTTATCCCTGTTTTTATCTATATCTCCATTTAAATAATATTAATTTGCAATCAATTACGAACTAACTTATCAATAGCACTTTTTTCATGTGTAATGTGCTTAAAGGAGGAATGTTGTATCATCTTAATAAGAAGCACTTCCAAATTTTAACAAACTTACAAGCTGCCATAATAACTAATATCTAATTCTCCTAAATGATTCTCTCATGTTAAACTGATCATTTAATATGGGGAAGTGCCAAGGGAGAAAAAGCTAGAATATTGGTTAAGCTAGCAGACCGGCCACAGTAGGGATCCAAAGGAGGGAAAATAGGGATCCAAAGGGAGGGCCATCTGCAAAAGAGCAATGTGCAACAATGGGCTTTAAAGACCCTAAGGTTCAGCCCATTAAGACTTCCAAAATGCTAGGTTCCAAAATTCAAAGGTTATGTCCAAAGGTCAAACACTAGGTAAATCGGATGCTTTGTGTGTGTTCAAAAAGTCTTCATAGTTCCTACATAGGGGGGGGCGAGTCCTGGAAGTAGGGGATGAGAGAGAAACACACACACACACACACATACTCACAAGCCTCATTTACACAAAGGGAATGAGGGACGCATGTTAGCTCCCTAGCCCAGATGCCCACAAGGTGTACTCAAATCCTATTGGATGGCCATGGAGGTGGACCAATGAGAATTAGGCTAGAGTAAATCTAGTTTAATTAATTTAAAAACACTTAATAAAACAACCAATAAGAACTAAGCTCTCTAGAAGACTATCGGACAGTCTCCCAAAGGGTCCAATGAGCATTCAACAGCCCAATGGCGTGCCTGATTCCTATTGGCTAGGAGACAAAGGGGTCCAATGAGAGTTTAATTGCATTAAATAATTACCTAAAGCTCTCACATAAGGGGAAAGGGGGACACATGTCAGAAGGCTATGCTCCTTAAATCCTATTGGCTAAGCAGGAGAGCTCCAATGGGGTGGTAGCATGAGCAAATAGCAAGAGGGGTCAGCCAAGAGAGAGAGGGGGCTGACTTTTCAAAGGCATTATCTCACACACTCACACACAAGCTCATGTGTGAAGCGAGAAGACTCTCTCTATCCTCCTCTAGCTTTAATGGAAACCTTCTCACCTACTCCAAGCTTGTGAGAAGGGAGGCCTACACCAACAACTCTTGGCTTTGTGATGCAAATCCAACCAAGAGCCAAGCTTCAATGCATGCTCATCTCCTCTACCATGCTAATTACTAAGCTATGCTATGCTAATATGAGTGATTATGTGAGGAGATGTACATCTTTCTCGTAAGACTACTCCTTCTTCCTCTCAATTTACTCTCATACCCCGCTAGCTCTCACCATCTTCGAAGGTGTGTGAGGTCTTGGGTCTGAGACCGTGATGGAATTTATGTTGTGTTTTATAAGGGTTTTGCTTAGTTGCTTGAAGCTTCCATCTTCATCGCACTAGCTAGTATTGAAGGAACACAAAGAATTGTATTGTAAAATGTCTCTCTTGATGGGAGAAACCTAGAATACAAAGCCTTTTGGAGGGGGGACCGGCTCCATGTAAATCTGGTCTTCAACTGTTGTCAATAGCTTAATTTCTCTCTCTTTCGAAGTATTGTTCATGCTATCTAACTAGGTGTTATGCTTTTTGTTGCTCTCTCCACCCAAGCACTCTTGTTATTCTCATTAGGAATCTATTCTAATGAAATGCTCACTATGTTCATGCTATTTTCCGCTACACACAAGTTACTAGGCCATTAAATGTTACATTGGTATCGGAGCACAAGGTTTCTCTTTTCTTGCTCAAGAAGGGAGGTCCTCAAGCTAGCTATAAATGGTTGGTATTATTAATTGCAATTGAGTAAGTAGAATAGGGATTTTTCAGTCTTGCAATGTGTCTGCCTTTGTGCAGATAACGGGGCATCACCGTCGAGAGCGATGGTCTTAATAGTGGAGTGCTACGGGGCTTGCCTACGGCTTAACCACTATCGAGCTATTAGAAGCTTGACAGGAGCCGGTGCTATTTTAGTGTTGAACGACCCTTTCTTCTATTCCTTGCAATTAATGGTATTTGAGCCACAACTACAGTAGCTTGAGTGCTTTTTCTAAAGGGGTAAAGAGGAGTAGCAACTAGGGCTTGAAGTGCCAAAGTACACCTAAAAAGTTTACACCTAAAAGTTGTTAGAATGGCTGACAATAGTAAAGAGAGTGAAGTTAATGTTGATAACCTTGATTTTGCTAATGACCAGGCTACTAATGATGCTCCTATGCTTGTTAACTACCTTGTTTCTAGGCTTCAACAAGCCATGGGCAATCCATCCCTCCAAAGTGAAGTGCAACGGCAGCTTCGTGCTCGTGGGATTCTCCAAATTCCCCACCATGATGAGAGAGTACCTAGGAAGCCTCCTTACAAGACTTCCAAAAGAGGCCTCTCTCCGATCCGGGAAGAAGAAGAGGATCCATACGAAGGGCTCAAAAATTTTCTTCTTGATGAGCATCTCCTTCCCAAAGGAGAACTCAAGAGCCCCCACCGAAGGAACGAGAAAGAAGTGAGTCTCCTGCCACCTCAATGGAGATGGCTCCACAAAGACGGCGGGCACTCTCCATCACCTCCTAAACGGAGAAGGCCATCGCACACTTCTCCGCACCATAGTTCAAAGAGGGATGACAAAAAGCAAGAGAAGAAAAAGGTGAGGAAGAGGTCACCCTCTTCTCCATCTTCTTCATCCTCTTCCTCTTATGAAAGTGATGGTGCAGACAAAGAAGATCAAGGTAAGAAAAAGGCGAGAAAGAAGTCACCCTCTTCCTCAAATTCTTCATCTTCTAAAGAAAGCGATGGTGCAACTTTTGAACCATAAAAAAAAAGAGGCCATAGGAAATCCCATGCCGTGTGGAAGAGATCGTCCAAGCTCAAGAAGTTCAAAGAGGGAGGAAAGAGCATCTCTTTCCTTACCTACAATGGCACCTTTGGTGCTACGGACAAAGTCTTGGCCTTTATCCAACAATTTGATGCGGTGTTTGGAGATGAGGGCTTCATGGAGTCCTCTAAGCTACGCCATGTAGCTATGCACTTTCAAAAGTCCGCCAGGCAATGGTGGTCTAGCCTACGGGCCAACGGTGAAGCTCCACAAACATCGAAAGCTTTAAGAGCTTCAATCATGAAGCAATTTCTGGCCACCGATGCCAAAGACAAAGTACTCACCGACTGGCGAAGTTTGAAGCTCTCTCCCTACGAATCCATTCATAAGTATGTAGACAAGTTTTGGGATTTACCTCTTAAAGCCATTGTCTTCAAAAAGATGGATTTTGGAGAGCAAAAACAACAATTTTGTGCGGGCTTAACTGAAGAAATGACGGAGTATGTCAACTCCCAAAGGCCGCGCACCATATCGGTGGTTATACACCATACTATGGTGGCTTCTCGAATCAATTTCCAAACAGGGGCTAAGAGAAATTCTAAGCCCACGAAAACAAGGGTTCCAGTGAGCCTAAGGGAAAGGACAATGTCCAAAAGTCTCCTAAGGGCGATTCCAACAAAGCTAAGGAGAAGGGAGTTTACAAAAGCAAAAACAAACTCTCTCATGAAGAGCTTCAACGTATCGCAAGGATAACTGTTGTTTCAAGTGCGACGAGCAACGGCATGCGTATCGCGCTTGTCCCCAAAAGAACACCCGCCATGAGTCTCCTAGAGCTACCTTGGTCAAAATCCAAGAAGAGGAAACTCACCACAAAGGATCTCCTCTATGCCATGCTTGGAGAAAGGTAAGAGAATATGATGATTTTATTCTCTTTGACCCTGGTTCTACTCACAATTTCATTTTCACAGAGTTGGCCACCAAGCTAGGCATCCAAGCCTATGAGATGGGAGATGTCCTACCCGCAGATGGTGCTTTCAAGGGGCAAGAAGCTTCAGTCACTCCCGTAATTGGGAAATTGAGGCTCCGTGTCCGAAGCTATGTGGACAAAGATGACTTGTTTATCTCTCCTCTCAAGCACGAGGATGTAATCCTAGAGGCGCCATGGTTTGATCGCATGGCTGCCAATGTTAAATTCCCTGAAAGGAAAATCTACTTTAAGTACAAGGAAAAAGAATATGTACATAGATGCTAAGAAAATGGGTAACACCATACCCATTGTACATATGCAAGCTTTCAATAAGTCAATAAAGAACTCTATTTCCGTGTACATGATTTTTGTTAAAGATTGTCAAAATGAACCTAATGCTTTAGCAAAAGAAAATATAAACAATCACAAGGAATTAGAGTTATCCAATTTTCTCAAGGGGTTTCAAGATGTCTTTATTGACGACATCCCTTGTGAACTACCTCCTAAAAGAGGCAATGATGACCATGTGATTGAACTTCTTCCAAGAAGTTCACCGCCTAATAAACCTCCTTATAGAGTTTCTCAAGCTCAACAAGAGGAGGTTATGCGGCAAGTGCATGAGTTAGTTGCGAAGGGCATGGTTAGGCCTAGTTCATCTCCATTTTGCTCACCTATGTTACTAGTACAAAAGAAAGACAACACATGTCGTATGTGTGTCGACTATAGAGCACTAAATAGGATCACTATCAAGAATAAGTTTCCCGTTCCATGGGTACAAGACCTATTTGATAAGCTACAAGGATCGACCTACTTCAGTAGGATTGACCTAAAAAGTGGCTACCATCAAATAAGGATAGTTGACCAAGACATTGTAAAGATCGCATTTCGCACTACCTTTGGTCTTTACGAATACATTGTCATGCCTTTTGGCTTGACCAATGCACCAGCCACATTCAGCCACATTCAACTGCTTGATGGAGAAGCTATTTAGGCCTCACCGAACCTTTACTGGAGTGTTCTTTGATGATATCATCATCTACTCTAATTCATTGGACGAGCACAATCAACACCTCCAGGTAATATTTCAAGTCTTAAGAGAGAATAAACTTTATGTTAATCAAAAGAAAAGTGAATTCTACTTGCAAGAGATTCAGTATTTAGGTCACATTATCTCTCAAGATGGCATCCAAATGGATTCATCAAAGTTAGAGGTAATAAAAGGATGGCCTAAACCAAGGAATCTTCATGAACTAAGAAGCTTTATAGGTATGTGTGCATACTATAGACGCTTCATAGAAAAGTTCTCACAAATCGCAGGACCATTACATGACCTAACAAAGAAAAACATTAGGTATACATGTCTGCCAAGGAGAACAATGATTTCAAAAAGCTTATCTCTCAACCTGTTCTTACACTGCCGGATCTCTCAAAGCCATTTGAGGTCCAATGTAACGCTTGTTGTGATTGCCTTGGAGCTGTCTTGCTCCAAGAAGGGCACGCCATAGCCTATGAAAGTCGAAGACTCGACCCTGTTGAGCAAGCTCTAGGTATATATCAAAAGGAACTCCTCGCAGTTCTACATGCCTTAGACTCATGGAAGCACTATTTATTGGGGACTCATTTCATTCTGCGGATGGATCACCAAAGTCGTAAGTACTTCATGACGCCGACCAAGCTCTCTGGCAAACAAATGAGGTGGGCAAATTTCATTTCGCAATTTCATTTTCATATTGCTCACGTTGCTGGCAAGCATAATCAAGTAGCCGATGCACTCTCTGAAGACGGCCGAGAGTGAATGCGGTTTCCATAGCAACTCACAATGATCTATCCTCTATGATAGATGAGTATGCTATTAATCCCGATTTTAGAGATGTGATTTCAACCCTTGCACTAGGAAAGAAAGAGGAACCATTTATCTTATAAGATGGTTATCTTCTCTATGGCAATAGACTATGTGTTACTAACTCACTACGTGAGAAAGTAATGTATGAATCTCATGCTCCTCCTTATGCGGGGCATAGAGGGACTCAATCTACTCTAAAAGGGATTGAAACATATTTCTATTGGCCTACCATGAAAGCAAACATACAAGAGTATGTTTCTAAATGTGTGGTATGCCAAAAGACGAAGTTTGATAGAGGGAAGCAACCTGGATGGCTTCAACCTTTGCCAATCTCTAATTCACCATGGGAGAGCATATCCATGGATTCTATCTTTGGATTGCCTAAGTCTATCCATGGGAATACGCGAATATGGACGATAGTAGACAGGTTCAGTAAACAAGCTCATTTTATACCTGTCAAAAAGACTATCAAAGCCTATCAAATGGAAACCCTCTTCATTTCACAAATCTTCAAGTACCATGGCTTGCCAATGTCCATAGTGTCGGATAGAGATCCTAGAATGACCAGTAATTTCTGGAAGGGTCTCTTTGAGAATTTAGGGACAAGGCTAAATTTCTCTTCGGCCTATCACCCGCAAACGGATGGCCAAAGTGAAATAGCTAACCTAACAATTCTTGATTTACTAAAAGCCTATGTAACGGAAGTAGATCAAAGATCCCAATGGGAGAAGTACTTACCCTTAGTGGAGTATGCCTACAATAACACTGTACAAACTTCCACGGGAAAAGCACCTTTCGAGGTAATTGAGGGAAGATCAAAAAGTCCCTTGCTACTTAAAGTACACGGGAAGATCTTCGATAGATGAGTATAGCCGATGCCTACAAGAATCTTTCCAAAAGATTAAGGATGCTATCTCTATCTCACAACAAAGGCAAAAGGTTTCTGTTGATAAGCACATAAGATCCCAAGCCTTTAAAGAAAATGATTGGGTCTTACTCAAATTTCCCAAGGCTCGATTAAGGCACACGATGGGCAAGAATCCTACGGGACACCAAAAGTACTATGCTAAGTTAGCAAAAAGGTACTATGGTTCCTTCCAGATTCTTAGGCCAATCAATGAGATGGCCTATCAACTCAAGTTGCCCAACCATTGGCTCATACATAATTCTTTTCATGTGAGCCTACTAAAGCCATACAAAGGAGAGCCACCTCAAGAACCAACTATTGAAGATCCACCGGAGATCGAGGACCAAGCAGAGGTGATGCAGCCTGAATCCATTCTCCGACATGAAGACAAGGTATTAAGAGGCGGTAAGACTATCCGACGATATCTTATTAAGTTTAAGAATTATCCTTTTGAAGATGCTAGATGGATGCAAGGCATACAATTAAAGGATTACCTAAACCTTGTCAATGCTTACTAGAGTAAGCAAATGTACAAATGTTTAAAACCGTGTGTTTGAAGGAGGTTTTGAGGTGGCAAGATTCGCAGAAATTATACAAGAAAGCAAAGTGCTAATATAGACACTCGGGCGCAAGCAACACTCGGAGGATTGGTCTAGGACTACTTGTGCCTTGTTGTCAGTAGATGGCATGCCTAGGACAGGGGAAAATCTTGGCCATTGGTAATTAAAAGATCTCATAAGAACATGATAATGAACCTTGTGTATCAAGGATAAGGGGGCGGGTTGGTGGGGGTGGCTGCCCTAATAGCTGATGTAATTATGGTCCTTGGATGACGTCATGGCTCAACACGAGCATGACAAGACCTTGTAATTTTTTGGGGTGATCAATATAATTCACTCACAATTGTGAGTTTTGCTAAAAAAAATAAAATAAAACAATGAACAAAGGTTTTGTCTTATAAGACTCTCTTTTTCTTTATTGTGCACAAATGTTGTAACATTTAATGGCCTAATAACTTATGTGTAGCGGAAATTAGCATGAACATAGTGGGCATTTCATTAGAATAGATTCCTAATGAGAATTACAAGAGTGCTTGGGTGGAGAGAGCAACAAAAAGCATAACACCTAGTTAGATAGCATCGACAATACTTTCAAAAGAGAGAGAAATTAAGGTATTGACAACAGTTGAGGACCGGATTTGCATGGAGCCGGTCCCCCCTCCAAAAGGCTTTGTATTATGGTTTCTCCCATCAAGAGAGACATTGTACAATACAATTCTTTGTGTTCCTTCGAGACTAGCTAGTGCAATGAAGATGGAAGATTCATGCACCAAGCAAAACACTTAATCAAACACAACTTGAATTATCCCCATTCTCAGACCCAAGACCTCACACACCTTCGAAGATGGTGAGAGCTAGCAGGGTATGAGAGTAGATTGAGAGGAAGAAGGAGTATCTTACGAGAAAGATGTACATCTCCTCACATAATCACTCATATTAGCATAGCTTAGCTTAGTAATTAGCTTGGTAGAGGAGATGAGCATGCATTGAAGCTTGGCTCTTGGTTGGATTTGCATCCACATGCCAAGAGAGTGTTGATGTAGGCTTCTATCTCACAAGCTTGGAGTAGGTGATGAGCTCTCCATTAAAGCTTGGGAGGAGATAGAGTACTCTTCCTTCACGCATGGTCAAGTGTGAGTGTGTGTGTGTCAATTCCAAGCAAAAATCAGCCCCCTCTCTCTCTTGGGCGAGCCCTTGTTGCTAATTTGGTATGACTTTTGCTTCATTGGACCTCCCCAAGTCAAGCCAATGGGTATTAAGCAGCATAAGTGATAGCCTTCTGACATGTGTCCCCCTTTCCCCTTTTGTGAGAGATTTAGGTAATTAAATAATTAAACTAAACTCTCATTGGACCCCTTTGCCTCCTGGCCAATAGAAATCAGGCAAGCCATGGGGCTTCTGAATGCTCATTGGACCCTTTGGGAGACTGCCCAATAGTCTTCTAGGAGACTTAATTCTCATTGGTTTCTTTTATTGAATGTTTTTAAATTAATTAAACTACATTTACTCTAGCTTAATTCTCATTGGTCCACTTCAAGGGTCTTCCAATAGGAATTTGGGCACACCTTGTGGGCATCTGGACTAGGGAGCTGACATGTGTCCCTCATTCCCTTTGTGTAAAGGGAGCCTGTGTGTGTGTGTGTGTGGCTTTCTCTCTCATCCCCTACCTTTAGGGCTCGCCCCCTCCCATGTAGGGATGTGTAAAGACTTTTAGGGCACACACAAAGCATCCAATTTTCCCTAGGGTTGACCTTTGGACACAACCTTTGAATTTTGGAACCTTAGCATTTTGGAAGTTTTAATGGGCTGAACCTTAGGGTCTTTTTAGCCCATTGTTGCACATGGCTCTTTTGCAGATGCCCCCCCCTTTGGATCCCTATTTTCCCTCCTTTGGATCCCTACTGTGGCCGGTCTGCTAGCTTAACCAATATTCTAGCTTTTTCTCCCCTGGCCTTCCCCACATTAAATGATCAGTTTAATATGAGAAAATCATTTAGGAGAATTAGATATTGATTATTATGACAAATGTGAAGTAGTATGCATGCTTAGAATCAAGTTTGCGGAGACGACGTCTCCCAAACACCAAGTAGAGCTTGTCACTCTACTATGGAAGATTGATAGGACTAATGTGCAGACATGCTTGGTGCAGCTTAGGCTCTCGAGTGCCAAATGGACTAGTCATCCATTCTGGAACGATGTCGTAGGGTAACATAGGGATCCTGTACCCGCTAGAAAAAGGACTAATGAATAAGCTTTATCTTCTCTACCCCATAGCCGAGGACAACTATGATTTCAAGAGAGAGGTAATGTCAGAATAACTAATATCTAATTATCCTAAATGATTTTCTCATGTTAAACTGATCATTGAATATGGGGAAGTGCCAGGGGAGAAAAAGCTAGAATATTGGTTAAGCTGGCAAACCGGCCACAATAGAGATCCAAAGGAGGGAAAATAGGGATCCAAAGGGGGGGCCATATGCAAAAGAGCAATGTGCAACAATGGGCTTTAAAGACCCTAAGGTTCAGCCCATTAAGACTTCCAAAATGCTAAGGTTCCAAAATTCAAAGGTTATGTCCAAAGGTCAAACACTAGGTAAATCGGATGCTTTGTGTGTGTTCAAAAAGTCTTTATAGTTCCTACATAGGGGGGGGCGAGTCCTGGAAGTAGGGGATGAGAGAGAAACACACACACACACACATACTCACAAGCCTCATTTACACAAAGGGAATGAGGGACGCATGTCAGCTCCCTAGCCCAGATGCCCACAAGGTGTACTCAAATCCTATTGGATGGCCATGGAGCTGGACCCATGAGAATTAGGCTAGAGTAAATCTAGTTTAATTAATTTAAAAACACTTAATAAAACAACCAATAAGAATTAAGCTCTCTAGAAGACTATCGGACAGTCTCACAAGGGGTCCAATGAACATTCAGCAGCCCAATGGCTTGCATGATTCCTATTGGCCAAGAGACAAAGGGGTCCAATGAGAGTTTAATTGCAGTAAATAATTACCTAAAGCTCTCACGTAAGGGGAAAGGGGGACACATGTCAGAAGGCTATCACTTGTGCTCCTTAAATCCTATTGGCTAAGCCTGGAGAGGTCCAATGGGGTGGTAGCATGAGCAAATAGCACGAGCAAATAGCAAGAGGGGTCGACCAAGAGAGAGAGAGAGGGGGCTGAATTTTCAAAGGGATGCTCATGTGTGAAGCAAGAAGACTCTCTCTCTCCTTCTCAAGCTTTAATGGAAACCTTATCACCTACTCCAAGCTTGTGAGAAGGGAGGCCTACACCAACAACTCTTGGCTTTGTGATGCAAATCCAACCAAGAGCCAAATTTCAATGCATGCTCATCTCCTCTACCATGCTAATTACTAAGCAATGCTATGTAAGGAGATGTACATCTTTCTCGTAAGACTACTCCTTCTTCCTCTCAATCTACTCTCATACCCCGCTAGCTGTGACCATCTTCGAAGGTGTGTGAGGTCATGGATCTGAGACCGCGAGGGAATTGATGTTGTTTTTTATAAGTGTTTTGCTTAGTTGCTTGAAGCTTCCATCTTCATTGCACTAGCTAGTATTGAAGGAACACAAAGAATTGTATTGTAAAATGTCTCTCTTGATGGGAGCTGAAACCTATAATACAAAGCCTTTTGGAGGGGGGACCGGCTCCATGTAAATCTGGCCTTCAACTGTTGTCAATAGCTTAATTTCTCTCTCTTTCGAAGTATTGTTCATGCTATCTAACTAGGTGTTATGCTTTTTGTTGCTCTCTCCACCCAAGCACTCTTGTTATTCTCATTAGGAATCTATTCTAATGAAATGCTCACTATGTTCATGCCATTTTTCGCTACACACAAGTTACTAGGCCATTAAATGTTACACAAGCTTTGAGTCAAGATGTGGTAGAATGGACAAGTCATTGGTCAGAAGCATCCAAAGAACATGAATCGCAATTGGAGAGCAATTGAACGTATGTACTTTGCACATTAATGTTACTAGTGATTATGGTTACAATAAAATCCAAGAGAGAATTGAGTGTTGCATTAGAACTTTGTGCCTCTTTATATTGTAAATTGTGTACATCCTCAACCCACCCATTGCTTGGAAATCAAAATCTAGTGTATGCCATCAAATGGAGCATGGATTTTTGTTGCAATAGGAGCTTCTTGCAAGCCACTATTTTCTTTGTTTTTTGTGGCAAAAGGTGCATCCTAGTTTGAGATTGAGTTGATGACATTTTAATCATTGAATTGGTAGTTCAACTTGAAGATAAGGGCGACAATTACAAAATTTACTACCGTTATTGCTCCCACAAGAACATTCACTATTCAATTTCCAATTACGTAATATCAATCATTATTTCTCTATTATACAACAATTTAAAATAACCACCTCAAAAAATATGCACTCAAGAGTCTTCATGAGGTTGTAAAAGAGTTTTATCATTGTTCAAGCAAATGCACATGATTGGAAACATCATGTTTGTTTCACTACACAACACTTTAATGCTTCTTTAATGACTAACAACCATTCGATAGAATCAAGTTATGCAAACAAAAATGATTTCATGCTGATTTAAAACCCATGTAACTTTATTTGTGTTTGGAAAATCAAGGTGCTTCCTTTTCTCCAACAACATCCTTTTTCCTCGATTTTTATAAACAACTTACATGTCTCTCTCTCCCCTCTCTTCATGCCTCCCTCTCCATTGGTGTTTCATTGTGTAAATCCTTTTTATACTTGTTTCTTATCTCTTTCTTTTCAACGAAACCCCCTTTTTCACGTCTTGCTTTCCCCCTTTGAGATTTTTGAATGTAATCTAGCCTCCATTAATGTGTCATCATAACAACTCCACTACCACTAATACGTACCTTATAACCTCAAGCGAATGAAGAATTGGCTTACAATGTGACCCCGATGCTGTTTTGTCCATTTTTCTTTGATGTCTCACCTTGTCGATCCTTATTCTCCATCAACATACCTTTTAATAAAAGTAGTGTTTAATTCTACATATTTGTGCATGCCTTATCCCTTGTTGTAGTATTTGTTTGTAAATCCTCCTCCATCCATTTCCCCTCTCTTTCTTCTTTTTATTCCCCCCCTTTTCTTCAAGTCCTCCTTTCCCTCTTTCAACTTTTTGATTGCAATCCAACATCCTTCACTCAATGGCCTTTGCCCTGTCAAATCTCACAATACTCACCATACTCTCTATTACAACTCATTGTGATTGTCACTAATACTATCTCATAAACTCAAAAGAGTTAAGAAGTAGTTTAAACAAACCCCCCCCCCCCCCCCTCCTCTTTGCTGTGTGAACTTGTAAACATCACTTCTCTACCAACATAATTTTTGATTATTTAGTATCTTAGTCTAATTAGCTTACACCTCTCTCTAACTCCCTCTTCACATCAATATAGTATGCATTGACACATGCTTCATTTTCTTACTTTTCTTCTCTCTTTGTTTTTAACATTCCCCACTTCTTCAAATCCTCCTTTCTCTTGTCGAGGTTTTTGGTTGTAGTCCAACGCTCTTCTCAGATCTCTTATTCTAATTAGTGCACACCTCTCTAACGCTCCCTTCACATCGATATGGTATGCGTTGACACATCCTTTATCCTTCTTACTTTTCTTCTCTCTTTGTTTTTAACATTCCCTGCTTCTTCAAATCCTCCTTTTCCTCGTCGAGGTTTTTGGTTGTTGTAGTTCAATGCTCTTGTCAGATCTCACCATACTATCTCTGAAAGCTCATTGCGGTGGCTAACACTGATACCTACCCCATAACCAACCTTGGAACATTGGCACCGGGGAACACGGTAGGGGCAAACATTGAATATGCATGATTGCATCGAGGAGAAGGGCAAGGGGTAGAATCAAAGTTTTATCAAACCAAAATCAAAATGTCTATGAGAGCAACCTTGCTCACCATGCTTGAGATCGCGTTCATAAAGAACGAATAAGTATTGTTTTAGGATGGTGTTGTGTTCGTTGAAAGGCTTCTTTTCGCCTTCATTTTTTTTTTTGACCCCGATGGTTCGCCGTCCCAAGGAGGAGGATGGGGTCAAGCAGCGCCTTCCTGCCTGTGACATCTTCGCCTGCCTCAAGCTTCCATGGCGTCCTTCCTTCTTCCTCATAAAGGTTTGATCTTTGCCTCGTTTCCCCCTCCTTTGCACTCATTTGCGTCTTCGAAAGCTTGGATATCTTCTCGACACTCTCTTTGCTTGTTACTGCGATCGTAGCCTTCATACTTCACACTTCACTCTCTTTAGGAGTCGATCTCTTCTCGTCGTCCATGATCAAATGAAGCCTGCTCATGTTTTCTTTTAAATTGAAACCCTAATCATCCATTTGTATTATAGCATCGGCATAGCAGGATTCTCCGATCTGATTCTGTAATGGATGACCATGTAGAGTTTACATGCAATTTTCGAGGAAATGTGTAGAAGCCTCATCAAAGCTTTCATAGAAGGTAAGTGCCATTGCATTCGTCTTCTTCATGAAGGAACACGGTTTTCCAGTTTCTTAGCATAACCCCTGGGCTTATGTATTGATCATGGATGTCTTGCATGGACGTAGGCTGCCTTTATCTCTTTCAGAGAAGCAGCAAGGATTTTTGACAAAGCTTTGGGTCAAGTAGATCCCTTAGCTACGTTGCCTTCTAGGACCAAGAAGGTCTCCTGAAAAGCCGGATCGAAATGTGTGGCTTTGTCAGGTTTGGGTTGGCATTCTAGAGGTTGGTGGGGATTTGAAGTTGCAGTTTGTTGTCGTACAACTTCACAGCCTGCAAGCTTGCCTTTCCTTTCTGTATTACCTTCACTTGCTGTTTCTACTCGAGCATGAAGCATGCATGTAATGCTGATGATCATAATCAGTTTGCATGTAAGGCATTGGAAGGTCATCGAAGGTGATTGGACAGCCTTGATTGTTTATTAGTCTGAGTATTTTTCTAGCTCAATGATGGTAAAAGAATGGAGCAAGAAGGGTTTGTTTTGTTCTGTCACTTATCTCTCACTCACACATCATTTCTCCCAGTTTTATAACTCTGTGCTGACAAATACCCAATCTTTATCATTTGGTATGGGGTCTCAGTTCTCCATAGTATACTTGTTGAGCATTTGTGTGTCATACTCACCTAGGTGCTTTGCCTTTCTCCAGAAACAGATCATTTGTGAATGTTCACATTATTTTGGCAGGATTAATTAATTAATCAGATTGATCAAAGCTAGGAAGCTCACTTTGCTCAAGTTTTGATTGGAGTCTGGGATGCGAAGATTTTAGAAGGCTTATAGGTACCGCCAAAAGAATATTGTAGCAGATCATAGTTACTGAGGCTTTTGTGTGCCTCACATCAGTGTAAGGATGGCTACAGAGCTCTTGGAGCTGAAATTCAGATTGTATGATGGCACGGATATCGGTCCTAACAAGTACGCACTTACTGCAACTGTTGCCAGTTTGAAAGAGAGTATCCTTTCACAGTGGCCTAAGGGTATGATGGACTAAGCGTGCCGATTTCTTTTAATTTTAATAAACCTTTTGTAAATTTGCATCTTAGTTGTACTTTCCCTGTGTGTTGTAGACAAGGAGCACAATCCTAAGACAGTCAATGATCTGAAACTGATCAATGCTGGAAAGATCTTGGAAAATAATAAGACCCTTGCGGAATCTCGAGTACCTGTGGGTGAGATCCCTGGCACGGTCGTTACAATGCATGTGGTTGTGCGACCACCTGCTCCTGAGAAGGGTCTTGGTATATGCTTTCACTCATTGTTTGTTATTGACGAAGAGTTGTATCTTTCTTCTGATTTTAAAGAAACCTTTTGGTGCAAGTTTTAATGTGATTAAGGTATCTGTACAGGCCTTTGTTGTCTACCTACTGCTCTGTACTCTAGTTATTTGAGCTTCTAGTAAGGTTGTGGCCATTCAACATTGTTGGTACATACATAGATTTGTGGGATTAAGGCATCTTCAGGTTTTGTGTTGTTTGGGCGTTCGTGCTATACTGTATAGTGTGCAACCCTTAGTTCACTGCTTCTCATGCTGGTTCCTTGGAGCTCCATCCCATATGTTTTTAGTTTCAGTCAAGGTGGATGTACTCAATGAAAGTGAGGTTGGAAACCTTTTAATTGAAGCGTATACCTATCGTTAGGCTCTTGTATAGACACGCGGTTTACTCTTATCTGTGCATGGGACAAATTTGGTCGATTAGAAGTTAGTTTTTACCAATTCTCTGAACTTACCTGTAGTTTAATGATCCTGAACTTATTACAAGCTGCACAAGGAAGGTTCCTTCAGCAAGAGCTCAAAGATTTATCATGGCTGTTCTGTTATTATGACATCAATATATACGGACATGCAGATCTCGCATTCTGAGTTCTTTGCAAGTTGCGACTTGGTGACATTGTATGAGTTCGAGATTCATTCTATCTTTAGTGGTACTGTATTTTGTTGAGTCCGAGATTCCTGTGATTATTGAGTATCTAGAAGAGAGCATACAGTAAATTTGAGGAAGGTTCTTCGATCAAGAGAATATAAATCCTACTTGAACTTGCCGAGCAATAGTGACTTGCATCAATGCCTTGTTTGTGCCTGGCTCATGGTGATGTCCTTGACTCCTGTCCTCCCACAAAGAAAGGGGAGGTCTACATGCCATTCACGAGAACCTTCGGCATGTTATCATGAAGCCATAATAACCGCTCCAGGTTGCCCTTGTAAGACATGCAAAACGTTTTATCTGTTTAGCTTCATGGCCAATGTAGATGTGAGTGGATCCTGTCTTCTATTGATTCAGAGAGAGAGTAATGCATCGAAGAAGAGGTTCGCACACATTGCTATTCAGGTAGATTTATGTTATTGTATTTGTACAATCACTATATATATCACACTCAAATGATATTTTATCTTAGATGTTGTGTGTGGTCTTTATGGGATGTCGCTAAATAGATCCCCCAAACTCAGATAGGATTGTTACGGCCCTTCTGAATATAGATGCTACCAATTGTTCTGGAAGAACCAATTGTTTAGGAAGATAATTCTTCTTTTGGGTGGTGATCTTGCAAGAGGAAGTTAACAACTCCTCCTTGGTGATCAAGGTAGTCTTTAGTTTTTTAAAAAGTTTTAACTTTTTTTTTAATATTATAAAAATGGGGCCAAAGGTCGTGTCGTTGTTTTGAATGCATGCTCTAGCAACAATTATTTTAACTTGTGCTCTTGTTGCTTCAAACTCCATGCTTACAAGATAGGAATTAGGGGACTCTGGATACCCTATTACTTTTGGGCTTTTGGGCAAGTGTTGACTAATTTGTTCATTTTCTGTGTGAAGGTTTTTTATTTGGCATTAAGAGACTTTTAAGAAAGGCCAAGTTTTGGAGATTTTGCACGTGAGAGGTCCCAATTTCATTGTCTAGGGTTGTATTATGTAGCTTTGTGGCTCACTTGATTGTAATTCACTTTTCTTGGTCGTTTTTGTACATTGATTCTCTCTTTGCAAGCGCTAGGCTTTCACCACAATTGGGTGAAAGAAACTTAGTTGTTGGATTTGCAAAATAAGCTCTTGGGAACTAGCTCTATTGGGTGTACCCAAACCTATACCTCCACCTCCTCCTTTGGCCATTGATAAAGAAAGCAGAGATTTAGTAAGTTGTTACTCAATCCATGCATGATTAAGGTGATGCTTGTACTTGTGTGTGGAAAAGTGGATCTCACAATGTCAATTTTGGAGTTGTAGAACTTACCTTAGTGACTAAGAAGTTCTTTATTGTTTGCCTTAGTTGTTTTGTATCCTAGTTGTTCAATTTCTTGTGACCAAATCAAGATAAGAACAGTTATTTGCATATCTTTTGCTTGAATATTTTGTGGATAGGGTTTAGTCTTTTTCATCTACTTTTGGAGCTATTAAGATTCTGAGATTCACATTGTAGATGTCCATGTGTTTTACTCTTTTCCCCCTGCTTGTGAAGCTATATATATGGAGATCGGCCAGTGAGAGGTGCCCAAACCCCTGTATGACCACCCCAAGGCTTCCCTAGTGTTTATTTGTAGTTTAGGTGCGAAACTCTAAACCTGCAGAAAACACAGCAGGCTGTAATTCTCTGTTTTGGATCGTTTTGAGCGGAGCGAACACGTCTACGCATGTCTTAGGAGCTCCCGCACGCAATGGGACAATGTCCCTGTGATTTGGACGAGTTTTCACGCGAGAAAACTCTCCAAATCCGCAATCTTTCATGAGTGTGTACTTGTGGGGGATTAGCAATTAGCTAATCCGGTTTCTGTTCAGAAGGTTCTTGCATGGGCGAATGCGCATAAAACCCACAGATATGTACATGATCATGTGAGTAGCTCAACTAGTGGGGCATTACTATATGTGCAAAGGGGAGAGAGATGCACTAGAGCAAATCATTGCGCTACATGAGACAAGGGAGAAGGAAAGCTTTTCATTAAAAGCTTCAAAACTTGAAAATCCATTTGAAAATTGAAAATCAGCCTCCTCTCTCATATTTGGGCGCCCCTAGTTGGGAGAAACTTCTGGGGTAGTGTGTTTGCTTGCAGGTTGCTCTCCTATTGCCATGTGTCCAATTTGCTCCTTTGGTTTGGTGGGAGGTTTAGTTCCCACCAACTTATAAAGTTGTAAGTGACTTGCCGAGTGGCCCAAATTCCATTTGGAACACATAGGCTTCCATATTCATCAGACTCAATGCTAACTGGCCCGACCAGTCCCAAACGGACCGACCTAGATTCCTGATGTGAGAGATGTGAGAAACCGGTTCGGCCGCAGCCATTGCTAGACTGTAGCAGAAGCATGTCCACGTAACGCAAGTGAAGTGCGCACGTGGCAAGCGCTCTTTGTACTAGTGCAAGGTTTGAATAGTCAAATGCATGTATGCGTGAAATTAGTGTCTAATGCACTTTACAACGCTATACACGAAGCTAAATTTGGAGGACCTTAAATTTAGAGTCAAGTCTCTTATTTCAAAAGTTTTTGCCTACAAGCTTGAGAAGGATAGGTACAAGGCATTGCTAGTAGAAAAGTCAGCCTTGAACTTTGACTTCTTATGGCTGAAAATTAAGAATGTAGATGTAGACAAAGGAAGAAAGAGATTCACCAGGATTGTAGATGACATTGACATCATATCTTGGTTAGATTTTCTTTTGGACAAGTTATATACAACCATCGGCGACTCTCTTTTCAAGCAAACAATTGGTATCCCTATGGGCACCAATTGTGCTGTTTTTCTTGCTAATTTCTATCTTTTTACTTATGAGTTTGATTTTATGGAGCGTCTTGTCCTTGCTAACACTTGCCCAATATTTTTGCACAAGTTATGCAATGTAAGACGCTTTGTAGATGATCTTTTTGTCCCTGACGTTCCTTCTTTTCAAGATTTTATGTACTTGAATTCGAGTTTTGTAGGCGGAGGGATTTATCCCAAGGAGTTTTGTGAACTTAACTGTACCACAAATAGTGATTGTTGTGCCTTTTTAGACCTTAAGATTTTTCAGACTCCCTTGGGATTAGAGGTAGATATCTATGATAAGCGCCTTGAACCAGAATATGCCAATCTAAAAATCATCCGCATGCCTCACATTTCTTCGAACATTTCTCTTTTAGCTAAGTACGGTGTCATTTGCTCTCATATATTTAGATTTTCTCGTCTTTGTTCTAGTAAATCTACTTTTGTTGTTCAATTTTGCCATCTTATTTCTTTACTAGTTGAAAAAGGATACTCATTCAAAAGAATCATGAAAAAAGTTCGTTCATTTTTGCATTGTAGTAAGTTTATTTTTAGTGTTTCTTCCTTTGGAATGTTCAAGATAATCAGTAGTAAATTCAATAGAAGTGGGGAGCTAAAAAGCCCACTTATTGTTTGACTTAATAACACCTTATGTTGTTGTTTTGATCTTTAGCGCTTCTAGTATTTTCACTATAGCTTGACAATTGCTAGCCTTTATCATGGCTGAGTATGCCCATCACCTCCGGAGAGTGATAGAAACTCAGCTCGTTGGTTTTGTAGAGTACGTTCAAAGCATGAATGACCTCTATATAAACCTGCACCTACTCTTGGGCACTGACGACGTGAGTAGGGATGTCATAGCTGTTGTCCAAGCTATGCATGATAAAGGTGATAATCTTATTCTTCCTGTTTGGACAAGCAGTGAAGTTGAGATCACATATTGTCAAGTTTGGTTCTTTGCTCTTCGTAGGTTTGTAGTAGTATTCATTTTTCGATTTCATATTTAGCTTACCTGAGGACTTAAGAATGTGTTCCGTTATAGGTTGTTGTGTGAAGTTTGATTGCTAGGATTAAGTTTTTAAGATGTCTTATCCTTTTTTTTTTTTCTGGCTTAAAGTTGAGTACTTGTTTTAAGCCAAGTAAGTTGCGTCAACTTATTTTACACATGCCTTTTCTGAAAACATTTTTAAGTTAATAATGTTTTGTTTTATCTAGTTTTGTTTCGAAGCAATCAAAGTGATTTAGTTAGTTAGTTTGTTTGTTTTTGTTTTTCTTTTCTTTTCGTGTGTCCCTTGCTTTTATAGTTTTATGAGTGCTTTATTCCCACTTATAATTCGTGAGTTCAGACTATTCTGAACTTACGAAGGTATATATATCTAATGCACTAGTTTATTGTTTCTTTTAGTGTTAGGCTTCATTATGGTTGAGTCTGCCCTTGATCTCCGGAGTCATGACAGAAACTCAATACGTTGATCTATGTGTTTATGTATGATGCTCGTGTGTGTGTGTGTGTGTGGGTGTGGTGTGGTGTTTGGGAGCATATGTTAGTACCTAGTTCTACACCCACTATTGGGCGTTGCTGACGTTAGTGGGGATGTCGTCGTATTTAGTCAATACGACGCATGATGGAGCTTATGGTTATATTGTCTCATGGGTGACTACCATGGGTCTATACCTTGCACTTTTTTTAAAGGGTGAATCTAGGATTATCCTGGATTCATCTATGTATATATTGTTTACTATATGTTTTGCATACATAATCGAGGGCAATTACTCTTCTCTGAAGGGGGGGACTCATGTCACAACGTGATGACGTGGTAGTATCAAACTTGGTTTTTTTTTTTTTTTTTTTTTTGAGAGAGAGAGAGAGAGAGAGAGAGAGAGAGAGAGAGAGAGATGATGTGGCAAATCCATAAGGCCCAAGATTCAGGTTGTGAATCATGGCAAGAATTGCGGTGGATGTTGCCGCGTAAAAGATATGTAGTTGATGAGGCAATTGAGCTTTTCGGTTCTCGTGTTTGAAAGTAGTTGAGTTTTGGGTGTTGGAAGCTTTTGGGTGCCTTGTTTTTTAGCAGTTTGCTTTGGGCGACTTGACTTCATAAGTAAGACCTTGGGAGCCACTCGGTAGATTAATGTGTGGTTGCACAATTGTAGAGTGACTTCCAACAACTGTACTCCTTATGCATGTAGTGGGTAGCACTTGGGGCCCCTATGGCAACTTAGCGTTTCTGGGCACCTGTCAAATCAACATAGAGCAAGTGTCAGCCCTGCGTTTTCGGGGTGCATCTCTCTCTCCTTGCGTTTTGGAGGGCAGACATCAAATATCAAATCCAAGGGCAGTGGTGGTTGCAATTCTTTTCCACCACAGAGGCGGACCCCTTGTAGTGGGATATCCTGGAGCACATATGGTGGCAGGTTTAGGTTTCCCTCCCAGTAGTCTCATACAGGGTAGTCTCTTTATGGAGAGGTGGTGCATGCTTGGGTGCAGCCTTATCTTGCTGCCTTGAGGCTAGTGCATGTCCCTCTCATGTTCAGCCTTGTTGCTTGCCAAGAGGAGATCTTCACCTTGCCATTTCCAGTGTGGTTGCCAGGTTGTGATTGTAGGCTTTGACATGTCAACATGTAAGAAGTAGGAGGAAGCTTAAGGGTGCCTAAATCAGTTTTTGACTTATTTGAGGATTGTCTTTTGCAGATTCTGCAGATTTACACAACTACGGAGCTCCCCCATGTCATACTATAGGTGTTTGGTACTCATTGTAATGCGCTCCCTCTTACAGCCATGTTTTATGTAGGGTGCTATTTTTATGGTAGCAAACTCTCTAAAACCGTATTTTGAGCTCATAATACCCATCCTTTTGTGTTGATCTTTGCATTTGTGATGTATAGCAATGGGGTAACGCTTATGTACATGAATTGATGTGAAAATCAGCAAAATACATGGCTGATGTATTGTTTTACGCATTTATCGGGTTTATACCGCATATCCTTATGAAAATCAAGGGGATTATGCTACAGGAAATTCCACATGGGCCTACATAATTTCCTCTTCAATTGCACCTCGAAAAGTGGTTAACTTGGGGGCTGATTTTCTGTTGCAGTTTTAGGTTTGGTGGTATGAATCAAAATGTCCTGCAAGAGTGATGTGGAGTTGCTAGGGTGATGGCATTGTTAAATCTTGAGGACTCTTTGGCGCATCTCCAAATCATCCTCTACTTTGGCCACTTTCCGTCGTCATAGTTTACTACATGTGAAACAATAAAGAGTTATGAAAAGGGCGTCAATCTTTGGGGCCAATGTGGTATCTTCTCTCTCGCCCCCTCTCTCACACAAGTGAAGTGTTGGATTCCATCCATAGGTGATAGGCTACTCGAACGATGTGTTAGAAAGTCATAGGGAAATTTAGACAAGAAGCCTAAGAACCAACCATTCAAGAAATGGACTTGGACGACTCGAACCGAGAATTGGATGAATAAGTATATCCTTGCGGCTAACTTTAGCTTAGTTCGCCCACGCATGGGACAAGTGGGATGAGAGGCACTTGTGCTTGGCGTTGGTGGAACCCTATAAGATTGCCGGCTATGAACAAACTCGTGGATACGTATTGCAACTGGATAGGAGCACTTTTGTGGATAGAAAAGAGGAGAGAGCGTTGGTGCTCGTGAGGATAGGTGGGCTCAAATTGCCTGATATTTGGAGGCGTAGACACGTTGTCTGTCCATTGTGCTCCCAATGAGAGGGTACATCGCTTTCGCATTTGATGATGAAGTGATCGACTCTTGATGGTCTTAGGGGGCGATGGCTAAACCAATTCAACTCCACCTCAACTATATCGACCAACCGCTAGACCCAGATGAGATGATCGTTATCCTCCTTGGTGGGGAGGCTCACGGGAAGCGGATACCCTTTTGGGTATGTCGTGATCTGCACTCGAGGAATGGAAGGGCACATTCCTGTGGCGAAGTTCCTCGGTGAGGATATGCCCTGGTACTTGAGTGCTCTGCATAGGTGGATATAGGGAGAATGCGCTCCTTCCTATGCTTAGTCTTATATTCCGAAACCTCTAGAGGAAAATGATGTTATTCTCCCAAAGCGACGACAAATGAGCGCTTAGAGTCATTCAAGTATGAAACCGGCCCATAGGGCGGTAGATTTTAGCTTTCACCCGATTCTTTACTCGATAACTTTACTTGACTTTACGACATAGAGGAAGACTTCACGAATAAACTTGACCGGGATGAACACTTCAAACAAAGCACGGCTTGGCAGTGCCACCAAGTATACAGTGACACCCTGTAGGCCCCAAAGACTGGTGCCCCTTTTCGAATTTCTTTATTATTGTAAAACTTGGGAGAAAACCTGCAAGTTTCAACGTGCCGTCCCGCTTTTATTGGGAGGAAAGTGGTCCACTCTAACACGATTTTGGCAGCATAACCACAGCAGGAGGCCTCACAGAAAAAATCCCCATGTCAAAGGTGACTTTCCCGGCCCATACGGGCACTTTCCCAAACCTGGCTAGAATCTGTAGCACGCTGAATTCTCTGTTTTCTGCCCCGAAAATACACTCGATCATCTGTACAATGATCCCAACGCTTCCCGAAGCTCTTGGGTGTATTAGGGATCAATTAGGGTCAAAACCCTAAACCTGCAAAAATACATAGCAGGCTGGATTTTTCTGTTTTGGGCTCCGTTTTGCGTGTCGGTTGCATTTGTAGCAAGCCCTCAAGCTCTCGCACTTGTAAGGCTATTTCCTCTTTGAATCGGATGAGATTTCTCGCGTGAAATCTCTACGGATTCACCTGTATCTACGGGGGATTAGCAACTAGCTAATCCAGTTTCTGTGCAAGAGGCTTTTGCCTTGGCAATCGCGCATGAACCCACAAAACTGTACATACAGATGAAAAGCTCTCGAGTGGGGCATCACGCTTTTGTATTCAAAGGGGGGGGGGGGGGGGGGGGGGGGGGATGCTCGAGAGCAGCGCACTACATAAGACAAGGGAGAAGGCAAGCTTTCCATTAAAGCTATAATCACCTGCACCCACTACTCACACACAGTAGTTGTAAGGTGCAGCGGAATGAATGTTGAACTTTGCTCAAGATGAGTGCTCCGAACTGTGCTCAAGGTTCCTTTTGTTCTTATGGAAGCGAGAGCCTTCCGTTCTTAATGAGAGTGCGCAATGGACACAAACAAAGTGAATGGACACTGTGCGTGAAAGTGTATGAGACTGAGAGATAGAGATAGAGAAGAGAATACGACATCAGAGACGTTGTAAAACCCTCCTCCGAAGGCCATACTCTCTATGGCGAGAGTGGTCTACTTATGATTGCACAAATCTCTACAATGCTTCGACTTGCCGACGATGTCGACGACGATGAGGACGACGACGAGATGGGCTGAAATCTGAAAATGCTAATGGCTGAAATCTGCAAATCTTTATTTGTTGATTTCTGACTCTATGTCGATGACGATGTCGATGGCGACGATGCGACGACGACACGCTGAAAACGCAGATGCTGAAATCTGCGTTTTCCGGGCTGAATATGCAAACTTCGTGAGATCTAACCGTGCGGCGAGGATCTGCTGCAGGAAGGTGAGATCTGCGAGGTTCGGGACTCGATCTGCGGTGTCTAAGGGCTGAAAACTGAAAACGCTGGTGGTTCTTGATGTTCCGTCGCGATGATCTGCAAAAACGTTGAGGTTGTGCTGCAAACCAAAAACGCTAGGGCTGAAATTTGTCCTACTGTCGCCGGTGGTTCTGCAAATGCAAAACTGTTAGGTGTAGCCGAATGAATGTTTGCGCTTTGCTCAAGATGAGTGCTCCGAACTGTGCTCAAGGTTTCTTTTGTTCTTATGGAAGGTAGAGCCTTCCGTTCTTAATGAGAGAATGCTATGATCACAAACAAAGTGAACGGACACTGTGCGTGCAAGTGAAGGAGACTGAGAGATAGAGAGAGAAGAGAGAGACGACACCAGAGATGTAAAACCCTCCTCCGAAGTCCCCACTCTCGTCGGCGAGAGTGGTCTACTTATGATTGCACAATTTGGTACCATAGTTGCCAAGAAACGCGTTTCTTCACTCATGAAACGTACGAAACGTTTCAGAAACGTTTCTGTATGAGTTTGGACGTTTCAAAGGTAAAGTCAAGGCTCGTAAGTTTTCGCACGAGGAGCTTTCAGCCCCTACTCATATTACACGATCTCAAACAGCTACTAGTAGAGCCCAGATAGCTACTACTAGTGTTGCAACGCAAGAGGCCTTTCATGAATCTTCAGCCAATGATAATGAGGATTCAGAAAATGAGGAGGAGGAGGAGGAGGAGGAGGAGGTGGGGGAGGAAGAGGAGAATTTGACAGTTGATCCTGTTTGATTTGTTGCTCGTAGAGCTCATGTTACATGTAAACCTTGAAGCCTCTTGTTCTTTGTTTCGGTCACGAAATCCTCAATGTCATGAATGTAGCTTCTATCTTGCTTCTAATGATGAAAGTTAGTCCTATTCTCCCTCTTTTTCATGTTTAATTGTAAAGGTAATGCTTAAAACATAGATCTCAGCTTATACCACTTAAACCTACGTACATTTCTTAGTTTGCACGAAACTTTTGTTTTGCGGCGTTTCTTTCTTGGACGAAACCGTTTCGAAACTTTTGAAACTCGTTTCAAACGAAACGTTTCGAAACTCCGTGGCAACTATGTCTGGTACAAATGGAATGCATGGACTGATGCAAGGCTAGGCTATGTCGACGATGACGACGGTGATGACGAAGTCAACCTAATGGTTGAAATCTGCAATCTTTCTATTGTTGTCCAAAAACGCTATGGGCTGAAATCTGAGATTGAGCCAAAAACGCTGATTTTGGGTCTGTTTTCTGCGGGTTTTTGTCGCTGAAAATCTGCAGGTTTAGGGTTGAAAACTGAGGATCTTCAAGGCTGAAAACTGATGGTCTTATCGGGGCTGAATTTGCTACCTTTTTGGGCTGATCTTGTTGGTTCTTTTAATGCTGAAAACTGCTAACGTTGGGACATTGAAAAACGCCAAGTTGAAGGGTTCAAAAACGCTAGATGTTGGCTTCTTCAAAACGCTAGTTGATGGGATCTTCTTGGCGATGGTGCCCTGATGCGTAAACGCTAGCTGAGGTTGTCTGGCGAGGGTGCTCACTGAAAGCCAACGCTTTCGGAGGCTATGGCGAGGGTTGGTCTTTGCTTGGAGTGGAATCGCCTAGGTTGGGGAGTCTTGCTTGAGAAGTTGCCTGTTGAGCGGTGGAGCTCCTGCTGCCTCTACTGCCATTTAGTGCTAACTTTGGTTTGCTTATATATTTCTTAGCAAAATTGCCCTACCTACTTTTGTTGGAAAGTCACTTAAATTAATAAGTGAAAAATGTCAAAAATAGGGAAAATAGGCTAAATGCACTAGAAAATTTCCCTGACTGATTCTGATGGATTGATGGGAATGCTTATGATCATGCTGTGTGCAACCAGAGGATATGTATCTACACTAAGTGACTGGGCATGCACGGTCTACGACTAGACTCACAAAAGTGCCAGATCACTTCTAAATCTAGACCGACTGGACTGACTGAACCCTTGTCGTGCTGTAGCTTGTCCACAGACACATAGGGTTGGAAGTGTCAGATCACTTCTAAATCTAGATTGATTGGACTAACTGAACCCTTGTCGTGCTGTAGCTTGTCCACGGACACATAGGGTTGGATGTGTCACGTGACATCCCCTCCTTTTCAAAGTGAGGTACATGTACTGAACTGTATGGCGTCGAGGGAGATCGCCAATAGCATCCGGAATCCTGGAACGGACTCTTCGCCGGCCCACTCTGATGTGTGGGTCGTGCGGTACTTGAACTTCATAAAGGTCTGCAACGCTTGCTTCTTTGGGCCGCGCGGAAAGCGACACAAGGTCTTCTGTGGCTCCTTCGATGCTTCAACTTCGTCTAGAGTCCTGCTTCTTTCTTCTTCAAGAATCTTCATGGCTGAGATTTCCTGAAACCATTTCCAACACAAAAACATGAACATATCCATTCCATGTAAAGTGAATGGAAAATTTTTTGTCTTCCTCAAAGACTGTGCATGCCTTGTAGATGAACTAATAGACGGAGTGCCAAACCGTTCACCACGCACACGCAAATGCAAACGATGAGATCGAATCTTTCTCTTATGATTTAGAGCCATCAACTTTGGCAATTCACAACGGAAATGCCCATGCTTGGTGCTCATACTTTCTTGTGCTCGTTCTACAACTGTGTCGTGCCAAGGAAGAGACATGGACTGACTTCCTTAAATGCATACTTTTCGGCTTTTCATGAACAATCCGCATACACTCATGCTCATCCATGAGTGAAACGTGCTCAACGTACAATATGTCATGCCTAATAAAAGGGATCACATAAAGACGCCGACTAAAATACAGGAAACGATCACGAATGAAACACTCGAACAATGCGTGCGTATCAATCATGCGAACACATAATACTTCCTGTGAGGGTTCTTTGGACCTAGGCTCGACAGCCAAGATCGGTTCTTCTTGAAGGATTGAATCGTCCTATGGGGGTTCTTTGGACCTCGACTCGAAAGCCAAGATCGGTTCTTCATGATTGATCGAATCTACAATGAGGTTAGCTTCGGTAGAAAAAGCATCCACTAACACATCATCCTTGTGAACAATCACATCATCTTCATGCAACTCATCATGCTTGTGAGAAATCACAACTTGATCATGCAAATCATCATGCTTGTCATTGTCATTCAAATCATCATGCTTCTCACAATCATGCAAATCTTGTGTGTCAAGAATTCTTTCATGTGTCGTTCGCTCTTCTCTTTGATGGCTTTGTTATCGCAATCAAATCTTGCTTGTCTTGCTTTGTCTTCCAAGTCGTACTTACGCTCTATGGTTGCCATGCTTTCTTCGTATTCACGATCTATGGTTGCCATTTCTTCTTCGTAGGCTTTTCTTTCTGCTTCTCTTTCTTCACGTTCTAACTTTCTTTCCAAAACCAATTGCTTCAAAGCCTTCATAGGAGTTAGTGGGAGAAGGGGGAGGGTTGGAAAAACCTCTTGGTGGGGAAAATTCTTCGTCTCTCTCATGCTCATCACCTCTAAGCGAAGTATCCATTCCGCTTTGAGTGATGACCATTCTGAAGTAGTGGGTTCTTGTGGTCTTGGGTTCTTAAGTTCACGAGGAACTTGGGTTCTTGGGGTTCTTGAGGTTCTTGCGGGTCTTGAGATTCTCGAGTTCTTCTTTCGCTTGCAATCTGTGTTCGAGAAGGATCTTCTCTTCACTTGAGTTGTACTCTTTTCCGCGGGCGCACCCCTTGGCGGCCTTGCGCTCATACCAAGGTTGCTTTTCCCACCTCACGTCGATTGGCCGGCCTCTAAGTGCACGGTCTGCTCTCAATGAGTGAAAAGAGACACAAGGGGAGGCTGGACAAGCCCTTCTTTCTTGGGATTCCTGTCACTCTTCAAAAACACGATTAGGAATCGACACGCCCAAGCGAACTTGGGTTCGCGTGACCGCAACAAGCAAAAAAATTCTTGTGATTCTTGTGGTTCTTTCCTTGAGTGATACAGAACACTGCCAAAGCTCTGATACCAATGTTAGGTGCAACGGAATGAATGTTTGCGCTTTGCTCAAGATGAGTGCTCCGAACTGTGCTCAAGGTTCCTTTTGTTCTTATGGAAGGTAGAGCCTTCCGTTCTTAATGAGAGAATGATATGATCACAAACAAAGTGAATGGACACTGTGCGTGCAAGTGAATGAGACTGAGAGATAGAGAGAGAAGAGAGATACGACACCAGAGACGTTGTAAAACCCTCCTCTGAAGGCCCCACTCTCGTCGGCGAGAGTGGTCTACTTATGATTGCACAATTTGGTACAAATGGAATGCATGGACTGATGCAAGGCTAGGTTATGTCGACGATGACGACGGTGATGACGAAGTCGACCTAATGGCTGAAATCTGCAATCTTTCTACTACTGTCCAAAAACGCTATGGGTTGAAATCTGAGACCGAGCCAAAAACGCTGATTTTGGGGCTGTTTTCTGTGGGTTTTTGTCGCTGAAAATCTGCAGGTTTAGGGCTGAAAATTGAGGATCTTCAAGGCCGAAAACTGATGGTCTTACCGGGGCTGAATCTGCTACCTTTTTGGGCTGATCTTGTTGGTCCTTCTAATGCTGAAAACTGCTAACGCTGGGACATGCAAAAACGCCAGGCTGAAGGGTTCAAAGCCGCCAGATGCTAGCTTCTTGAAAACGCTAGTTGATGGGATCTTCTTGGCGATGCTGCCCTGATGCATAAACGCTAGCTGAGGTTGTCTGGAGGGTGCTTACTGAAAACGCCAAAGCTTTGGGAGGCTATGGCGAGGGTTGGTCTTTGCTTGGAGTGGAATCGCCTAGGTTGGGGAGTCTTGCTTGAGAAGTTGCTTGTTGAGCGGTGGAGCTCTTGCTGCCTCTTCTGCTGTTTAGTGCTAACTTTGGTTTGCTTATATATTTTCTTAGCAAAATTGCCCTACCTACTTTTGTTGGAAAGTCACTTAAATTAATAAGTGAAAAATGTCAAAAATAGGGCAAATAGGCTAAATGCACTGGAAAATTCCCCTAATTGATTCTGATGGATTTTGATGGGAATGCTTATGATCATGCTGTGTGCAACCAGAGGATATGCATCTACACTAAGTGACTGGGCATGCACGGTCTACGACTAGACTCACAAAAGTACCAGATCACTTCTAAATCTAGACTGACTGGACTGACTGAACCCTTGTCGTGCTGTAGCTTGTCCACAGACACATAGGGTTGGATGTGTCACGTGACAAAAACGCTAGGCTGATCTGCTGTGTCGTGATGATGTCGGGGCTGATTTGCTGTGCACAAAACGCCAAGGCTGATCTAATGCAAAAACGCTAGGTCCTCAGATGGCTGAAAACGCTAGGGCTACTGGGGGTGTTGGTCTTGCCGAGAAGTTGCCTGTTGAGCAAGGTGCTCCTATTGCCTCTTCTGCCAGAAAGTTCTAGCGCTAGGTTTTTATTTATACAAACTTAGCAAAATTGCCCTACCTACTTTCCACAGAAGTCACTTAAAAATAATAAGTGAAAAATGTCAAAAATAGGGAAAATAGGCTAAATGCACTGGAAAATTCCCCTGAAGGATTCTGATGGGAATGCTTATGATCATGTTGTGTGCAACCAGAGGATATGCATCTACACTAAGTGTCTGGACATGCACGGTCTGCGAACAGACTCACAAAAGTGCCAGATCACTTCTAAATCTAGACTGACTTCTAAATCTAGATTGACTGGACTGACTGAACCCTTGTCGTGCTGTAGCTTGTCCACGGACACATAAGGTTGGATGTGTCACGTGACATCCCCTCCTTTTCAAAGTGAGGTACTGGTACCGAACTGTATGGCGTCGAGGGAGATCGCCAATAGCATCCGGAATCCTGGAAGGGACTCTTCGCCGACCCACTTTGATGTGTGGGTCGTGCGGTACTTGAACTTCATAAAGGTCTGCAACGCTTGCTTCTTTGGGCTGTGTCGAAAGCGACACAAAGTCTTATGTGGCCTATTCGATGCTTCAACTTCGTCTAGAGTCATGCTTCTTTTTTCTTCAAGAATCTCCATGGTTGAAATTTCTTGAAACCACTTCCAACACAAAAACATGAACATATCCATTCCATGTAAAGTGAGTGGAAAAAATCTCGTCTTCCTAAAAGACTGTGCATGCAATGCAGATGAACCAATAGACGGAGTGCCAAACCGTTCACCACACACACACAAACAATGAGATCGAATCTTGTCATTCTGATCTAAAGCAATCAACTGTGGCAATTCACAATGGAAATGCCCATACTTGGTGCTTTCATGTGCTCTTTCTATAAATGTGTCGTGCCAAGGAAGAGAGATGGATTGTGACGTCCTTGAATGCATACTTTTCAGCTTTTCATGGACAATCCGCATACATTCGTGCTCATTCATGAGAAAAACGTGCTCGACGTACAACATGTCATGCCTAGGAAAAGGGATCACAAAGACGTTGACTAAAATACAGGAAACGATCACGAATGAAACACTCATACAATGCGTGCGTATGCATCATGCGAACACATAATACTTCCTGTGAGGGATCTTTGGACTGAGGCTCGAGAGCCAAGATCGGTTCTTCCCGAAGGGGTTCTTTGGACCTAGGCTCGAGAGCCAAGATCGATCCTTCGTGACTGATCGAATCTGCAATGAGGTTAGCTTCACTAGAGAAAGTATCCACTAACACATCATCCTTGTGAACAATCACATCCTCTTCATGCTTGTGAGAAATCACATCTTGATCATGCAAATCATGATGCTCATCATTGTCATCCAAATCATCATGCAAATCTTGTGTGTCATGCTTGGGAGAAGAAGAGACTGAGAGAGTCTCCGTCTCTTGAATCTCTTGCATCTGTGCCTGCACTTGAGAAAAGAGTCGCAAGAACTCTTTCATGTGTCGGTTGCTCTGTTCTTGTCTTGCTTTGGCTGCCTTTCTTTCTGCTTTTCTTTCTGCGTGTCTGCGATCCATTTTTGCCATTCTTTCTGCATGTCTTCTTCGCGTTCTAACTTCCTGTCCAAAAACATCTGCTTGTCTGTTTTGCAGGCGTAATTGAGGGCGATTACATCTTTCAAGAGGGGAGTATGTCACAAATTGATGACGTGGCAATGCCTGGACACACCCACACAACACGGACTTGATGACGTGGATGTCAGTACGGATTCCCGCGATGTACGTTGACTGGCTAATGTGGCAGATGTACGGAATCCCGTAATTTACACTAGCCTATTGACGTGGCAAAACGTACAAATTTCCATAATTTACGCTTGCTTGTTGACGTGGTAGAATGAACGGATTTTCGTAATTCATTGTGACTTGCTGACGTGGCAGAGCGTACGGATTTCGGCAGATTACGTTAGCTGCTTTTTGTTGGCAGATTTTATACCAATTGATTTTGGGACAGTTCGCTTTTGAGTTTGAAAGCTTTTGGGCTCTGCTTTTAGCATCCCTTGTAAATCTTTATAAGTGACCCAAGGGGCTTACTCCCAGAGCATCTGGACGAAGAGTCCAAGAGCGAGCACCCGCAGAGCAATTGTACTTGCTCAAAGATTAATATTAAAGAAATACCGAAAGGGACGCCAGTCTTTGGGGACAGTATCTCTTTGCACGGAACTACGCCGAACCGTGTCGGCTCTCTTTTCATCTATGAATTATTTTGAAGTGAATCTCTATTGTGTCGCGGTAGAATCTTGACTTGGGGTGTCCAAGTTTGTTACACCTGATCAAGAGACAACCGCAAAGATGTAAGCACTATTGTATGGAAGAATCAGTACCGGTTGTTGGTCCTGACAGAGGGAGCATCTGGACGCAGAGTCTGAGAGCGAGCACCCGTGGAGCAATTGTACTTTGCTCAAAGATTAATATAAAAGAAATACCGAAAGGGGCACCAGTCTTTGGGGCCAATATCTCTTTGCACGGAACTACGCCAAGCCGTGTTGACTCTCTTTTGATCTGTGAATTATTTTGAAGCGAATCTCTATTGTGTCGCGGTAGAATCTTGACTAGGGGTGTCCAAGTTTGTTATTCCTGATCAAGAGACAAACCCGAAGATGTAAGCACTATTGTATGGAAGAATGAGTATTGGTTGTTGGTCCAGCAGAGTGAGCATCTGGACGCAGAGTCTGAGAGCAAGCACCCGCGGAGCAATTGTACTTTGCTCAAAGATTAATATAAAAGAAATACCAGCCTTTGGGGCCAGTATCTCTTGGCACGGAACTACGCCGGGCCGTGTCGACTCTCTATTGATCTGTAAATTATTTTGAAGTGAATCTCTGATGTGTCGCGGTAGAATCTTGACTTGGGGTGTCCAAGTTTGTTACACCAGATGAAGAGACAACCCGAAGATGTAAGCATTGTTGTATGGAAGAATCAGTACCGGTTGTTGGTCCCGATCGACGGCCTCTCAGCAAGCCTAGTGCTACACCAAGTACACCCACAATCGCAGTAGCAGTCGTCCTTGGACGATCGCAAGTACGACAATAGGTGGCCGTGAGGAAGCTGAGTAGCGGTTGAAGCTAGCACCTAGCCGGAGCTTCGACTAGTGACGGCCCTAATCAAGGTCGATAACCTGATGTGTGTGTGAGCGCACGCGAGAGAGAGAGAGAGAGAGAGAGAGAGAGAGAGAGAGAGAGAGAGAGAGAGAGAGAGAGAGAGAGAGAGAGAGAGAGAGAGAGAGAGAGAGAGAGAGAGAGAGAGAGAGAGAGAGAGAGAGAGAGAGAGAGAGAGAGAGAGAACAGTAGGGGAGATTATTAGAGCGACTTGACCGTTTTTACATTGGCCCTTGGGCAGCAACTCTAGGCAGATTTACTACTATATGGAGAGGGACCAGCCTCTCAGATCATTTTCCCACATCATTGTTTATCTCCTTCACTAGATCCTCTTCACAGAGACGAGGCTGCCGCATCCCTGACAGTGTTCTCACCACTCAAGTATTGCAGCAGCCGATTCGTGACTTATGGTCCACAGATGCTTCTTATTGTGGACCCCCTGGAGAGTTTCTTGCTCATTGCATTTCTCAGTCTCGTATTTACTGCCGTGATCAGACTGCTATTATTCATCGTCAGTTGAGAGTACGCGAGTCTGATCTTCACTTCCCTCTTGGTTCCACTCAGCGCTTGCTTGAGGAGTGTCCTCAGGATGCTTATCTCGCTGCTAGACAGACAGAGCTCAAAGAAGAGATTCGTCGCGTACAGGAGGCTAGGTCTGAGTTCACGCATCATGCTTTAGTGTCTCATTGGATAGCTAAAGCTGATTGAATGAATAAAGACTTCTTCGCGGCGCATGAAGAACGCCCTCCTGGCACCACTCTGCGGACTTTGTGCGATGCTCAGGGGACACTACATATGCATCTTGATGTTATTCTTGATATGTCTGCAGATTATTTTGAGACAGTGTTCACTGCTGATGTATGCACTCCTGAGGTTTTACTTGCCCGTAAGCAGATCTGGCAGCACACTCGACATCGTTGTACGGACACTATGGCAGAGATCTTGTTGGCACCCTTCACACTTACAGAGCTCCATGCTGCTATAGAGAGTCTTGATCCATCCTCCTTTCCAGGCGAGGATGGTCTCACTAGAGCCTTCTTTTTGACATATTGGGATGTATTGCATATACCACTGCTTCGCGGTTGTCAGGACATCTTTGCATCAGGATATATGCATCCGGCTCTTTGTTCAGGTCTCATATCTCTTATTCCGAAGGGGGGTGACACCACTCAGCTCCGACAGTGGAGACCTATTACCCTACTCCCTTCGGTCTATAAGATATTAGCGTTACTGATCAGCCATCGCTTGCGGCCATTCTTACCAGATATTATTCATACTTCTCGGAGAGGATTTGTCATGGATCGATACATCCTGGATAATATCTTCACTTTTTATGAGGTAGAGTGGGCAAGATCATCTTCTGAACCTCTCGCTTTTTTCATCCTTGACTTCGAGAAAGCATACGATCGTGTTGACTGGGACTTTCTCGAAGGATCTTTAGCCGGGATGGGTTTCCCTTTGAGATGGATTTCAGGTATTTCCGCTCTCTTCAGAACTGCCAACAACGCTATTACTATTGGTGGCCGTGTCAGTCGCAGTTTTGAGCTTTCTCGATTTGTCCGTCAGGGATGTCCTTTAGCAGCATATCTGTATCTGTTTGTGGGAGAGACTATGTCTGACTTTCTTCGTGCTCAGAGTCATGTATTTCGTGGCTTGACCATGTCAGTACCTACAGCTCCAGACCTTATCAATCAAGAGTTTGCTGATGACACTATGCTCATGTTGCGCTATTTGCTACCCGCTCTTGACGCAATGCGAGAAGCTCTACAGGTTTTTTGCATTGCCAGTGGTGCACGCATTAACTGGCATAAATCCTATGGGTTATTGGTTGGCAGTGATGACATACCTACTTGGGGGGTAGCTGATGGTTTCACATGGCTGCAGCCGGGTCAGACATGCAAATATCTGGGCTTCCAGGTTGGATTTGATGTTTCCTCACAGCAGCAGTTTGCACTCGTACTACAGTCTATTCGCAGGAAGCTATGCCATTGGTCTTCACGTCATCTGTCGTTGGCTGGCCGTGCATTGGTCGCCAACCAAGTCATTCTGGCTACAGTATGGTATACGGCCTCTTGTTGGATGTTACATTCCGGTGTGATAACTCAGCTCCGCCGACTAGTGAGGAACTTTTTATGGAGTGGCACAAATGGGACTATTGATACTCGTGCTCGAGTTCGTTGGTCCACGATCATTCGTCCTAGGTCAGAGGGAGGCCTTGGCATTATTGATCCAGAGTACAGAGCCGCGCACTTCTTACCAAGCTTATTGTTCGGGGTCTTTTTCCCGGCCAAGAACCTTGGAAGATGCTTCTTCAGGCTGCTCTTTGCACAGTGACTCCACGACTCGGCACTAGAGACGGTCATACTTGGCATTCAGGGTATCGTTTTCTCTTTACGGATGCCCCCTTGTCCACTTCCACCCTCTCACCCTTTCTCCGATCGCTCCTTCAGATTTGGGTTTCCATGAGACGGGCTATCGTACGCTCACCTCCCTCATGTCGTGAGGAGATTGAGCGCCAGCCTCTCATTTGGAATGCTACAGTTCTTGATTCTTCGGGTAATCCACCTCGCTAGCTTGGAGAGAGGACTCACATTGATTGGGCTGCTTGGGACTCTGGCCCTGCTGCCTCTATGCAGTTGTTTCATGAGACACGTATGTTGGATGCAGATTTTGTGGCAGAACATTATGATATTGGTCGCGGGGTGACAGATAGACTGCTTGAGATTGATTCTGCCGTTCCTTCACAGTGGGATGCAGTCATGCGAGGCACGGTTCAGATGCCCCCTCATTGTGGCTGGGAAGGCCTCTTTGATCAGAGCACTCTCTTATTAGTTCGTTTGGATACCATGCTATTCACAGTTGATACTGACAACTCTCAGGGGATTCATGCTAGATTGACATATGCTGCCACTTCTCCACTACTTATCTCCCCCGGCGCTCGATGGGAGGCCCTACGAGTAGTTGGCTCATGTGGGAAGCGTCGTTGTGTTGACCCCCGTTTTGCTTCCGTTGATGCTGCACTTTGGAGGCTTTGGGTGTGGGAGGGTCGTGCCCTATCGTAGCTTTATTGGGACCCAGGAGAGTGGCATTGGCCTCACTCAGACCCCACAGGTGCACGTGTATCCTTCTTTGAGTACACTGTCAGGATTGGAAGATTAGCATTGATGAGACAACAACCACAGCAGCCCACTCGTATGCGTTTCTGGTTACATTCAAGCCTCTCCCATGCCTATCTGCAGTAGTTTTGGTCCGCCATCTGGGATTTACATGTTGCTCGTCGTATTTCCTTTTTCATGTGGATGATCGCTTATGCGGGACTACCAGTTGGGACTTGGCTAGCTACTATGGGTCATGATCCGTTATGTACTCGCTGCCCTTTGCGCCAACTTGAGTCACCTGCCCACTGTCTTTGGTCATGCGCAGCTTCCCATGTAGCGTGGCTTGCAGTTTGCTCTCTACTCAGCAGAACAAGTGTTCAACATGGATTTCTCACTTGGGGATCTGTCTCATGGTTGATGCCGATGCCCGGCCCGCATCTTTTCTACGAGGGCTCAGCCACAGATCCAGCCTTCATGCTTACCTCGACTGGTTATCGGCGAGGGACTTTGGCTATGCTACCACAGATTGCTTGGCAGGGGGATACTCAGACACGTGACGCAGTTTTCTCAGTCATCACTAGTATTACACTATGGAATATTTGGAGAGCTCGTTGTCTTCACATTCTCAGTGTGGCTCCATAGCTCCTTCAGGATATCCTCATTGCCATTTGGCTGGACATCATTCACACCCTGATTTGGCAGTGGGATTCGTCCTCCGGTACATCTCAAGCAGCCGAGGCTCGTCGATTTGCCTTCCTTCGGCGTTGGGCAAGATCCCCACTCTTCTTCACACTGACAGGTGGTCAGATAACTTGGCATTTTGCCCCTCCTCAGTGGTTTCTCCTCCACTCCTCACGCCGACCACCATGAGATTGTTCTAGTCGAGTAGTCACTATAGTGGCTCTCCTTCTTACATTCAGCTTGTACACCCCACGTGATAGGCTATTTTGGCATCCGCTGGGATTATTTTGTACTCAGTAATATACAGCCCGGACTTTTTCCAAAAGAAAGAGAGAGAGAGAGAGAGAGAGAGAGAGAGAGAGAGAGAGAGAGAGAGAGAGAGAGAGAGAGAGAGAGAGAGAGAGAGAGAGAGAGAGAGAGAGAGAGAGAGAGAGAGAGAGAGAGAGAGAGAGAGAGAGAGAGAGAGGTCACGTTGCATGGGATACGGTAGGTTTGGCTGGGGATGGTAGCTCTCTCAAATTCTCGACAGGAAGCTGGCCACAAGGGGGGGGGGGGGGGGGGGGGTTGGGTGTGTGTGTGTGTGTGTGTGTGTGAGAGAGAGAGAGAGAGAGAGAGAGAGAGAGAGAGAGAGAGAGAGAGAGAGAGAGAGAGAGAGAGAGAGAGAGAGAGAGAGAGAGAGAGAGAGAGAGGTCACGCTGCATGGGATACGGTAGGTTTGGTTGGGGATGGTAGCTCACTCAAATTCTCGGCAGGAAGCTGGCCACAAGGGGGAGGGTTGGGTGTGTGTGTGTGTGTGTGTGTGAGAGAGAGAACAGAACAAAGAATGTCCATTGTCTGGACTCTATACTCTATATAGTGTAGTGATTGGTGTCGCTTCTCCATGTCTCTCAAGTCTTGAACTTACCCAAGATCGTGTTGCTTCATCATTTTCTTGATAACATTCCCATCACAATGAATGCCCACTAACCTATGCGCCAATAAGAAAAAAAAACATTTTTGAAAAAAAAACCCTCCCTTTTTCATTAGCAAAAAGAGGAGGCGTCACTAAGGCATTACCCCTTCGGAGGTAGGCCAAAAAAAGATAGGGATAACAAGCTCACGATGACCAAGACATGCCAAACCTCACCCATGAGTCCCATCTCCTCTACAAGAATGCCCAACTTAGGTGGAGCTCTTCGATCAAAGAAAATCAACATTGTGTGATCTTTTACTTTGCCCCAAGCTCTACACAATTCAATGGCATTTGTGTTTCATGATTTGGCTAATCACCAAACATGTCAAGAACAAGTCCTACAGAAGGTTTGCCTTTTAATGCTTTAGCTTAACCTTTCTGTCAATGGGCTCGTTCTTTTGAGGGCAATTAGACGCATGCTGCCCTTACTTCTCACAAACAAAGCCCTTCTTTACTTGTATCAAGGCCTTTATCTCTTCGAAAGATTTTGACCTTTACTTTGCCCCTTAACAAGATTAAACGGTTTCTTTTGAAAACCAGCTTGACACATAAAACCTTCTCCTCTAAAGGAGTTTCTTGCAAATTCCTTCTTGTCTACAAACTATTTGCCCTGGAACTCTTTTAAGGGTAGTAAAACACAAAATGGAACCAATATCTACTGTTTTTTCCTTTTGAGTCGGGGATGGGTATCCTCTGTCGTCTCCTCAAAAAAAAAAAAAAAAGATGTATATACAAATTAAATGAAAGGGAAAGAGACGACAGAGACTTCAATTGCACCCATACTCCTAGGGAAAGTGCTTTTGTCACTAGTTTCCCTTAGACTACGTAAGGACTTGTCTCTCCAAGAGGCCAGGATTATCTACTCTCTTAGAGCAGAGCCCTTGAGAGACCCACTCACTGAAAGTTATGGGCATGACCAAGTACCTCAAGTCAGAGGCCCAAGTACTGCGGGACTTACTTTGGCCTTGCCTTTGGAGTTTCCTCCGCCATGTGGCTTATCGCTCACCACGCTAAACAACCCTTCAAACCCGACGGTTTTCCCAAAGGAAATGCCATACCCGCCTGGATGGGCGTCGGCTCACAAGTCGTGTCTGCTTCGTGTCTGCTGGGATCAGTGATGTCTCCCTTCCACCTCCCAATCCCGATCTGGCGAGGCTCACAAACCCCCCCCCCCCCCCCCCCCCCCTCCCCCGGCACCAAGTTACTTGTGTCACGAGGCTATGGCAACCACTAACTTTAGTTGTTGGTTTCTTTCCCTTGATTTTTATTTTGTTTTGGGACCCTCTTTTTGAAGTCACAAATGCTCGGACATTGTGTGGCAAGTGTGAAACGGCTGACGGCCGAGAGTTTCACCATGGCAATCACTAACTTTAGTTGTTGGTTTCTTTTCCTTGATTTTTATTTAATTTTTGGGACCCTCTTTTTGAAGTCACAAATGCCCGGACATTGTGTGGCAAGTGTGAAACGGCTGTCGGCCGAGAGTTTCACTGCTTGCCGGGAAGGACAGGTTGCCACGAGATGGTCGGGTTAGTTTGCATTGGAATCCGAGCAGTAAAAGGGTGTCTAGACTCAATTCAAAGTCATTCAAGCCCCTCATTACACTTAATAAATCGGTGGGTACTAGGAATTTAACTCAAAAGAGGCAAAGTGGGCACTCGGCGGCTACAGAGCAAATTTCCAAGTCAGTATGAAGATGGGGCCCCCAAAATGAGAGAGGAGGCTGATTTAACTTCAATAAGTGAACTATTGTGTGTGTGAGTAGTGGGTGCAGGTAATTACAACCTTAATAGAAAGCTTGCCTTCTCAAGCATTATTCGACTTCAATAAGTGAACTACTGTGTGTGTGAGTAGTGGGTGCAGGTGATTACAGCTTTAATGGAAAAAACTTGCCTTCTTGACTTAAATAAGCGAACTACTGTCACGTGACACATCCAACCCTATGTGTCGGTGTACAAGCTACATCACGACAAGGGTTCAGTCAGTCCAGTCAGTCTAGATTTAGAAGTGATCTGGCACTTTTGTGAGTCTATTCGAGACCGTGCATGTCCAGACACTTAGTGTAGATGCATATCCTTTGGTTGCACACAACATGATCATAAGCATTCCCATCAAAATCCATCAAAATCCTTCAGGGGAATTTTCCAGTGCATTTAGTCTATTTTCCCTATTTTTGACATTTTTCACTTATTATTTTTAAGTGACTTTTGTTGGAAAGTAGGTAGGGCAATTTTGCTAAGTTTGTATAAATAAAAACCTAGCGCTAGCACTTTCTGGCAGAAGAGGCAAAGTGTGACGCCCCAGGAGCTGGGCGCGTCATGGAGAGTTGCTCTGATACCAAGTGTGACGCCCCAAGAGCTGGGCGCGTCATGGAGAGGTGCGTTGTGGGCGCGTTTGTGCTCAAAGGGCCCGGCTTGGACGGGACCGGCTCGGGGCAAGGTGCTTTTGTCTTCAAGGGGCCTGGCTCGGACGGGACCGGCTCAGGGAGGGCCCGGCTCGGACGGGACCGGCTCGGGTCGAGGTGTTGTCTTCAAGGGGTCCTGGCTCGAACGGCACCGGCTCAGGAGGGCCCGGCTCGGACGGGACCGGCTCGGGTCGAGTTGCCTTCAAGGGGGGCCCGACTCGGACGGGACCGGCTCAGGCGTGGTTGCGTTCCATGGGTCGACGGCCGTGTTGCGTTTTGCGGGTCTTGCGTTCCGGGTCCCTAGCCCCACGTAGCCTCAGGCTCCGCCGCACTCACGGAGGGTCATAGCGTGCCCTGGGGAACCTTGCGTGGAGTCCCCACGGTGCACGAGTGCGTGGAGTGAGGCTAGCGTGTCTAGGTGGGGGGTCCCCTCCCGTGGCCGTTTTCGGGAGGCTCATACCCCTTATATACACCCCCGGTTGAAGAAAGTTCGACGTCCTCGTCGAACGAAGGGAAAAGAGAGCTTGGCTATGCATGAGGCCAAGGGACTAAGGGGTGCATATAAGTGCGAAGTGAGAAAACTGTACCCAAATGCAAGTAAGTAGGTAGCATGCTTTGTTTTTGTCATTTTGGAATGAAGGTGTGTGTATTTTTGTGGTTTTTGGCAGAAGGCTGAAAAAGTATGCTTTGAATACCCAAGTAGAATTCCCCATACTTGAGCATTCCCCGAAGAGGTAACCCGAAGTGCGCGGAGCCACCTGCTGTGTTGGTCCGCGCAGAGGCTTCTTGAAAGCCGAATGTGAAGGAGAGTCCGTCGCAATGCAGCCCTTGCGAAGTTTGCAAGGAAACTTACCGTCATGTGGGACGCGCGTTGTAGACTTAGGCTGACACCAGCTTTGGTTTCCAATCGCCGAATCTTGAATTGGGCAAGGTTTCTTGGTTAGATGCAGTCTTGGGTCGAAGTAGCTTTGGTCGTCATGACACCATGAAGGCTTCGGCTGATTCTTCAATCTTCCAACTGATCCCTGTTTGTCCCTGTGTGGACGTCATTTGGAGGGCTAGCTCGGTGCCCTGTGGTCTCTTGTAGACTTGAGTGGGTCTTCAGCTCAGCATGGGCCACAAACGTGGCCGGGGCGCGACGAACACAGTTGGGTTGGTCCGTCTCGTTTTTCGTCGTTCTGATTTTGATATAAAGAGCCCTGTCTGGCTCGCATCTTTCCTTTTTGTGTTGGAGGTGCCCGGCTCGGATCGGGACCGGCGCGGGTCACGGGTGACGGCCCGGGGTTTGGACGCGTCACGGGGACGGGGGACGTGGAGTTCTTTTCTTGGAGCTCTTTTACCGAGTTTTGACGACCCGGGAGGTTGGGCCGTCGTGAGTAACGTGCGCGTCGGGCACGAGGGTCTGAAGCTCTGATACCAAGTGTGACGCCCCAGGAGCTGGGCGCGTCATGGAGAGGTGCGTGGTGGGCGCGTTTGCGCTCAAAGGGCCCGGCTTGGACGGGACCGGCTCGGGGCAAGGTGCTTTTGTCTTCAAGGGGCCTGGCTCGGACGGGACCGGCTCAGGTGGGCCCGACTCGGACGGGACCGGCTCGGGTCGAGGTGTTGTCTTCCAGGGGGCCTGGCTCGGACGGGACCGGCTCAGGTGGGCCGGCTTGGACGGGACCGGTTCGGGTCGAGGTGTTGTCTTCAAGGGGTCCTGGCTCGGACGGCACCGGCTCAGGAGGGCCCGGCTTGGACGGGACCGGCTGGGGCGTGGTTGCGTTCCATGGGTCGACGGCTGTGTTGCGTTTCGCGGGTCTTGCGTTTCGGGTCCCTAGCCCCACGTAGCCTCAGGCTCCGCCGCACTCACGGAGGGTCATAGCGTGCCCTGGGGAACCTTGCGTGGAGTCCCCACGGTGCACGAGTGCGTGGAGTGAGGCTAGCGTGTCTAGGTGGGGGGTCCCCTCCCGTGGCCGTTTTCGGGAGGCTCATACCCCTTATACAACAGGAGCACCTTGCTCAACAGGCAACTTCTCAGCAAGACCAACACCCACAGTAGCCCTAGCGTTTTCAGCAATCTGAGGACCTAGCGTTTTTGCATCAGATCAGACTCGGCGTTTTGTGCACAGCAGATCAGCCCTGGCGTCATCACGACACAACAGATCAGCCTAGCGTTTTGCATTTGCAGAACCACCGACGACAGCAGGACAAATTTCAGCCCTAGCGTTTTTGGTTTGCAGCACAACCTCAATGTTTTTGCAGATCATCGCGGCGGAACATCAAGAACCACCAGCGTTTTCAGTTTTCAGCCCTTAGACACCGTAGATCAAGTCCCGAAAACCTCACAGATCTCACCTTCCTGCAGCAGATCCTCGCAGCACGGTTAGATCCCGCGAAGTTTGCAGATTTCAGCCCGGAAAACGCAGATTTCAGCATCTGCGTTTTCAGCGCATCGTCGTCGCATTGTCGCATCGACATCGTCATCGACATAGAGTCAGAATTCAGTAGACAAAGATTTGCAGATTTCAGCCATAAGCATTTTCAGACTTCAGCCCGTATGTCGTCATCCTCATCATCGGCAAGTCCAAGCATTGTAGAGATTTGTGCAATCATAAGTAGACCACTCTCGCCATAGAGAATGGGGCCTTCGGAGGAGGGTTTTACAACGTCTCTGGTGTCGTATTCTCTTCTCTCTCTATCTCTAAGTCTCATACACTTTCACGCACAGTGTCCATTCACTTTGTTTGTGTCCATTGCACTCTCTCATTAAGAACGGAAGGCTCTCCCTTGGATAAGAACAAAAGGAACCTTGAACACAGTTCGGAGCACTCTTCTTGAGCAAAGTTCAACATTCAGTCCGCTGCACCTTACATTGGTATCAAAGCTTTGGTAGTGTTCTGTATCACTCAAGGAAAGAACCACAAGAACCACATAATTTTTTTTGCTTGTTGAGGTCGCACGAACCCAAGTTCGCTTGGGTGTGTCGATTCCTAATCGTGTTTTTGAAGAGTGACAGCAAACCCAAGAAAGAAGGGCTTGTCCAACCTCCCCTTGTGCCTCTTTTCACTCATTGAGAGCGGACCGTGCACTTAGCGGCTGACCAATCGACGTGAGGTGGGAAAAAGCAACCCTGGTGTGAGCGCAAGGTTGCCAAGGGGTGCGCCCGCGGAAAAGAGCAGAACTCGGGTGAAGAGAAGATCCTTCTCTAACACAGATTGCAAGCGAAAGAAGAACCTCAAGAACCGCAAGACCTCAAGAACACCAAGACCCCCAAGAACCCAAGTTCCTCGTGAACTTAAGAACCCAAGACCACAAGAACCCACTAGAACCCAAGACTTCAGTGGATGGTCATCACTCGAAGCGGAATGGATACTTCGCTTGGAGGTGATGAGCATGAGAGAGGAGAAGAAGAATTTTCCCCACCAAGAGGTTTTTCCGACCCTCCCCCTTCCCCATCTACGCCAAGGATTGCACCAACTCCTATGGAGGAGTTGGAAAGGCCATAAACTGTCTTAGTAGACACTGACTGTTAGTACCGACACACTAGACACGACACATCTAGCACTTGTACAAGTCGACAATCCATCACAGGACATCACATTCCAAATCTTAGACCATGACCATCAACAACGTATTTAGTAATCGCATCTAGATCTATTCCGGACCTCACTGATGCCCGATTAACTAATCCTTATTGTGATCATGCTCATAGAGATTTATGAGATCTAAATGCTGCAGTCATTTCGTCTTTCAGTTCCTACACTCAAACAAGTCAAATGAGAGGGTACAAATCAATCATATTCATTTTCGGGAATTCCGTGTCATAAAGTCATACGATAGAATATTGGTGAGCCCATTAGTATCCCTGAAATCCAAAGGGGATATCAATGATCTTATTCAAAAATCGGGGTAATCTGTTGACAAAGGAGCGGAGTAACTCCCCTCTTGTGTAAACCCGCTGCACTAGATTCACCCTTGTTGAATTCAGGGCTCTATCGAAGTAGTCTATGCTAAACCGAACACTTCAAGGTAAAGTTCCAAAATCTGAGGAGTATTTGCTAGGTCCTCCTCCTCCATCCACTTCGCATCTAATGTAGGATAGTTCTTGCATTTAACCAAGAACCGCCTAATCACTTTACCTTTTATCTTTCTATCCTTGTGTGCCAAAATCTGTTCTCGAACGAGTATCTCCTCGCTTTCCTCCACTTTGGGTTGCTCATCAGGCTCCCCATGAACTGGCACATCGCCTTTAAAAGGCTTCAATAGACTCACATGGAATGCATTGTGAATCTTCCAAGTATGGGGCAGTTTGAGTCGAGAAGAGATCATCTTTTCTTTTATTTGGAAAGGGCCATAATACCTCATGCTAAGCTTTGGAAAAAGCCACTCCGTTCCCTTTTGTTTTCTCAGGAGTGCCCTTCTCAAAATGGAAGAGCACCCAATCTTTTATTTCAAATCGCGACGATGTCGATCTGCTGCCTTCTTATGTTGTTCTTGAGATTTCTTTAAAGCCTCTCGACCTTGGCAAACGTATTGTCCAAGTCCCTCGCGTGCTGGTCGTCTTCAAAAATCTTGTCTTTAGTCTTTGGAGCACCTTCAATTATCTCAAACGGCACCTTCCTCGTCGAAGAGTGAACTGTGTTATTGTAGGCAAATTCCACCAAAGGCAAATATTTTTCCCATTGAGTCTTCTGATTAGAGATAAGACTTTAATAAATCTAGAGCAACTGAATTTGCAATCTCATATTGCCCATCTGTCTATAGGTGGAATGATGACGAGAACTGCAACCGTGTGCCAATGTTCTCCCAAATAGCCCTCCAAAACAAACTCGTGAATCGGGAATCTCTATCGGAAACTATTGTCGGAATAAAGTGAGCTTACTTGCTAAATCTGTCGATGACAGTCCAAATGCCATCATGTCCACTGTGTCTTCGGGAGATCAAAAATGAAATCCATTGCAATACTTTCCCAGGGGCAGGTGGGAATGGGTAAAGGTTGTAGTAATCCCTGTGTCTTATGCTTGTCAAACTTGACCTTCTGGCATACTAAACAACTGCGAACAAAGTCGTCGACATCCTTCTTGAGTCTCGGCCAAAAGAAGTAACGCTCCACACCTTTCAAGATGGTGTCAATACCGCGGTGACCCGTAAAAGGTGGACAATGGCACTCAATCAAAACCTTTTTCCTCAACGGCTGTGTGACGCACAACATTGTTTTCTTCATCAAGTAGCCATCCCGTATGGAATATCCCGCTACTACCTCCCCATTCTGTATTCTAGTGAATACATCGGAAAAATCCGGATCTGTGGCGTACTGATCAACCATATCCTCGAAGCTTTTGTGATGAATCGCGAAAATAGCCAAGACTCGGGGCTTTCGAGACAATGCATCTGCCACCAAGTTTTTCTGTCCCTGAACATGGACAACCTTGAAGTGAAATTGTGACAAGATGTACTCTACCGTGTTGGATCGATGATACCCAACCCTCCCTGAGAGCAAGGTAGGGTGATGACCTGCCATGAGACTTTGGCCTGAGCCGACTATGTGTCTCTTCCTGATCAGCCTCTCTAGCTGGCTGATGCAAGAACTCCAGAACATCCATCAGGAAGTGATGTACCACATGGTGGCCAAGAGCACCTGGTTTGCCACAACAGCCTTGCCAACAAGACATAATCGTGCCGAGCTCCAATGCACCAGCTTCCTCCTGATGGCTAGTAGGGGAGCAATCTGCTGTTGTGGTGACATGTCCAAGCCAACTTGGCAGCCCAATTAGCAAATTGGTGTCCCCGGAGGGATCCAAGTTCCAACAAAAACCCTCTCCAAGCGACCAATCAGGTGTGGAAGCATCACCAGCCCAAAAAGCCATCGTCTTTCGACAGTTGATCAATGCTCCCGACGCACAACAAAACACAGTCCTCTCCCGCGTCCACTATTTTGACAGCCATTTGGACTGAGTTGTTGCATACTCTTCGCAGTTGGTGGGATTCAACATTGATGCGTCTTTCTTCACACATGGGCGAGGTTGTCAGTTCTTTTCGGTCAGGATCATGCCCACATCACCTGGCTTTATGCACCCCCACAGTGGTTCATTTTACACTCATCTTATAGACAACCTTGATGTTTACCTAGCCTACACATTATTACCCCGCTTTTGTACTTCCTCTGGGTGATAGGCCATTGAGCATCTCCAGAGGTCTCTTATGTACACAGAATACAATCCCTTTTCTCGCCCAAATTAAAAAGATGCGGGTGTGTGTGTGTGTGGCGGGCAAGGGTGTTGAGAACCTGCGTCTAGTGTGATGAGTGCGCGGCGGTGTGTGCAAGTGATAGAGCACGCGAAGATGTGCAGGCCTTGAGGCTTGAAGCGGAGGCACTGTGTTGCAGAAGGGAAGCGCTAGCAGAACGAAGAGGGAGAGAGAGAGAGCTCACGTTTTTGGGGAAAACTCAATAAGTGAGTTTTGGGTTTTCCCACTTTTATTATAAGTGACCTTTAAAAAATGTGTCCAAGTTCAATATGAACCTGGACAAAGTATAAAAATGTACAAAAAGGGGTTATTTAGGCCTTTAACCCAACAACCTCCCACTTGAAGGCATAAATGACGCCTTTAAGTTAACCAACTCCCACCAACTGTATGCAATGCTCATGTTGAGCCTTAGCAAGACTCTTGGTGAGAACATTTGCAAGGTTATCCTGTGTATGGATCTTAGTCAAGCTGACTAGACCATCCTCCAATACCTGTCGTATGAAGTGGTACCGCACATCTATGTGTTTGGTACGTGCATGAAACATGGCATTTTTGGCTAAATAGACAGCTCTCTGGCTATCACAACCCAACACGAGTGTATGAGCAGGCATGCCAAGTTCTTTTGCAAGTTTGCCCAACCAAATGGCCTCTTTTGAAGCCTCTATGGCTGAAATATATTCAGCCTCAGTAGTACTCAATGCCACAATTTTTTGTAACCTAGAACACCAAGAGTCTGCACCACTAGCAATGGCAAATATATATCCACTGGTAGATTTCCTGGTATCCATGTCACCTGCCATGTCTGCATCACAATATCCCTGCAACTTTAAGTCACTTTTGCCATAACAGATACACTTTGATTGTGTACCTTTCAAATATCTCAAAATGCATTTGACAGCTTCCCAATGCGCTTTGCCAGGATTCGACATGTATCGACTAACAACTCCCACTGCATAAGCAATGTCGGGACGAGTGGCAACCATAGCATACATAAGAGAACCACAAGTTGATGCATAAGGGATTCCCTTCATTGCTTTCAATGTTACCTCATCCTTTGGGCAATCTGCTTTGCTAAGCTTAGTGTATGGAGGTAAAGGTACTCCAAGAGGCTTAGCATCAGCCATATTAAACCTATCAAGTACTTTTGCAATGTACCTTTCTTGAGATAAAAACAGCAATTTCAACTTTCTCTCTCTTTTAATACGCATGTCCAAAATATGCTCTGCATCACCCAAATCCTTCATAGCAAATGTTGAATTTAGCTTACGTTTCAAACTAGTCTTATGTTTCCCGGCAAGCAGCATGTCATCAACATAGAGAACAAGTATGATGAGACTACCATCTTCATCCCTTTTCGTATACAAACAATGATCTGCATGGCTGCGTTTAAAGCCTTGAGACAGCATAAAAGTGTCAAACTTCTTATACCACTGCCGTGATGATTGTCTCAAACCATACAAAGCCCTTTTCAGTTTGCATACAAGTTCCTCATGTGTAGGAACTACAAAACTTTCAGGTTGTTTCATGTATATGTCCTCTTCAATGTCATCGTGCAAAAACGTTGTTTTTACATCCATTTGATTCAATTCCAAATCAAGCACCGCAACGAGAGCAAAAAGGACACATAAAGTTGTAAGCTTTACAACGGGAGAAAAGATTTCTTGAAAATCAATTCCTTCTTTCTGTGCATATCTTTTTGCAACCAATCTTGCCTTGTACTTGGGTTTTTCATCCACAATCTTAATCTTGTATACCCATTTGTTAGGAAGAACCTTTCTCCCTTTAGGCAATGGCACAAGATCCCAAGTATCATTTGCATACAAGGATTTCATTTCCTCTTGCATTGCAAGCTCCCACTTACTGCTTGACTCACATGTCTTTGCCTCTTTATACGTAAGAGGCATGGAGCTAGTGCAATGGATTATGTTATGGCTCTACCAAGACTCATTCCTTCCTTTCAGGATTTCGTGGTCGGAATTAGGCCGGTTGGGGTAGCAGTCAATCATGCTATCTTGTTTTTCACTCTATCGTTCCAGTTCAACACAGCTCCATTGGGAGAGGCCTCTACACATACTCGGTTACCTTCACGAGGGAGACGGATCACGTGTACACTGATGGGATATACAGGAAGTTATGCACTCAGGAGCCAGGACGACGATCACTAGATGAGCTCATCCAGATTCTGACAGAGACGTTACATGATGCAGCATCAGAGGCATATCCCCACAGCCAGCCTACACGCAGACGAGCTGGGAGCATGCCTCAGAACAATTGGTATGATGAGGAGTGTAGAGAGACGAGGATCAAATTATTGAGAGGTGCTCATGGGTACTACTACACCTAGACAATCACAGATTATCTTCCGTTGCCTAGTGCGACGAAAGAAGAGGGCTTACCTATCTCAATTAGAGCGTGATTTGTATCAGCTGTTTATGAATCAGGACTGTAGTGAGGCATGGAGGCTTTTCAATGTGCACTCTCCACTGCCAGCCATCACTTCCTCAGATACATGGGGGGAATATGCTACATCTCTCTATACAGCATCGGGGTAGCCACACCCTCCAAAGGCATGCCCGGAAACATTTACTTTCTTTACTGCCGAGAGGGTAAGGAAAGCCATTGACAAGATGAAGACAGAAAGAGCAGAGGATCATGATGGTCTGGTAGGAGAGCACTTTATCCATGCCAGAGATATGCTTGCAGAGCCTCTTGCTATGATGTTTAATAGAGCCATGTATGAGGGTTCCCGTGAGACTTGCGGTATGTCCACTATTGTGCCTATCTTCAAGTCGGGAGATCCTATGCTTCCTCGGAATTACCGAACCATCATGGTTGGTCACACTCTGGCTAGGCTATATGCATCAATTCTTGAGCATGAGTTAAGTGGATGGGCAGAGAGAGAGGGCATACGGGCAGTAGGACAGGCAAGGTTCAGGAGAGGTTTCTCCACTCTTGACCAGATTTTGACACTTACAGCCATTATTGAGAAGGGTAGACACCATGGCAGGAGGATATATTGTAGCTTTGTGGATTTCGGCAAAGCCTTTGATACAATGCCACGAGCCAGACTCATATGCAGATTGCAAGACATGGGGGTGCCCATAGAGCTGATTTGGGGGATCTTAGCTTTATATAGGACAGTGGTAGGACAAGTACGCACTACTCAGGGCATGTCCGACATGGTTCACTCCACCATTGGGGTGAAGCAGAGTTGTCCCCTATCTCCGACTCCCTTTGAGATATATGTAGATGAATTTTCAGATTATGTACATACAGAGGGTGATAGAGGTGCTCAGCTGGCAGGGACATGGATTCCGTTGCTATCATATGTTGATGATATTGTGCCGATCTTCGATTCTTCAGAAGGGATGCAACGTCATTTGGATGCAGTGCATGTATTTGCACGGGACAGTGGATTGTCTGTGAACCTTGGTAAGGCCAAGGTAAATGGTGTTTAACACCACGGCGTAGTGGGTAAGGAGGTCCGTCCCCACTTTTACATATGGTCGAGAGACTGTGGAGTATGCAGATACATACACTTATCTTGGGGCGGTTTTCAGTGGTCCAGTATTTCCCCGGAGGCATGTAGCAGACACGCGATTGACCAGAGCCTATGCAGCATTGGGGAGAGACTTGAGAGGATATGTTCGCAGGTTCAGTTCCAAAAACCTCGGACAAAGCTTTGGCTCTTTAACACTTTGGTCACTTCGGCCATGCTGTACGGAGTGGAGATATGGGGCCCCTCAGTTGATCATCATAGCAGAACTGGCAGTACTGATGGATGGAGATGTATGGAGAAGCCCTTGGTGTCTATGATTTCTCGGATGATTAGGGCCAAGGCCTCAGTACCACATGACATTGTTGGGGCGGAGCTTGCTGCTCCTCCATTGGTAGTGGAGGCACTCACTCGATCAGTTTCATTTATGCATAGCACTTGGGCTCTCCCTAGAGACATATATGCTCGATTAGCACTAGAGTCTTCGCGACAGCTGGCATTGCAGGGAGATAGATCATGTTGGTATGCATCTTGGTTTCAATTACATGGCTTTAGTATGGACCGGCTACCCCCATTTCGGTACTCTCTGGATGCACCCTCCATCCCCCTCACTAGGGCAGAGATCACCAGGCTCATCAGACAGGACTTGATTCAGTTGGATACGATGAGGACATGGATACAACCTACACATGAGCTAGGTACGAAGATGACTTTCTATAGAGAGCATCTTCTCCAACTCACGGAGGATGGTTTTGTGATCAGACGTGGATACATGGATACTCATCTATCCCACGGGATACGATGTGCTATTGGTTAGATATGCACATCCTCACATCACCTAGAGATCGAGACAGGCAGATTTAGAGGAGTACCTGTTGACTCCAGGATTTGTCAGATGTGCCAGATAGAGCCAGAGACAGAGCTACATTACATATGTCACTGCCCAGTATACTAAGAGATACGAGGCCGCTTTCACTATATATTCAAATAGGGTTTTGGGCCACTTTCTAGAGTCATGAGATACCAGGATCAGAGATGCCTCCGATTATACTAATTGGAGATTCGCAAACAGAGAGAGGACCTCTTGAAGAGGGGCACAATGAGAGAGATCCAGCGACAGCAGAAGATTACAGATTTCTTTCAGTCACAGACGGAGGAGTTCGAGCAGCCCCCACAGCATAACAACACCAGAGGCATACTGCTTGATCGGGCGATAGAGTTGGGGCGGTCCAGTCGCCCACGGATGAGAGGGCCCTCTCGATATCGACGCAGATTGCGACAGAGGATCCATACCATACTGGCGCAACATAGGAGCCGTCCCGGATACTGATGTATATGTATATGATGCCTTGACTGTCAGAGAGCTCCATTGTATCAGCTCACCCTTTGTATTCCCTTTGTATCAGCTTTCACCCCACCCCTACCCACTATTTTCTTTTGTTCTTTGTACTTTTTGTACCCAGACCTGGTATTAGATTCACCACATGTAACCTTTTGGTCTCTCGTAGGTCATTTTGGCCTTTTGAAGACGTTAATATTACATTTCATTTCTCTCTCTCTCTCTCTCTCTCTCTCTCTCTCTCTCTCTCTCTCAGTTGAGTTCTTAGTGCTTTATTGTTTTCTATCAACAGAGCATGCAAGGGTGACTTCTGGAGACATATCATCCTTGCACATTTTTGAGATATTATGATCAGTCTCTATTCAAGAGACCACCCCACATGACGTGTGTTGTATAGTGCTGTTTGAGATGAAGGTAGGGGCATGTAGCAAAAGCAATGCAATTACACGATTAGCGAGAGTCTTGTGCTCGTGGAATATAATTTGCACCAGGACATTAGTTATCGTTTCGAGTGGATTGATGACTTTGTTTGCTGTTGCTTTCTGTGCTCTTATGTTTGACTAGCCATCTGAATTAAAAGTGTGGAACAAGCCACAAGCTTGTAGTTCTGACTTGTGGGTGGTTGGTTTGCAGATAAGCCACCATCAAAGAAAGTGAAAAAGAGCAAGTGTTCATGCACCATTCTTTAGGAAATGGTTGCTTGTAGGCTCTGGGAAGTGCAAAGCAAAGGTTTTGTGATGACGGGCCTCGGTCACCTTTCTAGGTAGTCATGTAGCAGCTGTTCATCCTCAAAAAGTATCTGCAAAAGCAGGAAGTTACGTGCTTATCAAGGAGGTGCATTATTTGTATGGCAGCGACAATTATGTGGGAAAAGACAAACAGATTATCCATGGAGGACTGCCAGTGATGCAGCCGATGGTTGAATCATTTTTTCACTGCGATTAGTGGTGCACATATCATATTTTCAGCTCTATCTTCTTTCGGATTGCTATTTTAAGCAGTTTGCCTTCGCGCCGTTCCACATGCATGCTGGTCCCAGTCATGACTCTTGACCGCGTCGCCTTCGTGGAATGCTTGTCACTATCCTGTGAAAGGCATTATTGGCATAAATGTGTACTTTAACAGCAGAAAACAAGGGCTCAAGCTGCTGGGTTGGAGAATGACAGTTTGTACAATCAGCTACATGGTTGTCTTGGAGGTCTTAATGTAAGAAGAATTTTTGAAGGATTGTTTTTTAGTGAGCTTGTGCCCCCCCCCCCCCCCCCCCCCCCCCCCCCCCCCCCCCCCCCCTCTCTCTCTTTCACTCACTCTCTCTCTCTAAGTTTTAAGAAACAGTTCAAATTCTAGAATTATCTGCATGATTGTGCTACAGTAACCATTTAAAAAGATTAGTTCGACTCCTACAGTTATTCCTTACAGCAAGAGGGTTGCCCCGTCACACTGTCCACACAAGCAATGCTATTGATTTACTATTATTTTTGTGTGGGGTGTGTAGACAAGCAATGCTAGTGGTTTGTAAATCCAATAATGGTTTTCCCAAGGCCAATGGGAATGGCTCGTTGAAGGGCCAAGTCGGTAACACATGTTCATAATTTGCCCAAAAGCAAGCAACCTAGCTAATTCTGCAGAGTCTATACACAATAGCCTCTCTTGGAGGGCACTATGACATTCATCTTCAAGCCTCAAAGCTAATATATTCACTTCAACAGGAAGCAAAGCCTTTTTGCCAAAAACCAAGTGAAAAGGAGAAAAACCAGGAGTTGGACCTAATGGTAGCCTTGTAGGCCTGCAGAGCACAAGGTAGCCCCCAATCCGGAGTCTTGATTGGTTGAGTATGGGGTGGTGTTACATTAATAACCTTGTATATGTGTGTGTGTGTGTGTGTGTGTGTGTGTGTGTGATGCTTTGGATGGACTTACAACCAACGATTCTCAAAGCATAGGTAACTTGTAGCAAAAATATCCCAATCACTTTACTATTTTAACTTGATGGTCTTACTCAGACACTCACAATATGCATTATTCTAAGAAAAGGTATACTTAAATGGCTCTAAATTTTTTTTAAAAGACTTTCATAATGGCCCTTATGGTTTGAAAACGCTAGAGGAAAGAAAATTAAGAAGAAAAATACAAATGTATAAGGTGGATTCAACCGTCTCTATTTATATGCACACAAAAAGTCTTTTCGACTTTCCACCCCCATGGTCTTTTCAGTTCTTAAACTCACCCTTCACTTATGCACTAGAGATGTTTTGAAAGGATTTTTAAGTTTTCGAGATTGGGGAGACCTAATCGCTTCTAATATGCATTATTCTAAGAAGAGAAGGAGAAACAAATAATTTCTTCTATGTTGTCATTATTTGTATGGCTATTCTAGGTAAACTTGATGATTGACAACCTTGTTGTTCAATAACTTCTTGTAAAAAGATATGTTCGGCTTTAGTCTTGGATAGAACATTGGATTCACCCCATTTGTTAGATACTCAATTACAACTAAAATGTATTTCTTTTCAATTTGTGACATCAATAATAGACCACCTATATCAGGGCTAGCAACTGTTAACTTGAATTGTTTTTGAGCAAATTTTGTGGCTTTTGTATTGGGTAATGGGTGCCACATTTGGGCCATTGAGCATTAAAGCATCCAAAGATTATAAAACACTTGCTCAAGACATTCAACATAATTATGGACTTGGCATCTTTGGCCATCTACCCAGGAACTTTTTTTTTTCAAGTCAATAATTTGCTTTATCTCGTAAGTGTCTAAATTGTTCCTTGCTGGGGATTGTCCATTCATTAATCACTAAATAGGTTATGTAAGCCTCCAGGTCATCGGCTAGAAGGAACATGTCTTCCCTTATCCTTTGAGACTTAGAGTGAGCACTTGGTTGATTTCCATTCTTTTAATTAATTCTTGTTTTTAGAAAGATAACTTATAGTTCTTTTTACTTTATTCCTCCCATGAGGAATTTGTATTTGTCATTTGATATAACTTCTTTTTCAAGTGTAACAACCTCTTGGACTTATCGTGCTACCTCTGTGCTGGAAGCTGAGGATAAAAACGTATGCAAAGTGCTCTCATATGGAACCATGTGTCCCATACTGTACGGCTGCATTCAAGGTTGCTTTGTTGAAAAAGTCTATTAAGGATCGTAAGATCCTATTTCATTGAAACTAGTATCTATAAAATTGCTTTCAAGGATCGTAAGATCCTATTACATTGAGACTAGTATCTAAATTTTAAACTTGCTTCGTAACATTTATGTGTATATTATCTCTTTTGTTTTGTTTTTTTTTTCCCTTTGGTCAGTTGTATTGACATAAGGGTTGAATCATCCATGGGTGAAAACTAGAATGCCTCCATCATTTGAGTGTTCAAAAATGAGGGTCTAACTCAGATGGGCGACTATCCAGTTTGTCTACTACATGTGAGTCTAACAAGGGACCTTAATGGCCAAGCACATCCACCTTTGACCAAAGTTTTTATACTTTAAGCAACCATACAAAGACTACTTCTCAGTTTGTTACCAAAGCTACCTTTAATAGTCTCAATAGGCATCCTAGCTCTAACACTTTGATCGAAGGTCTAAGTTTATAGACCTTGTCATGCTTCCATTGTCCAAGATAGTCAATTACAACTAACTTTATATATTTATGTGATAACAAACACATAATGCTAACGTACTCCTCACTAGGCATTTCAAATTCCTACTTTATTAGTAATGAAGGATACTGGGTGAAGGTACTTTCCCCCACCTTTAAAATTTGTGATGAGTCCTCTCAACCATAGTTGTTGCCAATTTCAAAAAACCAGCCTTCATCTTTAAAGTACCACATTTATAGTACTCAATTATGTGCTACATGCTCCTAGCATCGTTGTACATGCACATTGTTCCAAAATGGACTCTATTCAAATTCTTTGGGACATACGTATTTTTCAAACCATTTTGTACAAACAGATAGTGTTACTTTGGTATTCTCACCTATCTTCACATAAAGGTAGATCTCAGATGATTAATACACTAAATGATACTTCAACTTATTTATAATGTGCATTATACTTTAAGATCTATCTACAAATTGCCAAGATGGTAGTATTTTTTGACACCGATAACAAGGGGAAGGGGTCATGGACACCTGTCTTCCCAAGAAAATATTTACAAGAGCACTAACAGTGTTCTTAGTTTTGTTTCTTGGATGGTGACAACTTGTAACAGGTTCCTTCCTTGGAAATGCAATCAAGCCTACAATTGCAGATATAGATGAAGACATAATGAAAACCGTGGGAAAGTTTATGTATGCACTGTCATATATATATATATCACAAAAAAAGGTTGTGTAATTACAACGTTGTCAAGATCATCTACTACAGGCATCAACTTGTTTTATTTCTAATGTTATTGTTTGCTGCTCAACTCCTACATGTTAAATTGTATATATGAAATGCTATCTTAGTAAATGATGGTATGATCAATTGTAAAGTTCTCATGAGAAGGGCTTTCAAACAAACAAACACACACACACACACACACACACACACACACACACACACACACACTTGTATACTGTTCATTAGTTATATTTGTTCAAAAAACTTCCAAAAAGAAAAACAAACCCCCCCCCCCCCCCCCCTTCCTTTTTTTAAGGCTCCTTCTGCCTGGACCATACTAGGTCTAAAACTTAAGAAATTGATTTTTTATTTTGGACCACTACTACCGGGGGCCAAGCCCTTGATTAAATGATGATACTTTGTCGAGCGCGATCAATGTCTACTACTCTCAATGAGTAGTGAAGGCGACCTTCCTCCCCCCTGACTGTCGATCCCCATTGAAAGCCATATGCATGCTGCTCGATGCTATATCTCACACTCATGGTGGAGCGTGGCCTTCCTCTCTTGATACCGTGACACTGAACACAGGCAAGACTTGCCTCCTCTTGCTATAAAAACAGGTGAGGGCGCATCTCTGCCCCTCACTTAGCTATTGTGGGTGTCTTGAGTTATTTTGTGAAACACCTCCTGTTTGCTTTCTACTACCAAGGAGAATGGAGCTCTCCTCGAAGGTGGAGTTTACTGTTTTACTGCACTATCTATGCACATACTAAAGGTTTTAGAAGGAAGGTAGTCCTACCTTTTGATTGTTAAAAGCATGCATACTGTGTAGGTTTTTTGGCTATGGTATTCTTGCAAAAACTGTGCAAATGGTATTTTTTGTTCATATTTTTTCAAAGGGCTTGATATGGTAAACTTAGGAATGGTGCATCCCTGCCTTGCATAAAATTTGCTCCTGACCTCGGATCGGTTGGGTCACCTCTGTGGCTTACTGTAGGCTATGTCGATTCTTGTAAATTAGTGAGCTTGACTGGCTTTTTCTGCTAAAGCCTAGACATTATGGTTGGCCGTGGGTCTCTTGTGCATAAAAAATGTTCGTCTATGATTTTCTGCATAAAGAAATGGGGGTGGCCTCAGTACGATGTAAAGGGCGCAGAGAATTGACCGCTGCAGTACTTCACCTCCACATAAAACCTTTTGTGCATGTATGGCAATATGTGTATGTGGGTATATTGTGGTGAGTATGATGGGTGGCTCAATGGCCGTTCAGGCTACAATTGGATATGTATTAAAACGCGGGCTGTTACTATGTCCCAACTGTATAAATAGTGGCTACATGGGGTGATGGCCAATGGGCCACTTGGCTCTGACTCTGGCGAAAATAAACAGCTGGTTTTGTCGCTGTGGTTACTAGTTTTTTTCTAAGGAGATAAAGGTATCTAATTATCTGACAGGTTTCAAAAACAGTGGGTTCTTTTTCTGTGATTAACTGGTTGCGCCGGACACTACAGACCGTGAAAACCTGGCATTTTGTGAAGGTAAGTATACAGTAGCTCATTCTTTTTGCTTTGGAAATAGGCTATGGTTGGTATGGCCGGACACTACTGTTCTTGAAAATCGATAATGACTTTTTGGATAAGAAGGTAAGTATATAGCCGAGGGTGTTTTGGCTTGGGTATAGCTTCCAAGCTTTTGGAAAAAAAAATGATGAGGTTCCAAAAAAAAGGGGGGAGTCTTACTACTCTCTTAACTAGTCACATTGTTGTCTTATTGGTTGTAAAAAAATGAGGTAATCACCACCATCATCTATAACCTTTGGTTAACAAAAAGATGTTGGATTTCGCATCTCTTTATCTAAAAAAGTACCTTTGGTACCATGGGTTCTACTGATTGTAAAGGTAAGTATATGGTTGCTTCTTTATGCATAGCTATTGAGCGGTGGCTCTTGGTTTTACTTTTGATGGACTTCACCATAGTCTATAAAGTAGTATGAAAGACTACTAACATACCAAATGAATAAACTAGCTTGTCTAAAGTAATTAAAACCTATAAGATGGACATGGATAACAACTGATATAGTCCATTGATACCTGTAAAACACATCCAAGGCTGTCTTGTTTGGATGGATGCAGGTAAGGACTCTATCTTATCTTGGATGGCTTTCTTTTCTTTGGCAAGCAACCTTTCTGTAATGAATTACTCACGGAGGAACGGGGAAGTTCTTTTACTTCTAGTCTTACTGAAAGAGGATCTCTTTCCTACAATCATTGTACCTAAATAATTCTAATACTGAGTTATTTTTGTACATATCAGTTCATTTTTTCCTTGGCCAGCTGTCTTTTGAATGTAAAAATTCAATTATGTCTTATTAGTTAAGATTTAAACAGCTACACATACATCCTATACATAAGGTTTCTTCTTTTCGGGGAAAACTGGGATGCTGGCCTAGGAAAATATCTTAGGAATGGAGCTCTAAATTGGACCCACAGTCGATAAATCCTTCATTAGTAGACTGGTGTTAGGTGGCCCCTTTTAGACTCTTTTTCTAGGTTCCCTGCTCACGGCTACCATAGTCTCTGACTTTGCCGGTTGAAGGTTTGCAGGACCCAGTATACTTTACAATTCAGACACTTTTGCTAATCTTTATGTCACTTATTTTCTGGACTTCCCATGTTATAGATTGACAGCTCGCATGAGCACTAATCACAACCCTGAGAATCATGCAAAGATTCTTGATCAGATTAAGCTTTACATTTAAAGCCAAACACCAAAGGATGCTTTGGCTTCTAGAACTAGACCTTTCGTTGCTAGGAAAGCCAAATTATGTATTACATACTATGGCAAGAAAAAGTAAACCTGACCTCACTGTTTTTGTAGACTCTTGCCTTATCTCAAGGATTGGAACTTACCTCGGAGCCCCTCTCTGTGGCCTCCTCTCTTGTCCTCAGATGTATAAGCAATTTGGATGCTTCACAGCTTATTTATGATTCAGCTCTTGTCTCGGATAAAAATCTGTCTATCTTGCATATGTTGTCATTTAATGACTGGGTAAAAATTCTGGCTACATTGGACAAGGACTCCCTAGAAGGTGTTAACTTGTTGACCCAATATATTGCCCAATTTCCTGTCCTTGCTACACAATACCAACAAGAGCTTGCTCAGTTCTCCTCATCTGGAGCTAAGCTGCCAAACTTCCTTAGGAAACTCTGTGGGCTTAACCCCTCGTTTGTCTGCACCCCAAATACCCCCTCCATCCCTCCAACTGGTGGAATATTTTGTAGAGATAGTGCAGCACTAGAAGCAGTAAAAGAATTCCAAAATAATCTTTGTTCCCTCAATGATGTTAACCTCCTGGAGATGGTACCAAAAATCTCTAAAGTGTTCCTGGTCTTACCAATAAGACAAATAGAAATTGAATCTCTCGAAGTTGACCATGAACTGTGGGTTCTGCCGAACAAAGCTTTCCTAGCCCCTATTCTTAGTGAAACCTGGGTGTACTTGGCCAATCTCCCTGCCTCAACAGTGGAAGACTATAAACTCAAGATTCTCAAAGGTGGGCAGTTCTTGGACAAGGGAGAACTAATTAAAGCACTCTTTAACCTTCACCTCATTGACCACTCCAAATGCCCCTCAAATGCTGGATTGTACATACGTACTAAAGGTAGTATGGAATTTGCAAAAAGCAACCCTGATTTCTACACAGAGTCTATCTGGAATATCTTCCGCCCCTATGTAAAATGTGCTTGCAGGTTTCTTGACCCCAAAGCTACCTGTGAATCAAGCATCATGTGGTTTGATCATGCAATATGGTTTATCCTCAACCATTTGGATCTGCTATTCCCAGAGAAACTAGTTGACTTTCATCTATCCCTCAACTGCTCTTGGCTTGGTGGACAGGCTAAGCAGATTGTGATTGCACAAATTGCCTTTAATATCTTCCGTGGTCTTATGCATGATATTCTGAAAGAGCATAAAACAGACGAGCCTGGTCTATACCTCACCACTTATGCTAACTTTAAAGGGGTCAAATTCATCACTAATCTGCTTAAACCTTGTATTGAAGATGATGATTCTCCTGCTCTAAAAAGAGCTAACTCTTTGGCTACTCCTAACTCCTTCACCTCATTCTTTACACCTAGCTCCTCATCTTTGGCTACTCCTAACTCCTTCACCTCATTCTTTACACCTAGCTCCTCATCTAATCGAGGAAAATCTCGTAGTGTTACAAGAGGGAGAGGCAGATTCCACGCAATCAGAAGCTTCCCTGAAATCTAACCCATGAATATATTGCAGGTCTCTACCAACCCATGTGGAAGAAGGATTCTCAGCAAAGATGATTCGAATTATGGTGCTATCTACATACATTGTCTGTTTCACAATATCCTTCTCGATTGGATCTTACCAAAAAACCTTTTTTGTGAGTGCTTTGACTTATTTTTTGGTAATCATAAACTGCTTGACAACATTCTCATAGGATGGAAATACCATCATCCTATAAAAGGATTAGTTTTAAATAATGACTTTCTTAGACAAGAAACAATCCCTTACTGTACTTGCATTCAATTTACCTCATTCTGCAGAAATTTTGAAGGATTTGGTAACCATGTTTGTACTCAGGATCATAGCATTATTGATAATGTCACAATACGTAAATTACTAGCCAAAGGGCTCAATCACATACCCAACTATCCAAAAAACCCTTACCTTGCTCTATCAGCTTTACTTAGCTGCCTCACTGACCTTGTCAGTGCTCTCCGACTGAAGATGACAGTCCTATCGGACTTAAAGGAATTAGTGAAGGAAGGCTTCCTTCATAAAATTTCTCTACTTCCTAGAAAATGGCTTTCTTCTGATAGCTCTTGGCTTACTCCTCAACTAGCTCTTGATTTTCAACTAATCTCAGATAAATGGCTTGTGGTCAGGCTTGACAAATGTGCCAACTGTCCTACTATTATGTGCAAATACCTTGCTTGGAAAGCCGCTCGGGATCGAGTGTCAGGTAAAGAATTCTGTCATACTAACAATACGCCGCAAGAGATCACTTCAAGATCTCTAAACATCTAGGACAATTTGGCTATTCTCTTAATAACACCAAGCTACCTGTACTATTTCCTACATATAAATTCCACAAACATAAATTCAGATGGATATCTGATGCCTCTAACTGCATCTTCAAAGATATCACCAAAGATATTACTCTCTGCCTTGATATTATTCTCACAGAATTTGAGCAAAGAATCTGCAAAAACTTCCTAAATATCCAATACAATCCCTTCTGGCTAACAAAAAATGCTACAAAAGTCACACTTAACCTTCCTCAACATATCTTCCACATCTTTACAGCTGACATTACACAATGCTATGAAAACATTCCACTTAGTGGAGATCTCGGCCTTAAGACTGTTTTAGCTAAGGTTATGAATTTAGCCTTTTCCAATGTTAAAAAAAGAAAGTATCATTTTATCTCTCTATCCAAGAAACCCAGATGGATTCAAGCATCTCACTCCATACACCCTCTACACTTCAATGAAACAAAGCTGTGCTCCTATATCTTCTAGCTGCTGAATAACTGCACTATGATTGCAGGCAGCTGCTGCTTTAACCAATGCCTTGGCATCCCTATGGGCTTCTCTTGCTCACCACTTATGTGTAACATTTACCTTGCCTTTTTTGAATACAAATGGTGTCTTAAGAACTTGAAAACTAACCATAAAATACTTCCATTATTCAATCATACTTTTAGATATATGGATGACCTGTTGAGTGTTAACAACAGAATGTTCTCTAACGAGATTGATCAAATCTACCCCCACTGCCTAAAGATTGAGCCTCCCTCCCTCCTAGATGATCCGACTGCTGTTGAGAATTTTTGCAAATCAACCCAATTTCTCAACCTTTCAATATCCCTTCATTCCCCGTCTACAGGGGGATATGACCTTAGATTTATATGGAGAAAGGTTCTTCTTAAGATTCCTCATATGGACTTTATTAAAAGAAATAGCAATAGGCCAAAGCCTCTATTTTCTCCTGTATTGGCATTCTTTACTTAATTTGTTACTCTTCATCTACCTCCTCTTTGGCCTGGGAAGAGATATCTGTGCTAATTAAAACATACTGCCGGAACGGATTTAACCATAATCAGATCATGAATACCATCATACAAGCCCTCATTTGGCATAACTGGCCTGGGCTATTGTTTCAAAAAGAGAGTCTCATCTCTCTCATTAGGTAGTAGGCCCATACACAATGGGCCTACTACCGACCCATTGTGTGTGGTGCTTGGGTTAGGGCGGGTACACACACACACACACACTTGTATAATGTTCATTAGTTATATTTGTTCAAAAAAAACTTCCAAAAGAAAAACGAACCCCCCCCCCCCCCCTTTTTTTAAGGCTCCTTCTGCCTGGACCATACTAGGTCTAAAACTTAAGAAATTGATTTTTTATATTGGACCACTACTACCGGGGGCCAAGCCCTTGATTGAATGATGATACTCTGTCGAGTGTGATCAATGTCTACTGCTCTCAAGGAGTAGTGAAAGCGGCCTTCCTCACCCTTGATTGTCGATCCCCATTGAAAGTCATAGGCATGCTGCTCAATGCTATATCTCACACTCATGGTGGAGCGTGGCCTTCCTCTCTCGATACCGCGACATTGCACACGGGCAAGACTTGCCTCCTCTTGCTATAAAAACACGTGAGGGCGCATCTCTGCCCCTCACTTAGCTATTGTGGGTGTGTTGAGTTATTTTATGAAACACCTCCTGTCTGCTTTCTACTACCAAGGAGAATGGAGCTCTCCTCGGAGGTGACTCAGGTGTTCAATCCTACCTTTGCTGAGTTTACTATTTTACTGCACTATCTATGCACATACTAAAGGTTTTAGAAGGAAGGTAGTCCTACCTTTTGCTTGTTAAAAGCACGCATACTGTGTAGGTTTTTTGGCTATGGTATTCTTGCAAAAACTGTGCAAATGATATTTTTTCAAAGGGCTTGATATGGTAAACTTAGGAATGGTGCATCCCCGCCTTGTATAAAAATTTCTCCTGACCTCGGACTGGTTGGGTCGCCTCTGTGGCTTACTGTAGGCTATGTCGATTCTTGTAAATTATTGAAGGTTCATATAGTTATGAGCTTGACTGGCTTTTTCTGCTAAAGCCTAGACATTATGGTTGGCCGTGGGACTCTAGTGCATAAAAATTGTTCGTCTATGATTGTCTGCATAAAAAAATGGGGGTGGCCTCAGTATGATGTAAAGGGCGCAGATAATTGACCGCTGCAGTACTTCACCTCCATATAAAACCTTTTGTGCATGTATGGCAATATGTGTATGTGGGTATATGGTGGTGAGTATGATGGGTGGCTTGATGGCCGTTCAGGCTACAGTTGGATATGTATTAAAATGCGGGCTGTTACTGTGTCCCGGCTGTATAAATAGTGGCTACATGGGGTGATGGCCAATGGGCCACTTGGCTCTGACTTTGGCAAAAATAAACAGTTGTTTTTTGTCGCTGTGGTTACTGGTTTTTTTTAAGGAGATAAAGGTATCTAATTATCTGACAGGTTTCGAAAACATTGGGTTCTTTTTCTGTGATTAAGTGGTTGCTTATCATAATTGGAAGCTCATATTAGGCCGGACACTCTAGACCGTGAAAACCTGGCATTTTGTGAAGGTAAGTATACAACAACTCATTCTTTTTGCTTTGGAAATAGGCTATGGTTGGTATGGCCGGACACTACTGTTCTTGAAAATCGATAATGACTTTTTGGATAAGAAGGTAAGTATATAGCCGAGGGTGTTTTGGCTTGGGTATAGCTTCCAAGCTTTTGGCAAAAAAAATGATGAGGTTCCAAAAAAAGGGGGGGAGTCTTACTACTCTCTTAACTAGTCACATTGTTGTCTTATTGGTTGTAAAAAAATGAGGTAATCACCACCATCATCTATAACCTCTGGTTAACAAAAAATGTCGGATTTTCGCATCTCTTTATCTAAAAAAGTACCTTTGGTACCATGGGTTCTACTGATTGTAAAGGTAAGTATATGGTTGCTTCTTTATGCATAGCTATTGAGCGGTGGCTCTTGGTTTTCCTTTTGATGGAATTCACCATAGTCTATAAAGTAGTATGAAAGACTGCTAACATACCAAATGAGTAAACTAACTTGTCTAAAGTAATTAAAACCTATAAGATGGACATGGATAACAACTGATATAGTCCATTGATACCTGTAAAACACATCCAAGGCTGTCTTGTTTGGATGGATGTAGGTAAGGACTCTATCTTATCTTGGATGGCTTTCTTTTCTTTGGCAAGCAACCTTTCTGTAATGAATTACTCACGGAGGAACGGGGAAGTTCTTTTACTTCTAGTCTTACTGAAAGAGGATCTCTTTCCTACAATCATTGTACCTAAATAATTCTAATACTGAGTTATTTTTGTACATATCAGTTCATTTTTTCCTTGGCCAGCTGTCTTTTGAATGTAAAAATTCAATTATGTCTTATTAGTTAAGATTTAAACAACTACACACACACACACACACACACACACACACACACACACACACACACACACACACACACACACACACACACACACACACACACACACACACACACACACACACACACACACACATACATGCTGATGTAACCTGCTGATGTGCTCTCATCTGTTGAGGTGCTATTGTTTCAAGCTTCAAATCTAGTAATTAAAGCCTTAGAACATTTATACATTGACTAGTCTCATTTGCAGGCATATACTAAATAAAATTTTAGCTATCTTATTTGCACACACATATATATGAATAATTGGAACCTACCCTTGAATCATATGCCTTTGATTTATTCTCCCTTGCCCACTAGATGACCCCCATGTGGATGGCCTTGTACTTAATTGTTTCAACTTCTCTCTCTCCTTAAAGTAGTGATCATGCTTACTCGAAACCTCACCTTGCAAAACTTAGACCCTAAAATTCTTCGAAGTTGAGGCAGTAGTTAATTCCACCCCCCTTGCTATGAGGACCTGCTTAGACTTCCTCTCTTCTATCCCTTTGGTTGTCTACCTTTTAGAGAGGTAACACATTGAAGTTCCTCCTCTTGTCCTTATATAGTTGCACGTCTTTACTCCTCCCCCCTATGCAACCAATAAACACTTCTTTCATGTATGTAAGTGTTGCACAAGCTCGTCCTCCTCAGATTTGACTCTTGCTTGTAAGGCTTGTTTATAATCTATTACCTAGTGAAGGTTATGCATCTTCTCTCTTACCAATGCATATGGATGGAATCTCTTTCAAAACATACCGTTAATCTTGTAATACTATCATCATGCTTACCCCCGAGCTTTCTTGAACCAATCAAGATGATGAGCTTAATGATTCAATTAATCACGGGGGAAGTTACCCAGTCTTTCCAAGTAGGCTTTGAGATGCTCCCACCCCACAGTTCAACTCCATAGAAGAAAGGTGTCATGAATGTGTCAAAAAGGTACTTCTTTGATAATTCTTGCTTTACACACGTTCTCAAATGCATAATACGCTCTCTTTCTAGCTTCCAAACAACCCATAGCACATTCATGTCACATGATTGGAGAGAGAGAGAGAGAGAGAGAGAGAGAGAGAGAGAGAGAGAGAGAGAGAGGTCCTTGGATAGTCCACTGGAGGGAGCAGAGGAAGCAATGGGTGGTGGTGGTAGAAGGAGGGGCAACACATGGTGGCAGTAAGCTAGCACCACCAACCACTGGTGGTGGATTAGGTGGTGGTGGCCATGGGTGGTAAGGGGCAGAAATGGGAGGTAGTGGTGGTGGGATGGAAAAAAAAGGTTTGAGAAAGTCCAAAAGAGTTTTCTTACAAAGGTGCTCCAAGTTAAGCCACAAACAACATATATGCTTCTACTTCTTGAGTCGGGATCTCTTTCAATTGAGGTTATGAGCATGTAAAGGGTTGTGGAGTACATGATGAAGATGCAAGACCTAAAGAAGTGGTTTGGGAAATGGGATGCATTACACTTGCTACATGATGCCTCAATAGACTCCCAAGTGAATGAAGATTTTCTACAACGCCAATGTACTACTGCTTGAGGGGAATCCAGTGGGTCACAATTCATACATTGCTCCGCCCATATTTTTCCCAACTACAAAATTATGTTCTTTGCTAGCATAGGAAACCGTACTCACCCTTATATGCTTGAGCCTATCCCCTTGTCAGCAACACACAGTATCACAACCATTTGGCTTAGCTCCCACTCCCTTCGATCTGAGACAAGGTGTTTGGAGAATGGAGAAGAGTCAAATGAATTGTGCACTTTATGCTCACTGCAAGTTCAAGAGTCTACCACACACTACTAGAGTGCTCACCTTTTGGTCACATCCGAACTTTCTTCCCTCAATTTTTTAGCCATGATTTAGATCTATACACTTTCCACTCCCAACCACGATGTGGGAGCTCCATTGCAACTCTCATCACCTCAATTTTGGAGCGTGAAGAATCACTCATTAGACCCATACATACTACATCACATGTAACTTTGATCCCATAGGTCATATTTGACCTCCAAGGATGATAATAAAATCTATGTATCTATGCTCTCTCTCTCTCTCTCTCTCTCTCTCTCTCATTCTCCCTCCACTCAGTCTTAAAGGAGGAATATAAGAGAGAGGAAAAGTGGAAGGGGAAAGGGAGAATGTAAAGGGAGGGAGGGAGGGAGAGGAGAGAGAGGAGAGAAGAGAGTGTAAAGGGAGAGAGGAAGAAGAGAGAGAGAGAGAGGGGGGAGAAGGAGGAGTCTAAGGAGAGAGAGAGAGAGAGAGAGAGAGAGAGAGAGAGAGAGAGAGAGAGAGAGAGAGAGAGAGAGAGAGAGAGAGAGAGAGAACTTGGAAGGGTGTAGGAAGGGAAGGGAAGGGAAGTGATGCACATGAGCTATGGGTGGAGCTTCACTCTGTGGGGATAGAGTGAGTGAGCCCCTTATTCATATGTGTATAAAGAATAAGGTACGAGTACACATGTGGGAGGCTAGATATGGTAAGTGGCCAAAATTTGGGTAGAGGTGCATGAGCCTTTACCTCAACAATCTCCCATTAAAGGAAAATATGCTGATAAGACTTGGATCCTACTAGCTAAACTACTAGTATGTACAAGGAGATATAGATGAGAGACTCTCTCAACCTATGTCCATTGGCTCACTCCATAGTTGTGCTTACATATGTATTTGCTCTAGCACCAAGTAAGTGTGCGCAACACTCCTAGAGCCTACACTCGAGTCCCACAAGTATCCGCTGATAACCTACAATGCTCCACAATGCATCATGCTAATGTCATCAGTCACATCAAATGACTAACAATGTCATCAGTCACATCAAATGACTAACAATGCCAACTACAAATGCTCCCACTGCAACTGCTATCTCGGGTCTCAACCTCAAAAGGTCTTACATGAGTGTCTTGAATGCTAACAAAATCTTGTCAACCGCCTCTACAGTATGCACAATCCCTACACCATCAAGACTAGAGACAAATGGATGTGATGAATCAGGGGTGCTCAACACTGTGACCATCCTTGCATCCATCATACCATGTTCTATCTGTCCTGGCATAACCATATCAGCATCTAGCATATCAAATAACTCCATGTTGTCAATATTTGTCTGTGTCTCTAGGGAGTAGATCCTCTCTACCTCTATCCGCACAAACTCTGACAACACCTGCTGTGTCTCACTAGAGAAATTTTGCTCTAAGTGTATATCCGCAAACACATCCTACATAGCATTGAGATAATCCACAAAAGACACATGTTTTGTCTCTCGTTGAGTACATGTCTACAAAGTCACTGAGACTGCACCGTCTTGCATATGTGACTCATTTCTCTGCTCCTTGACTAGCAAAGCATCAAAATCTATCACCACCATTGGTGACCAATCTAGTCATGAACTCAAAGATATGTCCTTCTCTACATGTCTATCCTCATACCGTGCATGCACAACGAGCAAAGTGTCACGCTCCTCATCAACAAAGTGTACTCACCTAGATTGCAAACGTCTACATGGCAATGGACTATTAGAGACTATGGCATCTCTGACACAAAGAACGTAGAGAAGTTGAAAAAGCACCACCATGGCCTTGGACTATCACAAGAAAACCTCTCCTCATCAAGTAGGACTCATTAGTCAATTGAACATGACACCCATGATCTTTGAGCTACGAGATGGAGATCAAACGCCTACGAGCATCCAACAAAAACTGGACATCATGGAACAAAAGCATACTCCCACCGGCGAAGTGCAAATGAATGTCACCCATACCATGAACACCATCCTGTCTCATAGTAAAAATGTGTTAAATGACTCCCCACGAGGAGTAAGATGGCATAAAGCACTATTGTTCAGCTGCCAATCATGAGACAAAGTCCACACATGTCTGGGTGAACCTACGGAATTAAGAGAGTCTACCACACCCGTACTCTCAACAAAAGTCAATCAAATACTCTGTTTTCTCCAACGCCTAAAAAAACGTCTCCTCATGTGCCCTGACCTGCCATAATGCAAACAAACCATATGTCTGCACCTCTGAGATCTGCCTGATACACCAACTTGTGTATCAAACGACAAACTATCACTGCAAGATGCCATAACTGAGCACAAAACGAGTCTGTAGATCAGCCCACACAAAGTGTAAATGCACTTTCCACAAGAGCATAGCCACTCAACACTATGCAAAAGGAAACTAGTTGATCAAACACTCGTCACCAGAATTAATGGAAAATATCGCATAAAGCGCATAACCCTTTGCCAAAAACCAAGCACTAAATTGTGACCATACACAAGAGAGCACAAGCAGAATGACCATCCTCATAGAAACAAGCCAAAACTTGGCTAAAACAGCTATCTAGCACCTATCACAAAGTGTGCATAAAACCTGGCTAAAACCGACAGAGTCGAGCAAAATGTCACCATAAAATGAGGAAATAAACAATGCCAAAACACTATGGCATGCTGCCAAACACAATGGCAAACAATCCAAAAAGTTCTTGATTGGAATCAATGAGTGTACAGCTCTTGCAATGTCAATACATGAGCTGTACCTACTGCACAAGACACTTGAAACCTGTAAGCTGATCATCAAGCTCAGTATCAAGGCATACAAACACTAATCTCCCACCTGCAAAGAATACCGCATGAAAAACAGTTGGAAAAAATTTGTAGAGTTTCGATAGTAAAATGGCTATCAAACCCAAATGACCAACAACTATTGCCCACTCAAAATCATGAGCAACAAAATACCCTCAAACATGCACAAAATCTATGCGAACTGTGCTCAACAAATGCTCATGATGAGACCAAAACAATCTCCAACTGAGAGTAAACCTGATACTAATAGCACACTCACACCTGAGAGCAAACCCTGTGTGGAATCCTCGACGCACAACAAACAAAATCGGACAGCAAAAATGGTATGCAGAGAACTCTAGCTGATACGAGAATCTGTTGAGAAAAGATCTTGTCACCTACTCACAAACATGTGAAAAATGTTCAAGTCCGAGAAATAAACCCTGTCAAAGATCCACAGATGCATACGTGAGTACCATAGTAGATATGTGGACACTTCAGAGACTGATGCTATATAGTCGATGTCATTGGATGGCGGGATAGGTGGATGCTGATAAACTATGTGTGTGTGTGTGTAGGAAGAACACCGGGCTGATCTCTGTGTGTGCCAAATTAGCCCCCCTTGATCTCTTCAATGATGGAGAAGGAGAATAATATTAATTTTTAACGTGTTCATTGAAAAAATCAAAGAAAATAACAAAATGTGCTAAAAAAGGAAAGTGAAAATCCAATAATTACAAAAATCCATTGAAAAACATAGCTTTATTGTTTTTTGTTGGATTTCTTTATTTTTAAGTCTCAATATCAAGAGAAATGATGAAAATAAACCAAAAAGGACTATTTTTTGATAGTATATACACTATATACACTCATCGGGGAGATATTATCAGTTAAATTTTCTTGTTATTGATTTATATGAAACTCATGCTCCTCCTTATGTGGGGCATAGAGGACTTTAGTCTACCCTAAAAGGGATTGAAACATATTTCTATTGGCCTACCATGAAAGAAAACATACAAGAGTATGTTTATAAATGTGTGGTATACCAAAAGACAAAGTTTGCTAGAGGGAAGCAACCTGGATTGCTTCAACCCTTGCCAATCCCTAATTCACCATGGGAGAGCATATCCATGCCTAAGTCTATCCATGGGAATACGGGACTATGGATGATAGTAGACAGGTTCAGTAAACAAGCTCATTTTATACCTGTCAAAAAGACTATCAAATCCCATCAAATGGAAACCCTCTGCATATCACAAATCTTCAAGTACCATGGCTTGCAAATGTCCATTGTGTTGGATAGAGATCCTAGAATGACCAATAATTTTTGGAAGGGTCTCTTTGAGAATTTGGGAACAAGACTAAACTTCTCTTCGGCCTAACATCCGCAAACGGATGGCCAAAGTGAAATAGCTAACCTAACAATTCTTGATATACTAAAAGCCTATGTAACGGAAGTAGATCAAAGATCCCAATGGGAGAAGTACTTACCCTTAGTGGAGTATGCCTACAATAACACTGTACATACTTCCACAAGAAAAGCACCTTTCAAGGTAATTGAGGGAAGATCAAAAAGTCCCCTGCTACTTAAGGTACACGGGAAGATCTTTGCTACAGATGAGTATAGCCGAGAACTACAAGAATATTTCTAAAAGATTAAGGATGCTATCTCTATCTCACAGCAAAGGCAAAAGGCTGCTGCTGATAAGCAGAGTAGAGCCCAAGCCTTTAAAGAAAATGAGTGGGTCTTACTTAAATTTCCCAAGGCTTGAATAAGGCACACCACGGGCAAGAATCCTATGGGACACCAAAAATACTATGCTAAGTTAGCAAAAAGGTATTATGGTTCCTTCCAGATTCTTAGACCAATCAATGAGATGGCCTATCAACTCAAGTTGGCCAGCCATTGGCTCATACACAATGCTTTTCATGTGAGCCTACTAAAGCCTTACAAAGGAGAGCCACCTCAAGAACCAACTATTGAAGACCCACCGGAGATCGAGGACCAAGAAGAGGTGCTGTAGCCCGAGTCCATTCTCCAACATGAAGACAAGGGATTAAGCGGCGGTAAGACTATCTGACGATATCTCATTAAGTTTAAGAATTATCCTTTTGAAGATTCTAGATGGATGCAAGGCATACAATTAAAGGATAACCTAAACCTTGTCAATGCTTACAATGCTTCCCTAGAGTAAGCAAATGTACAAATGTTTAAAATGAACAAACTTTTTGTCTTATAAGACTCTCTTTTTCTTTATTGTGCACGAATGTGAAGTAGTATCCATGTTTAGAATCAAGTTTGCGGAGATGACATCTCCCAAACACCAAGTAGAGATTGTCACTCTACCATGGAAGATTGATAGGACTAATGTGCAGACATGCTTACGGCAGCTTAGGATCTCAAGCGCCAAATGGATTAGTCATCCATTTTGGAACGATGTCGTAGGGTAAGATAGGGATCCTCTACCCGCTAGAAAAAGGACTAATAATTAGGCTTTATCTTCTCTACCCCATAGTCGAGGACGACTATGATTTCAAGAGAGAGGTAATGTCATAATAACTAATATCTAATTCTCCTAAGTGATTTTCTCATGTTAAACTGATCATTTAATGTGGGAAAGTGCCAAGGGAGAAAAAGCTAGAATATTGGTTAAGCTGGAAGATCGGTCACAGTAGGGACCCAAAGGAGGGAAAATAGGGATCCAAAGGGGGGGGCATATGCAAAAGAGCAATGTGCTACAATGGGATCCAAAGAACTTAGGGTTCAGCCCATTAAGACTTCCAAAATGCTAAGGTTCCAAAATTCAAAGGTAAGTCCAAATCAAGCTTAGTGGAATTGGATGCTTTGTGAGTGTACAAAATGTCTTCAAGTGGTCCTAGATTGATGGGGGTGAGCCCTTTTAGTAGGGGATGAGAGAGAAACACACACACACTCACTCATGCAAGCCCCTTTATAGAAAGGGAATAAGGGACACATGTCAGCTCCCTAGCCTAGTTGCCCCCAAGGTGCACTCAAATCCTATTGGATGGCCATAGAGGTGGACCAATGAGAATTAGGCTAGAGTATTTTTAGTTTAATTCATTTTAAAACACTTGATAAAAGAACCAATAAGAATTAAGCTCTCTAGAAGACTATTGGACAGTCTCCCAAGGGGTTTAATGAGCATTCAACAGCCCAATGGCTTGCCTGCTTCCTATTGGCTAGAAGACAAAGGGGTCCAATGAGAGTTTAGTTGCATTATTTAATTACCTAAAACTCTCAAAATGGGGGTAAAGGGGGACACATGTCACAAGGCTATCACTTATGCCTCTTAATTCCTATTGGCTAAGCTTGGAAAGGTCCAATGGTAAGCCACCAGGAGGAATTAGCAGGAGGGGTCGACCAAGATGAGAGAGGGGGCTGATTTGAAAAAGGATTATAAATTACACACTCACACAAGCTCATGTGTGAAGCAATAAGACTCTCTCTCTCTCTCTCTCCTTCTCAAGCTTTAATGGAAAGTTCATCATCTACTCCAAGCTTGTGAGAAGGGAGGCCTACACCAACAACTCTTGGCTTTGTGATGCAAATCCAACCAAGAGCCAAGCTTCAATGCATGCTCATCTCCTCTACCATGCTAATTACTAAGCTATGCTAAGCTTTTATGAGTGAGAGGAGATATATTTCTTTCTCTTTCTTGTAAGACTATTCCTTCTTCCTCTCAATCTACTCTCATACCCCACTAGCTCTCACCATCTTCGAAGGTGTGTGAGGTCTTGGGTCTGAGACCGTGAGGGAATTGATGTTGTGTTTTATAAGTGTTTTGCTTAGTTCTTGAAGCTTCCATCTTCATTGCACTAGCTAGTTATTGAAGGAACACAAAGAATTGTATTGTAAAATGTCTTCCTTGATGGGGGAAACCTATAATACAAAGCCTTTTGGAGGGGGGACCGGATCCATATAAATCCGGTCCTTAACTGTTGTTTATAGCTTAATTTCTCTCTCTTTGGAAGTATTGTTCATGCCTATCTAACTAGGTGTTATGCTTTTTGTTGCTCTCTCCACCCAAGCCCTCTTGTTATGCTCATTAGGAACCTATTCTAATGAAATGCTCACTATGTACATGTTATTTTCCACTACACACAAGTTACTAGGCCATTAAATGTTACAAGACTAGACTTGGATGATGATTTGTGATCACAACAAAGTGGAGCTCTCGGGGTGTTCACCATTCAATACCCCCATATTTAACGTGTGTTCGTGGGGTATTAAAAAACCCCTCTTTTAACATGTCTAAATGAATAAGATGACCCCTTATTTTAGAAAAATTTCCCAAAATTTAATATAAAAACCCCTTATTTTAATGCATCTCTATACCAAAGTACTAATAAGGAGAGATGAACTCATGCCCAATATATCATTGTGGCTACAAATTTTCTCACAAAATGGGCTGAAGCTAAGGCCACACAAAAAGTAGATGCAAGGACCACTGCACAATTTCTATATGAAAATATCTTTGTTAGATATAGTCTACCCATAGAAATTGTCAGTGATCGTGGCACACATTTCATTAATGAAGTTACTGAAAATATTTTTAGACAAATTCATGGTAGTTCATAGGAAGTTTGCTCCATACCATCGACATGCTAATGGACAGGGTGAAGCTACAAATAAGACTCTATGTACTATTTTGACTAAAATAGTATCAGATTCAAGAGCAGATTGGGACCAACAGTTACACTCTACACTATGGGCTTACAGGGTAGCCTACAAAACATCTATTGGGAACAACACCGTACAACATGGTGCTTGGTCTTAATGCAATCTTGCCTATGGATTTCTTGTTCCCAACACTAAGAGTAGTAGCTAAACAAATCGAGCATTCAATCAAGGCAATGGGATGGACGGTGATACATGTGCAGAGTGATCAATATATCTATCATTATAAGTTTTATGTGGTAGAAAATAAGCCAATGCAACATCCATTATTGCTTGGATAGCCATGGGAAAGAAAGTACAATATACAGATTGATTTGAAGCTCTGATACAATCAACATTCAACATGCGAAAGAAAACCAAGTGGTTCCATTTGCGGCAAAACAAGAAAACAAACCATTGGTGATAGATTTAAAAGCTAAGGGCAAAAAATCCTTCCTTACAACAGATCAGCAATGGATTCCAAAGAGAAAAACAAAGGAGATTACTATTGCAGAGCCGAGCACTGAGAATATTCAAACGAATCTATCCAGCAAACCCACCAGGCAACATCCACCACTGCAATCACAAATAGCACCTAAGCAAGTCTGGGTTAAGAAGGCAGAGGTTGGACAGTTTAAGCACACCAAGCTTACAGTTACCTCAATAACAACAAATGGTAAACCCTAGAAATAAACCTAACAATAAAATCAAATATGGGTACCAAAGAAGTTGATTGTTGCACAAGGTAATCAAGCACAAATCTAGATTCCAAAACGACACAACAAGAAACTCCCTTCAGTACAAACCCCTCAGGTCCAACACCAAAGCCATCTGCCCAAAGAAAAAATGTGAAGTAGATTTGGGTACCCAAGAAATTAGAGCCAACTTCAAAAAGACCCAACTCAGTTTTGGATACTTAAACAAAGGCCAACAAAAAGGACATATGTGGATCTTGGATTCAATCAAGACTGTCAACAAAAGCGGCAACATGGACCAAGAATACAAAAGCAACCTGTTGTCAGTTAAACAATGAGAAACCCAATTAGAACAATTATTATTTCAATACTCTCCTATTGATACTAATTTAATATGAAACCTCAACATCAAATGCCAATAAGCCCACTGCTTATACCCTCGTCTCGCACAATATTAATTTTTTCCATGCATTGACTGCGTACGCATATAGGGCCGCATTACATGGCCTACATTAGCACAGATTGATACCCTTGCACAACAAAAACCCTAGGACAATACACCATCGTTTGGGAGGACTCCGACTCGGAGGGTGGGAGGCATTCTCAATGCCAACCCGACAGACTAAGAAAGTACTAAAAGGGCATTGTTTTTTATGTTTTTGGGTTTTGTTGTGTTTGATTGCAATTTTATCCAAGTATATACACCCTCATGTAATGTGATTCTACAGAGATATAAGGACAAACGCAAAAAATGAGCCTCTAGGGGTGTGTGTGTGTGTCTAAATGTAAAAATAGCAATTTTTATGAAAAAAATGAGAAAAACAGAGCAATTCGGCCAAAAACATTATAAATGATTATACATAGTGGTTCATTGTGTTTTTTTTTAAAATTGGTATTTTTTGGGTTAATTTAGTTATTTTTCTTTTATTTTTGCTAATTATATGGAGAATTTTTTTTAAAAAAAATCAAGTGAGATGGAGATGGAATGACAAAAGAAAAATACAACAGTGATCAAAAAGTCAAGGGAAACATGTGGTGAAGTCAGGGTGAAATTATGGAAAAAGTTGTGTAAAGCCAGATCCGATCAGTTTTTGGACGAAATGACAAATTTTTTGAAAATGGAAAAAACGGTGTCCAAATGGAGAAGTTTTTGAGCTTAAAGTGCATTTCACAATGACATAGGAGCACATGTCAAATTTTGTGGCAAGTGGCCCAGAAACCCTGTTATAAGATATTTTGGGCCTCACTTACTACCTCATTTTCACTATTCACAGTTAGAGAGAGCTTGAGAGACCTAGAGCCCGCGGATCTTCTATGGATTTGTACGACGTGCACAAGGCACCGACCGGCGCTAGACATGAGAGGTAGGTTCATTACCATATACTCTTCTTGTTCTATGCTAACTTCAACGCGAAAAATCTACGAAAGCAACAATGTGGCATCACAGGGAAGAGACCAAAACGGCATTTTAACTCAACAACCGCTAACCCAATAGCTACAAGACTTGATAGGGGGTTAACCCTAAGCTAGATAAGCAAGTCTATGTCCTCATATGTTGGTTTAGGTAAGCCAAAAAAACCTTATCTTCCCGGAGCCTGCAGAAGTCAATCTGGAACAAGTCGTCAGATTGGAACCAAACTTCATGAGTAGGCACTCCTTGAGGTTATCTACAAGCCCATGTAATTGCCTCCATGGTCAAACTACCAGAAGTAGGTGAAAACATCAAGCTTGGCTTCGGACACGCAAAGCGTCATTTGGCTCCCACGGCCAAACGGTGTGTCCTTTTGCCACCAAATGTCACGGGCATCATCGACATACCATCAACAACCAAAACATATGATCAAACATCAAGGAAAATCATCGCCGACCATTTCCTCACAAAAAGATGCAATTTGAACGACAAATCACAAAAAATGGTATCTGTAAGGCCAAACGCTACACCAAAGCCATGGAAAGGTGCCCTACTACATGTACAAGCTTTGGGTTATCAAGCTCAAGAAGAATCATCGCAGAAAGTCATCCCCAATTATCCATTTCGGAGCGTGAAATGCCAAAAAGGAAGTTTTTATGCTAAATATTTGACTTTTTAAGTTGAAAACTAGCAATTAGGGCCTAGGGCACTAGCACATTTTTTCCCCATGCATCAAGACCTAATTTTTGCAATCTAGACATCATACGCATGTGATGTTTGGCTGACACTTTTATACATGAAGAATGTATTTTTTCGACACCAGCCTATTCACTAGCATCATACAGCTCACCTACCAAGTCTCACGCAAATTGGACCACATCAAGCCGCCATTTAGCCAAAAACCGCTAAGTTGGAGTCCTCGGGAAAAATATGGACCTATCCATAGAAAAAAGACTCCAAACTCAGAGAAACTTGACACAAAGCATGCACATAACATATACCTCATACCCCAATGCTCAAATATCCATTTTACAAGATTAGATATCATATGTGTATGATGTCTAGACCTTTCATAGAGGGGTTCTGTCAACATTTTGGGTATCCAGATTTGTATATCATGGCACACATAGCCTCTACACCAAGTTTGGGCACCATTGGGCATGTTTTGATCATCATACTCCTCATTTTTCTAATCAAAGAGTCGAAAACACCTTCTATGGCCTTGGGCACATGAACACTTGTTTAAATTCATATTTGCACACATTAGAGTAATGTACACATGATAAGCAAGCTATATATCAAGTTTGAGCCAAAAAAGCCAACCTAGACATCATATACATATGATGTTTAGACCCCTTAAATTGACATGCTGCTGTGTTTTTGACAAACCCAAACACTTTTACCACATCATTATTAGCTTCCCAGCAAATTTTCATCACATTTGGATATCATTTGACCTATATTTACCCACAAGGCAAAAATCTAGATGAACAAACCCCATTCGTGGTTTTTGACATCTATTTTCAAGCTCAATTTCAAATCTGAGGCTATACACACCATGCAAATACTATGAACATCTTATCCCATAAGTTTCAAGCAATTTTGCATTAGCAGACATCATATGCATATGATGTCTATTCACTCATACAAATGCCAAAATCAACATTTTTCATCATAAGCATCTTCACCACATAGTATAAAAGCCATATGTTTACTTTGGATGAGTTTGAGCAAGCATGTGACCACTTGGACCGCAAACTCAAAAAATCTTGTTCTAAGACACAATCTATGGCTCCAACCACATGAATCCTCCTCTAAATCAAAATATAAGATTATCAGAGAGTCACCCATCACCTGGGGATTCTATAGGTCAAATTTGGGCCAAAAATCTTAAAAGAGAGACTTAGCTTGGTATTGACTAAAGCGGTGAGTTCAGGAAGGAAAGACTGGGAAATGAATCTCCATGCTGCTCTATGGGCTTATCGAGTTTCATTCAAAACAGCTTTAAATGCTACACCCTTTAACCTTGTTTATGGTTCTTGATGCCATATTGCCAATAGAGTTTCTATTGCCGACACTAAGAGTAGCTAAGAATTTTGAGTGGACAAGACATGAATTGTCAGAGACACTTGAAGATTTAGAGAAGCTAGATGAGCAAAGGCTAACTGCAGTAGCTCATATCTATGCACAAAAGCAAAAAAAAAAAAAGTTTTTTGATTCCCATCTAATTACAAAAATCTTCAAAAAAGGGGACTTAGTTTTAGTCTATTCCCTTAAGCAACACATTCCCAAGTTTAAGGAAAAGAAAAACAAACCGTTTATCAATAAAGATGTATCTCCAAGTGGAGCAGCTAAGTTGTCCACCCTAGATGGTGAACCAATGGCTAATTGGATTAGTGGATGTCGTTTAAAGAAGTACAATTTGCCACTAACCAATGAATTGCTAGAAAGAATGCATGCAGCCAAGCAAAGAAAGATAAAACGACAACAGGTTATTGATGAAGCGCAGGAAGAAGCTCGGCTTCGAGTACTCAAAAGGAAAGCTGCTCTCAAGGATCAACAAATACCTATTCCCATCAACACTCTAGAAATAGATGAAGACAATGGAGAATTGCAAAAGGATGCAATGTCAACAGATGAGGAGTGGTTAGATGGAATGGACCTTCGCATCAAAGTACAACTCAACAATCATAGCACAAATGCATTGGTCGACAGAGGAGCTCGACTAAATGCAGTCAATTATTCCACATACAAGAAAGCAACAAGTCAGTCTTTGACAACAGGAATAGTGACTATCAAAGGATGCAACAAGAACCCAACACCAACATTGGGAGTAATCAACTTGAATGTGATAGTACATGGATGTTCATGTCCTCATCAGTTTGTATGCTTACCAGATGAACACATGAATGAGACAATGATTCTTGGAATCTCATAGATGAGGACGTACGAGGTAGTACCAGATTGGGATAGGAATCAGATCAAGCTATGACCTAAAGGCGGACAACTCATTGTTCCAATTGCACCAAGCAAGGAGGATTGGAAAGAAAGTAATCAACAGAGCAAACTACAAAGCAATCAATCTTCTCCATCCTATCAACAAGCAAAGGCTACAAGTAGCATGAGGGGAGTCAGGAAAATTTGGGTACCAAAAGCACAGCTTAAGAACAAGCCGATTCAAATGTGGGTGCCCAAAACATCATCGACAATACCATAGATGGTTCCAAGGTTCAAAACACAAAGAGGAGCACCTCCAAACAAGGAACCTAACACGAAATGGATTTGGAACAAAAAGGAGCACTTTTCTTCTCTGCAAACCGTAAAACCAATCAAGCAATGGAGAGTTAAGTCTCAGAAAACTCAACCACATCATTCTAACCAAGACAAACCAAGATATCAATGGTGGGTAAAAGCTCAACAATAGTCATTATTGATGCCAAAAGCTCATGAAATCAGCGTGCTAAAGCATCCTGATGGTACAATCAAGCAAAGAGCACACAAGCTACTGGATTTGCTCTTTGGAAGACAACATCAGAAAGCCTCGACATTAGAAACCCTTGAGTTAATTACTCAAGACCCAACTCTTGCACATCATATTGGTTTGAACTGCATTGATCTTCAAAGCATGGTAGAGCCAACTAAGGCTATGCATAGACACGATTTTTTATCTCATGCACACAGTCGTCTTGGAGTACGCCATCTAGGAGGTGTGGAAGGGCACTAAGTAATTAAGGGCAATGTTTGAAGAGGGAGGAAAAAGTTTGATGTTAAAGTGTGATTTTTTGAAAAATTACCTAATAATGCTCTTATAATTCATCTCAACAAGGAAAATTTAACTGATAATATCTCCCCGATGAGTGTAAATAGTCTATATACTATCAAAAAATCATAAAAAATAGTCCTTTTTGGTTATTTTTTTGTGACTTTTCTTGATATTGTGACCTAAAAATGGAGAAATCTATTAAAAAAAATAAAGCCGTGTTTTTTATTGGATTTTCTTAATTATTGGATTTTCACTTTGCTTGGTTGGATAATAGATTTTATGACAATTGGAGCTAAAAAGTGCAAAACGATGGTTTGAGGCACCTCAAGCACCTTAGTCATCAAGCACCTCAAGCACCTTAAGATTGGGCCAGGTTCCCACCTCAAACTCAACCCTAGCTTACCTAAGATCAAAGGACTTTCACACTAACTATTGGAGGTCTTCAATGAAGCTAACCCTAAGGTCTTTATGCTCCATTGGTTAGCCTTGCTCTTTGACAGACCATCTCTCATTTGGGCCCCTTTACCATTGGCCTCGTGTTGAGATAGATCTATAAGCACATGTCTATATCTTAACCCTTGTTCCTGTTTATTCTCCCACATTAAATGATCAGTTTGATATGATAAAATCATTTGGGTTGGTTAGATATTAGATTTTATGACATTACCTCTCACTTGAAATCATAGTCGTCCTCGACTATGAGGTAGAAGAGATAAAGCCTTAGTCATTAGTCAATCTTACGTAGCGGGTAGAGGATCCCTTTTTACTCCACGATATCTTTCCAAGATGGATGACCAATCCATTTGGTGCTTAGGAGACATAGTTGCCACAAGCATGTCTACTCTTTAGTCAATTTCATTCTCCCAAAGTCGAGTGACAAATTCTACTTGGTGTTTGAGGGACGTCGTCATTAAAACATGATTCTAAGCATGCAAACTATTTAAATTTGTGCACAATTAAAAATGAGAACTAGTCTTATAAGACAAAAACATGGGTCATTTAAAAGAAATTTGTACATTTGCTTACTCTAATGTAGCATTGTAAGCATTGACAAGGTTCATACTATCCTTAAGCTATATTCCTTGCATCCATCTAGCATCTTCAAAAGGATAATTTTTGAACTTAATAAGATACCGTCGGATAATCTTACCATGACGTAGTACTTTGTCTTCATGCCGAAGAATAGCTTTGGGTTGTAGCAACTCTTCTTGCTCTTAAACTTCGGGAGGGTCTTCAATAATTGGTTCACTTGGTGGCTCTCCTTTGTAGGGCTTGAGTAGGTTCACATGAAAAGCATTGTGTATGATCCAATGGTTGGGCAACTTGAGTTAGTAATCCCTCTCATTAATAGGTTTCAAGATTTGGAAAGGACCATAGTAACTTTTTGCTAGCTTAGCATAATACTTTTGATGGCCCGTAGGATTTTTTTTCGTCGTTTGTCTTAATCGAGCCTTAAAAAACTTAAGTAAGACCCAATCATTTTCTTAGAATGTTAAGGCCCTTTTGTGCTTGTCAGCATTCTGCCTTTGTTGAGAGATGGATATAACATCCTTAATCTTTTGAAAAGATTCTTGGAGGTCACGGCTATACTCATCGGCAACAAAGATCTTCCCATGTACTTTGAGTAGCAAGGGACTTTTAGGTCTTCCCTCAATGATCTCAAAAGGTGATTTTCACGTAGAAGTATGTACATTATTATTGTAGGCATAGTCTACAAGAGGTAAGTACTTTCCCATTGTGAGTGCTGATCTACTTCTGTAACATAAGTCTTTAGTAGATCTAGTATTGTAAGATTGGCTATCTCAGTTCGGCTATCCGTTTGTGGGTGATAGGCCGAAGAGAAATTCAATCTTGTTCCTAGATTTTCAAAGAGACCTTTCCAGAAGTTACTGATCATTCTAGGATCTCTATCTTACACGATGGATGTTGGTAATCCATGGTGTTGAAAATGTGAGATATGAAGAGAGTTGCCATTTGGTGTGCCTTAATAGTCTTTTTGATAGGAATAAAGTGTGCTTGCTTGGTAAACATGTCGACTATTGTCCATATTCCCGTATTCTCATGGATAGACTTGGGCAATCCAAAGATGAAATCCATGGATATACTCTCCCATGGTGAATTTGGAATAGGCATGGCTGGAGAAATCCAGGTTTCTTTTCTCTATCATACTTGGTCTTTTGGCATACTACACATTTTGAAACATACTCTTGTATGTCCTTTTTTATGGTAGGCCAATAGAAATACGTGTCTACTCCTCGGAGAGTAGGTTGAATGGGATTCATACATAACTTTCTCACGAAGGGAATGGGTAACACATAGCCTATTGCCATGTAGAAGATAACCATCCTGAAAGGTGAATGGTTCCTCTTTCTTCCCCAAAGCAAGGGCTGACATTATGTCTCTAAAGTCAGGGTCAGTAGCATACTCATCTATCACAGAGAATAGATCATTGTGAGTAACTTTTGGTCGTCGTGAAAGTGCATCGGCCACTTGATTGTGCTTACCAACAATGTGAGCAATATGGAAATTAAAATGCAAAAGAAAATTTACCCACCTCATTTGTTTGCCGAAAAGCTTGGTTTGCGTCATGAAATACTTGAGACTTTGGTGGTCGGTTTGTAGAATAAATGGAGTCCCCAATAAGTAGTGCTTCCATGTGTCTAGGCCATGTAGAACAGCTAAAATCTCTTTCTCATAAATTCCCAAGAGTCGTTCATCGATATTGAACCTTCGGCTCTCATATGCTATGGCATGCCCTTCTTGAAGCAAAATTGCTCCAAGGCAATCACCACAAGCATCCATTGGAACTCAAATGGCTTTGAGAGATCCGGAAACATGAGGACTGGTTGGCAGGTAAGCTTTTTTTTTGAGCTTATCAAAAGCATTTTTCTCCTTAGCAGTCCATACATACTTAACGTTCTTCTTAGTTAAGTCATGTAGTGGTCCTGCTATTTGAGAGAATTTTGCTATGAAGCGTCTATAGTATGCGCACATATCAATAAAGCTTCTTGGCTCATGTAGATTCCTTGGATTAGGCCATGCTTTTATTCCTCTAACTTCAGTGGATCCATACGGATACCATCTTGAGAGATAATATGACTAGGTATTGAATCTCTTGAAGGAAAAATTCGCTTTTCTTTTGGTTGAGAAAAAGCTTACTCTCCCTCAATGCTTGAAAAATCATGTGGAGATGTTGCTTATGTTCCTCCAAAGACTTGGAGTAGATGATGATATCATCAAAGAACACCCCAATGAATTTTTGGTAAGGTCTAAAATTTTCTCCATTACATGATTGAACGTAGCTAGCACATTAGTCAAGCCAAAAGGCATGACTAAATATTCATACAGAACAAATGTTGTGTGAAACGCGGTCTTTAGGATATCTTTATCCATTATCCTTATTTGATAATAGCCACTTTTAAGGTCAATCCTATTGAAGTAGGTAGAGCCTTGATAGTGATATGGTTTAGTGCTCAATAGTCCACACACACATACAATATGTACCATCTTTCTTTTTCACTAAAAGGACTGGAGAACAAAAGGGAGAGAAACTAGGCCTCACCATCCCTTTTTCTACCAATTCCTATACTTGCCTCATGATCTCCTCTTGTTGAGCTTGTGAGACTCGATAAGGAGGCTTGTTAGGCGGTGAGCTTTCTAGAAGGAGCTCAATGTGATGGTCATCATCCCTCATTTTGGACGTAAGTCCATAGGGATATCATCGATGAACACATCTTGGAATCCTTTTAGAAAATTAGACAAGTCTAACTCTTCTTGATTACCACCATTACATTTGATGAAACATTAAGATCTTTTAGAGACTCTTTAACAAAAATCATGTATGCAAAAATTGAGCTCTTCGTTGATTTATCAAAAGCAGGAGGATTTACAAGTGGAATAGTGCGACCACGCTCACTAGCATCTATATACATGTTCTTTCCCCTGTAGGTGAAGTAGATTCTCCTTTTAGGAAACTTCATAGTGGTAGCCATGTAATCAAACCATGGTGCCCCTAGGATAACATCCTCATGTTGGAGAGGAGAGATGAAAAAGTCTTCTTTGTCGACATAGTTTTGGACATGAAGCTTGAACTTCCCAATCAAGGGAGTAATGGAGGCTTGCTGTCCCTTGAAAGCTGTGTCAACCGTTACAATATCTCCCATATTGAAAGCTTGAATGCCCAACTTGTGGCCAACTCCATTGATATGAAGTTGTGAGTAGAGCTAGGGTCAAACAAGATGAAGGCATCATGCTCTTTTACCCTCCCCCAAGCATAGAAAAGTGACGATCCTTTGCAATGAGCATTCTCTTTTGGAGCTTCGATGGTGGAAGCCATAGGAGTCTCATTGAAAGCATTCTTCTTGGGGCAAGAACGATAGCCATGTCCTTGCTCCCCACACTTGAAACACTTATGGTCCTTGCAAAAAGCTTCTAGCTCTTCATGATAGAGTTTGTTTTTGCCTTTGTAAACTCCCTTCTCCTTGGACCGATTGTTGTTGTTGTTGGAAGTGTCTTGGGAAGAATTTTGAGCATTGGTTTTCCCCTTTGCATCATTTTTTTCTTTGTTTTCCATGGGCGTGAAGCAAACATGGTGTGATGGATTAATTCGGTGATAGAACCAGGCCGTTGAGAGTTGATATATTCAGCCATCTCTTCAGGTAATCCCGCACATAATTGTTTCTTTTGCTTGACAAAGTCTATCTTTTGAAAGAGAGTAGCCTTGAGATGTAAATCCCAAAACTTGTCTACATACTTGTGGATAGACTCATGAGAGAGAAGCTTCAAGCTGTGCCATTTGGTGAGCACTTTGTCCTTTGCATCGCTTGCAAGGAATTGCTTCATGATGGAAACTCGTAGAGTTTTCCATGTCTTTGGGGCTTTTCCCTTGCCACAAAGGCTAGCCCACCATTGACGAGCTGATTTTTGGAAGTGCATAGCTATATGGTGTAGGTTGGAGGACTCTGTGAAACCCTCGTCTCCAAAGGCTGCATCAAATTGCTAGATGAAGGCCAACACTTTGTTGGTAGCACCAAAGGTGCCATCATAGGTGAGAAAATAGATACTCTTTCCTCCCTCTTTGAGCTTCTTTAGCTTTTTTTACCTTCGCCATGTAGGGTAGGATTTATGATGTCCTCCCCTCTTGTATTCTCTAGGAGAATAGACATAGCTTTTGTCGGAAGAGGAGGAAGGTGAATAAGAAGGAGAAGAGGGTGACCTATTTCTAGCCCTTTTCTTCCTTTGTTTCCTCTCTTCCCTTTCAGAATGACGAGGAGAAGGACTGTGTGTTGATATTTTCCTCTTGGGAGGAGTTGGCGTCTAGAGCGCCGTCTTCATGGAGCCACATCTTCATAGGAACTTAAAAATCATTGCTTTCTTGCTATTTGGATTTCTCCTCTTGTATGGCAGAAAGTCTTCTTTTGGGGGTCTCTTCAAGAGGCCTCCTAAGCTCTCTCTCCTCCTGGAGAGGAAGGGAAATCCCATAAGCACAAAGTTGTTGAGTAACTTCGGCTTGCAAAGAAGCGTTGCCCATAGCTTGTTGCAACCTAGTAACAAGATAATTGACAAACATGGGGGCATCATCATTAACACCTTCATGTGCAAAATCAAAGCTATCAACGTTCATTCTACTCTCTTGGTTATTATCAGCCATGCTAACAAAATTTATGTACGTACTTAGTGTATGCTTTGGAAATTCAAAAATTTAGTTGCCACTCCTCTTAGCTTTTGAAAATCGATTCTTAAGTATCTACACCCACGGGTCGAACTGGTTAATTATAGAGAGTAGTGGAGTAGGTCTAACATAGCAGAGTTGCTGAGGGCTAGCTCCTTTCGGACTTCTTATGGCTCAATAATGGTAAAGCCGTAGGCAAGTCTAAAAAGATTCCATTATTAAGTCCAAAGCTCTCGAGGTGTCCACCATATCCCACATAGTGGGCTCAACAAAACCGATAATAGATCCCAGTTCCACTTACCCTAATATAAATTAACAAGATAAACCATTTATAGGCTACTTAAGGACCTCTCTTCTTAAGCAAGAAAAGAGAAACCAAATTCTCTGATACCAATGTAATGGAATTGGCCTATTAACTTGAGAGTAACAGAAATTAGAGAGAGTACTTTTGTGAAACTACTTTGTGAGCATAGCGGGTGGACATAATTGATGGTAGCAACATAAACATAGTATTTAGTTAACTTGGCATGAACAATACTTTTGCAAGAGAGAGGATTTTGAGAAGATGACAACAATTGAGGACCGGATTTATGTAGAGCTGGTCCCCCCTCCAATAGGCATTTGTATTATGATTTCTCCCATCAAGAGAGACTTGTTACAATACAATCTTTGTGTTCCTTGTGACCTAGGTGATGCAATGAAGATGGAAATATTCATGCATCACAAGCATAACATAAACTTTGTGAAAAGCTTTAACTATCCCAAGCCTCAGTCCCAAGACCTCAAACACCTTCGAAGGTGGAGAGAGCTAGCAGGGAATGAGGGTAGGGAAGAGGAAGAAGAAACATTTCATAGGAAAAAGAATTAGTTCCTCACTTATCATCACACTTCTTGCTAGCATACATAATAGCATGTAATGAAGATGGAGAAGATGGAAAGCTTAAGCATTGAAGCATGGCTCTTGGTTGGATTTGCATTCCATAGCCAAGAGTGTTGGTGTAGGGTCTCAACTTCTCTACTTTCTTGGAGAAGGAGAGGGAGCTCTTGCACTTTGCACTACACACAATGAGACTGTGTGTGAGTGTGTGCGCGCGTCTATCACACATGTCCATGCAAGGAACTTGCCGATACACTGTGTGCGAGCCACAAATGGCTCCAAGCACACAACAAGCCTAAACTAATAAGCTCAAGATGGCGATGGTGTGTCACTCACCGCTCTATGCTTGCTATCATGGAGGATTCCTCGCCACGAAGAAGAGGGAGACGCCGCTACGCCGTGCTCAACCGCCTTGCCGCCGTCATGCCGCCGCAATTCTCGATCCACTCTCTCTCTCTCTCTCTCATGCACACACACACACACACACACACAGAAGGAGATGAAGAACAAGAAGATGGAGATAAAGCAAGAGCACTCTTCAATTGCACAAATGAAAGAATGAGTGAATTTTAGGTTTAGTTGACTTTTATATGAGCTCGCCCCATTCACATTTGGGCACCCATGCTTAGCCAACTAATCCCTTGAATGTTCCAGTTAGAGTGCACCTCTCATCGGCGATCACTCTTACCCTTTTCCTACTGGACCGACAAGCTCGATACGTGACTCTACCAAATAAATAATACGGCGTCTGTCTTAGGTGATAGGAATGTGCGTGAGGGTTAACATGCCCCCCTTCTTGATGTAGATTCCGTCCTCCTCGGAAGCTATTGAGTTGAAGCTCGTTCGTCGAGGTGGAGGAGCATTTGAGATGAATGTCCTTAGCTTTCTTCCGCCACTAGAAAATCAAACAACATTGGCACAGTAATTGCATTCTCATATACAATTAAAAAGCATATGGAGTTTTAGGTAGACAAATTGATTGGTAGCATAATTCTAAACCATTTGTTAGCAATAAACATTAAGTTGCAATATATCAAACACATAAACAGTTGAGAAGGTAAAAAACTAAACAAGTTTGGGGTCGCTAATTCAACGATCGAAAGGCACTAAAGATCGACTATTAATACCATGGGTAAGCTTCTTAAATTTTTTATGGTCAATTAAGTTGTTTAATCGCGAGAGCCAAGTATTTCATGTTCGAGGGCTGACTAGAGGCTATACCTAGAAGACCTTGTAGTTAAGCTACGATAAAAGAAATTGCTCATGAAATCATAGCGTGACTTATTTACTTTTCTTTGACTCCCCAAAATCTTTTCACAGTGATTCAATTTTGATGTGTGTGCTTATTTTGTATGCCTTGGGTTTTTTGCTTTTCAAGGAAAAGCGCCCACACTGGGAACCTCTAGGGCTCTAGTACCATAGGCGATACATGTGAGTGAAGTACCCAATCAAACTGAGATTTCTCTTCCAGCTTAAGATTTTACATTGTGGCACTTTGATTTTTTGTTTGTTCATTTTCAACATTTTAATTTTGTAACTTTGGGGGGTCATATAACATTGTTACCCTCCCCAGGCTCATCACACTAGTAAACTCCCTTTATAATACTTAAGCTAAAGGTCAATAGGGACTAAGCCCACTAGAAAGCCCTAGTACATTTCACACAATGCTGCCTAAATCGGATTAAGAACCTAAGTAACCATTGATAATTAGGAAAGCATTCCCCATGGTATGAAGAGAAGATCTCTAACGCCTAGCTTGGTCAAACTAGCTTAGTCGAACTGCTTGATTTTTAAACCTAGACAAGTGATTATGACAAAAAATTACATTGAATTTAATGTTTGATACTAAGAAATTGTGTTGAATATTATGCTACCAATCACAATTAAAACAGACAAACATGGATGCAAAAAGATAAGGGGCAATGCTAATGGACAAGAAACATTTGTTTGTGTTGATGGTCGTGCTTGATTTGAAGTGTGAACGAGAGAAAGATTCCATGAAGGTCCAAATCCTAACAACAGCAACGCGTTCCTGTACACACTAAGAAACACAAAGAATATCTCTAGGAGGCACATCAGTGGGAAAAGGTACCGACACTTATTGAACACAATTAAAAAAACATACGGAACCCTATCCTAATTATTTGCCTCTCCCTAGAGAGTGAAGGGAATAGGATATTGTAGAGATTGGGGAGAAACCCTAGGGCTAAACCCCTATCCTCTTCGTCGAGAAAAACAAAGTCATCATCCGTGAGACCATATGTGCCATCCGTATAATCATATAAATCTTCTTCATCATCAGAGGCACCAATGTTTACTAAGAAGGTCACTAGACTCCTATAGTCATCTTGGTCGAAAGGATAGGCTTGTGCTATGGGAGATACACTCTCTACTAAGTATGGATCAGTCGTGGTCAAGAGACGTATCAGCCATTCTAACTCCTCAAAATTCCTCTCACATGGTAGCGTACCTACCAAATCCCATTCACAAGCAAGCACCGGAAAGACCATGTGAAACATTTGTGAAAAGTAACGTGGCTACCTCTCACCCAAGGCAAGAGTCGATGACTCTAGTGTACTAGCCATATCTATACACGCAAATAGATGATGGTTAGAGTGCAAATATTACAAGGGTCGTGTTCTTGTGTATAATGTGTTTTTATGATTTTGTGTTATGGCTCTTGCTCTTTTACTTTTTTATCCCATTTTTGAGAGTATAAGGCTTTATATATACGTTCCCTAAGATTGAAGATTAAGAGGTCAGGGAGGAAGGTTGAGAGGGAAGCAAGTGAATGATGGATGTCAGCAAACACTCCCCCCTTCTTGGGGTAGATCATACCTTTTGGAACGATGTCATCACCTTTTGAAACCATTGTTCCAAGTCGTTATGGGTAAAGGCTTTAACCAATAGTTTTCGACCACCCTATGCATTTCATCTAGTTGCAAGGGTGGTAAGGTACTCTCCCATGATTTTATTTGCAACATTGTTGTAGGTGGTGGACTTACAACGGGAGGTGCAAACTCTTTCTTGCTTGTATGGATATGTACAATGGTAGGTGGAGGTTGTGTTGAAGCTTCTATTTTCGTATAGGAACTACACGAAGAGAAAGAAGCTTCATTTGATTTCGCTGTTCCTGAGCTAGGTGGAACAAATCGTTCTTTCTTCGGTACCCAAACTAGCTCTGGAGCAGGTGTGTAGCATTCCGTGATTTTTTCCTTTCAGCGGTCTTCAATTTGTTTTGGAGCCACATGATTGAGCTCACATGGGTCAGGTGACAGGTAAGAACACAATCTACAATTTGATCATTTCCTTGATAGTAGCCTTGGGCTTCCAATAGTTTTTTAGGAATCCAACGCAATGTTTCCTTATATTTCTTGGGGCTAATGGGACGTCTCTTACCAGGCTCCTGTCTTTTAGCACTGGCTATGGTTGCTGAAGAAGCTTTAGGGACCCACTTGTATGTTTTCTTTGTTATATTGGGATGGGTCTTGTGTGTCTCAAGCTTTATTTCAACTACATCAATTGAAGCTCTTAAGAGTTGGGCTATGGGGACATATGGTTCAACCTCTTGGACATGCAATGCTTTGGGTTTTATTTCTTTAAAATGCAATATCTTAGGGACTATGGCTTGAGTGGCAGGGCTAAGAGTTGGTTTCTGTTTTGTGACACCCCCTGTCCCCCAATCAATAGTGCATTTGGTGGCTATCATCCACGTGCGTCCTAGGTTTATATTACCCTCCATAGTTCCAACAGGCATGACCAAAAAGTCTTGAGCTACGACCCCATTGTCATAACTGATAGAAGTGTGCCAGATTCCAAAAATCGAAGTTTTTTTTCTTGTTGACACCCTTGACTTGGATAATACTCTCAGATAGAGGTGGCTTCCCTAACTCACACCACACCTCGTATGATAACAGATTATATTTAGCATTCGTGTCCAATAAGGCGTTATATAGCACTTTTCCATAAGTGTTGTTTAACTCAATAGGGTATCATAGAGGTGTGTCAGAGTCCAACCAATCCTTGTCAGTTTCAACGTGGAATGCATGTATGACTCCAAGGTAGCCGCTCGTTTTTGTCTTATGCGTTGTTGTCGCTCCTTAGCCTCAACTTGAGCTTGTATCTTCTTCAATTCTATTTGTGCCTTGGCTGCCTTTTTTGTATGGATGGCACGTAGCTCCTCTTGGCTTAAAGGATCATAGTATCTTTTAAATTTTCTCTCATTGAGGAATCCAATGGTTTCAACTCCATCAAGAGTCTCCACGCGAATGGTTCCTTGTGGGGTGATCTCACAACTCTATATGGTCCTTTTTCCGCATATTTCAACTTTTTCTTTTTGTTACGCACTCCATACATAAGGACTTTATCACCAACATTGATATCTTTGTTCTTTAGATGACGATCAAACCATTTCTTCCTCCTATCTTTCTCCACAAGTGCATTTTGCACAGCTAACTGCCTCTCTTTATCTGGCCTTTCAAGGATATATAATTGCTCAACTAAGGGGTTACCATCCCAACCTTCTTGAGAAGCTACTTGAAGACTAGGAACGACAAACTCCCATGGCATAACCACTTCTTGGCCATACACCGTTTTAAATGGTGTGCAGTTAATGGCAACTTTGTACGCAATATGATAAGCCCATAAAGCTGATGTAAGCTTTAAATCCCAATCTGTGCGATGAGCTTCCACCATTTTGGTCAAGATAGAGATTAAGGTCTTGTTGGTGCTCTTAGCTTGGCCATTTGCTTGTGGATAATAAGGTGTGGACTTATGGTGAGCTATCATAAAGTTGGTAGTGAGTTCTTTTATTACTCCATTTATAAAATGAGTACCATTGTCACTCACAATCTCAAAGGGACAACCAAATCTTGTAATAATGTTCTCAAAGAGAAATTTGGCAGTTGACCTTGCATCGGCCTTACGTGTCACCCTGGCTTCCGCCCACTTTGTCACATAGTCAGTGGCAACGATAATATATCGAGATTGAGTGCTACGAGCTACCGGACTAATTGGGCCTACAAAGTCCAAACCCCATTTTTCAAATGGTTGAGTCACTTTAACAAGATGTAAGGAAATTATATCCTTTCGTTGTGTGATCTTGTAACATTGACATTCATCACATCCTTTTGCAAAAAGTGATGCATCCTTGAATAACGTAGGCTACCAATAGCCTGATTGCAACACCTTTCTAGCTGTTAATTCCCCTCAGAAATGTCCTTCGGCTATACCTATGTGGGATTCTTGTAGTATGTATAAATACTTATCTTAACGGGCACAACATCTGAGAATATCATCCTTCCCTAACCTGTAGAGAGTTCCTGCAATGAGAGTGTAAGGTTCACATTCTTTTAATAGTTTTTGAGCTATGTCATTACGAAGCTCTTTGGGTGGAAAACCATTGACTAGAAAGTTCACAATCCTCTCACTCCATTTAGGTATGGTTTCGACTAGGAATAGAGAAGTATCAGGCAACTTTTCATCGACTCCAGCAGGGGCTTCACCATTGGGTATGCGAGACAAATGATCCGCCATGACATGTCTTTTACTAGGTCTCACCACAACGGTAAAATCAAACTCAAGGAGAATTAACAACCATCGTGTAATTTCTCCCCTGGAACAAGGTTTATTTACTAGATACAACAAGGCTTGATGATCAACATAGAATACAAACTTGTTGGCCAGAAGATAGTAGTGAAATTTCTTCACTGCATAAATCATACCTAAACCTTCTCGCTTTGTAGTGGTGTAGTTTCTCTTGGCATCATTCAATTGACGACTTGCAAAGTTAATGGGGTAGTCCAGTTTATGTTCTCCTGGTTGAGCTAGAACACACCCAATAGCAAAGTTCGATGCATCAATATGCACATGGAAAATTACATTCCAATCGGGCATTCGTAGAATAGGAGCGCTAGTCAAGGTCTTTTTCAATGACTCATAAGCATGGTCACACTCCGCAGTCCATTGGAACTCAATAAGAAGCTTGTACAAAGGACGAGCTATCTCAACAAAGTTTAAAATAAACCATTGGTAATAACCAACATGGCCCATGAACCTTTGAACTCCTTTATAGTTTGTAGGTGGTGGCAATTCAACAATGGCTTTAATTTTTCTCTCATCTGTGGAAATCCCATTTTTGGACACTATATGCCCTAAAATGACTCCATGTTTAACCCAAAATTGGCATTTGAAAGGGTTTAAGGAGATGCGATACAATCTACACTTCTCAAACACTTTTCGTAAGCATGATAAATGTTCTTTCCAAGAGGAATAAACACAAAGGTCATCTAAGAAAGCTTCACAAAACTCCCTCAAATATTCTCTAAAAGTAGTGTTTATTAATCTTTGAAAGGTAGCAGGGGCATTGGTTAAGCCAAAAGCCATAACACGAAATGCGAACACTCCAAATTCGGTTATAAAGGCTGTTTTAGCTTGGTCCTCCAGTGCAATTGTGATTTGATTGTAGCCATAGTACCCATTTAAAAAGCTATAAGCTTCCTTCCCTGCAACTCTTGCAAGCACATGTTCTGAATATGGCAAGGGGTAATGGTCCCTCCTAGTGGCGGCATTGACCTTCTTGAGATCCACACACACCATGAGTTTCCCATTCTTTTTTTGGCACAATCACTATTGGAGACACCCATTCTGAGTGCTCAATAGGGTATATGAATCCGCATTCCACAATCTTTTCAATCTATTCTTGAACGATTTTTGCATATTTAGGATCCATTGGGTAGGGTCGTTGCTGAATTGGTTTAGCCATACTATTCATGGGGATTGTGTGTTGCACCACAGAAGGTGGAACACCTTTCATATCATGATATGTCCAGGCAAATATATCCCTGAATTCCTTGAGAAGTTCTTTAAGTATACACTCCTCAGTCTCTGTCAGATCTTGGGCAATGAAAACAGGTTTAGACTCTTCTCCTGGGTCTGCTAACTCTATTTCCTTAACTATCACTGGACCGTCATAGACTCCATTGCTTCCATTGATAGGTTTTCTTTGAGCCTTTGTATACACAACCTTACGTTCGTCTGTGGTATAGGATTTGAAATGTTCACGTGCTGGGTGTAAGTCTGTGGGGTCCTGTTGTTCTGTGGACTGTGATTTCACTTCCGATTCCTTTTGTTGTTGAGCTAACTCTCGATTTTGTTATCTCCTTACATAACGGCTCAACTTTGGCTTCTCTGTAGCCTCTAGTTGTGCGATGTCAATGGGTTGTGGACTACACCACATAACGCTTTGAAGGTATTCACCCATGTTATCTACCAACTTCCGATGAGCATCACACGCCCCTATATAATTAAGCCATTCTGCGGTAGATTTCTTTTCATTTATTCTAGCCCGCACATTTGCTCAATATCTTTGCCTCTTATATCTCTTACTCTTCTTGTCTAATTTTTGATTACAACAGATCTCTAGTGAAGAGTCACTAGATGGGTGCTACTGGTTCCAATGCAAGTCAAACTTTCATCTTGTAGGTCATCAGAAGCTATATGCATTGCTTTTAGCATATTTAAGGGTACGAATGGTGGCATTTCATCCCCCTCACGTGTTACCTAGGTCCTCCCCCTATTTCCCCAAGTGTCTATGGTTGCTGCTAGGTGGACCCAATCCACATTGTCCGACTCAGTCATCCCAGGTAGTACATCCATATAAGGAGAATCTTCCCCAACATCAGTGTCCGCTTTACACGTGTAACAATACTGCAATGGGGCCAAGTGAACTGTTGTATCAAATCTATGATCAATTATAAACCTGTTTCCTAGAGGATGTGCTCGACCAGTCACAAGATCCACTTGAATGACAGAATCTTGCAACTGCAAGTAGACATGGTTTTTAGACCAGTCATGCACCATTTTTGCTTCCCTCATGAAAGGACGTCCTAAGATCATCTCAATTGCCATAGTGTGTTTGGAGAAATCCATAACAATGAAGGTAATCCTTATTTTATGTCCAAAGACCCTGATCTTGAGATCTTCTAGCATCCCAATAGGTTTAACGATATACCCATTGGCCATCTTTGCTACAATGGTTGTGGTCGCAAGGTGAGGCCTTCCCATAGTTTCCTAGCAATTTTTAGTCACAATGCTAACCCCAGCGCCACCATCAAGGATTCCCTTCATAGTTAATCCCTTAGTTGTGATTAGTATGGTCGCATTGGATTCATCACTCTCAACGTATTGTCCCAACTTGTTAACAGGTATTTCTATGACAAGGTTCTCATCTATGTTGGGTTGTGGATCTAAGAGTTCCTCCTCTATTGGCATCTCCCCAACTCCATCCATTTGTGCAAATTGTGGTAGCCCAAACTTTAGTTCTCCATTGAGGAAGGCTCGAAGAGCTGAGACTAGCACATCCATCCCATAGGCAATATTAGGATCTATATCTTCCTCACAGTCTTCCAAACAAGCAATAGATGACTCACAACCTACTTGATTCACAGAAGTGATTCTCGGATGTGGTGGTTGCGGTCCTAGCATTGGAGGTGGTAAGGGTGTTGTTTGAACAACATTTTGGGCCCTAGGGACCACGTGTTGTGCTGTTTGTTCAAGAGGTGGGGCCGGCATCAATGCAAACACTCGAGGTGTGTCTGTCCATGCTAAGGTTGATCTATTGGCCATCGCGCGCTTAAATACTATGCAATCCTTAGCTTGATGACCATACCTTCCACAGGCATTGCAATTCCCATTGGAGTTTATTTACTCTAAAAGTAGGGCTCCCTTCTTGGATACATATGATTGTTTTGCGGAGCACGATTGTCTCTAAGACTCTCTTGAATAGCCTTGGTGACATCTGCTAAAGTCATCTTAGATATCTTTGGCTCCTTAGCAATAGGCTTTAGGGTCATTGGCTGATGCCCTGATGCTTGCGAGCTAATAGATTTAGGCTCAACATACACTCTTTCTCCTTGAATCATTAAATTATCCTCCAATTGGATTGCATTAGTGGTGACTACTTTCCAAGTGGTGATACCTCTAATGACTAGGCCATTGTAGATATCGTCATGTCATAATCCCCTAATGAATCTATCAAGAAATTGATTATTATTGAAGCACTCATTTGGATTACAACGAGAATTCAAATGCTTCAAGCGACTAATAAAGTCTCTCACCGACTCTCCTTCCTCTCGTTGGGCTTTCTGGAGCTGAGAGGCTACACCCCAAAGCACTCCCTCTTGTATGTATTCTTTCAAGAACAGTCTCCTAAGAGTATGGTAAATCGTTTTTTCTTCCACCCTTAGGGTTCTATACCAATCCCCAACCTTTTCACTTAAGGTTAGGCTTAAAGCATTACTCTTATGCAGGTCATTGTGTTCTCCTAGAGAATCGCATATTTGTTGAAACACTTCGATATGCTTTCTCACATCCCCGTCTCCACAAAATTTTTGTGTGAGCTTGGCTATTTGTACTGCCTTACTTCTAGGCTCTCTATCAGGTGTGTTACGCATATTCTCAGCAATAGATCGACCAATAGCTTGAGAAAATGTTGCCAAGTCACTTAAGTGAGTAGGCACCGTGGATGAAGGCGCTCTAGAGACTACATGTGGAGTAGGTATTGGCATTGGGCTTGGCGCATAGGAAGCCCTTGGGTTCCACGTTTGGTACAGTGTTGTGCCATGTGGCGGTCCAAAGTTCATATTTGTGGCCCTAGGCATAGCAGACGTCGGATGTGACATGCTAATGCTAGCTGGTATGGTCCCATGGAAATAAGTACTTGGGTGTTGTGGTTGTGGAGCATAGGTAGTTGAAACAATGGGAGGGGTAGGAACTACATGAAGTGCGATGACCCATAGGTGCATACAATTAGTACACACTTGTAGGTACTATTGCAGGCATTGAGCTACCATGTAGCGGTGCTTTACTAACAAATGAGGTCCATGGCGTGTTTCTTGGCATGCCCATCATTGGGGTAGGCATGGTAGCCGTGGTGTCATCGAGGGAAAGATGAGCTAGACTTGGAAAGGTAAAGCTATCACTTGTGGGCTCAGATTGCACTGAGACCCCTGGCGAAACAACATATGGGGGATCCATCGAACTTACCGAGGGAGTCTCCATTTGCGATAAGGTCGGTTGTTTAGCCTTTCCTGTATCCAAGAATCTCATGAGACCCGTTGAAGGCATGTGGATCCCCTTGTTCTGTTTCTCTAACTCAATGACCCTATGGATGACCTCACAAATTCTTTGTTGTTGATCCTCCACACTAGTAGCACCCATTGTGGATTGTAGGACATCTAACCAACCCACGTGATAGGTGTGACCTGTGTATAGGTCGGTTAGAGTTTCCTTTTGTACTTCGTACTCCCAGTTCTCATTTAAGAACACTCCATCTAGGATTGAGTTGCTAGGGGTGTCCTTTGAGCTAGATGCTATGTTGCTCTCTATGGGTTGACCCTTAGTGGTTGCTAATTCAAGAGCACTCAATTTCTCTCCTAGCAAGGATATTGACATAGGAGCTTTTGATTTTAACTCTCTTCGTTGCTCCGCCTTGCATAAGCTCTCGATTTCCTTTTCCCTTGCTACAAGAATATACCGCTCAACCTCTTGGACTTCGGCAAGGCTTCTACCATTGGGTAATATGACCTCGGAGGGAAATAACTCTGAAGAGTCAGGAGGTGCAATCAATGAAGTATTCACATACACATTCTCTAAGGGCATAGGGTCTACGTTGGTCATGAATGGAGAATTTACTTCCCCACCCCCCTCATTTACATCATTAGCTCCATGTCCAAAGCGAGTGGCTCTACTAAAGGTTTCCTTCAAGTGTGCATGTCTTGGCTTGAGCTATCGGGATTAGGCATTGGGAAAATCTCCATGACATCATAGTCAGAGGAAGAGTCACTAGCCGATATGTTGAGGTCTTGGTTTGTACTACCTTGGGTCCCCGCTGAGGGCTCGGAACCTAAGGTAGGTGGATAATGAGAACTCGCATAAGTCGAAATTCTCTCTAGTTGCTCCATCTCTAGCACACAACCAGAGCACAGATGCATGTGCCTTTGGCACCCTACAAGCGTCGGCGAATAACCTCGAAGGTTAACCGCTTACTTTTTTAGGTGTCCGTTTTCACTCATTTTTTACGTTTTTAATGTTTTTTAATGATCGATTTATTTGATTAAAGTGTGTGATAGCTCAAAAAGAGCGTATCACTCAGAGGGTTGCGGTGTGCTTTACAGCACAACGTTCAGTCACCTGAAGCTCCGTTGGTCCTCAAAAAAGTCGATTTTTAGCTACTTGTAAAGCTAAAATACGTAATTTTAAAAGGCGACTGAGGCCTGAGCCTGAGCGTGAGCTTGGGCTTGGGTATGGGCTTGGGTATGGGCTTGGGTCTGGGAGATATTCTTGACCTTGATCCTACCTTTGAAATATATATATATATATATATATATATATATATATATATATATATATATATATATATATATATATTGGGATAAGGTCACCGCGGCTTGCGCACGAACACACACACACACACACACAAGGAGATGAAGAAGAAGAAGATGGAGATGGAGCAAGAGCACTCTTCAATTGCACAAATGAGAGAATGAGTGAATTTTAGGTTTACTTGACTTTTATATGAGCTCGCCCCATTCACACTTGGGCGCCCATTCTTAGCCAACTAATCCCTTGAATGTTCCAATTAGAGTGCACCTCTCATCGGCGATCACTCTTACCCTTTTCCTATTGGACCGAAAAGCCCGGTACCTGACTCTACCAAATAAATAATACGGCATCCATCTTAGGTAATAGGAATGTGCGTGAGGGTTAACAATGTGTGTGGGAGAGTAGACCCCCCAAGCATGCCCCTACCTTCCTTGGTCAACCCCCCCTTGTAGCTCATGCTTGAAGCTCATTGGACCCCTCCATGTCTATATCTTAACCCTTGTTCTTGTTTATTCTCCCACATTAAATGATCAGTTTAATATGATAAAATCGTTTGGGTTGGTTAGACAATAGATTTTATGCTTATTGAGATTTGAAAGATTCTGAGAGTTGCTTGCATGGTAGAGAACCTCTAGAGTGCAAATCTTCTCATTTTGGCCAGATAGACATTGTACGTGTATGATGTCTCAAGGGCATATTTAGAGACCAAAGCTGACTTTAGGGTTGACCAAGGGGTTTAGCACCTCAAGGTTAACTTAAGGACCCAGTTTCACCTAATTTGAGTCTTATTTTGGTTTAGAAACCCTCTTAGGGAATTGAGAAATATTCAGACAATTTCAGGAGGATTTATCCAGATTTCAAGTGTTAAGACCACAGAAGGAGATTGGATTGAGGCTTAATATATCAAGGAGAACCTAAGATTTGAATTTGAGTTGAATCTGGCACATAGACATCATATGTGTATAATGTCTAAGGGCCAAATTTAGGACTTATGTGGTTGGATTGAGTCTGCCGCCATAGTTTTCCAACTAACTCTAGCACCCCCTTTGTCAATTCAAATCGGTGTAAAGAACATATATAGGGAGCCAATCCTCCAAAAAATTTTTTTGGAAGGAAATTTTCCACAAGGTCATACTAATCAACATTGAATAGTACTAAAGTGAGAATTGTTGTTTGACAAAGATTTGCAGAATCTAAAGTTTTGTACAGATAGCCGTCAACAAGGTCCAACACCAATCTGAAGTACAAATAGTCAACAAATTGGAGAGCAATGAAGACTAGCTTGAACAAAGAACAGCTACAAGCAAACTTTTGAGGTAAAAGGTTTTGATTGATAGTTGTGTGCTTAACAGAATTGAGTTCTATAAAGGAGAAATCCCTATCACAATAGGATCGTATATGACTCCCATAGTATAACCAATGCCCACTTATTCTTACTCTTATCCCAAGGAGGCCAAAGGACCGATGACGATGCCGACCATAGCAAGATTCCCCTATATGGAAAGAATCAAGACGGAAAGAAGATTTGCAACGGAACCATCGGTTGATAGAACCTATAGAGGATACGGGTTGGAAGAAGCATTTGATGCCAGATCGAGACTATAACAAGGACCTGTAAGAGGAGAGGAACGAGGAGATTCTACAATAAGGCTGGCAGACCACATACGTGTTAGACCTTCTCAAGTCCGGAAATGGATTAACGAGAAGTATTCAGGGGAAAGAGACCCTAGAGACCACGTGGCAGCATTCTTGAGAGAGAAGAGGTCAGGGATTTTGATACACAATTTGTCCGATCTGGACTCACCTTAGAGAAAGACGCCACCACGTGGTTTGATTCGGTTGAAAGATGGGATTTTGAGACCATCCAAGAAGTATTTGATGAATTTGTGGAGGAATTTTCTCAAAGAGGGATAGCCCACAATACGGTCTCACAAATCCATAAGTTCAAGCAGAAAGAGGGATAATCTGTCAGGAAAGCAGCCTTACAATTGAAATGATACGTAAAATTCTACCCAGTGGAAGAATTACCTACTCAATCCAGACCCATGTTAATATTTATCTAGGGACTAAGAAATGCAGACCTTCAAAAGGATTTGCACATGAAGAAAAGCACCACCCTGAATGAGTTAACCAAGGAGGCTTTATTCTTGGTGACAACTGTGCGATCTACAAGGATGGAGACCAAAAAGTAAGAGATAATGATTCATCATCACAATAAAGTGGAACTAAATCCACAAAATCAACACAGAGGAGTGTGCCAATGGAAAATCAAGATCAACTCATAGAGGAGGTGCTAAAGAGGATTAGCCTGTTTGCTAATAAGCCGCAGGCTAAGCAACTAAAGTGGTGCGCCATTGAGCAAAAATGGACAAATCACACAACTTAAGAGTGCTACTACAATAAGGGTTATGTGCAAGAATGAATGTATGCTCTACAAGAACAAGTAGCACCTCCCCAAGTACCATTAATGCCTAGATACACGACAGAGAATTTCAGGACCAATAGGAATTGAAAGACCACAGCTAGTTTTGGGGAAACAACCACCACTCCTAGGAGAAATACCTATAAGTGTGAGTTATACACCCACTGTGGAAGAACCGGAGGAACAAGCCTTAGTTCCTGTACCTTTATATTATAAAGATCCAAGTGGACATATGGCTTGTCTTGCATATTACCCACCTGAAGAGCTGAGAGCGTCGGAACCATGGAGCATGATTGGCCATGTTGGACCACCAACAACGGCACATGCTCTAGGAGAAGGTAGATGTAGTTTGGACGAGAGAACATTATTGCTCATAGCCAATGGAGGCTTAGGTGGACTGAGGCCTACTTACCAATAGAGGCGAGCTCCAGGAGTTCCACGACAATCATTGGGACCATGTTACAAGTGTGGAGGCGACCACCTCATGAAAGACTGTCCTCATACAGAAATTGTCCGAGTGAATGCTTATTGTCCACACCGTGGCATGAATCATTTGATCACCGATTGTCCAAAAAATCCAAACAAAGCGGTTAAAACAACTTTGAACATCTTAGAGGAAATCCCTTCGAACAATGGTTTGGAAAACAAAATGGTGATACCTATACAAGTTATCACACGAGCACAAGCTCAAAAAGAGAGAGAGAGGGACCCTTAATCAAAGAACCAAGAATGAAAGCACCCAACATTGAACGGAAAAGCTAGTGAAACACATGGAAGGCTAGGAAAGCATGGGTGGAAGCTAGGAAAGAGCGAGAACAGACGGACCTAGCGGAAGAATTAAAAACAAATCGAAGACATATTGGAAAGGCTTGAGAGTCAAACTATTCAAAAATCAAAAACTCCATAAGTCATAGAGCCTGAGAGGAAAAGGGAACCAAACAGTGCGGGATTGGGAGGATCTATATTAGTTAAGAAAGTAAATGAACCTCTAGATGCTTTCTTGAAGGCCTATGAAGAAAGGCTTAAAATCAACCAAACACAAGAACAAAGGTGGATGACATACCCCAATGCAGAGCTAGAAAAACAAAGACTCAAAATGTTTCAAAAGATGATTCAAATAGTCCAAGCCTTGCTAGAGCCAACGGCAGGAAAGCCAGAGGAGTGGATAGTACAACTTCCAGTATCAATATCAAAAACCTCTCCAACACATGAATCTGAAAAGATAGACGGTTGTTAGTCCAGAATTTGAATTGGAACCGGAGAAATAGATCGAAAGACCTAGGATAGTGATGAACACTACAGATCAAGAGTCTGAAGGTTTTCAACCTATCATATCAGAAATGTATAGAGGGAACAATGGCTAGAATGAGCTTTGGAAGTAGATAAGAGAATGAAATGAGGCCAATGAATTGAGCCAAAGGGTTAACCAAACCAGTATGGGAAGAGATTCCTTCTTCCTCCTATTGAATAATTTGAGGCGGGACCTCAAGCAGACCTGGAGATGCACTCGTATTGGGGGGACAAAGGATCCATGAGATCTTTGGATAGTCAACCTATATCTCTGAGAACTTTACCCTCTTATATGGGAGAGTATGAAGCAAAGTCGGATGTGAAAGCGGTACCATCATAGAGACTCTCCACAAGGAAGGTGATGTACTCCCAAGGGTTGATAACCGTATTGTCTACTCCAGTGGCTTGTACCATTACTCTCGCCGAGATTCTCTGAATAAGACCTCACATGTGGACCACAATAGAAAAATGCCTAGAAAAATTTGGGGTGAAGGATCTGACTTCACGGATGCAAGAAGGGATTAGAGAATTAGAGAAGCCTCGACTAAACATGCAACCAATACCCTTAAACAAGGTAGGAGAATACTGTGAAGGAGAAGATGGCAATACCACGCTTCCAGCCGAGTTTGAAGGCAATTCTTGACAGTGGGGTTGGTGTAGCCATTGCAACCAAGGATGTATGGAAGAAATGGGGAAAACCCACTTTGAGAGCCACCAAAATGAAGTTGCAACTTGTAGATGGTTATATGGAGAGACCCATAGGGCTCCTAGAAAAGGTAGTTGTTACCTCTTGCGGCATTGAGTACAAGCATACATTTGCAATAGTGGATTTTGGCAAGAAGAATAACTACAACATAATACTTGGACGACCATTCATGGACAATTAAAGATGGTCCAAGACTAGGGCTATAATCATATATACATTAGGCACATGGAAACCACTACGCGAATAAGGGAAATTTCAAACTTCGAGCAAACCTTTCCAAGCAATCATAAAAGCGAGAAAAACCCAACAAGATACATATAGAACTAAATCATAAAAGGAAACATTTAGCATCAAATTACATATTATCTATTTATCATTGTTCCTCCTCTAGAATTCCTCATGGAAACTTCAATCATCCACCCTTATATCAACTCCCTAATTATCCAAGGTTATGCTCCCTTCCTTGAAGCATGAATGGTGGTCATAGGTAGTCAAGCCATGGTAGTTTCTTGGGGGGGGGGGGGGGGGGGGGAGAGAGAGAGAGAGAGAGAGAGAGAGAGAGAGAGAGAGAGAGAGAGAGAGAGTACATGCATGCGTACGCTTTGTTGTGGAGGGGGGTTTCTCAATACATAATATTATGGCAAGTGCTTGATGGGAGAGAGGATTGTTTCAAAAAGAAAGTGTTGTCAAGAAATGCCTAATTTAGGAAAGTTATAGAAGAAGTAGAGTTGGTAGAGCTTATTTGCAGGTTGGAGTCAATATGAGCAATGTGTGTTTGTGGTCTTTGGTTCTAGATTGTATCTTATTGAAATTGTAGATAAATTTTTTTCATGAGTGACTCCATTTTTTCTAGCTCCCAAAAAAGACGTTTCAACTTACAATCATGAAACTTGAGAAAAAAAGAGAAAAAGAAAATTTTTCTCCACACACTTGAAAAGAATAGTGTGAACATATTAAAGAAATTATTAAATTTTCAAGACTTTATAAATTTCATTGAAAGGAACTTTGTATTTTCAAGAAAGACTTTTTTATTGGCTACTTATTTGTAGTCAAACCCTTTTGAACATATGTAATAGCAGCCAAAAGGCATATACAATTTGTAGAGAACCTCACAAATCTAAGTGGTAAAGCAATTCTTTCCTATATAGCCAAAATAGAATGTACTAGTGAAGTTTCACAATGTTGGTTACATTTTTGAGTTCTCATTGGCTTGTTCTTACAACATTTAAACTTTTCATCTTCTCCCCTTGTCTCCCTCTCTCGCCCTCTCTCTCTCTCTCTCTCAAGCTTTGACTAATTTAGAAAAAAACTATCCTACTGTAGGTGACCACCATTTGCTATGAATGCCGCACAAAGGTTTTGATATATTGCAAAAGTGAACAATGAGTTGGGTGCAACAACATCCACGATAATTTGATTGACAGATTCACCCTTGTTAGCATCTCTACCTTCTCGACCGGAGGATAATGTACCATGCCCAGAGGGCTTCAACATATTTCTCTCTTCTTTTAAGACTCTTACAAGATCATGCCACCCAGGATATGCAACATCTTGGCTCCACTCCTATGGCTCCCTTTGACCTGTCCATTGTCGTCATGTTAGAGCCTCTTCACTTCCTTGTGGAGTTGTCCCACCTACCCTAATATGTGATGCTCTATTTTGCAGAATGTGAACGAAGTGAAATCCCAGTGTGCACCTACCTTAGCACCCCACAATGTATCCACCTCCAAGGGGTGACTGGTTGTTGTGTGCTACAACTAACAACATTGTGCCACTTTGAAAAAGGCAAATATCAGAGTCCCTAGATTCATTAACAGATTTGGTTTTGAAGGGGTTGGGCAAGGAAAGGCTAGAAACCATTTGGAGAACCACTAGCTAAGGCAAGAGGGTCCTCAAGTTCAACCGTCATCATTTCACTAGCTATAAACAAAACCCTCATGAAAAACTCTCTCAAAGAGTCCGTGCCGACATGGACTCTTTCAAACAGTTTCAAATCCTCTCTCTCTCTCTCGCTCTTTGAGTTTTGAAAGTTCTCCCTCTCTATCTCTAGACTCTCTCTCTCTATTTGTTTTTTGCGAGATGTCTTGGTTGTCATGAGGACAAACTTCAAACCTACAGTTGTTGGAGTGATCATGCAAATTTGCCAATATTTAGATGAGCAAGGTAGCCAAGGAGACGAGAGAGAGAGAGAGAGAGAGAGAGAGAGAGAGAGAGAGAGAGAGAGAGAGAGAGAGAGAGAGAGAGAGAGAGAGAGAGAGAGAGAGAGAGAGAGAGAGAGAGAGAGAGAGAGAGAATTCCCTACTAGCCCATTTGGGTACCCATTTTAGACTGGTTATAGACTTATAAGGAGCACTAGTGGCCTATGAGCCAGCTTTCCTTAAAGTGTTGCAAATATTAATTGCAAGCTCGTGTCTTTGTAAAGCCACGTCCTTCAAATTGTTGAAACTTTCTTGAGTGAAGTGGCGTTACCAATAGCCCATGACCCTTGACATCTATGACGGGTTGCCGAAAGGAGACAATAATGAATGTTAAACTTGGCTCAGATGGCATGCTCAAGATGGTGCTAAGGTTTGGGCAAAGTAGATCCGGCATGAAGGGGCTCATTAGGGATGCATGTTGGAGCTGTCTCAACAAAAGCGGCCATGGTAGGCTAGTGGCTAGTAGGACAAGAAGCTGATTTGACACTGCATGAAGTTTGATGACGATCCTAGCTACTTCAGCTGAGTAACCAAGAACTAATGACAAAGCAAGTGAGAGATAGAGTGAGCATAGAATAGACACACTTGCCCTTCACTCCGTCCTGCTGATAGCTACAAGCTACCTGCTACTCCCCTCCATTCATGAGCCGTTGAGCTAACGACTGTAGCCGTTAGTGTCCATCCTCTCTCTCTCTCTCTCTCTCTCTCTCTCTCTCTCTCTCTCTCTCTCTCTCTCTCTCTCTCTCCCTCTCCCTCTCCCTCTCTCTCTCTCTCTCTCTCTCTCTCTCTCTCTCTCTCTCTATAGACGTACTACCTCTTCTGACAGAAGCCCTCCGAGGAGACGAGGTGAGTTCTAAGGGCTAGCAAATAGCAACCACCCGAGCTTGAGCCTCTAGTAATCAGCTATGGAGTTTACAAAATTCTCTCTTTGGGGAGTGCACATCCTTCCAAGTGCATGCTACACAAGTTTGTATTGAAAACAAATTTGATGTGTGAGAAAGCCATCCCTTCTAACTGCAGACCCCCACCTACTGCTCACCTTTGCAGCCCCAATTCTTTGTAGCATGTGGCCACCTCTCTAGAGGATAACCTGGACAATGCCTGGAAATGCATGATTATCTGTGTGTATTCTATAGAGAAGTAGGCGAGAAGAAGAAGAAGAAGAAGAAGAAGAAGAGAGTTTTAACCCGGTAGAGGAATTTGATTCTGCTACATTAGTAGGATCTGAGCTTCTAGCCTAGTTGAGTAAACCAAAGGAACTATGGATGTGTGGAGCATCCCATTGTGGAAGCTTAAAGTAGGAAGAGTGTATTCTAGAAAGAGTTATCGAGGATAAAGAATACATTCCATAACCCTTCCCAAAGGAGTCCCTGGAACCCTTAGAATGGATGCATATTCTAGCTACATTAGATGTGTGTGCTATTACGGAGGAACCAACGATGAAGTTTTGTGACAAGCATGGTTATGATGTGGTTCCATACTATGGTTGATGTAATAGACGATGATGATGGTGAATGAATCTTAGGACAACCAAGAAAAATTAACATGGAGAAGAGGAGAATGGGGAGTTGTTTTATGACTCTCGAGAGCATCTTGAAGGAGATGATGATGCAGATAATGAGTGCTCTGACAATCCCAGTGAGCGAGAGGAAATGATAGCAGAGGTGAGGTTTTACAAATTTTCAAATAAAAAACCTAGACGTCAAGCATGCTACAAGAAAAAGAAGGCGGCACACAAAGCAAGAGATAACCCAATGCTTAAAATGAGGTACAAAACAGAATGTTTATCTCTGGTGAAAGCTGAAGACTGCATTAAAAACAAAATTTTAGGCCAATTCTCTCGGGATCGAGACTCTAGGACACGAGATAGAGCAAGAGACGTGAGAAAACAAACTCAAAAGTTAAAAACAGAAACCAAACCCAAGAAAGCAAAAATAGAACCAAAATGGACCAAAGTTGAGCGCAAAAAGAAGTACCAAGAGCTCAAGAAAACTCTAAGGAAAGTATGGACAACTAGATTGAAAAGAGGAGGATATGAAAAAGACAAAAGTGACAACAATATGAATGTACCCTCCCACTATAGAAAATTCACTATTCAAGACCGGAAGATAGTATTGACATAGCCCAGATGAGAACAACGTGATAAAGAGTCATATGATGGACAAGAGAATGCAAAGAAGATGGACTTAGCAAGACCTGGAGAGGAACCAAAACCGGTCTATATAGCAACCGATCTGAGTCATGAAGAGGAGGATGAGCTCGTAAGCCTTCTTTGAGAATACAAGGACGTGTTTGCTTTGTCTTATAAGGACTTAAAGGCCGGAGTGGATCCTACAATATGCCAGCATAGTACTATCCCCTAACTTGATGTAAAGCGTAGCAGACAAAGGCCATACACATATAATGACACCTTTGGTAAGTGCATCAAGGAAGAAATCGATAAGCTAAAAGAAGAAGAGTTCATCTATGAGATAGAACACACCGACTGGGTATCTCCAATCTTCATGGTGCCCAAAAAGAATGGAAAACTCCAAGTGTGTGTCAATCTCAAGAAGGTTAATGCAGCCACAATAAGGGATAATTACCCCCTATCGATCACTGATCATGTCCTTGAATGAGTGGCAGGCAAGCAGGCATATTCCTTCTTGGATGGATTCTCTGGCTACAACCAACTTGAAATTGCACCTGAGGACCAATATAAAATGGTATTTTCCACAGAATGGGGCATATTTACATATCGAGTCATGCCATTTGGTTTGAAAAATGCACCTGCAACATTACAAATATTGATGGAACATGCTTTCAAAGAGTACTTGAGGATCTTCCTAGAAATCTATATGGATGACCTATGTGTACACTATCTCCTGAGAGAGGAACATACATAACACCTCAAAAAAGTATTCGAGAAGTGCATGACATATAGGATCTATCTTAACCCAAAAAAGTGTATTTTTATGTTCAGACAAGGACAAATCTTAGGACATACGTCTTTCACGTAAATATTGATGCGTCTGCATTTTTTGTAGGATGTATTTTGGCTCAACCAGGAGTCGAAACTATGGATTTCTTAGTTTGCTATACCAGTCGACAACTTAACTGTGCCAAACAAAACTACACCACCATCGAAAGAGAGGGGCTTGGAATGATTCATGTTATTACAAAATTTTGGCATTATCTCCTCACAAATAAGTTTGTATTTTTCACGGACCATCAAGCCCTCTTATACCTTGTAAACAAACCATGCAATGCAGGACAAATTGTAAGGTGGTTCGTCATATTGCATGAGTTGGACTTTACTGTAGTGGTTAAAAGGGGAAAGACGCATCTACGAAGAGCAGACCACCTTTCTAGATTGCCAAATGGAGAAGCTCCAGAGGGAGTAAACGATGATATCCCTAATGCATATCTCTTCAATGTATAAATGGTACCTAAGTGGTCCCAAGAGTTAGTAAGCCTACTATCGCACGGTAGAGAATTTGATAAGATTGACCAAGACCATAAACCATGAACGGTTTGGCAAGCTAAGAACTTTTAGTTGATTGGTGGACGCTTATATCATCTAGGCTCCAATTGTATCCTACAGGTGTGCATAAGTCTGAAAGAATACGATGCCTACTTGTTGGAAGCACATAATCAAGACTTAACATTTCATTGCTCATCCACAAAAACTTATCAACGCTTGAGACAATTAGGAGTGTATTGGCCAACTATGCATGTTGATGTTCATGATTATAAAACTAGTTGTGCCAAATGCTGATCAAACCCACCAGTAGAACATGCGACATTGTTTCAAATAACAATTACACCGGAATGGAGTCACTACATTGTTGACTTCTTGGAAACGCAAACATTCCTGCAAATACCACTAGAGCAGGTCAAAGAGCGATAGAAATCAAAGCTCGTGGATTCACTTTGATTGAAAAATAGATTTATAAACGAGGAAAGGATAACCAGCTTAGGCTATGTGCAGCAGAAAGCATGTACCTTCCAATCCTTGAGCAAGTACATGAAGGAATAAGTGGAGGCCATTTCTAAGGGGAAAAGACAACAAAATATTGTCTTGAGTGTTGGAATATGGTGGCCAACATTATGTATGGACACAAACAAATATACAAGACAATGTGACTCTTGTCAACACACCAAAATAAAATAGGATGAGATGCCCTTACGGCCAATGATGGGAGCTAGAGATTTTGCTAAGTGGGGAATAGACTTTGTGAGACCAATTTCACCCCTCGCTCACAAAACACATGCCCAATATATTATTTTAGCCACATATTATCTCACTAAATGGGTCAAAGCTAAAGCTACACAAAAAGCTGATGCCAAGCCTATTGCACAATTTCTATATGAAAATGTCTTTGTTAGATATGGTCTACCCATAGAATTTGTCAGTGATCGGAGCACACATTTTATAAATGAAGTGATTGAAAATTTTCTTGACAAGTTCATGGTAGTTCATAAAAAGTCTACTTCGTACCACCCATAGGCTAATGGGCAGGCAGAAGCTACAAATAAAACTTTATGTACAGTCTTAACAAAAATGGTCCCAGAGTCAAGAACGGCTTGAAATCAAAAGTTACATTCAACACTAAGGGCTTATAGAATTGCTTATAAAACCTCGATTGGAACAACACCGTACAACATGGTATTTGGTCTTAACGTTATCTTGCCTATGGAACTCCTAATCCCAACACTAAGAGTAGCCAAACAACTTGAGTGGATAGGCCATGAAATGTCTTCATAAATAGATGACCTTGAAAGGCTAGATTAGCTTCACTTAAAAGCAGTAGCTTCCATCTACGTGAAAAAACAGAGACAAAAGGAGTTTTTCAATAAGTATGTACGTTCAAAAGGCGATTATATCCTGATTTACACTTTAAAACAACATGCTAAGAAGCTAAAGAAGCGAGGAATGGGACCATTTGTGATCAAAGACTTATCACCAAGTGGCGCCATTAACTTGCTACATTAAACGATGACAAAATGCCCAATTGGATAAGTGGATGTTGGCTTAAAAAAATTCATCTACCACTAACCTAGGATATGCTTCTCAAAATCCACAAGGAAAAGAAACGGGCCCTAGCCCAAAGCAACAGATTGTTGCCGAAGCACAAGCAGAGGCCAAGGAAAGAATAGCTAAGCAGAAGCTTCTTCGACAGAAACTAAAGCATGGGCCTCCTTTGAAGATTAATTCCATTAAAGGAACAAACTTTGAAGCCGATGCCATGCAGAATCCCACAATTACTGTCAAACTAAGATGCAATAAATTTTAAGCGACGGAAGTGCTTAATTCATGTGCTCAAGGCAATCTGCTCTCCTACAGCCTTTACAAGGAGCTCCAACTCGATAATCAATTACAGTCAACACAACAAGACCGTCACAGTTATTCAGAGCACTCAATCAAGGTAACGGGTTTGACAGTGCTCTTGGTACATATTAACCAATATTTATATCCGCATAAGTTTTATGTGGTAGAAGATAAGCCCACACAACATCCTTTATTGCTAGGGTAATCGTGGCCGAGAAGGTATAATATACAACTTGATTTCAATCTCCAATACAACAGGAAAACAAAAAGCTCCTTTTGCTACTTTACTTGAGAAAAAACCATCAGTGATGCACTCTATGGATAAAGGCAAGCAACCCTTACAAACAACCATTGTCCAACAATGGATTCCAAAGAGACCAACAAAGCAAGCAAATAAGGTCATTATAGCAACTACTCTTCCCCAAGACAAGAGTTCAACATGTGAGAAACACTACGTGGGAATTCACGACAGGGTACCACGACAACCCCCACCTACTCTGCCCGCCAAAGCCCAAGCAAATATGGATCAAAGAACATCAAGTTGCAAGGTTTCAACAAAGTTGATTCATAAATATCTCTTAACCGAATTCCACTACAACTCGCAAGATGAAACCACAGTTTATCCTTACGCAATTATGGGCACCAAAGCAATTACTTATGGCCGAAAGTAAGCTTGAAAAACTTTGGATTCCAAAACAACAACCAAAGGAACTCCTTTCAGTACAAGCTTTGAAAAGACAACCACAAGCATGTCCTAGTTCGATCATACACAAAGTTAAGCAAATTTGGGTTTCTAAGAGTGTCAGTCAAACTACAATTTGGACACCTAAATGAAGGCCAGCCACAACTACAAAAGTGACACACAACCCAATGGTTCCACGGGCTCCGGTATCTATCAAAGACAAAGCAGCCAAACTAGATAGCTTATTGTTTCACCGCTCTCACAACAGTCATACTTTCACAGGAAACCTCAACATCAAATGCCAATAAGCATCGTTCTTATACCTTCCTCATGCACAACATCAATTTTTCCATGCATTGCCTGAGTATGCATATAGGGCCGCATTACATGGCCAACATTAACACAATGTTGGTTTCTATGCAAAGCACATACCCTAGGGTGATACACCATCGTCCAGAAGGAATCCAACTAGGAAGGAGGGAGGCATTATCAATGCAAACCTGATAGGCTTACAAGTGCAAAAAGGGAAATTTTTTTTCATTATTTTTGTGTTTGATTGCAGAGATTTTGATGTGCCCATGATCCCTAGAGAACTTAATGAATTTGCCAGCAAGGAGGACATCCTCGACCACCTAGAACGAGTTGATCTATACAACTTCTTCATGGATCCTCCAACAAGAGTGGATACTCAAAGAGTATATGAAATAGCCAATTCTATTAAAAAAGATGGAAAAGTTGTGATTACAACTCTTGATGGACAAAAGATAGAGGTGGTCATTACCCCTCAAATCATTGCCAATGCTCTGGGGCTACAAAATGAAGGCAGCTCAATCAGAGAAAGAAGAGATAAAGTCAAAGTTTATTCTCAAAAGAAGATTAATCAGACTTTTGAGGACTTACCTGACCCAAGGGCAACCAGTATCTGCAGGCTCTACAATCAATACTTTCATGTGTGCAGTAAGCGGCCTCAAAAGTACACCACACCACCACATGCAGTAGCCACCACCATCAACTCGGCATTGAAGAGTAGTGTACCCAAAGAAGTGCACTACACTCAGTATCTTCATGAGCAAGTGGTCGGAATGGGGACGGACAACCCAAAGTACCTGCAATAATAACTCGACTAAGGTGAAGCTTGAGATGGTTCTAGAAGACATTGAACAAGAGCCGCCAAAGAAGAAAGATAAAGCAAAGATGACAAAGGAAGAAAATCCAAAGGAGACCAACAGTCAAAAAGCGGCTCGCATCAAAAGATTGATCAAGCAATTCAAGGTTGAGCAAGCATCAAAAGGCGACCTTGAAGAATACTGGGTGTCAGATCCAGCCAAGATCGGGGGCATCTCTTCAATACCACTCGAGCACTATATACAAGCTTAGGAAGAATCCAAAAAGGTAATTGAGCAATAAAGTCTAGAACCCTTCACCGCTGAAGAAATACAAAACATTAAGAAAAAACTAAAATAATTGCCAGAATTTCAAGAGGATCAAAAAGAGAAAGAGGAAGAGGAGAAGACGAAGGAGACTAAAACAGAAGAAAAGACAAAAGTGCCACCATTGTCTCCTCCTACCACCACGGAAACTATACAAAGCCCTCACCCCTCTACATCCCAACCTGAAAAGGCACCTGAACATGTGTCATTGATGAAAGAGGGAAGACAATAGATCTGCAAGGATCTTCTTGAAGCGGGCTACACCCTTGCAGAATCCTCCCAAGCAGCATATGGCACAACCATCCCATCAAGAACAAGGAAAGAAGAAGAAAAGAAAGAAGAAATGACGAATGAGAGATTTCAGGCCCAAGTTGCCCGTACTAGAATACATGAATCAGATCTCTTGCCGTCAGAAATACATGAATGGAGGCCGGCTCTACCAGTACCTCAAGGGAGATCATTTGAAAGGCCATAAAAACCTCCGCCAGCAGGTTTCTTGCTAAGCATGGGCCACCAAATCCCCATGGTCGGACCTCTGCAACAATCCACAACAAGGAGCATAGTGGTGGAAAATGAAGATGATGTGCGAGTGGCACACCAACTCCTTGATAGAGTTCAAATCCGAACCCTCACTCTAGCAGAAGAAAATAGTATGCTCAACACAAGAGAAGCAAATTTAACAAGAGAGTATGACACCTTGCAAAGCGAGTTACAAAGATATATGCACAAAGCTAAAGCTACCGAGAAGGACAAGAAAGTCAACGAAAAGCGTTGCAAGAAGTTGAGGAAGAGAGAGACAACCTCACTCTACAAATAGCTGAGATCTCTAAAGAGATAAAAACTCTACAAGCGGGCAAGGAGCAAACTAAAGAAGATCTAGAGTCGGCTCGTGACGAGATAATGGAGCTCAAAGAAAAATTAGCACTCTAAGAGCTACCATACAAAGACTGGCGAGGAACTCCAAGAGTGGCCAGAGCTGGCACATGAACGGAAAGCCAGGCTACACAAGCCTTGGAAGATCAAATAGCAGCACTTCAATGACAGTTGAGACTGGAGCAAAGACAGACGATGCACATATGTGGGACGGGTGTTTAACCTCACTCTATCTTATTGCAGATTTAGCGAGAACCACGATTAAATTGTCAATCCATGGGACGAAGCTGACTCGACTAGTGCATAGAGGCTACAAGAGGTTGTCAATCTCTCGGAAAACAACAAACAACTCGTATCTAACTCAAGCTACACTCAAATGACCGAAATCACCAAAAGCCAATCGCTCATCGGCAAATAACTCACATTCGTTACAGCATCAAATGACATCCAAACATAATGAAACTTCTAGGACAAGTTTATAAGACATAAGCAATGGTCTCAAATTCCACTTTAGGTCAAGTGCAAAAATCATGATTAGTAACAGTAGTGTATTTTTGACCTAGTCATTTTTGACCCAGAATGCATCTAAATGCTTAGCAATCATGCCCCAATACCCACCTATACTTAGTTTTTGATTTTGAAGTGTAAATTTCTACTTGTGATGAAATTAGGCCACGGATCGGGGACACCAAAAGCTACGAAATACTCTGAAATGCTTACGTCAATGCGTAGAGCTCTTACTTGCGGTTGTTGCAATGCAACAAATACGACTGCAATGTGACAAACAGAAAGGGAGTAGGAAGTGCGAGAAGGATAGAAGTGAGCATTGTTAGCTCACGTTGTGTATTTTATTATCCAAAACTTGAAATTAACTTACAAAAATTGGCTTTTATACCTTAGCCAAGGTTTTTGGTGGTCAAAACTAATAATCTGGCAGCTCTAACTAAAGATGGGTAATGACAGGTTGATACAATCTGGAAGCTTGTAGCCCCGGTTCATCAGTTACAAGGTTTATCCAAAAAATAGGAGTCACAATATTCCCAATTTATCAAAATAATAAGTGTTTTTATAATGAGAGCTTCAAAAAATGGTATCCAAGTTAGCTTGCTGCTAACATTCCCCCCCTCCTTGCCTATGTCATCCCTTGACAGAGCTTTATGGGTTGAAATAGTCTTCAGGTTGACGGCTGGTGAGGTGGTCTTTAAGTGCATGTAGAGCCTTTTCGTATCTGATCTTTCGCTCTTTGTCTGGCACCTGCAAAAAATGCATAGTGACTCTATTTTTAAGCTCAACTCCGGAGTAGCCTACAAATCTTGAAGTTAGGTTGCTGATCACTGGCCCAAAAATCTTCGTTCACCAAGTGAAGAACCCTGTGTAGAACGCTTCCTCAAACGCCAGCATAATATGAGAAGGTAAGAACATGTAGCGGGCGTAGAAGCATAGAGGACTTCTTCGGAAGGTTGGTCACTGAGATCGTAGCATAAACCTTTATTACCTTCAAGGAAAGAAATCCATGGGGCTCCTGCTTGCTCTGGCTCAGGAAAACTTCAATGCGGGTGAGCAGCATTTGGCAGATTTTATAAAGCATCGCACATGATACATCAAGTAGACTTTTGAAGAATGCCATGGTGCCCGTTAGGGTTTTCGCCATGTATTCTTCTGTCGGCGGTCCCTTTTCTGGAGCTGGCAATCTTGGGTAGTTCAGCCATGTTGGCCGCTACTTTATTATTGCCTTATGTGCTTGCCAGGTCCTTACTCTTGGTACAGGACAAAAAGTGGGATCCTTTTGAAGTGCCGCATGTGCTCTTGTAAACAGAATCAGGTATCTTGGATTCTTGTTCAACCAGCTCAGCCTCCACTTTAGGTGGTCTTCATCTGCGCCTTCTCCTTGCATGTCTTTGTAAAGTATTTCTTTGACTTGGAGCAACTCCACCTTTATCAAAGGATATGGCAGGGATTGTTGATGCCACTGTGCATTGATTTGATTGGGAGTGAGTTGAGTAACATTGACAGAGTGAAGAACTCTCAACTCCCAATCCATCGTTGCTTTCCACTGCTCATCCACCTATTAGGTAATCTTCTCTTTGAGTGCATCTTCCTTAGTTTTTGATAGCTGGACCATTGGCACTTCATCTGCTTCGGTTAATGATACTCTGAAATCCTCTTTGCCACCTAGCCCTTTTGTTGGCTGTGTTTCCATCTCAGAAAAAGAAACTAAGGGGATATCTATATGTAGCTGTTCTGAAGTTCCTGCTTCTTCATGCGTTTCTTGTTGTCCATCTCTCAGCAGCAGCTGGTTAACTCTTTTAAGCTCGACTATTTCTTTTAGCAGCTCTTCTTCTCGTTGCACCCTCATTAAGGCCAGGTCTCTGCGCTGAAACTACTCAAGCTTTAGCTCTAGCTCTAGGTCTTTGTTCTTTTTCTCTAGTGCTTTGTACACTTCATCTGTCCCTTTGTTCAAGGCAACTGTGGGATTTTCTCGTATTTGTCACAAAAAAAGTTGCCTGATCATTGATACTCTGTTTTGAATATTGTAAGGAGGCACTCGCTACATTTAACTGCACTTGAATCTTCTGAACTCATAGAGTTGTAGTTAGAAGTTCGTTAGTAACCTCTGTCAGCTGTTCGTCTTTGGCTTTGCAAGAATCTGTCAACTTCATGAGAAGTTCACCTGACTCCTCTATCTCCTTTTGCTGCTTGTCTTGTGCTAGCTGGTGTTGTTCAGCTTCAGCTTTCAATTCCTGCACTTGTTATTTAATCTGTCTACTAACTCTCCTTAGAGAGCGACAATCACCATCTCCAATTCTTTAGACTTTGTGCTGCGGCTAACTGCTCTTGTTCGGAGTCTTTTCGTCATATCCTGCATTTGCCTTGCATATTCACTGACTTGCAGAATTACCGCATCATTGGATTTCCAATCCTCATTTCTTGTGAGGTGCCTAGACGTCTCGACGATGTCTTGTGATTTTTTTGGTGGTGTTGTGGCGGCTGGTTTTTCTTGACCTTGAGGCTGTGGTTGGCCTTCTTCTTCTTTGTCACCTTGAGGCTTCAAGTATGCCTTGGTCGATTCGTGTTGCGTGGAGGTAGAAGGGTTTTCTTCTGTTTCCTATTCTTTTACCTGTTCAAACTTTGTGGACTCCTCTGGTGCAAGACTTGCTGCCCTTTTCGGCTCTAGTTCTTGTGCTTTGTCTTGTTCCTGAGTAGTGTCTTCTTTTTGTTCAGGCTCTGTTTCTTTTGTGGGATCATCTTGTGTGGTTCTATCTATTGGTGATGGTGGTGAGCTTGTTATGGGGTGATCATGCTGTTCTGTAGCAGGTGAAGAAGGTCGGGGAGAAATGTCACCTTGTTCATGTTTGGATTCTCCTTGTGCAATTGCTTCTTCTGCTTATTTTTGCTGCTCCGCCGCCTCTTTATCTTTTTGTTTTGCTTCTTGGGCTTCTTTCAGCTTCAATGCTTCTGCTTCTTGATACATTCTTTCCAATAACTCTGTGGGGTCTTCGGCCTCTTTCATAGCATGGTGCTTTGTTCTTGGTCCTTTCAGCTCAATGGGTACCACCTTTGTAGGGTCCTTGCCTTGAGCTTGGGGTGATTGCGTTCGTAGGAGTGCTTTTCTTTCTCAAACCTTGCCTGCTTTTGTTGTGGCTCCTCTTGATGTGCTACCACTGCTTTTATTTTCATTTCCTCAATTCGTGCTCTTCTTTCCTCATTGTCGGAGCTTTCACTGCTATGCCGTTCGGGAGAGCTCTCGGAAGATTCTTCATCAGATTTGTATGTTCTTTTGGCAGATCTTGTGGCTCGAGGGGATGGTTGTGCGGACATGATCCATGTGTTCTGATCTGGGGCAGGTGGCAAATTGTCTATCATGCCAATAGCATGGTAGGCAATTCTTGTGAGTACCTCTGGTGCTCCCAGATATGTTATCTTACCCTCTTTCTTTGTCCCTTTTAATGTGGACAACACGTACTGGGCGTGGTCTATAGGTTGCCTGGTTGTCAACTTGAGAACTTGTCTAAAAGTGGTTGCGTGTACCTTGGGGGTCTCTTGGCGAGGAAGTGGAAGTGTTGGTGGTATAATCTTGCAGGTTCTTCCACCTATTTTCGGATGAGATCGGCAAATGTTGTAGTAGTGGTTTCCTTAGTGAAGGTTCCAGCTGTTTTTTTGTCTCTTGCTCTCATGGTCATTCCTTTTGTCGGCAATTTGAGAGCTTCTATCACTATCTCTTTTGTAATGACCACTTCTACCTTGTTCCCTTGCTGGTTAGAGATCTGGGCGGTTCCATCTTCCTTCATTGTGGACAATAGCTCATAAGCTTTCTGAAAATCCACTCTACATGGCTCTTGTTCGTAAAACTCTCTGAGCCCTAGCCTTCTTTTGGCTTCTTTTGTCTCGGGCTTCGCAGCGACATTATAAACTTCTTTTGGTAGAAGTTGCAGTTCCTGATGTCCTTCTTCGTTTTTGAATCTACCTGTGAACACTGTGGTGTTGTTCTCCTTCTTTTGACAGATAGGTCGCTCTGGCTGTTTTGGTTGAACTGGAGTTCTGTTGGTACGGTGGTAGCTCTTGCAGCATCGCCTTTTCGTGAGACCCTCTTCTTGGCCTTCTCTGCAGCTTGCATGGCTCCTATGAAGTGAATAGAGTGTCAAAGTTAGCAAATTTGGTAAATTCTTCTCTGAAGTGTCCTTCACTCTAACTTGCTGACAAATTGAGTCCAATTTGCTTCAAATCAATTTTTGAACACGCATAGATGCATAAAAACATGTAAAGATCAAAATTATGAAGTCAAAACAAAAATTGCAACAAAAGTAAATAATCGTGATTACAACTGAGTAATTTTTTCAACTTTTTACAAATTTGACATTATAGGCTTGAAGTATATACCAAATACATACCTTGAGTGAAATATGGGCTCATTTGAGTGCACACGGTGCGAATGGTGTCAGATTTAGGCTTTAGGTCTTTGAAACAGTAGATGTAAAGGAATTTTGAGATTTTGAGCTCCAAATTTGTTCAAACTTGGTTAGTGGGCTTAGGACATCATGTACTTTGGTCCCATGATGGCAAAGTTGCAAATTTCCCCCATTTTGGCCAAAAAGTAAATAATCATAATTATTAACTTTTTCATTAAAATTAACTTTTTTGGTACAACTTGGTTCTAGGCATGATGTAGACCTTGTATATGTGATATGAGGTGATTTGTATCAAAACATGTGGCTCATAACTCAAAAATTGGTTTGCAAGGACTTCTTTGCGTTTTTTTGGCAATTTTCCAAGTTATAATTGATCATTTTGGCTCATACTTGAATTTTGGCATGTGATAGGTGTGTACAAGTGATAGGTGAGGTGATGATATAATTTTCAAGCCAAAATTTTGCAAAATGCTTTGTCGACTCTGAAATCACCGATTTTTGTGACTACATGGCCTGTAGAGTTGGTTAGTCACTTTTAAGGCTATGGACTTGTCCGCAACTTAGTCGTGAAGCAACTCGTCCAATTTTGGCCCATTTGGAGTCACTTTGACCTCCTATGTCAAATTTGATGCTTTGTAGTCTTCGAGCCATTTTCCGCTTTTCGAGAGATTGACTTGATTCATTTTATGAAACCAACCATGTACATTGTGTATAGACCTCGTATGCAAGCTGTCTGTGGAGTCAGAATCCAATTTTGGCATCTGTAAAAAACCTAGCTTTTCTACTTGGGACTCCCTCGACCCTTGCCGAATGGTCAACTGTTGATATAGAAGTGTTCTATTATGTTGGGGCATGCTACAACTCAAGTCTCATCTGGTTTGGTTGAGCTGACAGGCCGCTATGGTCGATTTTTGGTCGTAGGTCTTTGTGCACTGCTCAGATTCTAGGGTTTTTTCTAGGGGTTTAGACTAGCTACCTTTCATGTCTCGTGTGAGGCGGCGCTGAAAACAGTCAATTGTCGACTCCGAAAAATGCGCTCGAAAAAGGTCGAAGAGCTCTCTCTCCAAAGGCAACAAGCTGAAATGAGATGATTTTAGCCTACCTTGGGTATCTATACTTGGACTTCCCAAACAATTTTTCCCTAGATTTCCCTGTTAGTCCTACTAGGCCATGAAATCTAAGTTAGACTCAAAAATTTTCCCAATTGGATTCTTGCAACTCATTCTGCAAGAATTCTGCAAAAGTAGGTCTGGCCGCTTTATTTAGGCTTCCCGCTTCCATCTATTAATTTGATTGAAATTTTTTGTGCCCGTCCACCTTGTCTTTCTGATCATCAGCGTATCTTCAATTTTTCCATATGAGCTCCTTTGCTATTTAGTATTAATTTTTGACATGTTTATTGAAAAAATAAAAAAAATAACAAAATGCACTAAAAAAACCTAAATGATTTTATCATATTAAACTGATCATTTAATGTGGGAGAATAAACAGGAACAAGGGTTAAGATATAGACATGTGCTTATAGATCTATCTCAACACGAGGCCAATCGTAAAGGGGCCCAAATGAGAGATGGTCTGTCAAAGAGCAAGGCTAACCAATGGAGCATAAAGACCTTAGGGTTAGTTTCATTGAAGACTTGCAATAATTAGTGTAAAAGTCCTTTGATCTTGAGCTTGAGGTGGGAACCCGGCCCAAGCTTAAGGTGCTTGAGGTGCTTGACGTGCTTGATGACTAAGGTTCTTGAGGTGCTTGATGACTGAGATGCTTGAGGTGCTTGTCATGCTTGAGATGCTAGGGTTGTACTTGAGGTAGGAGCTTGGCCCAAGCTTGAGGGGCTTAAGGGCCAAGCTTGTGGTGGGAACTGGGTCCAAAGTTGAGTGTCTTGAGGTGTGCAAAAGTCAACACTAATCCCTACAAGGAGGGGGCGAGCCCTACAAGAGGGGGGATGAGAGAGAACACACACACACTCACACAAGGGATGCTTGGTACAAAGAAAGCAAAAGGGACACTTGTCAAGTTCCTCCTCATGTTGCCCTCATGGTGTGCCTAAAGAATATTGGTTAGCCACCCAAGGGGTCCAATGAAAATTTAGAAGATTTAATTGATTTTTTTTACATTTATCAAGTCCTCTCTCTCAAAGGGGAAAGGGAGACACTTGTCCGAAGGCTACCCTTGTTATTTGATTTACCCTCTGCTTGTGATTGGCTAGGCCTGGAGTGGTCCAATGAGCTTCAAGCATGAGCTACAAGGGCAGATTGACCAAGGAAGCTAGGGGCATGCTCCCGCACACACTCACACACACTCTCATTGTGTGTAGTGCAAAGTGAAAGAGATCCCTCTACTTCTCCAAGCAAGTAGAGAGGTTGAGAGCCTACACGGAATGCAAATCCAACCAAGAGCCATGCTTCAATGGTTAAGCTTGCCATCTTCTCCATCTTCATTACTATGCTATTATGTATGCTAGCAAGAAGAGTGATGATAAGCGAGGAACTAGTTTTTTCTCCTATGAAATGTTTCTTCTTCCTCTTCCCTACTCTCATTCCCTGCTAGCTCTCTCCACCTTCGAAGGTGTTTGAGGTCTTGGGACTGAGGCTTGGGATAGGTAAAGCTTTCCACAAAGTTTATGTTATGCTTGTGATCCATGAAGATTTCCATATTCATTGCATCACTTAGGTCACAAGGAACACAAAGATTGTATTGTAACAAGTCTCTCTTGATGGAAGAAATCATAATACAAATGCATAAAGGAGGGGGGATTGGCTCTACATAAATCCGGTCCTCAACTGTTGTCATGTTCTCTAAATTCTCTCTCTTGCAAAAGTATTGTTCATGTGAAGTTAACTAAATGCTATGTTTATATTGCTACCATCAATTATGTTCACCCGCTATGCTCACAAAGTAATTTCACAAAAGTACTCTCTCTAATTTCTACTACTCTCTAGTTAATAGGCCAATTCCATTACACCAATAGTGCTTCCCACTTGATGAAATTGATTCTATGTGCTCATTACCTACTATAGATCACAAGCATATATTCATATGCACAATTTGACTCAAATCTGACCTCTAATACATTATACGCGTATGATGTCTATTTTCCCTGAATGGAGTTCTGTTTCTATCACAGTTGCCCCTTGATATGTGCAACATGCATATGTGCTCACATCCAATTTTGGATATCAAAGTTGTACAATTTCACTACTTTTTACCCAAGAACTTCCCAAAAGAGTAATATGCACTCAATTTTTAACTTGTTTGCCCAAATGAGATGAAACTTGGTGAATTCTGTATGTTGTGCTCCACAAAACATACAGAATGTGAGTATGAAGTCAAAGGTTCAATTTGACTGCCAGATCACCCTTTGAGACATTATACGTGTATAATGTCTATTGATGGTTTTTTGCACAAATTTCACTCACAGCATCCACAAGTTCTTCGCAATGATTTTCAAACACTTTTACCAATTTTTATGCAAACAAATGTGCTTCGATTCACTAGTTTTCTAGTTTTCCAATTTTGACTTTTTGTCTTTTGGGTATCAAGGGTTGGTCAAAGCCTTGGTCTTAAGTTGCACTTAGGGTAAAACACCCCTCTACAACACTCTGGTGTAGTCTATTTTGCCAAATTTGGTCTCATGTTATGCCCTAAGACGTCAATTGGCTAAAGGTCTCATTCCAATTTATGCACGTACATTACATATTGAGAACAACTTTGGACATGAAATTAGATGGTTTTAATCAATTGAACCATTCAGAGACTAGTACATTCCATCCCTTATCATTGTGTATGCTCTATTGTCTTACATATGATTTATCTCAAGGTGAAGATCTTGGTTTCAAGGCCCACCACTTATCCAAGCTAAGTTCAAAGTGAGTACCTAACTTTATTCAAGGTCCACCACTTGTCCAAGCTAGGACCCAAATTGAGGAAAATAACCCACGTTTCTATGACATTCAAGCAAGGTTCACTGCTAATCTAGGACTTCTTCATTTGAGGCCTGAAGCATAAATAAAACATGTATTATATGCTTGGTTGCATCATAGGAGTGTTGGTTTCATGGTGCACTTATCTAAGCTAGGCTCCCTTGACATATGGAGGAGCATAAAGTCCACCACTTGTCCAAGCTAGGTTCCTTGACCTGTAGAGGAATACAAAGTCAACTTCTTATCCAAGCTACACTCAAAGTGATAAGTTAAAATGAGTACCTACATATATGTCTAAGTTTTTGTATATTGAAATAAATAAGGTTTCTAGTGGGAAAAACTCGTTCCCAAGCCTAATGATTATTTCCAATTTTTATGAATGTATTTGTCCATTAACAATTTTTATTTGAATTTAATTTAAGATATCGCCTTTCCTTTGCTTTTTTAGATATTTGTTGAGCTACATCAAGAAATGTTAAGATCGCATATATTACATTCTAGAATACCATGTGATATGCCACTTTGTGCACATAGATGCATTCTTTTGAACATGTTCATGAGGATAAGACATTTAGATATTCAGCTACACTTATCTTAAGTCATCCTAATTTTATACATTTTATAACAAAGGGGTTTTAAATCCACCACTTGGCCATTCTAAACTCTTCAATAAATTTTATGTTACTTGTGTCAATGCAGACCTTCAACTAGCTATATTATTTGCTATTCTATGTGTACTAGTACGGCCGGCTGCCTTCGGCGGCCTCTCCCTCTGTATTGCGTGCAACTTTCTTAGTTTTGGGCTTTAGCCTTCAGGTCACAGACTGTGATACGTGGAAAAGGATCCCCCTTCCGCCATATTATGTTAGTAGATTTACGAGAAAAATCGAGTTGTTATAAAGAAAATTTCAATCTATTTACAACTATAATAAATGCAATGCTCTTGTATTGATTACATTGTTCTTATCATTTAACATATCTGGAAAACACGTCTTAAGAGAGAAGATTTTGACATTATGACATTATGTTTTAAATGAATGGTTATAGTTGCATATTATTCAAAATTTTAATGATTTAGATAAGAAATTGTTTGTTTTGTGCATGTATACATGCATATGACTTCCCATGCCAATATCACAACAACATGGCATATTCTTGTATGAGTATCCATGCCAATGTAATGGAATTGGCCTATTTAACTTGAGAGTAGCGGAAATTAATGAGAGTACTTTTGAGAAATAACTTTGTGAGCATAACGGGTGAACATATTTGAAGATGGCAACATAATCATAGCAATTAGTTAACTTGGCATGAACAATACTTTTGCAAGAGAGAGAATTTAGAGAACATGACAACAGTTGAGGACCGGATTTATGTGGAGCCGGTCCCCCCTACAATAGGCATTTGTATTATGATTTCTCCCATAAAGAGAGACTTGTTACAATACAGTCTTTGTGTTCCTTGTGACCTAGGTGATGCAATGAAGATGGAAGGCTTCATGCATCACAAACATAACATAAACTTGAAGAAAGCTTTAACTATCCCAAGCCTCAGTCCCAAGACCTCAAACACCTTCGAAGGTGGAGAGAGCTAGCAGGGAATGAGGGTAGGCAAGAGGAAGAAGAAACATTTCGTAGGATAAAGAATTAGTTCCTCACTTATCATACTCTTGTTGCTAGCATACATAATAGCATAGTAATGAAGAAGAAGGAGATGGAAAGCTTAAGCATTGAAGCATGGCTCTTGGTTGGATTTGCACTCCATAGCCAAGAGTGTTGGTGTAGGCTCTCAACCTCTACTTGCTTGGAGAGGGAGCTCTTGCCCTTTGCATATCACACAATGAGAGTGCTTGTGAGTGTGTGTGGGTGAGTATACCCCTCAAGAAAGCCCCCTCTTTGCTAGGTCGACCCCCCCTTCTAGCTCATAATTGAACCTCATTGGCTCTTGCCGAGCCTAGCCAATCACAAGCTTGGGCCATTTCTAGCATTAGGTGTAGGCTTGGGACAAGTGTCCCCCTTTCCCCTTTGAGAGAGAGAGAGGACTTGATAAATACAAAAACAATTAGATAATTCAAGTAATTTATCATTGGACCCCTTTGAAGCCTAGCCAATAGGCTTCAAGCAACACATGAAGGTAACATGGGTAGGGACCTGACATGTGTCCTTGCTGCCTCTTCAAGCTAGGGCTTCCCTTGTGAGTGTGAGTGTGTGTTCTCTCTCTAATCCCTAGGAAAAGGGCTCGCCCCCCCCTCTTGTAGGGATGCTTTTGACTTTAGGAGCTCAAGCACCTTAGTCATCAAGCATGACAAAGCACTTGGACTAGGGGGTATTCCCACAAGCATCTCAGGCAAGCATGTCAAGGCACCTCAAGCACCTTAATCAAGCGGCAAGTTAAGCACCTCAAGCATGGAGTAAGTCAAGCACCTCAAGCACCTTAATCAAGCACCTCAAGCACGACAAGCACCTCAAGCAGGTCAAGCACCTCGAGCTTGGGCCGGGTTCCCACCTCAAGCTCATCCCTAGCTTACCCAAGGTCAAAGGACTTTTACACATTATTGGAGGTCTTCAATGAAGCTAACCCTAAGGTCTTATGCTCCATTGGTTAGCCTTTCTCTTTGATAGACCATCTCCCATTTGGGCCCCTTTACCATTGGCCCCGTGTTGAGATAGATCTATAAGCACATATCTATATCTTAACACTTGTTCCCGTTTATTCTCCCACATTAAGTGATCAATTTAATATGAGAAAATCATCTGGGTTGGTTAGATATTAGATTTTATAACATGCCAATATGACAACAACATTGTTCAATGAATATTTTTTTGTTGAATGAGTATAAAAGAAGAGGTCTTCTATTGATACAACTTAAATTAAGTACAAAATAATATACACCACCCAATGACTAGAAATACCCAGCATAACAAGTCTCCTTAGAGTGGGACAAACTTCATTAATAAAAAAAATCCCCTTATAACAAGGTGCAGTTTATGCCAAAATACATTACAATGAATCCTAAATTAAGAAAACAAATTCAAAATCTTTGAGCAAACAAATTTATGGGTGCATGCAAGCATATAAATCTCCATGTCAATATGACAACAACATTGTTTAGGTCATACTTGTGTCTTGAAGCAAAAAGGGTTCTCTTGACTAAATGAATTTATACATTGTAAACAAAAGTAGTGATCACATTCCAAACTAAAAATACAAGGAGAATTTTGTCTCCTTAAATTAGAGTTCACTCCATTAATAAAGAAGTCCCGTTTCACTAGGGTGCACTTCGTGAAAAAATCCAAGTTGCAATGAGGCATAAATATCTATAGTGAGTCCACTTACACAAGATATGAGAACAATATAGATAACCCTCTACTCATAGCAACAAGAAAAAGAGCACCCATAAGAAGGATGCACTCCATTAATAAAGAATCCTCCAAATGATAAGGTGTACTCCATGTGAAACACATTAGATTGATACAGAAGTCCCCTTACAATAGAGTACTATTAATTATTTGTAGGTGAAACACAACATTTGTATAGAGATTCATCAACAAGAATTGTTCTGCATGGATCACATTCAAAGCATGCAAGTATTTTTGTCAATGGCTTAAACATAGCTGGAACTTGAGGATTGTCTAGTCTAAATAAATTTATGCCTTTGAGAACATAGAAAGATTCTTGAGGCCAAACTACAAAAAATGGCAATATCTCCTCTGCAGTGCTTTGAAGCATTCTCAACATCTGGTAAACATTAGCTTCTCTAGTTTTGACCAAATTCCAACATTGAATCTCTTCAATATGGTCTTCAAAAAGTGGATGCACCCTGGCTTTAACACAATATGCCTTCGTGAATCATATTGGATAGATTTATAAATTGATTATAGTTTTTGACTTTGTGTTGGATTGTAGCATTCCTTATCTATTCCACCCTCAAAACCTGGATCTAAGCAAAAAACAATGAAAGATCACACAAAAGCCTCCTAGAGGATGACGTATTAATAAGCAATATTCTTTGACATGATTATTGACATCCACATAATCATCACTTTTTTTCAAACATTATTGCTTCATGTATATTATGCAACAAAAAAATACTTAGAGGGTAACTCTATCCAAAACCTAAGTATTTAAGTTTGTTACTTACATAACAAGGACATGAAAAGACTAAAGCTATAAGCCCATAGTCCTATATATTTGTAACACTATCCATTCAATCAATAATATTAAGTAAGTTTTGTAAGGATGGGTGCATCTTTGATTCACCCCTTGGTCAATATAAACAAGTTCTTGGAGGAGAGAAAGGGAATTCTCAATCCACAACCAAGCCATCTTAAGCAAGTTTTGGAAGGGAAATCTCATCATCTTATATATATTTAGTGCTTGGATTTTCAAGAAATATTTAAGAAGGTTTGGTGCATCCTAGATCCACCACTTGGTCATTCTAAACATAGTGTGGAAGGGGGAATGCATCATAAATCCATCATCCTACCATTTTGCGCAAGGAAGGATGCATCCTAAATAAAATCAAGGTCGTTCTAATGACGTTTTGAATGGTGGTGTGCATCCTATATATTGAATCAAAACAATTTATGGAAGACTAGTATACATCATAAATCAACCACTTGGCCAATCTAAAAATCATGGAAGAGTAGATGCTATCTCAATCAAAGATTCAATCATAGTTGTTGAAGTGTGCATCCATTCAAGGTCCACCACTTGGCCAATCTAAATGGCTTTCTTCATAGTGAGTGTATTCTAGATCCACCACAAAAGTTTTTCACCACTTATCACATCCTTGATCCACAATAAGTGGCCATTTCAAACAACTTGTAGAAGCTTTGGTGCATTTTAGATCTACCACTTGGTCGTTCTAGCAAGTTTTAGAACACAGGTTGCTTCTTAGATGCATCACTTGGAGATTTTAAGTTCAAGTTCTTGTTGAAGAGTAAGGGAATTCTTAATCCTCCACCAAGCCACTTTAAGCAAGGTGTGAGAAGAAAAAGTGCATCATGTATTTAGTTCTTGCCCTTTTGAAACAAATCAAGGAAGGTTTGATGCATCCAAGATCCACCATAAGACCATTCTAAATATGGTGGTGTAAGAGGGAAAATGCATCCTAGCCTTCACTACCTTTCCATTCCACTTGTCCAAGCTAAGCCCTATTGAGTTATAGAGGACCATAAGATCCACCACTTGTGCAATCTATGCTCTATTGAAACATAGAGAGCGATAAGGTTCACCACTTGTCCAAGCTATGTTCCATTCAAGCATAGAGGACCATAAGGTCACAATGTATGCTCTATTCAAGCATAGAGAGCCATGAGATCCACCACTTGTCCAAGCTATGCTCCATTCAATCATAGAGAGCCACAAGATCCACCGCTTGTCCAAGCTAAGATCCATTCAAGCATAGAAAGACACAAGGTCCACCACTTGCCTTGTCTATAATTTTTTGATGGGTAGAGAGACATAAGGTCCATCACTTGTCCAAGGTAGCACCCATTCAAGCATAGAACGATACAAGGTCCACCATGTGTCTAGTCTATGCTGTATTGAAGGACAAAGAGCCATAAGGTCCACCACTTGTCTAATCTATTCTTTATTAAGGCACAGAGTACCATAAGGTCTACCACTTGTCCAATTTATGCTCTATTGAAGCATAGAGATCCATTAGATCCAACACTTGTTTAAGCTATGCTCCATTCCACCAGAGGTAGCCACAAGGTCCACCACTTTTCCAAGCAAAGTTCTATTCTATCATAGAGAGCCACAAGGTCCACCAACTAAATCTAGGCTCTATTGAATCATAGAGAACCATAAGGTCTACCACTTGTCAAAGCTTTGCTCCATTCAAGCATAGAGGATCATTCAAGCATAAGGTCTACCACTTTTCCAAGCTATGATCCATTCAAGCATAGAGAACCATATAGTCACCACCACTTGTCCAATCTATGGTTTACTCAAGCATGGAGAGTCATGAGGTCCACCACTTGTCCAAGCTCTACTATATTCAAGCATAGAGAGACACAAGGTCCACCAATCTAAGCTCTATTAAAACATATAGAGCCATAAGTTTCACCATATGTCTGAGCTACGCTCCATTCAAGCATAGAGGACCATAAGGTTTACCACTTGTCCAATCTATGCTCTATTGAAGCATAGACAACCACAAAGTTCACCACTTGTCCAAGATAAGCTACATTTGACCATAGAGAGCCACAAGGTCCACCACTTGTTCAATATATGGTCTATTGAAGCATAGAGAGTCATAAGATCCACCAATTGTCCAAGCTATGCTCCATTCAAACATAGAGGACCATAAGATCCATCACTTACTAGATCTATGCTCTATTGAAGCATAGAGATCCATAAGGTTTGCAACTTGTCCAAGCTATGTCCTATTCAAGTATAGGGAGGGCTTGTGCTTGCCTTGGCCAACAGCCTACAAGGCAGCACATCGGTGACCACACTCCCGTTATCCACCTGCAACCACAACAGTCACTACAAAATTGGCCGTTCATGTATTATTCCCTACAAGCTCGTGCAGTTATGAGCTGAAAAATGAGACACACCCTCTTGGCTGAGGACGTAAATTTTGACCAGACACCACGCCATCTAGCCATACACATTCTCCGTTTCCAACCACACACACGTACGCCCTATGGTCTCTTTTGTTGCCACTCACTTTCTCTTGCCTTGTCTTCAGATGCCACCTCATCAGGTCCTCATGTAGCACATTTAGCTCACCAGGACGGGCCTGGGCCCGATTGCTATAATTTACTGCTACCTGGCTACCCATCAATGGCCATGCCGACAATCGGTGCTCACCAACCCAGCCTATTTTTATTATTCAATTCTTCCAATTGAAGATGCACATGTACTGTATATGCATAATGGCTCACCTGCACGGAGGTTTTAGGCTTCACGCCCGTGTACCCTCCCTCTCTGCCCTTGCAAAGATGCCGGCGCTGATTTTTGACAATCAGAATGAGAAAAAAAGAAACAAATGAAAACTATTTTCTATGAGAGGAGCATTCCCACCCTCTCCCTTTTGTCAAAACCAAGAAATGGCCAACTGGTCAAGCATAGACAGCCACGAGGTCCACCACTTGTCCAAGCTAAGCTCCATTGAAGCAGAGATGGTCATAATGTGTATCGTCTGCTGCTTGTACAAGTTATACTCCATTGAAGCATGAAGAGCCATAAGGTCCATCAATCATCTTTAACAGCAATCATTCATTGGTCTTAAGCTCCATTATCTGCCCAACCATAACGATCATGGATTATTTGCCCAACCATTACATGCCCAACCACCACTTCTCCAACCTAAAGTATCATGGATTATTTGGCCGCAATCGCCACCACTTGTCTAACCTATAGTCCATTGTAATTCGTAAGTTGTGGTTTTAGGTTTTGACTTTTTTAAAAATTCTTTTGTATGTAATTTTGACATAATTTCTACTTGATTTTTCATTTAACAATTTTATCTTTTTCATTTTGCAAAATGTACTTTCGATCTGGGGAGAAAGTGCACGTGATATTTGACAATGAAATCGTCTGTGTTGGTTGTGTGTGTAGAACCAATGAAGACTTCACTTGGCGTGGTATAAAGATATGCCAAGAAAATGTATCCATACTAGTGGAGGAGTTTTTGATGGATGTGCGCCTTCCTTTTCCTACAATGGATACTACTTCCCTCCAAGGCTCACACTTTGGAGTGCCATTTGATGGCCAAAGTTTCAATACAATCTACCATAGTGCATACCAACTTACTTGGACCAATTCAAAGCTACAATGGTGATGAGGAACAAGATCATGTGGATGCACAAGCTACAAATGCAATATCAATAACAAGCTACAATGGTGATAAGGAAGAGGATAATGTGGATGCACAAGCTACAGATGTAGTGCCAATAACAAGCCTAGCTAGCATTTGAAGCATCGATACGATAATTTTGAAGAAATCAGAGGGTCCTTTTAGAGGATGAGACAATGATGCACATTGTCAATAAGGGAACCATTTTAAATGTATTTTCTCATGATTATGTCAACTTCTACATCTTGATTATGTGGTTGTGGCCATTGAAAAAGAAAATGCAAGCAATGAGAATGTGGTTGAAGTGGGTAGCATTACATTAGTGAAATGACCTATCAAACAGACAACAATGTTGGATGGGAGCACATTGCAACGCTTTGTTCCCATTGATGGAATGCATACTCAATGTGAAAATGTATTCGTCAATGAAGACAATGCTCAAATAAGTAATGAGGGTAATGCAGTTCAATGTTCAAGGAAGAGATGATACACTTTCATCGATAGGATGCAAAAAGAATAATCACAACCAACTTTTAGCTTCTATCTATCGACTAAATCGGTTCAAAGTGTTTCATGTATTGATTGTTGTGCACAAAAATTTTGTCAATATGCAGATCGTGATATGGTGTTGAGGTTACAAAAAGAATTTGGGGGAGAATCTCAAAAGACACGAACAAACTATGTTTATGATGTTCTCTCAATATGCTACCAAAAGGATGAGAAAGTTTGGTACCAATTCAAGATAAATGGGACTATTATTTTTTGTAGGGCATGGTATGAGCTACATGGAATACTAAAGATATTGTTTTACCGCTACAGGGAAAACTTTGAGAATGGTGTGCGTCAATATGTGCATGGAAACACATGTACATTGAGAAGAGAATTTAAACATACTAGCTTAGCAAGAGCATTGCTCAATGAGTTTGTGGATAACAACTCTAAGAATATGCCACATAGAAGTAGAACAATGTTGAATGGCTCAAGGGAGACTCAATTGGTAATTCCATCAACATACAAACAAGTGAATATTTTAAGTGAAATAGAAAAGACACTTGAACAAATGGGGTATGAAAGAAGCTTTCCTAATCTCCTTTTGGTAGAATCTGGAACAAAGAGTAATTTACATGTCACCTTAACTAAAACAAGTGAGTTCTCTAAGTGCAATATTTGTAGTTCAATCAAAGCAATATTGAAAGCAAAAACTAACTTGAATAAAGAGCTCTCCTCTTGAGGGAGAGATAAGTTCACATGGCACAATAGAAGAGTTGTAGAAGCCTATAATATGCATGGCGCACATTTTCAAAAACTCAACCAGTGTGGATTCAGGTTACAATTTGCAGGTGGCACTAATTGACATGATCACTCATGGACATGGAGAAGGTCATTATGGACACTTTGTTTTGATTGGTCTTTGGCCAGTTGATCCAAACCTTACAATTTTCTCAATTGCTAATTGTTTACACAACTTAGGAAGGATGGATAAGCATCCACTTGGTGATTTGGTAACAAACGGGCTTCCGAGGAGCAATGTTTCACTACTACATGCTTTGAACACAAGGGATGCTTTAGACTACCACAACATGAGTGATGGCAACGAGCCTATTGTCCGATCACCTAAAATTGCAAAAGAGGATTTGTGGTCAACATTTTTCAAGTTGCGAGAGAACTTATTGCTACAACTGGATAATTGTGCTGGGGAGAATAAAAACTGATATTTATTTGCTTACTAGTCATTTCTTGTTGCAAGGGGGTTTTCAAAACCATCCAATTAGGATTTTTAATTGTTGGACATACACATGAGGACATAGATGCTATGTTTAACAAGTTTTCAAAGAAGTTGAGAGTTACACAAACTTATACTTTGCCACATTTGATGGATACATTAAGAACTAGCTCATCTTCATCTCTAGCTCCATTCTTGCTCACTAAGGTTCCTGATTTCAAGAAATATTGTGATGGCTATCTTTGTGATGGAAAGGACATATTTGTTGGTCACTCCAAATAACTTATTGGTCACTCCAAATCACTTCAGTTTAGGTACTTCATGCAAGAGAAAACACCAATGATTCAATATAAGGCACATGTAGGTGTTTCAAATTGGAGTGGAAGTATTCGTCTTTGGAAAAAAGACAGTGAAAGGAATCCAATGTTACCATGAGGGAATCCTCCTTTAATACCAATGATGCAATATGTTAAGGCCCATGAGGAAGTGATTCTAGGACTAAAGAATTACATAAGATTTTGGCAAAATTTTGGAGGTGGTACAAGTGTGCCAAGGTACCATAGACCCATGATAGATTACTGGAGTAAGGTGATCGAAGAGATTGGAAAAGAAACTAGATCAAAAGCATTGTTGTATGAACATTTTTTGCCAAAAACTCAGGAATATCATCGATTACAAAGCAATGTGATGAATTTCCAACAAGGGGCAGAAAGGTTCTTAGGCTTGGAAGAGATGAATGATCATTTTTTTGGACCTCAACGAGATAGATCAAGGGAGGAATTCACCCCATTATTGATGTGCAACATGGTGACTTTGTGATGCTACTACGAAGTGACATAGAAATATATCTTTTTTGGCTTGCTATGGCTTTGTCAAACATTGATAAAGAGCCTACATAACCAAAATATAAATTTTTTTTGATCCAACCTTGTGCTAGAAAGAGTGGTATGACGAATGCTCAAGCTTACACCAATTGTTGAAGGGTTTTTGGGCTATAAACTATAAGGACCCACACAAGTGTGGGAAAATATAGGTGCAATTATTTGGTCATGGAGACTAAACAAACAAGGAACATTTTCCAGAATTAAAATTCCTGAAAGGCACACTCTAAACGTCAAAGCAGGGCTGACCCATGCACATTAACCATGTTTGAATCAAAGTATTCATATGGAATCAAATGAGGAATAAATATATGGGAGTTTATATTGTCATTGTACTACTCAATTCTATAAACAATATTGGTGGTTGTATCTTTTTTGTTTTAATTAATTCATGGTATGCTTCTAATTCCACCCTATGTATTCTGTTAAGTTTTGGTGTTTATCAACATCGCAATTTACAAAATTATCATCTATAGCTACCAACCTTAGATGAATATAGTTACCTCACTTTTTCCCACTTTAAGTGGGAAACTCCCAAATTACATGCATATGCTTGATTTGAAGATTCCCATAATGCAAGATTTTTACCATAATACCTAATATGGTCTTTAATGTTTCCATGAATCTAATGCATGTAAGATAGCTAGTAGCTCTTTTTCAGATATGCTTAGACTCTTTTCTTGGTCATTTAATATCCTACTTTCATATGCTATGGCATGCCCTTCTTGAAGCAACACAATCCCAAGGCCTCAGACACAATTTATATATGATGATAACCACTCTTGAGATCTATCCTACTAAAACGTCGATGTGGTTTTGGGCCTTTGTGAGTTGACATACTCACTCATCTTGTCGGGACACGGGTCCTACAGGCACGACCCTACCCTAAGGGGGGGTCACGGACCCCGGCCACTGGCCAGGTAGCAGTGTGGACAGGGGATCCTAGGGCTAAGAGCCTATAAGTATGGGCGGTTGGGTGGAGGATCCAGGTCTCTAGTTCCTGGGGTTCTTATATTGGTATCAGAGCTCAGGGGAGGGGAGAGCTATGGAGGAGGGGAAAGGACTCTCTATCTCTTTAGGTCTCTCTCTCTCGAATTCATTACGAGGCATGGCCTCTCTCTTGCTTCGGATTCTTTTCTCTCTCCCTCGTTTTCAACAGCAGAACGTGCAGGGTTTGCATGTGGTGTGCAAGGCGGCCGAGCAAGAGGGCAGTGTCAAGCTACACTGCGTGTGCAGGGACGCTTGCTAGGCGGGTTTCTGTTTGATGGCCAAGCAGATGGGTGAACAGCCGCTTGCATGAGGGAGGTGGGTGGTTTTGTGGGCTGTGTGAATCTTGCCGGGTTCGCCCTGGCTCAGGGAACAGATTTTGTCACAGGAGCGTCGCTTGGTTTGGTCTGCAGCACGAGTTCTCTCGTCCATAATCCCTACGCAGCCTACAGCGTGCTGCCATAGCCAGGGTTGCGATAATTTTTTTATTTTTTTATCTTTCCATTTCCGATTGGGGGCACCAAAGGCGCCGCCCACCAGCAGGCTGTCCGTCCCACAAGGAGACCAAGGATGGTACCCGCAGCTGCATGCAAGCCTCGAAGGGAGGCCAAGATGGCAAGCCTGTTGTTCGGCTTGGCAAAGGGGCAAAGCTCCTAGACAAAGACGATAGTGTTGATCGAGTGGTGGCTATGTTTGCCATGTACACGGACAAACGCCATGCTCATCAGGTTGGTCTTTTAGTACTTCCAAGGATTTTCTTAATCCCTATGTGATGCTATTTTGCAGACTTATACATATCAAATTTCCAAGCGTCATCTTTGATGCAACGGCAAGGCCGGTGGCTAATTTTGCTTATGCGCATTCGGCTCATGCGTGCAAAATTTGTTTTGCATGGTTGGATTGCTGATCGGCATGGCCGATTTCAACGCGATCGGCAAGAGCCCTGAGTTTGGACTTAAAGAGAAGCAAGGCTTCTCTACCTTTACAACATTTAACCACACTATATGGTGATGCAAACACTAATGCTAGGGGTGGTGATTGTCATGCACAATGGCAATCAAACCTGGCAGGTAAGAGCATTACAGTTCTCACATAACTGTTTTTGCTATGCTATCGATTGCTTATAACATTTATTGGCAATGAGGCCAGACATACTTATATGAAGCATGGCTTCTCCTGAGTACCTTAATGGAGCACGCTCATCACAGGTTACTTTTTGCTTCAAATACAGGGCCAAAAGCCAGTTTTTCAGCATCTCAAGGTGACAGGCATGGCATATTACTGGATTTGTTGAGGGCAGCAAGTTGCTCGGCATGGCCGACTCCTTGTCACTGTTTTCTACAAGCCAACATAGGATGCTTGTCACACAATACTGGTTAATTTCACTTGAAATTGCTCGACAAGGTCGATTCTTTTTGTCATGCTATTTGCAGCCACATCAGTTGGCTATTAGCACTACTCGATTTAGGTGAAGCAAGGCTTCTCTTTATGCATCTTGCATAATGACTCACCACGTTTGGCATATGCTATGAGCATACAAACTTGGGAAGGCTTTGGCAAACGGTTTGCAGATTATTTTATTCCGTATATGACGGATGTATATAATACAAGAGGGCGAATATACATATGCGACAACTCTCTCTCGCACGGCAGATTTGGCTATGAGCCACCTTTATGCGAGCTTTTCCTTTGGAATTTCATGACAAATGGTTGTAGAAACAACTACCAGGTTAGCCAAATTTAAGTTTTTCTTGTTTTTTTCTATGTTTACAGGCTTTACTTGGCAATTACTGTCATTGTGCAAAGCAAAGTGCTTTGGCAATTTTACATGAAGCAAGGCTTCTCCATTGTGCCCAGGTACTGCCCAATGACTTGGAGTCAAGGGCATTGGCACACAACTTTGAGGAACTGGAAAAATAGGGAATATTAGCTTACACAATCCCTACCAGTTTACACTGTGCAAGGCAGTCATGGTTTTGGTTCTCACGTTTGAGGCCATCACTCTCGGCAAGGTATGCTAGCGAGATAGATTCGATTCTACCGCTTCACGCATTACACTTCCGCTATCACACTCGTAACTCTGTCAAGGACAGAATACGTGATGGATTGTTTCACCTGATTGTTGGTTACTGTCACCACACTACAACACTAAAAGGAACCTAAAATTTGGACTTAATTTATAGGCAAAGTGCCAATGCCTAAGTCATTTTCATACAAATACGACCCCTACAAGGAAGGTAGGTCAAGATGTGTTTGTGTTTGGATGTTACCTCTCTCGAAGAGAGAGTCATACCTGAAAACTGTGGATTGCTTATAGGATAAGCTGCAAGTCCGGCATAAGATGCGTCAGAGCACACATCTTTGGTACACTCTAAAAACTTAAGGAAAGTTCCTCAACCCAGCATGCTCTTCTTCTCTCTCTCTCTCTCTCTCTCTCTCTCTCTAAGAGAATAATGAACATCTTCTAAGAAGCTTTTGATACGTGTTTTGTTGGAGAGTCAGTATGAGTCAAGGTGCTCTAACTCTCAGCTAGCACGTGGATAAGATGCTACTCAAATTAGTCTTCATCGGTTCGTCCATTGAACACTAATTTGCATAAGGGCGATGAGCCACGCAGGCTAAGAGCCATTGTTAAGCCAAGGGTATGACCCAACTATTGGCATTCTTTGGGTGATTGTTCTCAAGATCGAACAGATCTACCCAGGGGAGTACACCTTGACGTTAATGGACAAGCAAGAGTCTTGTCATTAGTGATGTTTAGGGTGTCATTTTTGCACTACCTGTTCTCAGTGCGACACCCAAGTTGAGCTTTTGAAAATCTTCAACTCACAGTAGCTGATCTCTACAAGGAAGTATAGATGCAGCAATCAATTGAGACAGTATGGCTGTCCACAGGAGCTAGGCAATTCACTTGTGTGGATTTCCTGCTCTCTCTATAGCACTACGGAGTGCCTATGGACATAGTGTTTTGGGGTACGACCCAGCGGGTGATTGCTACATCATCCCATAGGCATTGAGGATCACAATTGATCTGCCTTGAGGATCACAGTTTGATCTCTCCCAGTTAGACTTTCAAGGAAGAATTCCACAATCTACCACGCGGTAGCTGACAAACTCAACTTTTCAAGTTGATTCCAATCAGTATGTACACGGTTAACTATGTTGGTTACCGTTAACTGCTACTTGAGCAGTTTCTACGAAGGGTCTTACCAAGGGATTTGACTACGTAGATTTTAACCAAAGGGGTTGGATTGTGACGGCAACACCCACGGTTCCTAGTGCAATACTGTTTGTTTGTTCAGGTAGGAGATGTGCTCCTCTCCATTTGCATATGAGTAAGTGAACATTACGTTCAAATCTCCAGGTACGCATCTATTGATTTGGTGTTATTCCATTTTTTGTATTCTTTGCTTGGTTTTTTTTTTTCTCAAGACATATAAGCACGCTTGAATGTTACAGAGCCATGCCAAGGGCATGTCGGCACAAAGTATTTTGGACCAAGTGTTCAATCTACCTTTCTGCCTTATGATGTTACGAACCTACTTGTAGGGTTCGATTTGGCACATGTTGTCACATGGGCTACAACATGGTCTAGGAACTCAAGGAGTTCCATTTAGCCAGTGTGGAGCATGATAATGAGGGTCCCTCTCACTCTTGTCGCAGAGTGTTATTAGTTACCTCCACACACAAGTACAACTCGTACTTGATGGATGTCACTTTTCCTGACATCCTTACTTGAGACATATTCCACATGTGGAGAATATGAGTCTCTGGGACTGACACTGGCGCCTAATTCTTAATGATGTGTCACGACGAAGTCCCTAGGTGCTGGTCGCATCCGTTCATTAGACCATTCGAAGCACACAATATCAGGTACAATTTCAGTGGCCAAAAATTATTGGATACTAAGTACAGACTTATTGTGATTACAAGTGTTGTGAAACCACCTTAACAGAGGGTTGTTTCTATATATAGCAAAGTCTGCTACGTTCATGAGAATGTCTCATGGTTGGTACCTAGGTGTGACCGGGTTGTCACATTCTGTTATCGTCCAACTTTTGTTGCAAAGTATGCTATGTTCATGAGAATGTCTCATGGTTGGTACCTAGGTGTGACCAGGTTGTCACATTCTATTATGTTCCAAAGTCTCGTCATGGAATTGCGGTTCGGATATGTTTGTGTTAAATGCATGCACACTAGGTGTTATGGGCCCTAGTGTTTACCACACATTTATTCGGAGCGGCACTCTTACTGCTGGAATTCATCCCGCGTAAGTTGGGCAGTTTACTAAAGGATATGCAAAGTGCATACGTTAAATCACGCTAAATGATATGCTAAGTGCATACGTTAGCAAGAAGTGAAACAACTGGATCGGTTACCTTTCTAGTTTGGAGTTTGCTTCATATGATGAAAGGCATGTTACGGCTAGTGTTAGTCTCTGCCTGTTATTTTCAAGTTATCAACCTTAATCATCAGTTTTGATGCGTATGGCTACTGGCAAGAAACCATAGCAAGTCAAGGACTTGGTTGCTACTGATGAGTATGTCAGCATAGCACTTTCATGGAAAGATGAGCTGAGGTTATATTTCACATTCAAGTACCTTCAAAAAGTCTGAAACCTGGGTATGCATTTAGACACCTCTTAGTTATGATAACTCGTTTAACATACTCAAGTGAGTTTTAAATGGAGTCTTCCCATTATGTTGGTTATGGGTCGGTTAACCAAGACGGTTGTACAGGGACAACAATGTGGAAAATCACGATGTTATTCTTGATTTCATTGAACCTCCCAATGAACCGGGTTCCGATTCAAAACACCGTTGGATCCATGAGGGATGCCACAGTGGAAAACATTAGTGTTCTTATGAAGATACCACCACTTCTGTCTTCGAGGACGAAAACTCTTCCAAAGGGGGGAGTAATGTCAGGACACGGGTCCTACGGGCAAGGCCCTACCCTAAGGGGGGGTCACGGACCCCAGCCACGGTTAGCTAGCAGTGTGGACAGGGGATCCTAGGGCTAAGAGCCTATAAGTATGGGCGGTTGGGTGGAGGATCCAGGTCTCTAGCTCCTGGGGTTCTTATACATCTCCTCGAATAAACCGGCACAAAATTTCTGCTTCTGTTCCGCAAAGTCTATTTTCTTGTAGACAATGGCTTTGAGGTTCCATCTTCAAGCTTCACCATTCCGTAAGGACTTTGTCTTTGGCATCGTTTGAGAGAAATTGCTTCATGATAGCAATCCTCAAGGCTTTTGTAGACAATGAAAACAGACCCTAGTCGAGAATCATAACAATAATAGAAGCTGGTAATTATCAAGCCTAGTTACCATGGTAAGTGTACAACACACAATTAGGCACATACCCAATTTGGCCCCCATTAATAGGGTCCATTGCTCATTTTACGGGCTATGATTATTGCAGTTGTGACTCTAGACTCTAGTTATACTCTTTATACTCTTTTGGCATTTGCTTTGAGCATTCCTTGCCTCTCACGGTTGTACTTAATATTAGTTGTACTCTCATAATCTGAATATACATTCCAGTTCCAATCTCAGTCTTTTGCTTCTATTTCTAGTTCAGTCATTATCTGATTGTATATCTAAAATCTGCTTGCCTTATTTGATCTGACTAACTCTAACACTCCAACCTGGAATAGTTGTCAGAAGTGACCAACTCATTCAAGCTTTTCATACTTTTGGAGTTTCACCTAGGCACAAAATCTTGCCCACCATTGACAAATTGATTTTTTGAAGTGCATGGAGACATTCCGTAGCTTTGAAGATTTTGAAAAATCTCCCTCCAAATGTCACGTCAAATTGTTGTATAAAAGCCAAAACTTTATCAGATGCTCCAAAGGTTCCTACGTAGGTAATGAAAGTGATGCTCTTTCCTCTCTCTTTAAACCTTTTAAGCTTGTGTAACCTCTTCCATGCCAAATAACTTCTTTGGTTTACCCCTCTTGTTTGCTTTCTTAAAGACGAGTCACTACCCTCCGTACATGAAGATGGTGATAAACGAAAAAGAAGAAGAACAAGAGGATGGTGACCAATTTCTGAGTGATACCCCTCCCCAGGGGTCTATGCACAAAATATACAATTTACACTTTTATACCATTTTCAATATACATCAGAGTTGCGGAAGCATTTGCATAGGGGAGGAGTTCTCAGCGCCGCCCTACCAAGCAAGGAGTTTAGGCCATGAGCCGGACTGCATCCAGAGGTACCTAGAGACTAGTGCTACCCCTCAATGGGTGTTATGAATGAAAGCATACTCAGAAAAAAATAACATGGTGGAGGGTGAATATATGTGTACACCGCGTTGCGGGAAGAGAGAGAGAGAGAGAGAGAGAGAGAGAGAGAGAGAGAGAGAGAGAGAGAGAGAATATAGTGGAGGGTGAACTAGAGTGCATAGAGATATGAGAAGATGACAATAGAGAATCTTTAAATGCCTATCTAAATGAAACAGGAAACCATGTATTAATGCAATGACAAAATCTGGGTATACCATAACATCAAAAAGTTTATGACAAAACAACTAGCAGAGCACCGGACCCTGTGTAGGGATCGATCGGTCCATCCATCCACTTCCGCTCTACTATGGACAGAGAGAATTTCACTTCGTCGGGAGCGAGCCAGAACACCTCCATCCTACCTGAGCCAAAAATAGGTGAGGCCGCTTTGCCTCCCTCCATGAACCCGAGCTATGAAAGGATCCCAAATACTAGCAGGTGGTAGGGTATCAACACCAGCCAAACCAATTTAGGCGCCCCGTCTCTTCGATGTCCAGCACCGGGTGTTTAGGCTAAGCCAAGGAAAGATCCCCAACGCGTTAGTCGTGTAGGTCATTCAACCCACCCCCGATGCACTAACCGTGTAGACGAGCCTAACAAAAAGAAGAAGACCTAGGCAACACCCCCGATCCAACAAAGTCCCAGGTCAGCGACCCTTTAGTCTAAGGTTAAGCAATGTAGGTTATCCTAGTCTTATAGCGACGCTGCCATGAGAAACATAACACATGAGTCCAATCACAATAGCACTTCCCAAATGCACAAACAATCCTTTTCCAAACAGTTAGACTGTACAGAGTCTCTACCCTTACATGTCTACCATAAACCATCTTGATCACTTTATGATCCAATCCAAAATCCATAAACCACAAACCATAATCCAATCACATCACAAGGGTGAGCTCTCAACCCTACTTGGGTGAGGCACGACCAATCCTACATAACCACTTTAGAACATAACATGGTTGTAGAAATTTCGGCAGCATTTCGGCGGCATAACCCAATCCACAAAAAAACCATAAGCCACACCGGCTTCCACAATAAAGTATCAACCATAATTCATGAGAGAATCTTAGTCCTTAACCATAAATCATAATCACACTGAATCAACTCGCACACTTGGAGTTTGACACATCCCCTGCAATCAATCGGAGTCTACACACATGTGACCCTTAAGATGTGATTTTTTCATTCATAAAAAAAGAGTCCTACCAGCGACCAATCATGATATAAAAATCCAATTTTGACAACATCAAACCATGCAAAGTTGATGCATCAAATTTGCATTTCACCACTCTAGCACATAGAGCTAGTTTTGACCTAGAAAGGTGAAAAGCAATCATAACCATGCATATGAGGCATCCACATCAATCCATGAGTTACCATACATCATATGATAACATTCCAACACCATAAACATGATGCAAAACAACTCTGACCTTTAGGTCAACCATAAACCATAACTTCACACATATGCAAAAATAAAAATTTTGACAATTTCAGGAGCATGAAAAACATGCAAATGAAAGTGTTTGAGCTCAAACCAATGTATCAAGTTCAGATCTATAATGTATACTATCACTCTATCACGTCACTTTGACCATATGGTACTCACACAACAAACGGTAACCCCAAAAGAAAATCACTTTATTCATATTTGCCTATGCGGTTCGGAACGTTTAACCATATACTCTCATGTAAGTTTAGGGCCATTAATAATTGAAATCAACTCACTAAAACAAACCATAAAACATATCAAAACGGCTTAGTTAACTCACGACATCATATGGTATCCCCCTTTGATAGCACCCCTACGCGTGTAGGTAAAACTGATAATAGAGTGATTAATAACTCGCATTACCGAAGTTATAACGGAGACCTAAATTCATTTATCATCAAATTTTATCAAGATTTTCAATTGGTTAAGTGGGTTTGCCCATCCAATGAATCTATATAGAGATTCTCCAAGGAGCCTGGAGTCCAAAATTTCGGTTGTGTAGTGGGCAGCAATCTGTTTTTTGACCATATCTCTTAGCTCATGCGTGTTTTCACATGACACTTAAGAGAGAAAATGTTTTAAATGATATGTTTTATCTATGGTATAAGGTTTTGGGCTGATTCATAACGGTTTGTGATTTATGACCAAAACAGTATTCCTAGCGCTTCTATGACGTGAAACAAAAAGCGCTTCTTTATGCATGTGAGTGACCATAACGCATCATGTGCATAAATCAAGGTATAAAACATGATGAAACAATCATGAGACAACCTTGTATGTACTTGGTTAATCCATACATGCACTCGTATGCGAAAAAAATCACTGAGAGGGTGACTACGCAGAAAAACAACATATAGAGAGAGAGAGAGATGATGACTATGGAGTTTATGGTTTCTCATCGTGCTTTAAAATCGATTAGGGGTTGTCAAAAAGCTTCTTGATTTGCCGCAAGAGAGCGATGATGACAGCTACGTAGAGGTATTCGCCACGAAAACTTTCGGAGAGCGCGTTCACAGTGAAACGAGAGAGAAGATAATAAGCAAATAGAGAGAGAGTATCCTTCTTCTTTTTCTTCACGAGAGAGAAGAGTTTATGGAGATGGTGATGAAGAGCTTGCACCACTTCGTATAATAGATAAGTAATTCTGACATCTAGGCAAGAGAGCTTTCGCGTTTGAGAGTGTATCTATCTCCTCAAAGTGAAAGAAGAGAGGTCTTTATATAGGCTCTCAAGGCCAAAAGCACTAGCTAAGAATAGAGTGAGCAAGGAGAAACAAGTTCGCGCACGTTCGTAGATTTAATTTTTTTTAATTTTAACTTTTAATTTGAGGACATGAATTTTGACACGTGATTTAGAGACTCTAAGAAGAAGCTTGGCTTCCAAGAAAAGAGTTCTAAACTAAGCTCCTCCTCTCTTTTTTAAAAAGACTCTTTCTTTCCTAAAAACAAGCCTTTGCTTTTTGGTGGTCAACTCTCCCACTTACCATTCAATTTTTACATTAAATTTGACCATCCGAACAGTATCTAACCAATTAATAAAAATCGTAGCCAAACTACGCCACACCTTAACATCCCGACATAATTATGACCTTCCAATGCTATCAATCAAAATTCGACGAAATAGATATTGAAAGTTATTTTTCTTATTTTTAGAAGAGACCCAAAAATTGGGGATCTTACATCCTCCCACACTTGAAAAATTCGAGGTGTCCTCACCTCGACATGAAGTCTGGATAATTTAATCTCATTACATCGTCACATTCCCAAGTGGCATCTTCCTGAGGATACGTTAAACTATTTAACTAGGTGTTCAATACTGGTCCGATTACGTAGAGGCTTGATTCTGCTCTGAAGTATTTCTTCGGGATATACTTCAAAAGTTTTGTTGGTGGATGTAGATAATAGAGAATCATGAAGAATATGTTGTGGATCAGGTACATACTTCTTGAGTAAGCTGACGTGAAAAACATCATGTACCTTTATGTGTGGTGGTAACAAGAGTCTGTAATCTTAGTCATTAATTCATTCTGTGATTACAAAAGGTCCACAATATCTTGCACTTAGCTTCTGACACTTACCCATTGATAAAAAACTACGTTTGGGTTTCACCCTCAAGAATACCATATCGCCTTCTTGGATCTTTTCCTTCACCCAAGGCTGTGGGTTGGTCACGAATCTATCAGGTACTTGTGTTCGATGTTCGGGCTGAGCTTCAACATATAACTCCTATGCTCGGCAATCCTTAATATTTGTGAACGCATCGCCAAGTAGTAGAACATGTCTTCTAGGCCTAGCCATATTCTGAGTTGAAGTAGTCTGAGGTTCGCAAACCAATCTCTTGGACTGTCGTCAATATAGATGAAGAATTGACGGAAAGGTTCCTGGTGACGGGTAAGGTAACTACGGTCAACACTCTTCCAACAAGTTGTGCTTCCTCGTATGCCAAAGACTTTGGTCCCGATTTCTAAGTAAAAGAGTTCCCGTTCATCCCTGGACAATCGTGTCTCCATGTTGTTGAACACTATAGCCAAAACCTCATTCCCTTGGCTAAAGCATTCAGACGTCACTCTGGGAGCCATTGGTTACTACAAAACAAACATTCAAATAAAAATATATAGTCGTTGTTGAACACTTCAATCATTTTACCATAACTCAAACCAAACACTCCCACTCCAGAATACAAGTCAAACAAGTGCCACCAACCAATGTCACTTATAGATGCATCATGAATACAGTACCTTTTCTCAAACAACATGTATGAATGTGTGCATGATGCATAACTAACCTGACTAGTATCAGGCTTTAGGCCATCTCTATAACCTTAACAATTGGCTCTGATACCAGGTGAGAGATACCCCTCCCTAGGGGTCTATGCACAAAATATACAATTTACACTTTTATACCATTTTCAATATACTTCAGAGTTGCGGAAGCATTTGCATAGGGGAGGAGTTCTCAGCACCCGACCAAGCATGGAGTTTAGGCCATGAGCCGGATTGCATCCAGAGGTACCTAGCGACTAGTGCTACCTCTGAATGGGTGTTATGAATGAAAGCATACTCAAGAAAAAATATAACATTGTGGAGGGTGAATATATGTGTACACCTCTTTGCGGGAAGAGAGAGAGAGAGAGAATATAGTGGAGGGTGAAATAGAGTGCATAGAGACATGAGAAGATGACAACATACAATCTTTAAATGCTGTGCACGTCTGTCACACGTGTCAATGCAAGGAACTTACTGATACACTGTGTGCGAGCCACAAATGGCTCCAAGCATGCAACTAGCCTAAACTAGTAATCTCAAAGATGGCAATGGTGTGTCACTCACCGCTCTACGCTTGTTGTCGTGGAGGATTCCTCGCTGCAAAGAAGAAGGAGCCACCGCTGTACCATGCTAAATCGCTTTGCCACCATCATGCCGTTGTCGCAATGGTCGATTGCACTCTCTCTCTCTCTCTCTCTCTCTCTCTCTCTCACGCATACACACACACACACACACACACACACACACAAGGAGATGAAGAAAAAGAAGATGGAGATGGAGCAAGAGCACTCTTCAATTGCACAAATGAGAGAATGAGTGAATTTTAGGTTTAGTTGACTTTTATATGAGCTCGCCCCATTCACACTTGGACGCCCATGCTTAGCCAACTAATCCCTTGAATGTTCCAGTTAGAGTGCACCTCTCATCCCTTTTCCTATTGGACCGACAAGCCCGGTACCTGACTCTACCAAATAAATAATACGGCATCCGTCTTAGGTGAGGAATGTGCGTAAGGGTTAACATGTCCCCCTTCCTGATGTAGATTCCGTCCTCAGAAGTTATTGAGTTGAAGCTCGGTTATCGAGGTGGGAGAGCATTTGAGATGATCTAGCTTGGTCAAACTAGCTTAGTCGGACTGCTTGATTATTAAACCTAGACAAGTGATTATGACAAGAAATTACATTGAATTTAATGTTTGGTACTAAGCATATGTGATGAATATTATGCTATCAATCACAACTAAAGCAAACAAACATGGATACAAAAAGATAAGGGACAATGCTAATGGATAAGAAACACCTGTTTGTGTTGATGATTGCACTTGGTTTGAAGTGTGAATGAGAGAAAGATTCCATGAAGGTCCAAATCCTAACAACAGCAACACGTTCCTGTACACACTAGGAAACACAAAGAATACCTCTAGGAGGCACATCAGTGGGAAAAAAGAACTTTGCTAATCACTAAACTCTAAAAGAGAAACACTCCTATCGTGCTAATCCCGCCTACCCTCCATCACTCGAGTGATGAGGATCATAGATGTTTGATGACGTAGGTCTCTGATTCAGTGTACCGTATGTGAATGTGTAGGTCTAGGTCAATGTTTTGACTTTTATTGTGTATACTCGTTTGCTAATTGCTCTTGCTCTTTACTTTTTTTCTTTTTTGTGAGTATAAGAATTTATATATACATTCCCTAAGATTGGAGATTGAGATGTCAGGGAGGAAGGTTGAGAGGGAAGAAAGTGAATGATGGATGTCAGCAAACACTCCCCCCTTCCTTGGGTAGATCATACCTTTTGGAATGATGTCATCACCTTTTGAAAACAATTGTTCCAAGTTGTTATGGGTGAAGGCTTTAACCAATAGTTTTCGACCACCCTACGCGTTTCATCTACTTGCAAGGGTGGTAGCAAGACCTGCAACATTCTCAACATTGCCTACATCCTCAGAACCAGGACGTACATCAATGCCCTGCACAATATTCCAAACACCCTTTGACACAAGAACTTGTTGCATCATGTAAGCCCACATAGAGTAATTGTCCCCATCCAATATGTTCTCAGTAGCAAACATCTTGAACACATATGTGTTGTTGTCGACCATGACGAATGCATGTACCTGATGTGAAAACTACCTCAAAAGAGGAGAAACAAAGTGGGAACAACACATGCTATATATCACAAACCGTAGAATACTGTAAGGGACATGTTATGCAAAAAATACCACTGACAAAAATTTTACACAAAATGACAAAATAGCTTGCGCAGTACTACATGTAGTGGAAACGGAGGCCGAAATGAGTCCGAATCAAAAATCTGAGCAGACATAGCTTTTCGACTTCTCCTGAAATATTTGTCAACCTACGAACGCTCGCCAAAGCTCACAAAAATAAGAGAAAGTGAGCAAGCGTGTGCTGGAGATGCTGATGACTAAGCTTGGGAGGACGCACCCTGCTCTCATACCAATTGTTGGAATTAGGGTTGCGGGAAAATACACACAGCTTGGAGAAGACAAAGGAAGCTCAAGGCACACAACAGAGAGTGTATTATTGAGTGTGCAATGGAAATATAGATAGCCCTATAATGATGGGCGTATATATAATGCACGGGGGAAAAACCTCCTAGTGAGGAAAAAAATGCCCCGACAGTCCTAAGTGTGTTCACACACATCATTAACACATGTATATGGTAACAATGAATACTCCATGAGCAAGCTCTTAGCATAGCTAGAATAATAGAGAAGAAGGAGAAGAAGAGCTTTCATGGATCTACTTGCTTGGATTTGCATCAATAGCCAAGTGCTTGAGCATGGAGACTATCTCTTGAGCTCCCATGAGAGAGGTGAGAGAGAGAGCACTTGATTAACAACAAATGGACACATGAAATAATGTGAGAATGAAAAAGAATGGCCAAAAATTCCCACGAACCCTCTTCTTTTTCCTCCCCACTTGCCAAAAACTTAGCATGGAATGATAGTTACATGGACCAATTACAAGTAAAAACTTAAAGAGTAACTTAATGCATCCTTTGAAACTTGTAACCCCTTCCTAATCTTGAAAGAAACTTGCCCTCACTTCTCTTAAACTTGAATTTGGATAAAGAACATACACACACTTACTTGCCCACTGTCCCATAAAGGAAGTGTGAGCTACTATGGACATGTTTCCTGGCCAAACTTGGAAGAGAAGGACTAAAGTCAACTTTCTAAATAGGGAAGGGCTTATCTAACCTTATTCTTTTACTTTCCCTGTGCATTAATAAAACCCACATAATTACCTTTAATTTAAGTAGCTCATGTACAAGACTTTTGCATCATCCTTTGGAGGCTCTATGAAGTTGATCCGGCCTAGACTCTCTCTACTTATTTAGAACTTGCAAAATTAGGATAGACAATGATAAAAGCTGAACTTACTCTTGGGCTTTGAAGCATCTCCTCAAGTGTAAAACTTTAGCGTAGTGCTTATTGGGAGGTACTATGAAGTTGGTCTTGGAGCATATAAAATTTAGACTACCTTTGGTAAGTTCTAACTTTATCCTAGAGCTTCCTAGTATAAAATTCATACTTGGAGTTTAATGAGTAAATTTGATTACTTAGAATTTGCACGATCATTTTCTATCTTTAGACTCCTATAATTTCTCTAATTAACCCTCTTTGCCCTGTACCTTGATCAAGGTTGCTCTAGGGATAAATTTATCCTTTCTTGACCTATGGATTTGATTGAAATTAATTAAAAAGTAATTATCCTTTCTCTTTTATAGATTTATTTCCTTAAGTCCCAAGCTTTGGACCGAACTAAGTCTATAAACACTTTAAATGACTTCACTTGTTCTCTTTTATTTTCCCCAAACTTAAGTGGCCAATTTAAGATGGAAATTAGTCTTGCTTGGTTGGCTTGGCCAAGAGGATTGTCAAGAACATTATCTTAATCTATAATGAACAATAGTGAGGAAAACATATGGGCAAATCAAATTCAAGGATGCAATGGGTGAATTTTCATGGATTTGTATCGTAAAGTAAAAGTAAGCATAATCCATCTTTAAAACCACTTCAAAAAACCTCTGTGTGTGTGTGTGTGTGTAGAGAGAGAGAGAGAGAGTATCCAAGAGCATAAAATTCTATATGTTTAAACTTTTTTTATTTCAAGTTATGTTTATCATTGTGGCTCCATTAAATCTATTGTTGTACTTAAAAAAACAAAAACATGAATGAGGGCATGTGGATTAATTTAATCATACATGTGCCATATGCCATGATGTTCACGATAGTTAGAAAAATACATGATTGTGTGTGTGTAGAGAGATCTAAGAAAATGCATGAGTACATGAGTATTAAGTGTGAGAGACATCAAGGCTCCTTTCACACAAGGAGTATGTGAGTGTATATGAAGTACAAATCAACACAAGAACCCTCACGATGAAAATATGACCATACAGGAAGGTGTTTCATAGTGCATCCACATTCACTTCCCATTTTGTAATCTATCAAACTTAGTACACTCCATGAAATTTTGTAATCACATTTATCCTTCATGTAAGCAAGAAAATGCTAAAGCTCAACTTATCATACCACCTTGTAAAATACCAAGCAAGTAGGTGTGACAAATGTGATCTGCAACCTGATTTTGTCGAAGCCCTAGCTTAATGTTGCCACAAAAAGGAGTCAAATCACCTTGGCATAACTCAATTGCTTACGAATAAGGATAATAGCACCACGAACACCTTTCGGCCCGATGTTATTGTCATGAAGAGTAGAAGAAAAGGCCAAAATTTGATTGAAGAAAACCCAAGAACTGTAGGTAAGCCAAGATGTGTGTAGATAAGGCCAAACTTCGATTGAAGAAAACCCAAGAGCTCTAGGTGAGCCAAGAGGTTTGTAGATAAGAGGGCTCGAGATGACATGAAGAAAGAGCAAAGCAATGTGGAAGAGATACCCTTCCTCTCTTTGCAGCAAGTGTGTGTAGTGAAGCCTTTAAAGTAAAAGTTTATGGAGGGTTTCTCTATAGGGACTATGAAACGAGAGACAAAAAATAGGATAAGGGACTCCATGTTTGTGGTGCAAAACAGGCATTCTATTTTGAGGAAATTAGGTAGGCATTCTATTTTAAACAATTAGGTACATCTCCTTCTCCCAGACTTTAATGCGAGGGTATCATCCACTTCCCAAGACTTTAATATTAATGGAAAGGTGAAAGATTTATGTCATACTACATGTCATAAATTCTTGTGAACCATTCTCATTTGATGCATTAGGAGATAACAAGATGTTCTTAGCTATTATATGCAACGCGATAATAAATGGGTTATGCTAATTGGGGAGGATAAGTAAGCGCTCAATGCCTTAGAGGTCATGCAATTCCATCCAAAACATAAGAATGTAGGGATATAAAAGTATGCCCAGAGTTCCATACTAGATTCTCACAAGAGAGGGATGTGTGTGTGTGAATGCATGTGCATGTCTAACACGTGTGTATATGTGTGTATGTAAAGTCATCAAACAAACTCAGTGTGCATTTATCCAATCCATTGAAGCCATCATCATTAATTGTTTAGCATGTTATATACTGTCATAATAATCAATATCTAATTCTCCTAAATGATTTTCTCATATTAAACTGATCATTTAATGTGGGGAAGTGCCAAGGGAGAAAAAGCTAGAATATTGGTTAAGTTAGCAGACCGGCCACAGTAGGGATCCAAAGGAGGGAAAATAGGGATCCAAAGGGGGGGGCCATCTGCAAAAGAGCCATGTGAAACAACGGGCTAAAAAGACCCTAAGGTTCAGCCCATTAAGACTTCCAAAATGCTAAGGTTCCAAAATTCAAAGGTTGTGTCCAAAGGTCAACCTTAGGGAAAATTGGATGCTTAGTGTGTGCCCAAAAAGTCTTTCTACATCCCTACATGGGAGGGGGCGAGCCCCAAAGCTAGGGGATGAGAGAGAAAGCCACACACACACACACACAGGCTCCCTTTACACAAAGGGAATGAGGGACACATGTCAGCTCCCTAGGCCAGATGCCCACAAGGTATGCCCAATTCCTATTGGAAGACCCTTGAAGTGGACCAATGAGAATTAGGCTAGAGTAAATCTAGTTTAATTAATTTAAAAACATTTAATAAAAGAAACCAATAAGAATTAAGTGTCCTAGAAGACTATTGGGCAGTCTCCCAAGGGGTCCAATGAGCATTCAGGAGCCCCATGGCTTGCCTGATTCCTATTGGCCAGGAGGCAAAGGAGTCCAATGAGAGTTTAGTTTAATTATTTAATTATCTAAAGCTCTCACAAAAGGGGAAAGGGGGACACATGTCAGAAGGCTATCACTTATGCTGCTTAATCCCTATTGGCTTGACCTGGGGAGGTCCAATGAGGCAAAAGCCAGACTAACTTAGCAGCTAGGGCTCGCCCAAGACAGAGAGGGGGCTGATTTTTGCTTGGCATTGACACACACACTCTCACACTTGACCATGTGTGAAGGGAAAATACTCTATCTCCTCCCAAGCTTTAATGGAGAGCTCATCACCTACTCCAAGCTTGTGAGATAGAAGCCTACATCAACACTCTCTTGGCATGTGGATGCAAATCCAACCAAGAGCCAAGCTTCAATGCATGCTCATCTTCTCTACCAAGCTAATTACTAAGCTAAGCTATGCTAATATGAGTGATTATGTGAGGAGATGTACTTCTTTCTCGTAAGATACTTCTTTTTCCTCTCAATCTACTCTCATACCCTGCTAGCTCTCACCATCTTCGAAGGTGTGTGAGGTCTTGGGTCTGAGAACGGGGATAATTCAAGTTGTGTTTGATTAAGTGTTTTGCTTGGTGTATGAAGCTTCCATCTTCATTGCACTAGCTCGTCTTGAAAGAACACAAAGAATTGTATTGTACAATGTCTCTCTTGATGGGAGAAACCATAATACAAAGCCTTTTGGAGGGGGGACCGGCTCCATGCAAATCCGGTCCTCAACTGTTGTCAATAGCTTAATTGCTCTCTCTTTTGAAAGTATTGTCGATGCTATCTAACTAGGTGTTATGCTTTTTGTTGCTCTCTCCACCCAAGCACTCTTGTAATTCTCATTAGGAATCAACTCTAATGAAATGCTCACTATGTTCATGCTAATTTCCGCTACACATAAGATTTTAGGCCATTAAATGTTACATATACTCAAGAAACATATGTCTCCATACATGGGTATGCCTACGTAAGACATAAAAGAGAGAAAAATCAAGAGCGAATCGCCCAAAGGGGTTATAGTAACATATATATATATATATATATATATATATATATATATATATATATATATATATATATATATATATATATATATATAGAGAGAGAGAGAGAGAGAGAGAGAGAGAGAGAGAGAGAGAGACTGTTTTTTAGTTTATATTGAATATTTTATATTAACAAGGACCATAGCAATGTTATTTTTGTGACAATGATGTTTTATTTGGTTTCATTTTGAAATTCATGGGATACTCAAGCCAATCAACTTAGATTCTTCTTAGATTTTAGTAGAAAATGGTTTAAATAATTCAATATGTGATTGGAAGTTGTGATTCTTGTTTGTTGAGACACTCAAAACAGGCTTAACAGTCCCCATCTTAACTCATTGCGCATGAGATAGATCTTGAAAACTTGGCTTATAACAGAAAAAACAAAAGAGAAATGCTAGCACTTTGTAGACCAAATGTAGGAGGAGGAGGAGGAGTGAGGGAGGCAAAAACACTCAACACATACACCACTTGTACAATAGCATCAATCTTAGCCGTGGTGGAATATACCATTGAGGTCCTTTCTATTTCATATGAGAGCTTATAGCCCTCATATGACCCGAGCTCTAACGCATGTCATCCAAGCATGTAATGAAGGGTTTTTTTAGCAGAAAACAACAATTGACCAAGTAGATGACCATTGACTCCACAAAAGGATTAAAAAAAAAACAAGGTGAAAATTCACTATGGCCTACATAAGGCTAATAAGAAGAGAGAAAAATAGAAAGTGACACTAGTTTTTTTTTAAATGTGGTATCACAATAAAATACTACTTTAAAAACAATTAAATTGTAACAATGAACTATTAAGATTACAATATATTCCAAAAGTATTAAAAATAATGTTTGACACAATACTCAATGCCCCTCTTTAAAGAGAGAGGTATGCAAACTTCAACACCCTCTCACAAGGGCCTAAACGAAATAATAAAGCAAGGTTTGTCATCATTAGCTTGCCATGTGGTGCTAATCCGCAAGCTTTATCCAATGGTCTAGAGATGCACCCAAAATCCAACCCTTTACTAAGGACTACTTCTGTAGTCCAAAAAGAGAAAATGCCTAGAGAGAAATAATACATGCAGCTCACATCAGAATTTGGCAACTATATTTTATCCTCCATTCTCCATAAAAACAATCGACATTAGCTTTAATCCTTCCAACCCTTCTCACCTTCTGTCATGTCTCTCATCCATGCTTGGACACGGTGAGCCACACTGAGTTCCATCGTACTCATCACTCCTCGAATGCTTTGTATGAAGGGGAGCAACATAGAGGGGGCTATGGTTATTGGTGTGTTCCCACCTATGTCCAAGGGCTATGGATATTTGGGTACAAAGTCGCCAATGTCAGGCCAAGGGTAGGGTTAGAACACACATGTAGTATAGGGATCTATATACAACTATGAGCTAGAGGGCCAAGGTCCTATATATAGTATGTTTGGGTGGAGATGAGCATGTGTCTATTCCCCAGTCCTTTCATTGGTATCAAAGCATGGTTTTTGTTTATGAGGGAGAGGGGCGCACTTTGCATGCATTGAAAAAAGTTGTGGTGAAGAAGCTTGGTGTCAAAGGAAATTTGTGTGGGCATGTCCTCTTGGGGAGAGAAGGAGGGCAATGGAAACCTTGATGTTTTTGCATAGGGGTGCCACAAAAAGTGTGCATTTTGGCGTCTTGAGCAATTCATGTATCATAGGGTGAAACCACCTCGATGTTTTTGCATAGGGGTGCCACAAAAGGGTGCATGCTGGCGTCTTGAGCAAGGTTCGTTTCTACATCAACGGGTGAAACCGCCTCTTTGCAACGCAACATCTCCTTCTTCTCCTCTTTGCATGTTGCCGCCAATGCCATAGCCAATTTCCCTCAAAGTTATCACAAACGATTTCCATAATTGGGGGTTGGTCATTTTGGTGGCCAAAGTTTTTTGACTAGGAAGAGTTCACACCATTGCTTTGGCAATCACTGCTTGCCAACCACAATTACTTGTAGCGTCATCACAACGGCGTGCTATGTCACAATTTTCACACAGTCGTCATCATATCAAGGCCTTTTGGAAAATTTTCCAAATTTGGAAGAGGCGTTATCTTGGGTGCATGGCACTGCATGTCCAAGCCAACATAAAAACTATCAAGTAAAGCAAGTGAGGATTTGAGGCATGCAATTAGTCCCTAATCTATGCATGCATCCATGTTTTCAGTTCAGGATACGACAAAGTTTTATTAAGGATCTCAACATGGGAAGCCTGGCATGCATGGTCATGCAAGTGCTTGAACATGTCGTCAAAGCTTGACAGGAGTTAATGGTTAAGTAGCCGAACAATTTTTTACGATCTCTATATTAGCATGCAAGGTGTAGCAAGTGAATCAAGAATACAACAACATGCAAGGCATTTTGCCGAGTACACCAACAATGACATGGTCAATAAGTTTGCGATTTCATAATTTACGTGGGTTTTCTTAATTTAAATATGACTTTAATTTGCAAGCTTTCATGAATAGGTTTCCGAAAGTTAATTTTTGTGACAACAATTACTCAAAGAGTAATTATGTCATCACTTTGGACACAGTATCTCAGTCTATGAATGGATATACAAAGTTGGCTTTTTATACACTGGTTAGAATGCATTATGGGTATGCCATCGCTAGCCTACGCGTCTACTATTACTTCAAGCCCAGACACCAACTGACCTAGGTTCATTAGTGAATTGTTATTCTGTTCATTAATGCATTATCATTATGTGAAGCTAGGCTTCAATTTTATGCATCTGACATAGTGGCTTCCCAATTTTGAGACATGCTATCAGCATACGCACTTGTTGCAGGCACTTTGCAAGTGTAATTTGAACGGTCCATCACTGGGTGCCAGCATGAACAAAGCCAAAGTTCTTACACAATACACGGGACCACCCTAAGTATATCAAAATACATAGCCATGAGTTGGATTCAAGCAAGAACTGCCAAAATGACTACAATATCAAGCAACTTTGCACCAAGCCAAAGGGCTTTTACAATATATTGGAATCCACGGCTATGACCCACATTCATGAAATCCATGGCTATAAGCCCTATTCACAGTTCAACCCATTTAAAACACATGTCAGAAGGGCTCCAATTTGGCATTTCAGCCATAGTAGGAAAAACAAGAAGGCTCTCTTAAAGGATTATCAAATTGGATGACCTACTTTTGCATTCCCAAGTGGGTGACAAGGTTAGATCATTTCAAGTTCTTCTTGTTTCTCTGTGTTTTAATCTTAATTTGGAAGGATCTCTTGCTATGCAAAGCAAAGTGCTTTGAAGGACATAGCAAAATGCAAGGCTTCTACCCATGCCAAGATATTTCTCATTGACTAGGATCAAGGGCAATCACACACAAGTTTGGGGGATTGTCAATATTGGGATATAGGCTCACATTTTACGTATGGAAAGGTCAAATTGTGATGTATCCATGCCAATATAGATTGTGCAAGGCACATATAATATTGGCTCAAACTATTGAGACCGTCATTGCAGCCAAGGGATTATCAGTCTATTTCTTGCATTTGCATACATGGGATGCCATAAGGTGGAATTAATTCCACTCAATCATTGTTTACGCTCCACTATAACACCAACTACTATGTCAAGGACATCCTTATTCACCTCATGGTCACGGTGGATTACACTGGACTCACACGCTTCTTTAAGACGAGGTAAGATCTTGTTTGTGCTCAATGATTTTTATTGATAATTCTCATGTTGACGTTAATGCGGGAGTTACCTATACATGTAACCTTCTACTCAATTGCAATTAAGGTCTTTGTTTGTCTTTGTTGCATATCAATGCATCAACATACACTACATATCATTGCTTATATGCACAAGGTGCGTGCACTACAAATGATGATTTTTGTATGTAATAGACATGCATGGCCTTGATACCAAGTAACTAATGCATGGGATAACATGATTCCACTAAGAGAGCCTCAAGGTAGGTAATCTCGTGTTTCAAAAACCAAAGAATATCTAGTGTGACTAGTTTCTTTTTGGGTTTTGAGAAATTTTTGTCTTCTTCAATGATGATACGACTGTTTCAAAGATCATATGTGAATAAGATTCCAACTTGAGAGGATCTCATGCTTATTCTATAACATTGATTGTGTCTCTAGGAGTGGTATTTTCAGGGGCATGGCCCAACTAATGATAAATCACTCCATAAGTGTTGAGGGTCAATGATTGGCCTCTTCACACTTGTACTTTCAAGGAAGGAAGTTCTCAAATGCCAAGGGTCAATAGCTAAGTTCAATTTATCAAGTTGCTCATAATGACTATTGGTAGAACGGTAGCCTATGATGGTCTCAGTTAACTGATAGTTTAAGAAGTTTCTTTGTAGAATCTAACCAAGGGGATTTGGATTGCCACGTCAACATCCACAGTTATCAATTAAATATTTGTTAATTTTCACTAATCTCTACTTTTAGTATTTGATAGGTCAAAGAAATATTATACGTTTTGAGGTTAGAATTTTGGTAATGTATCTTTGAACTTGAAAATTGCATGTGACCTCCGGGTAAGTGTAAGGTATTATCCACCTCATAGTAAGAATATGATTTGGTTTTAATTCCTTTATGAATATGCTTTGCTTGAGCTTTCAAAGTGGTATGCATATGCTAGAATGCTTTCATCCACTTAATTATTCACACAAATGGCAAGGCCATGTTACCATATACATGTGGTAGTGATGTGTGTGAACACACTTAGGACCGCTGGGGCATTTTTTCCCTCGCTAGGAGGTTTTTCCCCCCCATGCATTGTATATATACCCATCACTCTAGAGCTATCTTATCTTTCCATTGCACATTAAGTAATACACTCTCTGTTGTGTGCCTTTTGAGCTTTCTTTGTCCTTTCCAAGATGTGGGTGTTTTTTTGCAATCCCAATTCCAACAATTGGTATCACAACAGCTTGCGTCCTCTTGGGCTTAGTCGCCAGCAACTCCAACACATGCTTGCTCACTTTCTTAGATTTTTGTGAGCTTTGGCAAGAGTTCACTGGTCGACAAATATTTTGGGAAAGTTTGTAGAGCTTAGTCTGCTTAGATTTCTGAACTCCGGCCTCTGTTTCTACTACAGGTAGTACTGTGCATGCTAGTATGTCATTTTGTGCATAAATTTTTTCAATGCCATTTTTTGCATAACTCGTCCTTTACAGTCTTCTACGGTTTCTACTATATAGCATGCGTTGTCCTCTCTTTTCCCCCCCTCGTTTTGGGCAATTTTCACATCAAGTACAACATTTACCATGGCTGACAACAATATAGATGGGAGTGCGCGAATGCGGTGTGTGTGCGGTGAGTGAGAAGGGGGGGGAGAGAGAGTACACAGAATGTGGGTGGAGCTCCCAAATATCATTGTATGAGCACATTGTGAGAATGAGTGAGAGCTCCTTATTCTTTGTATGTATAAAGAATAAGGAGATAAATATGGATGGCCGGACACTCGCCGATAGACACGGGAAAAGCACGGTGTTCTCCCACTAAAGCTGTGTGCCAATAAGTGGAAATAAGACTAGCCTACAACTAGTATATACAAGAGGTGAGAGAAGACGGCACTCAACCTATGCCCACTGGCTCACTCTGTAACTGCTCTAGTGTAGATGCAACATGCATACCACTAGGGCTAGAGCTACAATGATACTCCTGATGCAGGATCGAGTGATGACCTACATGGCTCCACAATGCATGAGGCCAATGTCATTCATCGCATGACTGACAACTCCCAATGCAAATACACCAACCGCATAAGCAAGATCAGGTCTCGAGACCAAAAGGTCAAACATGAGAGACCCAAAAGCCGACGAAACATGCACTATGTGTGCCAACCTATCCCTGTCAGCAACCTCAGTGCCATATGCATCCTCATCAGGAACCACCTGACTATGCATCACCATGTCAGTTGTTAGGTATGTCAAGGCCATGGGCACAACCTATAGCAGGCAGTTTAATGTGCATGGACTTTGCATGGAAAGTTCACCCTTTATATATAAAAAGAGGCTTTTAATCAATCTATCATAGCGTGATTTTGCAGTTGAGTATCAAATTTTCTCTCCTCTCTCGCTCTCATTTCTCTGCTGCACCTATACCTTGCCATGGCTGCATGGCACCACCCACCATAGGCTTCATCTACACCTGGTATTAGAGCCACGAGGGCTTGTGCTCGAGAAGCTTTGTGGGACCGGCCTCTTGCAGAAGGGACACGACCATCAAAACCTGCATCAAGTCGTGCATAGTTAGCATCAATATGGTCGCCCAGGGATGCTGATAACATCTCGTCACTGCATCTCCTGCCAAGTCGGCCTCTTGAGCCCGCTGTGAAGCAAACCACCGTCGGCTCTGTTCTCTGCAGATCTCTTCTCGCCATCGACAGTTTGGTTTTTTATTTTATTTCACATTTTAGTCCATTGGCCACCAATTTGGTCTTGAGTCCCTAAACCAGCGGGTATACCCACCCTCGGGTAACCTCCAATTCCGTACTTGGTGATCGGATAATCAATAGGTACTTAATTTTGCAGGTTTACACAATAAGTTTCAGGTCGGCATAACATCAAGGCATTATTTTGCAGTATTTTTTTGAGTTTGAATTATCTCAAAGAAAGAAAACATTTGATTTGTGGATTTATGCAACACTTGATTCTTCAAAGGATAAATTGAGTGTGAAACTTATCAACGATAATAATTTGTAGCAAGCAACAAGAACTTATTTTTCGACTTCAACAATAGTGACCATAGCAGCAATTTTATCTAGCATGGCATCAAAAAAGGATAAGTTTAATGGATTCAGCTTCCACACCTGGAAAATTAAAGTGAAGGGATATTTGATACGGAAGAATTTGTGGAGCGTTGTCAAGCCGCTATCAACCAATGAATCAAGTACATCCGCTGTAGTTACCAAAGCATTATCTGGCAAGCAACAACACAAGGACAAGCAAGCACTATGTATTATTCTGACCTCTTGAAGATGATTTATTCATTATCTGGATGACATGCAATCCTTTAGTGCTGCCTGGATACAGCTAGAGAAGGTTTTTGGTGCTAAAGAAAAATATTCAACGATGAGACTAAAGATGGAGTTGTATTCTCTTGGTATGTGTGCTGATGAAAATATTACATCTTTAGTTAACCGACTGAAGAGTATTAAAACTCAACTTGTTTATGTCAAAGCCCTAGTATCATAAGAAGATCTCATAGCCATTTTGTTAAGTAGTTTGCCTGATAGATTCCATCAGATTGTTATTGTTTTAAAGGAGAAAGATCCACTGCCCTCCTAAGATGGTATTATCAATTCATTGCAAGAAGAAGAACGAACGGTACCCCGTACCAATTCTCATATTATTCCTGGTGCATATACAGTCTCCAATGCAGTATCCCCCATCAGCTCTTCTAATACTTCTGGTGCCTATGCAGTCACTAATTGTGCTGCTACTTTAGCTTCATTGCGACCATTTAGTGGTACCAGATCTTGTGCCATTTGTGGGTGCAACAATTATCAAACAAAGGACTATTTCAAGAAGAATCCTTGTGTTCACTGTGGTAAAACAAATCATCCGTCAAATAGATGCTTTCAAAAGGGTAAAAACCGAATTCATATGACTGAGGGAGATACCGAACCTGCAATATATTCTCTTGACAATGAAGCTTTTTAGTTCAACTCTTTTCATGGTTTTTGTTTTTTAGTCAAAATAATTTGTATAGGCTATAGACACTGCCACACATGAGTGGTAAGACCTCCCAAATTATCAATTTTTTGTTCTCAAGTCCTATTTTGTTATCGCTTCTCATGAGGTTATTGGGTACACCTTAAACCCAAGGTTTGGCAGTGAACCAAAAACTCCATTTATTGGTAGCTAATTTTTTGACCTACACCCTATATGTTTAAGGGGGTTTTTATCATAGCACCAGGTTATGGATACACCAGAAATCCTTGGTTGTGAGAGAACCTAAAACTCACGGTTGCTGAGTATACCAAAAACTCGAGATATCATGAAAGGGTCTGTCTAGTTTGGGCTTGAGGGAGGGATTGTTAGGTATGGCAAGCCTGTGGGCATAGCTTATAGCAGGCAATTCAATTTGCATGGAGTTTGCATGGCAAGTTCACCCTTTATATGTAAAGAGGATTTTAATCAATCTATCATAGCGTGATTTTCCGATTGAGTATCGAATTTTCTCTCCTCTCTCGCTATCGGTTCTTTGCTGCACCTGCACCTTGCCATGGTTGCACGACACCACCTACCATAGGCTTCATTTACATCAACATCGTCTCGAAAGGGCATATCTGCTGAGAATGACTGCAAAACCAAAAAATCAACACCATTGCAATCACACACAGATGTCTGAAGGACACTGCCCTCAAACGTATCAGATGCATCATAGAACAATGCATCGTCTCTGGCTCAATTGATGTCACCTCAACCGATGACTGACCAAGCTGTGCATCCCAAGAGATACCACTGTCTGTGTGAACGTCACCACAAGATAAATGCACAACCTGCTCTCCATGCAACACATCCGCAAAAGAGACAGGCCTCGTCTCTCGCTCCAAACATGGCTGCAAATACAAAGAGACTACACCACTCGTGTGTTAGAAATGTGCAAAGGGTATACTAGACCAGAGATCCCCTATGCATATGAAATGACAGCTCTCCAAGCAGTACACAATGTTCGCTACTTTGCAATTGATGCACTGAAATGAGACTGTGGCTGAGTCCTACTACATAACATACATCTCATAGCGTAAGCAATGCACCACTAGTTAAGGACATACATACATCTCCAGCACTCTCTATGTCATATGTTGAACCATTAGCAATGCACCACTAGGTAAAGACATACATACATCTCCAGCACTCTCTATGTCATATGTTGAACCATTAGCAAACTGCACACACCGAAAGAGCAACACAAATCACGACATGGTGTCACGTGAAAACTACATGCTCATCTAGTAGAAAATGTGTAGACAATGTGCTATCCCAAGACAAAAAATAGTCTGAAGGCAAGCTAGACTCAAAAGTGACATGCCTGTCACATGCATACTCTCTAGCATTTGTCCTCATAGTAGCACCTTGCATCTGCCTCTTCTGCTGACTCATACACCTGAAGCAATGATGCCTAATATGCCCATCGTGGCCGTAGTGCCAACATGTCAGTCATAATCGTGAGCGAGAACCACCTCTAACCTGAAGTGTCTCCATATCCATGCCAAAACTATGGCAAACAAAGTGGGAGGTAACGACCACTACACAATGCTCAAAAGCATGATCAATCGCATCAAAATTGATGCTCACATATGCATAAAACAACTCCACAATTTGCAAACTTTGCAAGCATATACTGAGACAAACTGCTCAATCAAGCGTAAAGCGCATAACCATATACGCAAGTAGAGAGCAAACTAGCTTAAAACGCGTCCCACAGGAGAAACTACCTGCAGAAATTTGCAAAAAATTTGTGAAACCTGACTAGCCTGTATTGTAGCCACACAAGCATACAAAAATCCTCACTCCTCTGTGAGTAGATACAAGAACACCAAACCGTGCCCAAATTGACAAAACCTGTCAAAAGTGAGAGTAAACAGTCGATCACTGTCAAAGTGGGAATATATCGACCATTGTACAAGATGGCATAACATTGAAAACTTTTATGGTGAGAAGACGGGAAAAACAAACATAATTTCCTTTGCAAAATGAGTCAAAACTCAACACAAACCACAAGCCAAAAAACTGCAAATAACTGCCAGAGTGGGAGTCAACTCAACCACTAAACCATTAGAGAGCAAACTAGGGATACGCATAAACCATGGTGAGAAATATTGGGAAAAATTCAACAGAGTTTCCCTTGAAAACTGAGCAAAAACTCAAAAAATATCACCAAATATGCATGACAATAGACACTGTTTAGTAGCAAAAACCACAAGTGGTCTACATGCAATGCCAAAAGCCTGGCAAACTGGCTCACTCCTTACTATCACTCCTGACTAAGTAGCTCTATGGACGTGTACCTGTCCAAAAACATTGAAAACCTATAAACTTGCTACCTGCGAGCTATGGCTAGCTCAAACTATATCCGCCTAATGCATACATAGCATGAAACTGCACAAAACCGTGCTAAAAAAAGCTCTTTGAAATGCCCAACACAGTCAAACAATGCGCAAAAACCGCATCGGAATGTGTAACGATCCGAAAGTCACATCCCAAAGCATCGCTTTCATACACAAAAACAAGGTGAACTCTCTCTTAAATAGCACCACAGTGTGCCATGCATAGCCAAAGATGCAAACCGCATCACTCTCTACACTGTAGGAATCAAATTGAAAAACCTCGATATGTTGAGATTGTTGATACGCTACTGAAAAAAATTCAATGCTCAAAATTTCAAAATTGTGATGTGACCAACACGTCTAGAACGTGCCAGAACCTCAGGGTAGACTCCTGGATCACATGTATCCGAGTTCCGGTGTGAGAGATATGCCAAAAAACCTCAATCCAAAAAAGCAACATAAACTTGTTGCTGTTTCACCTGCTGTTAATTTAGAGCATAATTTCAAAAACTGGGCATCACTATCGCATCCAGAATGTGCCAAAATCCCAACCTTAACGCTTGAATCATATCCATCCAACTCCATGTGACAGAGATATACAAAAAATACTATTTCGAGAGCCAAAAACAGCAAAAACGAGCTGCAACACTTCTTGTTCCTGCTCTTTTTTTCCAAAATTCAGCAACGGCTTGCTACACAATCTCTACAAAAGCTGAATATACATGCCTAAGTTGAGGTCTGACACCGTCGAGCCGTATCTACCTCCCCCGAGCTGAGCTCTGTCGCTTTTGTCTCGCTAGGAAGCCGTCGCACGCGTCGTCAAAGCTCTGATGCCAATTGTGAGTGCGCGAATGTGGTGCGTGTATGGAGAGTGAGAAGGGGAGAGAGAGAGTACACAGGATGTGGATGGAGCTCCCAAATATCATTGTATGCACACAATGTGAGAATGAGGGAGAGCTCCTTATTCTTTGTATGTATAAAGAATAAGGAGATAAATATGGGCAGCCGACGGGACACTGGTCGGTAGACACGGGCAAAGCACGGTGAGGCACACCGCCTTTACCTATCAATAGATGTGCTCATAAAGATGTTTGCTGCTGAGGATAGATTGGATGGGGACAATTACCCTATGTGGGCTTATATGATGCAACATGTTCTTTTGTTGAAGGAGTTTAAAATATTGTGTAGGGCATTGATGTACGTCCTGGTTCTGAGGATACAAGCAAAGTTGAGGACGTTGCAGGTCTGCAAGGGTTGCTACTATTAGAGTTTTTTTGCCTACGGCTGAGCAAGCTCGTTGGGATGTAAAAGATGCGCAAGCTCATGCATTGATTGTGTTTTCTATGAAGCACACTATTACTTTCCACATTTGTTCAACAAATCTGCAAAACAGGCTTGGGATATTCTGGCTGGTCTTTACGCAAGTCGCAAAAATTGCATTGTTGCATAAAGAGTTGGAGCCGAATATTATGCATGAGAAAGATGACATGGACACTTTCCTTGATGGTGTCAATGATATCAATGAGAAACTTATTTTTGCAGAGGTGAAGTCATTTCTAATAGCTCCCTTGTGTAGATCGTTCTTGATGCTTTGTCAGATTCTTTTGCTAGTACTTGGAGACTTATGACCCAAGGAAATCCTGAAGTTGTCAAGTTTATTGCATTATGCACATTGCTGTTGCAAGAGTAACTTTCCAACAAAAAAAAAGGACTAGACAGCTTGTAGTTGAACATGCCTTTATTGCTGCTCAAAGAAAAGATGGTAATAGCAATGTAGCCACTTCTCATGGTTCTTCTGCAAGTGGTAAATCACATGTTTTTAATGTTGGAGATTCTGGGAATTTTGGTGATAATGGTCAAAAGAAGATGTGGTGCCATTATTGTAACTCTAATGATCACTTGATCAAGCAATGTCCTAAGTGTTAGGTTTAATGGCCATGTGGCCGACCGTCCATCACTAAGTGCTACTCAAGCAATGTCCTAAGTGTTAGGTTTAATGGCCATGTGGCCAGCCATCCATCACTAAGTGCTACTAACCCTAAGTGTACATCTATACACTTGTATGAGCCACTAACACTAAGTACAATGTGTATTGTGCCTTAGTGCATAAGATAGAGAAGAAAGAAAGGGGGCACACAATGTGTGTTGGCTCTCCCCCTCCAACCTGTGTATGAGGCTATGGTGGTGTATGTGTGAGTGTGTGTGCGTATTCCTCTTCCTCTTCCACTGTGCTCTCGTATCCTCTCCTTCATCTAGTATCAAAGATGTTTCATTTCCAAAATCGCTTCCGCGTGTGCACACTTTCAAGAGTGCAAACAGGTTTTTGACTTCGGCATTGGAAAATTCAACATTCCGAGAGCATTTCCAACAGGTGTCTTGGTGTCCTGAGGTTTTACCCCCCTTTTGGAGCCATTTATGCCATCAAAAATCACATTCGAGCTACAGTTCAGGAGCTACATTTTTCAGTACTCTTTTGGTAGTTTGTGTTGCAGAGCTTCCATAGCCATTACAGGTACCATTGTTGTAGTCTCTTCCATCCTATGAGAGCCCCTTGAGAGACACGGCTCATTCGGGAGTGTGTAGAATTTTTCAGAGTGGCCTCATACACACACATAGAGTGGGAATTTGACGGCATTGTCTTCTTCGACTACAATTACATATATAGGTACATGTATAGGTACATAGAACACCTTGGTTAGCTTTGTCTGTGCTTCTCGTCCTCAATCTTGGCTTCTGCTACAGCATCGGCATCAACTCACATGCTACAAGTTTTAGTGCTTGCGATATTCTAGTTCCAGTGGGAGTAATTTTTTTATTCGTACATTCATATGTTGGCCCTTTTGACAGTGTTTGAGCTCTTTTGAGAGCCGTTTGACTCCCCACATGGATATTTCTTTGCATGCACATGCTTTTGGTGCCTATTTGAGCGTCATGACAGATTTTTACGTCTTTATGGTTATTGCCATTGTACGCTTTTGTGGAGCCATCTTTTGGCTAGTACGGCAGTCTCGACCATTTCCAAGACTTGGTCCAAATGATAGCCATTTCTGAGACTTGAATATACATTTTTCTGCATAACCTAAGTTGTTGAGGGTCGATAGTGTGAGGTTTTGATTGAGCTGGGGTATTCTCAAATGTGGAGATACCTTCCGTGATACAGGTAGCTGGAGCATCCCTTACGAGGCCTTGCCATAGGACATCTATAGAGTGGTATAGGTGCTTTGATACTAAGTTGGCGGTTTATGGTCAGTTTGATAGTTTATATGCCTCAGTTGGTCTCTATACAGTGTGCTTTTGAGAGGGATTTCCCTCTTTCATGCTTTGTGAGTGACATACTTGGTCATTTTGTCTCATTTTTGGATGACATAGTCCCAAATACAAAGGATACTATGCCAAAATTTTCCCAAAATCTTTTAGTAGTTTTGTCACCATGTCTACTAGCAAAGACCGTGACATTTATGACATAAAGAAGTTTGATGGCACTAATTTTCAGTTTTGGAAGAACCAAACGCATGATGTGCTTGTCCAAAAGAAGCAAAAGTTGCCTATTTCCTATGCCGCTAGAACTGAAGATATGCACATGACTCAGTTTCAGTGGGAGGAGCCTGATGAGCTATGCAGGCCTACGATTATAGACTGCACCTTGGTGAGTCGGTGTACTTTTTAGTGTTAGAATAGGAGACTGCTCATGCTTTATGGAAAAAATTATGCGACACTTACAAAAAGGATACATCTAGCAATAAGGTTTTCCTGATGCGAAAACTTTTCAACCTTTGTATGAAGGAGTCAGCTAGTGTTGCCAGCCATATCAATGATTTTGATTCTCTTTTTGCCCAGATTTGTGCACAACGCATGACCATTGATGATGAGATGAAAGCAATCTTTTTGCTTTGTTCGTTGCCACCCTCTTGGGATATCTTTTGTACAGCTGTTAGTAACTCTGCTCCTAATGGTACGCTAAAATACAATGATGCTACTAGTGCACTTTTGTCAGAGGAGATGCATCAAAAGACCATGACAGCTCGCATTATGGCGAAGCTCATTATGTGCAAAGGGATGATAAGCAACGTAAGGGTCGTTCTTCACAACATGAGTCCAAGAAAGAGAGCAATAGAGATGCATCAAAGGGTAGATCAAAGTCTCGTGGTGGTCGCAATGTTCAATGCCATTATTGTGATAAGTTTGGTCACATAAAGAAGGATTTTTATGGTTGGAAGCGTGACAAAGAGAAGGGTAAAGGTAAAGGCAAAGATCATGATGATAAAGAGGAGAAACCAAAGAGTTCGGTTAAGATTGAAGACTTGAAGATAGTTCTTGATGACAGTGATGCGTGAGACATTAATATGTTGCTGAAAATAATGATGTCTTTTATGATGCACATGAAACTCTATCTTTGCAGAGTTCTATGCCAGTTGAACTCTTTGTTAGTGGTGAAGTATCCCATAAATCCATTCTTGATTCGGGTGCTTCGTTGCATGTCACACCTCATAGCCTTGGTTTGCTACATGCGAGGCAACCATTGACTCTGTTACACTTGGTGATAGTTACTATTGTGACATTGTTGGCGTAGGTGATATTGCCATGGTTATGGAAAATGGAATGAAGTTTATCAATTATAATGTGCGTCATGTTCCAGCCTTGACACACAATCTTATTTTGGTTGGACATCTTGATGACTTGGGTTACAAAGTCACTTTTTATCAGCAGTCTTGGCGTGTTGTGAAGGGTCATCTTATTATAGCCCATGGTTCTAAAGTTGGTTCACTTTATCCTCTTTATGTATCTGATGAAAACAATGTTCTTTTTGTAACCGAGCTGCCAACTGTTGCTTTGTGGCATAGCCGGTTAGGACATATGTCAAAGAAGGGAATGGAGACTCTCTCGTTTGGGCTACTTACCGTCTTTGTCATTTTTTGATTTTCCCTTTTGTGAGCACTGTCAACATGAAAAGCAAACATGGGCATGTCGTACACATTCTTTTGACAAAGAAAGAAAACCCTTAGAGCTTGTGCATAGTGATTTATGTGGGCCTATGCCTTCTATATCCCATGGTGGTGTGTCCTGTTATGTTACATTCAGTGATGATGCAACACGACATGTTTGGGTCTATGCCATGAAGTCTAAAGATGAGACCTTTTCTTGCTTCAAGAAGTTCTTATCTAGTGTTGAAACTCAGTCTGAACATAAGTTGAAAGCTTTACGTTGAGACAATGGTAGAGAATATGTCTCCGAAGAGTTTCAGACTCCTGGTCAAGTAGGGGAATTAAGCGAGAGTTTACAGCTCCTTATACCCCTGCACAAAATGGTATTGTAGAAAAAATGAATAGGACCATCCAAGAGTGATTATGTCTATGCTATCATAAGCTAATTTACTGCAAGCATTTTGGGTTGAAGCGTTATACATAGCCATGTACGTGATCAATAGATCACCACATGCTTCATTACAGTTTTGTGTACCTTTGGAGTTATGGTCAGGACATAAATTGTCTAGTGAAAAATCCCGCACATTTGGCTGTGAAGCTTATGCACATGTACCCAAGGAGTTGCGTGCTAAGCTAGATCCTAAGTCCAGGAAATGCATCTTCATTGGCTATGGTGTAGATGGTCAATTTGGCTATCGTTTATGGGATCCGGAAAGTCGATCAGTGATCTGTAGCAGTGATGTTGTCTTTAATGAGACTTAGATGCATAGACAGCTAGTGAAAGAGGTTGAATTCTGGAAAGGGACATTTTTTGATGTATCACCTCCTGTTTAGATTGTCCAGACAGCTCCCAAGCCACTTACTACACAGGCTAGTACAAGTTCTGATCAGCCCGCGGAGATCTGAAAGAGTCTCACATATGCCAAAAGGTTTTGTTCCGAGCGTGGATTTTGTTTTGCTGGTAGATAGTGGTGAGCCTTCTTGTTAGAAAGAGGCTATGCTAGCCAATGATAAGGTTCAGTGGGAACATGCTATGAAGAGGAAGCTGTCCAGTATTGCAAAGAACAAAACATGGGAAGTTGTTCCATTGCCAAAAGGTAGGAAAGCATTGCCTTGTAAATGGGTTTACAAGAAGAAGATTGACAATTACAAAGCTCGTTTAGTGGCCAAAGGTTTCAAGAAAGAATATGGTGTTGATTTCTAGGAAATCTTTTCTCCAGTGGTCAAGATGACCACACTGAGAATGTTGCTTGCTTTAATTTCCACTGAAGATATGGAGCTTGATCAAATGGATGTCATTACAGCTTTCTTACATGGTGATCTCAAGGAAGAGATCTATATGCAACAACCTAAAAGTTTTTGCTAAAGGGCACGGAACATTTGGTTGTAAGCTTTTGAAAAGTCTCTATGGCTTGAAGAAATCATGCAGACAATGGTATCAAAAGTTTGATGCATTTATGCGTTCCCTAGGCTATAAGCACAGTAATGAGGATCCATGTATTTACGTGAAAAGACAACCCAATGGACACCTTATTATGATTATCCTTTATGTAGATGACATGCTTATTGCTGGTCATTCCAAGAAGGACATTGATGACTTGAAAACCAGGCTGAAAAGTCAATTTGACATGAAAGATTTGGGTGAAGCCAATCACAATTTGGGTGCGCATTACTTGTGACAGTAAGAAGAGGTTATTGTACCTTTCTCAAAAAGAGTATATGCACAAGGTTCTTAATCGTTTCAACATGCAGAAGGGGAAGGCTTTGAGGACTCCATTGCCTGCATATTTGAAACTGAGCAAGAACGACTGTGCAAAATCTTCTGAGGAAAAAACTACAATGGCTAAGGTTCCTTATGCTTCAACTGGTGGTAGTCTCATGTATGCCATGGTGGCTACAAGACCTGACATTGCACATGCAGTGGGAGTTGTTAGTAGATTTATGTCTAACCCTGGTAAAGAGCATTGGGATGCTGTCAAGTCAAATATTCTCAGATACTTGAGTGGCACTGTAGATAGGCAGTTATGGTATGGTTGTGGGGAGTCATCCATTGAGGGATATGTAGACAATGATTATGCAAGCTATGTTGATAATCTTAAATCAACAACAAGTTGGATTTACACATTTGCTGGTTTTGCTATTTCAATATTGTACATCCATTTCTACCACAGAGGCATAGTATGTTGCATTGAGTGAGGCATGCAAAGAAGCTATTTGTATTTCTCACCTAGTGAAAGATCTTGGATTGGAGCAGTTTACAACACTTCTTCATTGTGATAGTCAGAGTGCTATTGCCTTGGCTAACAATCGAGTGTTTCATTCTAGAACAGAACACATTGATGTGTGTTATCACTTCAATCGTGATTGTCTGGAAAACAAGAGCCTTGATTTAGTGAAGATTTCTACATCAGAGAACACAACGGATGCACTCACTAAAAGTCTCTCCAGCCATCAGTTTCACCATTTTCATGAGTTAATGGGCATTGGGTGAAGAGTGGTTCTCTTCCATTCTTGTAGTCTCTCACATTGGCCATCAAGTGGGAGAATGTTAGTTTGATGGTGGCCGACCGTCCATCACTAACTGCTACTAGCCCTAAGTGTATAGCTATACACTTGTGTGAGCCATTAACACTAAGTACAAATTGTATTGTGCCTTAGTGCATAAGATAGAGAAGAAAGAAAGGGGGCACAAAGTGTGTGTTGTCTCTCCCTCTCTAACTTGTGTGTGAGGCTACGGTGGTTTGTGTGTGTGTGTGTGTGTGTGTGTGTGTATTCCTCTTCCTCTTCCGTTGTGCTCTCCCCCTCTAACTTGTGTGTGAGTGTGTGTGTGTGTTGGCTCTCCCCCTCTAACTTGTGTGTGAGGCTACGGTGGTTTGTGTGTGTGTGAGTGTGTGTGCGTATTCCTCTGCCTCTTCTGTTGTGCTCTTGGCTCCTCTCCTTCACTAAGTTGAAGGCCAAAGAGACTAAGAAGGAAGAGATTGGTTCCACTACAAATGCAGCTATTGTTGAGTCTTCTGTGAAAGGAGACTATGATGTTGATGTTGATGCAGAATGGGCTTTTAGTGCAGAGTAGTGCACTTATGATCCTAATGTCCATGATGCATGTTTGTCAGTTGTTGCAAATTCTCAAGTGTGGTACTTTGATAGTGGTGCTACAAAGCATATTACCTCTCATCGTGACTGGTTTACCTGCCTCAAGGATGTCCCTCATGGGAATTCAGTCACTTGTGCTAACAATGCCTCTTATTTAGTCAAGGGAGCTGAAAAGATTGTGCTTACTATTGCAAATGGTAGTTCATTCACACTTGTTGATGCATTGTATGTACCTGGGATCAAGAATGCACTTGCTAGACTTGGACTTGTAGTCAAATTTGTGGATGGTAGATGTAGAGTACATGATCTCAATTTTGGTGATGAAATTGTTGCATCTGGTATTTTATGTTGTGGGCTGTATAAGCTCAATTTATATGACAAATGTGGGAAAATTTTTGCAAATGCAGTTGTGGATTGTATATTCCGGGGAAAAGGGGGGCGTGGGCCTCTACCAACCCCTTTCCAAAGTTTCCTCCTGGTGAAGGCCTCGGTGCCTTCATGCTCAGTGCCTCTTGTGTCCTCCCCCCCTTTAGTATTGTAACCATATAAAGAGGAGGGGGGGGGGGGGGGGGGGGGGGGGGGGGGGTAAAATACAAAAGGTTGATTAATGAATGAAAGAATAGCTCTCAAATGGGCACCTAAACTGCCCAACGAGGATGCTATGAGGAGAAAATCCTTGAGGTATATAGCCATGCACTCTTGGGTGCGTAACCATCTTGTTGAAATGGCCTCTGCCACTCAACTCGCCCTAAGGACAACGTACGCTGTCTATAGCGAGTGGTGTGACCTTACCGGCACTCCCAAGGTTCTTATCTAGGACTTCAATAGGGCTTTAACATACCGGCCCACCATAGAATGGCCCACCATTTTGAGAAAGCAAACGACAAAAGGTATCATGTATCTAAACCTTACCCTGCGTAGCTGGGAAGATGCAGTGCCATCCGCAGAGGAGGGTGGCTAGCACGTGTTGTCTAACTCACAATAGTTGTATGTATTGCAACACAGGTGGAAGATATGCCCATCTAAACTGAGCCACCCGTATCTAACCGGTGGGTGGTTGCTCTCTCTTGAATATGATGCTGGTCAACTGGCTAGAAGGAGGTTGAATGAACGATAAGAACATTCATGAAAACCTTGCAAAGGATCTTTACAAGTGCATGGCTCAAAGGTCCATGGATGATAATCCCTCTCATATCCCTTTAAATATTGGCTTTGTTTTGGGTTCACACAGGTCTAAAAATAATAGCTTAAGTGGCTCGGCCTTTTTGCAATTTCTGACACCAAGTGGTAGCATGGACACTCATGCTCCAAGCGGTGGCACCAACGGACCCTCAGGGAGTGCAAAATATTTTAACATCCTAGGGGGGCAGTTGAGTGGCTCTACTACACTCTCTACCCCCCCCATCCTTAACTTTGCCAACCTGCGCTTCTCGAGGAGCTTAGATCGTCCGTCTAACAGAGAGATAGCAAAGGACGAGCATCCACCATCTTCCTTCATCGATTTTCAAACTGTTGAGGTTCACCACCAAGAGCCTCTAATGAGGCCTTTATCCCCATCCCATTGGGCATGGAGTGCCCAAAATGATCTAATGAGGCCTTTATCCCCATCCCATTGGGCATGGAGTGCCCAAAATGATAATCTTGATGCAGACCCTATGTCTATCAGTGTTATTGGCCCTGACGACTCCTCCTCCATTTATAGACAGACTTGGGGTGGCTCTAACCCTATTTTTGTCATTGTTATTGGCCCTGACAACCCTCCATTTATAGACAGACTTGAGGTGGCTCTAACCCTATCCCTCTAAAGGGTTTTAGTATTGCATTGTGCCAAATATGGTTAGTGTAGACTCTCACGCAAGCCCCCGGATGGTTTGGTGCAACGGAAGTGCGCCCCAGTCGGCAAGCCCTAGAATGGAAAGCACTTGGGGAGTCATCCTTACGAGGGAGATTTGATTTCTTGGATCAGTAGGCTCTATTGCAGTTAGGGGCCTACTTATTGCTTGTCCTCCTTGTCTTTTTTTTGGTATACCTATTGTACGACAACCGGCGGGTGTGAGGCACACCGGGGGTGGCCGTATCTGCTTCCGACAATGGAATGCCTCGTGGGCGCATCATCTATACAACTTAGGGCAATTTAGGATAGAACAAGAATGTTGAAAGGGTAAGGAGCAGCCCGATGAGAAATCCCTAGGAACCGCCCCTCCTACAAGGACGTTACCAACCCCTGACTACACTGCACTTTATGAATACCCACCCCAGTGGGTCCCTGAAAAAGGAGGTGGAGAAGAAATGCGAATAGACCGATTTGATGAGGTTCCACTTAGACTACAGAAGGGAAAGGTAATAACAATCACGGGTTACTACGGCTTAAAGAGTGCCACAAGTGCGGTTAAATATCCCTTAAAAATGGATTTTGAGGTGGTTCGTTGGCCATTAGGTTCATCCAACCTTAGGTGTTTTGCGTACTCTTTTATTTCCCACTGGCTCAAGACAGTGTTGCCTCCCTTGCAACCATCTGACATAAGATGGTACAAGATGACCCTTTCCCTTGTGAGGGTAAGACCTATCAAATACCTTTGGTGGACAAGTACAGGAAGTTTGAGGGGCCTCAGAATACCAAAAAGATGTTCGAGGTTAGCCTCATCCCTAACTAGGGGTCTAAAGCTACACAGATGTTCCACCTTTGAGGCGCAACTGAGGTCTATGAACAGTTTGACCACCTTGACCTCAAAGTGCCAAAAATAATCCCACAGGCCCAGATCCTTAAGAGGTCCCTGGTCACCCCAATTATCTTTTTGGTGGCAAGCGGCATTGACGGGGACCAAAAGTTCATGATCTTACGATACGTAAAGATACTAGAGGCAAAAAGGAGGGCTTGCCAACGGGATCCTAAGAGGTACGGGAAGATTGTGCCCATACATTTATCAACCACCTTCTGCATGGGATTTCATTAACCGGGCACAAAATGGGTGGAGTGAGGTGACTAATGATTGATAGAAGAGAGGGGGGCCCACTGGATCCATGCTTGACCTCATGTTGTTTTTAGAGTTTGAGTTGATTTGCGACCTTTTGAACCACGGGTGCCACCTGTTTTTCCAGAAGGGAAAATAGCATCTCTCGACAGAGAAAGGGAGGAGGGTTCTTAGAGAAGATTTAGTGGGAGATTGTGCAGTCTCAGGGCTCTACATCCCAAAGGATCTATAGGGTTGTATGTGGGTTTGCTCCCTTATGGAATTTGGCTCATATATGTGGATGACCCCTTTGTTGTGCTCACAATTAGAAAATACCTTGGGGATGACAGTCCCTTTATATAGGAGAGGACTCCTTCAAATGGCCTTCATCTCTAGGTGTGAGGGATTCCCGTCCTTAAGAAACCTCTTAAGGGCAGTTTGTGTTCAATAGGAACACGTGTGGAGTATTTTTTTAGCGGGAGAGAAACCATCCTAGGAGAGGGCCATGAGGTATATAAGAGAACCCCCAGCTGGGGTAGGCATGTTCCAACATCCTCTCTGACCTGCCCAAGAGGGCTGTGTGGCTGAGGTTAGAGTGCCTATCCTTAAGGGTACCCCATGGAACACTCTTTATGGGTAGGTAATGGCTAACCGGGCTATGCATAAAATTCCTCAAAGATGTCACCATTCAAGAAAATAGTAACGTCTGATTGATGTACATCCCATCCAAAAGGAGCTACCAATGCACATAGAAGATGCACAGTAGTCATACAGCAAGTGGGAGCAAAAGTCTCTTCATAATCTATGCCTTTCTACTATGCATAACCTTTTGAAACAAGTCAAACGTTATAGCAATCAATCTTACCATCGGGCTTGTGTTTCAACTTGTAAACCCATTTCGTACCAATGGCCTTTTTGCCAAGAGGAAAATCACATAGAGTCCATGTGTCATTTTCTATATGTGGATCATAGGTAGCCATCCATTTTTTTGTATTTTGTGCTTCGTCAAAAGACAAACATTCTTGTACATCACATAGACTAGAAACAACCAAAATGTAGCAATTGATGCAAAAGATGCATGGTGAGAACCTGAACAAGTACGACTATATAAAGATGCATCCAATTTACTATCACACAAAGTATGCACCAACCATTTTGACATACCTCTAGCGTGCTCATTCTCAGTCCTTTCCACATCAAGTACATCATGTACATCTGCATCAATAATAGGTTGATTTGTGACATTTTCAAAACCCCCCATAGGCTGTACATTTGCCTCATTTGAATTTACATTCAAGTTTCCACCACTGAAAAGAGGCAACAAATTGTCATAAATGTCTTGTGAGCTTACATTATTGTCTCTAGTACATGACAACAAGGCATGAACAGATTCTTCCACAAACACAACATCCTGTGAAACCAAGATACACTTTGTTTGCGGATGGTACAACTTGTAACCTTTTCTTTCAATACTATAACAAAAGAAATGCATTTGACAGCCCTATCATCCAATTTTTTGCATTGCATTTATGGCACCAAATCATAAGCCAAACAACCAAAGATGCACATTTGATCAATAGATGGCTTTCTGTCATGCCATGCTTCATATGGAGTCATAGAGTACAAATCTTTTGTAGGACACCTATTAAGTGCATAAGTAGCACAGATGATGGCCTCAAGCCAAAATGAATGTGGCAAAGCTTGACTCTTGACCATACATCATGCCATCTTTGTAACTGGCCTGTTTTTTCTTTCAGCAACACCATTTTGGCTTATACGGCACTGTACATTGGTGTTTTATCCTACGACTAGCCAGAAATGCATTTAACTCATGTGACATATACTTTTCCCCTCAATCTGAACGGAGGGTGTCCATAGTACATCTAGAGAGATTTTCAACCATAGTCAGAAACTTCTCAAAGCACATAAACACTTTGGACTTAGCTTTAAGCGGATACACCCATGCATGCCTAGAGTAATCATCAAATGAAAGTCAAAAATTAAAGGTAATTGCCCAAGGACGGAGTTTTCATGGGCCCACAAACATCACTATGCACAAGCTGCAACCTTCATGTAGTCCTACCTGAACCATTCTTGGAAACTTTAAGCATTGCATTTTGCCCAAAATATAGCCTTCACAAACATGCTTCAAAGGTGCTTTAAGAGGTGGCAAAGAAGCAACCGTATCGAATTTCTGCAAATGCAACAAGCTAGCAAAATTTAGATGCCCAAAAAGTGCCTGCCAAAGTTTTGTATCTGAAAGAATCTTTGAATCCACAATTGGATTTGAAAAATTCTACCCATATGTTTCATACAAAGTGAGATTACATAGCCCACGCCATAAAATGCCGGATGCAACGGTTTCATCACCAAAAGTGAGATCATGAACTGTACATCTGTTATCCACAAATTTCACAACAAGACCAAGTCTAACAAGTGCAGATACAGACAAAAGGTTCTTTTTGATCCCAGGTACATAAAGTGCATCAACAAGTATAAAAGATCTGCCATTCACAGCAGTCAATAGAAGCTTTCCAGCTCCCTTGAATGGATGAGAGGCGTTGTTGACACAAGTGAGTGAATTCCCATGAGGGACATCCTCAAGAGAGATAAACAAGTCACAATGAGAGGTAATGTGCTTTGTAGCACCACTGTCAAAGTAACAAACATGAGCATCTGCAGCAACTGACATACATGCACCATTAAAGGATTGTAATTGTACTCTGCACTAAAAGTCCATTCTACATCTACATCAGCATTACAATCTCCTTTCACAAAAGACTTTACAATTAGTGCACTTGTAGTGGAACCAATCTCTTTCTTCTTAGCCTCTTTTGCCTTCAATTTTGGACACTACTTGATCAAGTGATCATTAGCTTTATAATAATGGCAGCATATCTTCATTTTTCCCTTTTCACTAGAATTCCCAAAAAAAGCGTTGCCAGTAGAAGCATTAGGAACATGTGATTTACCACTCACAGAAGAACCATGAGAAGTGGCTAGATTGCTGTTACCACTTTTACTTTGAGCAACAATAAAGCCATGTTCAACTGCATGGTGTTCAGTCTTGTTTTTTCTTCAAAGAGATTCTTGCAACAACAATGTGCATAATGCATCACACTTAACAACATCAGGATATTCTTCGGTCATAAGTCTCCAAGTACTACAAAAGTCTGGTAATAATCTAGCAAAGCATCAAGAACAATCTACACAAGGAAACTATCAAAAATGACTTTGCCTGTAGAAATAAGTTTCTCATTATAATCCTTGATATCAGCAAGGAAAGTATCCATTTCATCTTCCTCATGCATAAATCTTTGACTCCAACTATTTATGTAGTAATGCATTTTTAGCCTCATTGCGACTTGCATAAAGACCTGCCAAAATATCCCATGCCTATTTTGCAAATTTAGTTGAACGAGTGTGAGGAGTATTAGTGTGCTTCATAGATAACACAATCAATGCATGAGCCTTCACATCTCTTACATCCCAATGAGCTTTCTCAACTATAGGCAAGATAGCTCTAGCAGCAACAACCCTGCCACCAAAACCTGCAACATCCTCAACATTGCTTGTATCCTAAGAACTAGAACATACATTAATGCTCAACACAACATTCCAAATCCCCTTTGACACAAGAACATGTTGCGAGTGCCTGCACCTGATGTGAAAACTATTGAAAAGAGGAGAATTGAAGCAAGACCAGCGCATGCTATAAAGCACAACCCAAAGAAGACTACAAGGGCTAGTTATGTAGAGAATGGCAATGAGATAAAGATTGCACAAAATGACAAAATTGCTTGTGCAGTACTACATGTAGTGGAAACGGAGGCCAAAATGAGTGTGCATGAAAATTTTGAACAGATTGAGCTCGCTACTCCACAAACTCACCCAAAGTATTTGTCAACCTTTTGGCACTCACCAAAGCTCACCAAAATCTAAAAAAGTGAGCAGGTGTGTGCTGGCAACGCCCAGGAGGACGCAATGTGCTATGATACCAATTGCTGGAAATAGGGTTACATGGAAAACCCTCACCCCCAATGAGTCTCCTTTTCCCGTAGTATGGTCCCAAAGGGTGTGAGCAACATTCTTGAATATGTGCATGAGATCCAAGAGGTTTTGACTTTTTAAGTCCTTCCAATATGAAAGCCTTAAAAATATGAAGTAGCTTGACATATCTTTTGGTGTAGTAGATGTGGGTGGATCACTATTGTAGTGCTCTTCCCAAATGATTGTTGAATCTACCATTGTGCACTTTAGAGGGGTCTTCCATTTGTTAGAAATGATGGTTATTTGGATAGATTACCTTGTGTAAAGGCATCTAGCCACTCCATCACCAATGATGTCCTACAAGTAGAACAATAATTGTGGCCCGATGTGGAAAACCCTATACTCATATTGTTAGAGAAAAGATTTACTCTTAAAATAATAAAGAGTGAGAGGAATGAACACAAAATACCATAAATCTCTCCAAGGCCGAGATAGTCATGCATAGTCCACATAAGGATACCACTCACAATGGCCTCTCTCCTCTTCGTAGGAAGTGGAACATCCACAACAGAAATGCCCTTCCATAACTCCTCGATGAGGGGCTTGAGATATATATCAATATTTGCCACTTTGTACCTACCTGGAACAAGCAAAAAAAAGAAGTATAATTCCCTTCTTGGTTGTCTCCCATGGTGGAATACTGTAATCGATGATCACTAATGGCCAAGTGCTCCATGATGTAGACTTGGTGCCAAAGTGATTAACACCATCCCTTACCAACCCACCTTAAATGCCAAGGCTCCAACATAAACTTTGGCCATTGAGTCTCTATGTGACTCCATGCAGGTTAATCGATAGGAGCATGCATCCTTCTATCATTTGAGTGGTGGTTGGCATGCCATGTGAGAAGTTCCACCATAGACTTGCTTTTAAACATGTATTGGATCCAAGGAATAAGTGGAAAATGCCTCAATACCTTATGGGGTAATTGAGCCTTGGTCATGTTGGTCTTGTAGCATGGCTTCTCGCACATGGGATAGGTGGTATAATGTGTATTTTGATTTTAGTAAAGTATGCAATTGTTGACACATGCATGGATTCCCTCATACTCTATGTGAAGTGCAGTGACATACAATCTCACCTGTCAACAACCCAAATGTATGTGGTGATCTCTTGGAAGCATTTTTCCCATCAATATATACAATAAAATAGATAATCAATACAAATCCATGGAGCAATCAAGAAGAAATTGAAATAAACAAAAAGTGAAAATTGAACTTACTTGAGGAGTGCATCTACACTAGCATTGCTCCAACCAAATTTTTCTTACAGGACACTTTTTTTCCAAAACCCTTAAAGGACACTTTTATGTCTTGGTAGATTACCAAACTAGTGCAGAAGTAAAAGAGAGTGTTTGCATAATTGTTTTGCAATTGTAGCTTGAACTTAAACACAATGCAACCCCAAGGCATTACTACATTCAAACTTTGTCTACTCATATCAACATAGCCTAGCATAATGCTCACATCTCTCCACATTGCTACCCTAGCCCACTCACTCTTGCTAAGATCCACTATAACATTATCTTTATCGCTACAAAATTCTATGCTTGAGGATCCAAAATACCAAGAGGGTAACCACATGTAAAGAAATTATATGGACCTTAGTCTACCAACATATTTAGGTGAACATGAGATTGAGAGTGAGGGAAAGCAAGCATCAATGATTTTCCACATTGACTCTCCAATCTCTCTTTCCCTCTCTCTGTGTACGTGCATGCTTGTGTGTGTAGCAGTTCTAAATCTATATATATATATATATATGCAAACGAACACTACCTGTTCACAGACCAACAATTCTAGAATAATACAATGGATTTGTACATTAATTTAATTGCAATTGAAAATAAATTATGTACAAAGTAATGAAGATAACATAATATATTGCGGGAAACCACAATCCCAAAGTCTGGGACATTTTGCTTCACATTAAGAGATCCGCCATTTGTGAAGAACAGAATGTTTTAATCAAAGAAGGTAGCACTCACCTGCACCCATAGCCACAAGAAAACAATTCGTTAGCACGTGACTGTACGCAGGTGATGCTGGGCATCCCAGTTGTTATCCATGTCACAGTAAAAAAAACACAGTTCTTAACTTGTATCTTGTTTTTTTTAAAGAAAAAAAGTTCCTTGGTTTATTGCCAATCCGATAAGTAAAGTGAATTTCCCCATAGAGCAGCTATATAACTGGTTATTTCTCTATTAACTTTATAACGTTTTCCTTGCCTAACCTTAGTTTTAAGTAGTTATTTAGGAAGATTATCAAAGCTGAAAAGAACTACTTCCTTAATCAGATAAGAGAGAACTTCACTCTATACGCCATCTCGAGCCAGATATCAGTTTATTAAGGACAACCCCTCCTTTGTAATTTGATGTATAGAAAAATCAAACTTTTGGACCAGTTCCTACTCCAATATATATATATATATATATATATATATATATATATAATTGAGATACCCCAACAGCATGTGATTAATTATCGATTTTCAAACTAGAGCCCTTTCTAGTTATATTCACAACCTTTACCAAATAGTACCTTTGTTATTATGTCATGACCAACATACTTTTGTACCAACCAGTTATAAACCAGATTTCATATTATAATATCCTAGACAACTCAGTTCATAGAGCCAGCCCAGACATCTTCCAGATAGAATAGAAGTAAGAGTAACCAGCCAAGATCAACTAAAGGGAAATTGATGACCTTCTTGATATTATCGAGACATTTTTAAACCAATCACCTAGAAAATTTTCGTTGTATACATTGCAAGATACTAGGCAAAGAAATGTTCATATATATTAGAGAGAGAATACGAAGCGAGCAAAATGATGTCAAGCTTATTCTATTGAATTACCCAGGGTCAAACCAGCCATGGCCAGTAGAATACTGTCGATATGTTGAATTAGTGATTAGCCACAAAAACTTTCACTAATCTTCCAATCTTGTGATGTAATATGGTAAAAACGAGCGAAAAAATAGTTATTTACCACCATAATAGGGTATGTGATGCCACTTAATACCGACAGAGTATCAGCCGATATGGAAACACATCTTAAATCAGTTTTCAATGCATTCAAAGTCTCTTTAGACAATTCAAAAAATTAGGTAACTATACTATGAACTGAATCAGTCTGAGGTCAGCCAATGTACCCAGAGTACTCCGAACTACTAGTATTACAACTTACCCAGGTATCCGACCATTACTGCTCACAGTTTTGAGCTTTTTTATTTATTTTTTGTGAATTTTGGGCTCTATTCAAAGACCTGCGATATCACATTCACACGTACATTCCTGCTATCACGTAGCTTTTTTTCAAAGATCAGCATCATCCACCAGATGGCCTTACCTTTTCCTATTGAACATAATGCAGTCCAATACTCAATATAGCCATACATACTCGAGACCTAGCATTTTTTAGCCGATAGGGTCAAATTTATCACATCCAAAACAACTGGTTTACAGAACCTGGTTTTTGTTTCCACAATCCGCTTATTTCACAGAACCTTACATCATTAGTCAAAGAGAATCACAACTTCCATCTGTCCTAAAGCAAACATATACTACCACTCACATTCCACCCCATAAACCAGAAAGAGTAGTTTTCGGAACAGGATTTTAATAAATAAAAAGTCTAATTACTGTTCTTTCAAAGCCTTTCAAAACACTTTCAACATAGCTTCACAGTATTTTTTGACAGTCTCGAGAGCAAGAAAAACTTTTTGTTAACCTGTAGATTAGGAGACGAAGAAGCCTCCACAATCTCCTTCCCATTCTTTTTCGGCATGTTGAGCACACAGTAGTAAATAGCTTCTAACTCACACAGTTTAGAATGCACACATAGGTGAATACACAGCACGATGCTAAGTGAGTATGAGTACTCACCTTTAAGAGCTTTTATATTTGCTGATGCCTATAAAAAGAAGCTACGCCACAGACTCGAATAGTTTACCCCCACTCGAGGTCTCCCATACGATCCATATTCTCAGGGATTGTCCCCGGCTAAAGATTTGGTTGTTCCAGACCAAGTCGCACCACATTCGCTGCTGCATTCACCTACAAACCAAACCCTAGCACACAGGCGGTGGCCTGCAGAGGAGGAAGCACGAAACTAAATGCAGAGAAGAATTTAAATGCTACTCAGTGTATATAGCAGAGATATTTTTAAGTTAAATGCAAGGTCAAGTCATATTGTACAAAGTTACACCCTGGCACCCGATAATAAACCGCTCACACGATCGATACCCGGTCCGTAAACCATTATGTGCTTATTGTACCTAGCTCAGGTTGATCATACACAACCCGTTATCTATTCAACAGAACCCTACACTGAGCTTATGTCATACAGCTATCCACTAGGGTAAAGTATACATGCCCCGATCTTAACGGTGTGAGTTACTCTACTTAGAGACTGCAATTTTAGGTAATCATTTATTATTTTTTATTTTGTCTCGAAGTCATAAGGTGGGTCTATAAAAGACAGATGACATTTTTACACAACCAAGTCCATAGTATCAGTATGGAGTAACATTTCTCGAGTTTAACATATCAGTTTATTTACTCCTCGGGTGTATTTATCCTATTATGGCTTACAGTCAAGAACTGGTTTTTGCCATAGCAACGGCTCATCATCATTAGTCAAGCGAATCCACTCGGAGAGCAACTTCACTCCGTTATGAAATTCATTTATTCCCGCAATTAGGAACCTCTGTTTCCCAAACTAAATGGTGGACATATCAGGACCGAGTGACTCGTGTGACCCTTTGGGGTCGCGAGCATTTTAGGAACAATATCATATTGGCGATGGGTAATTGAGGCTCTGGGCCTAGGGCCACCGTATTATTACATAGAACATTCAATGAAGCCAGGTTTTTTCGAGCGGTTATAATTGCTAGCCCAGTTCCTACCACGTCATAAGATTTTTTTGTATCGTAGTTATGGTCATCCACTAAGAGGATATTTTAACAGTACTCCACGCACCCGAGAGTATGGGGTAGTCTTGGTGACTCGTATCTTACCTTTAGCTGAGCGTCCAAACACATGTTTTTATTGCGACAGCTGTTTGTGTGATCATGTAATGGGCGGCTTAATAGAGATGTAGCTGAAGGGATCCCAAAATACTTATCAGCCAGGCTTTTTTTTGTCAAATTTAAGAGATGATTCAAGTGAAAGACCTCATGTAATTGTGTGTGTGTGTGTGTGTGTGTGTGTGTGTGTGTGTGTGTGTGTGTGTGTGTGTGTGTGTGTGTGTGTGTGTGTGTGTGTGCGCGCCCACCCATTCCCAGGCACCATATCCTATCAGGTAGTAGACCCCATAGAATAGGGGCCTACTACCTCAGGCAGTGTTTTTATTAAATTGCGCCATGCGATGCTATAGCTCAATTTATTCTGTTTTAAGGAGACTTATTAAATTTTGAGAACAAGGTCCTTTTTAGAAAACCCATTATTTATGAACTTGGTAATCAGAGTATTGATTTCTTCATATGCCATAAAACTGTCAGATGAGGCATACATTATCAGAAACAACATCCCTAAACAGGTGTGTAGATAATTCTTAAAAGGTCTGTTGCTTTTCCTTTTTGTAAATTCTGAGGATACAAGATTGAGCTTTTCTCTTTTCCAAAAAAAGCGAGTATAAAAATTTCCCAAAAATGGGGGAGTCAAAGTAAACTCAATATTCAGGAAATGTGTCCTATAAATTACCCATTTATCCTGCCATAGAACTCTATCGGAGAATGTAGGTTCAATATTAAGGCAAGGTGGATATATATCTTTAAGACTAACCTCAAACATGGGATTGTTAAGGCTACATAGGTCATCCATAAATCTAAACGAATGTTCAAAGTGTGTGAGTATCAAAGCACTAGCAGGGTTATTTAATAGTTTTAAGAGCCATTGTTATTCGAAGTAACAAAGATAGCGATTACACATAATCGGAGAGCATGAAAATCCCATTGGGATTCCTAAAATTTGCTTGTAGGTATCACCAACTTGGATACAGCAATTATTAAGTAGCCAGACGATATATTTATATAAATCTTCCTCTTTCAAGATGTAAGGCGTAGACTTATTAGATTTTTTTACCCATCCTTTATTCCTTTTTAGTGAGATGCATGTAAATCCTAGTTTTTTTCTGTGAGAAAAGGCAATCTTTATAAGCTTAGATAAGGTATCAACAAGCCCATATGGTCCATTTAAGGGGATATTTTCATAACATTTAGTTATGTCTACCATAAAGATAGAGAAAATGTTTTTTGGGAGGTTGATAGCCACCTCAGCTGCGTTTTTTATGACCCAAAAAGGGCAATAATCTATATTTCTGAATTTTTAAAGATCTCTATGCTTGATGCCACAGATAGCTTCAATTTCAAGCAGAACAAAATTTAAGCAGTAGGTGATGTCATTCGTAATACACGTGAATAGGCTATTGGATGCGTCAGAAATCCATCTAAATTTATGTTTATGATTCTTATAAGTTGGGAAGAGTACAGGAATTTTCAGAGAGTTAGGACAATAACCAAGTCCTGATAGTTCATTACTTAATAGTGTAGTTGTACATAGCGGAGAGGTCTCCAGTTTTAGAAAATCCTTACTATTGAGTCTCGAATAGGCAGCCTCAAATGCTAATCTTTTACAAATAAAGGATGCAGTGTTTGAGGCTTTATCTAGGCCAATTATGAGCCATTTCTCCTTAGAGTCAAAAATAGAGGTCTTAATTTTAGGCATAAGCCAGGTAGAATCAGTACTTAGCCATACTTGCGGCATAAGACTGATCTTTTTCCAGTAAATTTCTTTAAGCGTTGAGATAAGTTGGATGTGAACTTCCTCCTCCAGTTGGAGTTTTAAGGCCAAGTTGGCCAGGCATTCAAGTAGAGCCAATAAGGCAATCTGCGGATTTAGTGGAAAGGGAGGAATATGATTCAAGCCCTTACTTAAGAGGCTCCTTACTTGTGGATCAGAAATGATTTCTAAGTTAGAAGTACAAACATGTAATCCAAAGTTAGTGAAACTTTTACAAAATTTCTGAAATAGATGACAAGAGCAGATATGAATCACTTTATTATGGAGAAAATCGTTTGAATAAAAAAGATTCTTGATAGGCGGCGAGTATTTCCATCCAAACATTACCTCTTTTAGTAACAAATTACATCCAAAAATTTGTCCAAAACATTCTAAAAACATAGCTTGGGGTGTAAAGAAATCCAAAATCTTGCTAGTAAACAAGCAATGTGAGATTATCCTATTACACATTTCTTCCTTTGGAGGTAGGTAAAGTCTTCCACACACATTCCTTCGTACCTGCAAATTACATATCCAACAGGTTTCTGATTGGTAGGTTTCTCCCGCATCCTCGAACATAACTTCTACCTCTCCCTCTCCCAAAAACAGATTCACTCGAGGAGGGAGTTAAGAAAGAGGCGTATGAAGCCGTCGGAGAGACAAGAGTGTTAGGTAGTTTGGAAACTTGAGATTCATCATCTTCAATATTAGGCTTGATTTGCCCAACCATACTTTTGATTCCTTTAAAGCCACCATAAATGGTTAGCAGAGTACCACACCCTCCAGAACCAAGATCTTCAAGTGTGTCGCACATAATTGATCTGTACTGAATAAAGGCAATTTGAGCTAAGACCAGTTCTTTGGCTTGCCCACCAAGCCATGAGCAAAAGAGGGAAAGGTGAAATTCTTCTGCTTTGTCAGGAAAGATACTAGGCAGATTGTTGAGGGCGTACCAAATAGCATGGTCAAACCAAATGATGCTTGATTCACAAGCAGCTTTGGGGTCTAAAAATCTGCAAGCACACTTAAGGTAAGGTCTGAACACATTCCACATTGTCTCAGTGTAGTAATTGGCATTACTTTTACTAAAGGTCATCACACCTTTGGTTCTTGCATATAAACATGTATTCGAACTACATTTTTTTTCATCAAGGAAACTCATATTGAATGGAGCTTTAATCAGATCCCCTTTATCCAGGAGCTGGATCCCTTTAAGAACTTTAAGTTTGTATTCTTCAATAGTAGCAGGGGCCAGGTTGGCGAGGAAGACCCAAGTTTCCATAGAAATGGGTGCAAGAAACCCTTTATTTGGGAACATCCATAGCCTGTGCTCTACCCCCAAGGATTCTACTTCAATCTGTCGTGATGGTAAAAAAGGAAAGGCCCTAGAGACTTTCGGTACCATATCCAAAGCGAAGCTTCACTGAGTGAACATAGGTCTTTCTGAAATTCTTTTACAGCTTCTTAAGCAGCTACATCTCTGCAAAAGAGGCTATTAGGTGGAGGGACAATAGGAGTAGAGGGAGCCGGAACAAAGATGGGACTAAGTCCGCAAATTTTTTTAAGAAGATTGGATAGTTCAGAGCCTTTAGAAGAGAATGATGCTAAGTCATGAATATGGGCTTTGGAAAGACCAACCAAATTAGAAGTAAATTCCATCAGAAGATTGATACCATCTGATTTATTTTTAACTAGGAGAGCTAGAACTTTTACCCATAGGTCAAATGAAATAAGTTGGACAAGAGACAAACTAGACTCCTTCGAAGCATCAAATATTAAGGCAGAGGCTTCTTTATCTTGTATACATTTCAGTACAAGAAGAGAAGCAAGGGAAAGGGATTCCACAGGAAGAGCAAGCCCTTGGGAAAGGGAAACAATCTGCAAAAATGACAGTAGTTAGATTTCGTATATTTGGAAGAGTTGAGTAGATCTGAAGATCTAATACATAGTGTTACATTTTTTCAAATTTTACAACCCTATGTAGATAAGGCCTAATCCTAAGAGAGATTTTAGGGAAGGTCTTTTCAATTTCTTTAGCCAGTCGTAACTTCTCCAAAATCAGAGCTCTTTTCTCTAGGTCAGAGCAGACCTTAATTCTTGCAGTGAGCTTTCCCAGAACCTGGTAAACAGAAGTAATAACTTGTGAAATGATAGTGATTAAAGTAAAGTAAGAACTAGAATCATGAATAAAGAGTGGAATGGTCGTGCTAGCAGCCTTTCACTAGTCAGGTCAAAAAAGAACCATTGAGACTGTGTGATAGCACCCCAACCTATTAGAGTATAACGAATGCACGCACCTTTACCAAATACTACCTTTGTTATTATGTCATGACCAGCATACTTTTATACCAACCAGTTATAAACCAAATTTCATATTATAATATCCTAGACAACTCAATTCACAGAGCCAGCCCAAATATCTTCGAGATAGAATAGAAGTAAGAGTAACCAGCCAAGATCAACTAAAGGGAAATTGATGACCTTCTTTATATTATCGAGACATTTTTAAACCAATCACCTAGAAACTTTTCGTTGTATACATTGCAAGATACTAGGCAAAGAAATGTTCATATATATTAGAGAGAGAATACGAAGCGAGCAAAATGATGTCAAGCTTATTTTATTGAATTACCCAGGGTCAAACCAGCCATCGCCAGCAGAATACAGATGACATGGTGAATCAGTGATTAGCCACAAAAACTTTCACTAATCTTCCAATCTTGTGATGTAATATGGTAAAAACGAGCAAAAAAAAAGTTATTTACCACCATAATAGGGTATGTGATGCCACTTAATACCGACAGAGTATCCAGCCGATATGGCAACACATCTGAAACCAGTTTTCAATGCATTCAAAGTCTCTTTAGACAATTCAGAAATTTAGGTAATTGTACTATGAACTGAATCGGTCTGAGGTCAGCCAATGTACCCAGAGTACTCCAAAATACTAGTATTACAACTTACCCAGGTATCCGACCATTACTGCTTACAGTTTTGAGCTTTTTTTTATTATTTTTTGTGAATTTTTGGCTCTATCCAAAGACCTCCGATATCACATTCACACGTACATTCCTGCTATCAAGTAGCTTTTTTTCAAAAATCAGCATCATCCACCAGATGGCCTTACCTTTCCTATTAAACATAATGCAGTCCAATACTCAATACAGCCATACATACTCGAGACCTGGCATTTCTTCACAGATAGGGTCAAATTTATCACATCCAAAACAACTGGTTTACAGAACCTAGTTTTTGTTTCCATAATCCACTTATTTCACCGAACCTTACATCATTAGTCAAAGAGAATCACAACTTCCATCTGTCCTAAAGCAAACATATACTACCACTCACATTCCACCCCATAAACAAGAAAGAGCAGTTTTCGGAACAGGGTTTTTATAAATAAAAAGTCTAATTACTGGTTTTTCAAAGCCTTTCAAAACACTTTCAGCATAGCTTCACAGTATTTTTTGATAGTCTCGAGAGCAAGAAAAACTTTTTGTTAACGTATAGATTAGGAGACGAAGAAGCCTCCACAATCTCCTTCCCATTCATTTTCGTCATGTTGAGCACACAGTAGTAAATAGCTTCTAACTCACACAGTTTAGAATGCACACACAGGTGAATACACAGCACGATGCTAAGTGAGTATGAGTACTCACCTTTAAGAGCTTTTATATTTGCTGATGCCTATAAAAAGAAGCTACGCCACAGACTCGAATAGTTTACCCCCACTCGAGGTCTCCCATACGATCCATATTCTCAGGGATTGTCCCCAGCTAAAGATTCGGTTGTTCCAGACCAAGTCGCACCACATTCGCTGCTGCATTCACCTGCAAACCAAACCCTAGCACACAGGCGGTGGCCTGCCATCAAGAAGCACGAAACTAAATGCAGAGAAGACTTTAAACGCTACTCAATGTATATAGCAGAGATAGTTTTAAGTTAAATGCAAGGTCAAGTCATATTGTCCAAAGTTACACCCTGGCACCCGATAATAAACCGCTCACACGGTCGATACCCGGTCCATAAACCATTACGTGCTTATTGTACCTAGCTCAGGTTGATCATACACAACCCGTTATCTATTCAGCAGAACCCTACACTGAGCTTATGTCATACAGCTATCCACTAGGGTAAAGTATACATGCCCCGATCTTAACGGTGTGAATTACTCTACTTAGAGACTGCAATTTTAGGTAATCATTTATTATTTTTTATTTTGTCTCGAAGTCATAAGGTGGGTCTATAAAAGACAGATGACATTTTTACACAACCAAGTCCATAGTATCCGTATGGAGTAACATTTCCCGAGTTTAACACATCAGTTTATTTACTCCTCGGGTGTATTTATCCTATTATGGCTTACATTCAAGAACTGGTTTTCGCCATAGCAACAGGTCATCTTCATCATTCAAGTGAATCCACTCGGAGAGCAACTTTATTCCATTATGAACTTCATCTATTCCCGCAATTAGGAACCTCTGTTTCCCAAACTAAATGGTGGACATATCAGGACCGAGTGACTCTTGTGACCCTTTGGGGTCGCAAGCATTTTAGGACCAATATCAGATTGGTGATGGTAACTGAGGCTCTGGGCCTAGGGCCACGATATTATTACATAGAACATTCACTGGAGCCAGGTTTTTCTGAGCAGTTATACCTGCTAGCTCAGTTCCTACCACCTCATAAGATTTTTTTGTATCGTAGTTATGGTCATCCACTAAGAGGATATTTTAACAGTACTCCACGCACCGGATAGTATGGGGTAGTCTTGGCGACTCGTATCTTACCTTTAGCTGAGCGTCCAAACACATGTTTTTACTGCGACAGGTGTTTGTGTGATCATGTAATGGGAGGCTTAATAGAGATGTAGATGAAGGGATCCCAAAATACTTATCAGCCAGGCTTTTTTTTGTCAAATTTAAGAGATGAGTCAAGTGAAAGACCTCATGTAATTTTGTGTGTGTGTGTGTGTGTGTGTGTGTGTGTGTGTGTGTGTGTGTGTGTGTGTGTGTGTGTGTGTGTGTGTGTGTGTGTGTGTGTGTGTGTGTGTGTGTGTGTGTGTGTGTGTGTGTGTGTGTGTGTGAGAGAGAGAGAGAGAGAGAGAGAGAGAGGAAATGCAACTTGTAGACATTAGAGAATGGGATATAGAATTGTACCCTGATGGGTGGGACCAAACTGAGTCAATAAATTTAAGGATAAATGTGATCGCAAGAGGGAAATTAAAAGATCCTAGCAACATTTCATCACCTCTATACACCAAAATCACGTAGGAGGTCCATGTCTTTGGAGCATGAATTTTCATACCTACCAAGAAAAAAATTGTCATTAGAAGTGATGACTCACCCTTCATCATCATCTCCATAGCCTTACTAATGCTTTGGTGATGAATGATGATATGAAATAGTGACAGTGAATCATGATAGCCTTGATCATGCTACGCCCCCCTCTCGCTCCCTTTCCAAAATAAAAAATAAAAAAAATCGGTAGAAGACCTTGCCCTGTCTTTTGATCTACAATTTTTTTTTTAAATCCCCCCTCCCTGCCCTCACCAAATTTTTTTTAATTAAAAAAATGATATAAGACCTTGCTGTGTCTTGCAAAACTCACAATTGTGAGTGATTGTATTATAATGTCACCAAGAAATATAAAAATCAGCCTTAAACTCATGCCGAGCCTCGAGGGACTGAGGGTTACATTGGAGATTAGTTAAAAGTACCTAGTAGCATACTATTACGAAAAGCCCAATCCTTTACAAAGCAGGCCTGACCGGATGGTGAGGGTCTCCCTAAGCCAATCATTTGAGTTATGCCTTTTACCTACCACATATATTAACTCTTTGTTGTCTTGTACAATCTCTGCAAAGCTAGCCACAGAGAGGTCACTATCAAAGACACGAGCATTCCTGGCCTTCCAGATATTACGGAAGAAACATATCTGACAATTTGAGTACATATTAGAAGTGGAGAACTTTGAAACTATTTGCCACCAAGGCACATATCCTTCCTGAAAAACCCTACCTTCCACATTCTTTGTATCCATTTGCACATCTTTCCTGCAAGGCCCCTAATAGTCGGGCATTCCATGAAAAGGTGGGCGAGGCCTTTGCAAGCCGATCTGCATCTTGAACATCTATCGGGCCTAATGCCACGTACTTGAATCTTGATGCCTATCGGCAAGGCCCCACATAGAACCTTCCACAAAAATATCTTCATAAACTGAGGCCAATTGTATTCCAAATGTTCTTTGTAACCTCTTACCCATCGAGCCTCCGACCATTTCTTCTTTCACTGCTTGTTTAAAGGGGCGAACCAATGAGCCTCGTGTACTAACACTTGGTAAACATCTTGGTATGGGGTTTAGAGAATCAGCTACTCATGGGCCATTTCCAAGCTTTCCACTCAAAAGTAGATTCACAGATCAGCATCAAAACATCTAGGCCTTTTACAACCCTATTGACAAGTAGATTCTCAGTGCCATTGAGCTAAAACTGGGCAACCACCTGGTCAAAGGTTTTCTAGCACTTGCCACTGAAGTCCTTTATTGTTCATACTTCTTGTAGTTTCTCTCTAGTAAGGGTTCATGATAACCTTAGTTGCATTAGACAACTAGAGGGATGTGTGCGAGATGGAGTTTGGTAAGTATCTAGTTGATTCACCCCATTCCAATGCCCATGTTTCTCTATTGCACTTTTGTACCAACTCTCCCGTGATGCCACTCAGGCTTAGGCTAGCCCACCTCGGGGCCAATAGTTTGTCATGCACCTCATCCCTTTCCACTGACCACCTTTAGAGCAAAATTTTTCCTTGTCTATCATATCCTTGATCATGATAGACCAAGAATGGTCTTGTTTTGCGATTGAGACCACAAACTTGGCACACAAGGCCTCAACATGAACATCAAGGTTGAGAATTCCGAGGCCACCTTGTACCAACAGTCAAGCAATACCTTCCCACTTTGCCCATTGACACGGTGATGAGGTTGTAGTATTGTTACTCCATAAGAATCTTTTAACAGGTTTCAAAAGCTCCTTCCAGTTGCATTTGGATATTTTGAGGAGTGGACTGGTGAAGGAAATATAAGGAAGCATAAATAAGTTGATCACTCTGACCCGACTCTGGAAGGGAAGCAGGACATACTCCCACGAGACTCCCACCTTCTCATTTTCCTTCGGATCTTCTCTAAGACCCACTAAAACCTTTGCTTGTGAGTAACATCCATCCCTAAAGGGGTCCCCAGATGCCAAAAAATCCCACTTTTAGACACAATCTCCCCTGACCAGACCGATGGGTCAAATGAGTCACACTTTGACCCTGAAGCCACAACAAATGACTACAAAAGATCAAGGGCCTTCCTGAGCACCTAAGGACAGGCTTTCAAAAAGAGGAGGGAGTCATCCACAAACAACTTAGCCAGGAGCTGGTCGTTACCAGGCAAAGTCAACCCTTGTATTTCCCCCACACGATAGAAGCTTGGAGCATTATTATAAGAGGATGTGACCCAATAGCCAAGAGAAGAGGGGCCAAGGGGCATCCTTGCTTAATTGATTTTTAAGATTAACATCTTTATTGAGTTTACTCAAAGCTTTTTTGGTGAGCCTTCTAAATAGAGGGTCTTTCAATAGGTGTGCCACAATAACAGTAGCTTCTTGCTTCCCTTGGGGGCCTACCCCTCCCCATTGGCTTTCCTGAGTTTTAGGTGTAACGGAAATGGTCTAACATGCTCTTTGTTGGCAACACCTTCATCTCAAGTAGCGATGGGATCCAATCAGCGTGGTGAGAGCAGTAGCACCTGTCAATCCAAGAAGCCGTGCATGCATACTGAAGGCTTGTGTACGTGAATCCTGGTGTGTTGTTCCAAGGACCCACCTCCCACAGGTCCATCATAGCCCATTTCTCATAGAGACCCAGCCATTTAGTTTTTTCAAAACCTGCCAACAGACTGGTTGAGCATGTTCTGTCCTTGCTCTTCTCCACCATATGAAAGTCACCAATCAATAGCCACTCTCCTTCAATAGGGGAATCCCTAAGGTGCATCGACAATTTGGCTCTATCCTTTGCATTGTAAGGGCCATATATATTGACTATATTAATAGGCTGATCTGCCCACATGACTCTCACTCCTAGGGATCTCTTAGAGGGGTGATTAAGGACCACTTGGGGCTTCAAGTCCTTGTCCACAATAGAGAAGATGCCACTGAACCCGTCCACTCCCTCTCCATAAAACACCAACTTCTTTCCCAATTCCTGTTTTCTTTTGCTGTGAGCATCGAGATGGTGTTCTTGGATGGTTGCTCCTTTCTAATTTCCTCCCAGAAGGGGGCGTGCTTCTTTCGGGTTTTCAATCCTTTCACGTTCCATGACTGATTAGCCATGACTTCCATCATTGAGAGAGGGGGACAAACTCTTCAACATCTGACCCCTGCCCGATCTCCGCATTGGTGGTGCGGGAGAGTCTAAAGGAACCTCCGGGTTAGGGGATTTCTTTTCTTGTAGCACTTCAAAGGGATTGTGAAGCGGGATGACATCATTTACCCCTTTTATTTGGGCGGGTGGTGTAGAGGAGCCATTTCCTTTCACAGCTCCGTTAGTCTATAGTGGTATGGATTCTCTTGCCACCGCCTTCACCCTTTGGGCCCTCTTCAGTCATGGAATTTTCACGGTCGACGCAATTGTTACTGCCAAAAACTTAGGTGCCGATGCAGGAGAAACAAGCGGGTTTTCTTTGCATGGGCATTCGAGGGTTTGTAGTGTGGAGCTGTGCACCTCACCAGTTTTCTCTTGCAATTTGATGACTTCATTGTCACAAATCATAGCCACTTTTTCCCCCCTTATTCTTGTCCCTTTGTAACTCTTTACCCGTTTCTCACTTTCTTCCATTGTTGTTTCCTTGGCAGAACATGATTGACCCCTCCTAAACTGGAGGCCTGGGTTGTTGGCTCTGAATTCTTTAGTCCTCATGGGGCAATCTTTTGGTCTACATTCCTCATAAAAAATTTAATTCTATTCCCACTCATGGAAACAAACCTCTTGGTCATTTTTCACATTGACTTTGCCTAACTTGTTTTTAAAGGTCAGATCAATATGACAACCGAGCTTTATGCCCAAATATAAGGTTTTTGTCAGGCTTTATAACTTAAATGCCTTATATTTGACCTTGAAAAGTAAGATCGAATGAAATTGCAACTGGGACTTATGCCAAATATAAGGTTTTTATGGGGCTTTATAACTAACATGCCTAATATTTGACCTTGGAAATTAAGGTTGAATGAAATTGCAACCGAGAATTTTCATTTTCTATTGAGAAAGCACACTTTAGCAATCATACGTGTGATAAGTTTACAAAACATGCACGTAGCCTAGAAGCTGCACAAAGCACCCACGATCCATTACATGGAAAACCTACCTCGGTAAACATTGAAAATTCAAGCTCTTGTGGTTGATGCCTTTTGAAGCGCAACTACCTAGGGTAAAGGGGCTATTAAAAAACCGGGTCTCTGTGTTGGGACCCGTCGGTCCCCTAAAATATAACCACTTTGCTCCAAATTTGGGATGGGAATAGGCGAATGTTTGATTAGTTAGCACATGAGCTGCTGTGATCATCGTCGTCAGATTTTGAGTTCAAACATCATTGGCAGAGTGACGCTATTTACCTCCCTCTTGTCTCCCTATTCAGGGTCGTTTTGGCTACACAGAGATTTATGTTTTGCAACGAGCGTCTTCCATGCTCCACCCTTCGCGATGCGGCTTCTGTCACTGATAACCTTTGCACTCAGCTCTCAGATGCGCCCTCCCAACCTGCAAACATTGCAACACATTGGTTGAAACCCGTTGCCTCTCTTAGGTGGCCTTAACTTGGCCCCTCGATATTCATCCTCTTTATCATGGTCTCTTCACCTTTTCATAACTTCTCTCGTGTTTATCCTGTCTACTGTGATCTTCATCATCGTATCAATCATGCCAATCTCTCTCTCTCTCTCTCTCTCTCTCTCTCTCTCTCTCTCTCTCTCTCTCTCTCACAAATTGCACCACTACTGATATGGCCTCTCATGTCCCATTTTGCTTCGAATCACTTTGGCATCCTCTAAAATTGATAGGTTTAGAGAGAGACACACACACACACACAAAACTAGAGGAATAGCTACAAACCGACCTTTACAATGTTCAAGAAGAAGCCAATGGTCAATTTTTCTCTAATTGATTTTTCTTTTATTATAAAAAAATATTGTTTTTGGTCTACATTTCTATTACTTAGATCTTAAAAATAAAACAAGTGAAAGGGTCACAGTGGCTTTCTAAAACATTAAGAAAGTGATAAAATCATTAGGTTGAATTCAATTGGAATCAATTTTCCGGAAAGGATTGCCTCAGCTTGAAAAGACTAGCCGGTTGCAAACCATGGTAAAGGGAAGAAAAATCAGTTAAGTATGTGAGAAATATGCAAATTTTAATTTTTTGCTAGTTTTTTCGGTTTACTTCTTTGATCGACTGTCGCTTAATAAAAGAGACTTTCCCGAATATTGAGTAGAATTAAGTTATAGAATGCAAGAAAAGTCAAGAATGTGAGGCTGTGAAATAAAAAGAATTCATCAAATATATATATATGTGTGTGTGTGTGTGTGTGTGTGCGCGCGCATACGCACACATGTGTATGTATGTGTGTGTAGATATAAAGAAATAAATAATATGTGTATGTGTATGTATTCATAAAATTTACTAAAATTATGTAAAAGTGAAGCTTCACTTTAACAATCTAAAACAATAGAATGCAAGAGAAGTCAAGACATGTTAGATGTGAAATGAAAGGTGAAATAAAAAGATCCATTACTATTTTGAAATTGAAATAACAATTAAGGTAAGTCTCTATCGTCAAATAAAAACATTGAAAGTATGCTAACCCAACTCTCCTCTTTTTCTTTTTCTTTTATAATAGCAAAACTCAATTGAGCAACCCGAAAAATTACAAGGTCTTGTCATACTCATGTTAAGCCACAAAGACAACCGAACTCTCCCAGAAAAATTCACTAGGTACTTTTCCACGAAACAATCCCTTAAGTCAAGGTTTATAAAAGAATTCTCATCAAAGTTATCATTATAGACTTTCACAGTATTATGAGTAAAGTATAGCTTTTATTGATAATGTGCTTAAGTAAATTATCTTCTTCTGTCAAATAAATAATCTTTGATTTTTCTATGTTGCATTGTGATCCTGATGTTGTGGAAAACATCTGGACAATCTCCAAGGCTTGTCTAACATTATTCCCCTTCGCTTGGAGGAAGAGTAGAGAGTCATCAGCAAACATCATGGTTAGCAATTGTTTCCTATGCTGAGTTTAAATCCCTTTAACCTCTCCTCTTGCAGTCGCTTGCTCCAACATAGAAATAAGCGGATGGGTTCCGACTGCAAACCAAAGTGGCACCCTTGCCGAATGGATCTTTTGACATCAAAGCACCCAACTATTCTTGAAATTGAACAACATCTTTGAGAAGCTCCCTTCCCCAAAAGTACTTACCGCTTGACGGATTTGTTACCCCAAAGTCTGCAATGTTTCTTGCACAATGACCATGTGATCCTATCATATGCCTTATCCAGGTCTAGTTGCATAAGGATACATTCTTGTTTCTTGAACTTGGCATGTTCCATCCCTATCATTTGCTACCAGGATATTGTCATATATTGATCTTCTTTTTATAAAACCATGTTGGTGCAGAGAGATGACATCAGCTAGCACCGAGGTCATCCTTTCAACAATGTGTTCAGCCAACACCTTGTAAACCACTATCACATTGTAGTTGGTCTCTGGTGTTTGAGTTAAGAGCGTGCTAGCTGCTTAGGGATGAGTTTAATTATTCCTTTCTTCACCCCTCATTCAAGCATACCTTTAGTAAAGGCTCTATTTACCGTATGCAAGAAGGATGGGCCCAGAACCTCCTAGAAATCTTGACAAAACTCAGTCGTCGTGATCCCATCCCATCTTGGTGACTTTTCTTTGCCTAGCTTTTTGAGTGCCCTCTAGCATTCCTCCAGGGTAAAGGGTCTCTCCAAGTAGCTTGCCCGATTAGAGTCCACTCATGTTGGGGTGACATAAAAAATCTTACTCCTGGCTTCTCTGATTATGGGAGAGGGAGAGTCTTCCTTTCCAATGATTTGGATGAGATGATCTTGCATCACTTTGACCATTTGATCAGGGTTGTTAATTTGGACTCCTTGGTTGTCGATCAAGGATGAGATGATAGCATGATGTTTTCTTACCTTGATTGTTTTGAGTAGCGAGCTTTTGTTAGCTTCCTCAGTCTTAATGCACCTCTCCTTGGATTGAAGACTAAGGAGGTTAGTCTCCTCCATTTCCCTTTCATGCAACATCTACTTGATCTTTAGCCATTCAGTGTGATCTTGGTCTGAGGTCTTACCATGCATTTTCTCATTGCCTAGTTCCTCAAATCTAGATTTGCAAACTGATATTTCATGGTTGTTAGTCTTTTGAGCATAGACCCTACTCTCGTGATTGTAGTTTGATTTTTTTTACTAAATCTTTTCCATGCATCGGTCCTTTCCAAGGTGATGTCCTGGCTCAATTCGTCCGTAGCCCTAGACACGGGAGCCTTGAAGTGAGTGTCTTTGAACAAATTTGGTAGATGATAAGTAATTTCTTGGCATCCCATTGCTTATGTATGTCCTCTGCAAAAAATATCAAGGTTTCAAGAAGAGGAAAATGATCTGAGAGATTTTCATTCACAAGGACTTGCATACGCAATGAAGAAGGCACCCAATCACCATTGTGAGAGAAATAGAGTTTGTCAAGTCTAGAGGCAGACTGGGAAGATTGGAAATTGTGGTAAGTGAACCCTGCATCATCCGTCCAAGGGCTAGTCTTCCAGGCATCAACTAGAGCCCATTTTTCCTCCAGGGAAACCCATTTATTACACTCACTCCCAGTAAGAATGCTTGAAAAGCCCTATCTATCTTGTATGGAGGAAACCATATTAAAGTCTCCCAATCAGCAAAACCCCCCCCTCTATTTACAATAGAGAAAGGTCATTCCATAGCATCATCCAACCTTTGAATCATTAGGAGCATAATTGTTGACAATAATGAGCAAGTTGTTATCTAACTTAATAGACACCACAAGAGCCCTTTTGGATGGGTGTTGAAAAACAACTTTAGGCTCCAGATCCCTATGGACTTCTGTCATCACTCCACTAAATCCATCAGGAGCGGTGCCATAAATAAAAAAACATTCTCCAAGCGTTTGTTTTCTTGGAACTGAGGCATCAAGGTGGTGTTCTTGTAGACATCAAAAATTGACATCTTTTCTCCTCTTCATGCATTGACAAATATTTTCTCGCTTCTCTTTTGTTCTTATGCCCTTCACATTCCAGCATAGCAATTGTAGTGTGGGGTTCATGGGGTGAGAGGGACAAACTCCTCAACATTTGACCCCTACCCAGTCACTACAATTCTGATCCTTCGAGAATTCGGAGGTTCTCCAGAGTCAAGGGACTTCTTTTCTTGAAGTACTTCAAAGAGATTGTGGATCGGGATGCCACAAGTCCCTCCTTCTGGTAGAGTGGGGGGTGGAGAGGTGCCTTTCCCTTCCAAGGCACCAATAGCTTCTAGTGTCATGGATTCTCTAGCCATTGTCTTCACCATTTTGACCGTCTTGAGCCCTGGGACTTGTTACTGTCAGAAACTTATAAGTAGAGGCCAGAGAGACAAAATCATTTTCATCGGAGAGATTTGCGGTGTACTCTTTTCATCTCCAAAGCATTCTCCTACACTAAGGTGTCCTCTTTGTCGCAAAGCATAGCCTCTTTTTCCTCCCTTGCACTTGTGACTTCGTTATTCCTTATTAGTTTTTCACTCTTTTCTAAAGTTGTTTTCTTAACAAGGGCATGATTGTCGTCCCTTGTAACGGCATCTTGCATTGTAGGATTGTCACTTACTTTAGCCTTCAAGAGACAATCCTTGGCAAAGTGACCAAATTTGTTACACTCAAAGAAAGCCCCAAAGTAGGCCCCAAAATTGAGGGGAATAGTTATTAGGTCAGCTCCAACATCGATCACCATGCTCTTTGGAGGTGTCCTAAAAACATTCCAGCTTATACAAATCCAGTTGGAGGTCTTGCCTAGACCTTTCTTGCTAGGAACAAACAAAGGGGTGCCTACTTGACTGGCAAGCATCTTGATAAAAAACCAAGGGCAGCTAGGTAAACCCACAAACTCAACCCAGACAGGATGAATCCCCTGGAGAGATTCAATCGAGTCAAATACTAGCTTCCATGGTATCACGCACACAGTTGTCATATCAATTTATGAAAAGCTTTGCTCTTCAACGGTATGGATAGATCACCTCAACTAGATTTGGTCAAAGAAGTGGGTGCAAGAAAATGGAGCCAAGTAGTTGGCAGCATTTGGAAGGCCAAATGCAAAGAGAAAGATAAAGTGTTTCTTTGGAGATTACTCATTGGTTTCATCCCCACCAAGGACAAGGCCAAAGCAAAAGGTCTAGCCAAAGGTATCTTTGTCAGATGCAAGCACCCAAATGAACGCCTCACGCACCTGTTCTAGGGTTGTCCGAAAATCAGAGTTTTCATTGGCTTTGCTTGCAAGTGGGTGTACACACATTTGGGAACTCCCTTCTTTAGACGTGACCTAGCTATGGGATCTAGACACATCAACAATATGGATCTTCTGACGGACATTTGCATAGTAAGAGCTATTGTATTGAGAGCAATTTGGCATTCTAAAAATGAGTTACTTTTTCAGAAAAAGTGTGATCTCTGGACACCAATGTTGTTCTAGACATGCGTCGGTGGAAACTACTGTAAAACAAAACTAAAGCTGCAAGCTTCGTATGTAAATATAGTCAAGGAGATGCGACCCCCTTTGGTGTATTATTTTCTAGAGAACCCTGTGCAAAGGATATGCCAGGGCAGTTTGTGACCTTCTATGCTTAATACAATTTAAGCTCAACTGAGCACTTTTCCAAAGCCATCAAACCAAGATCTGGCGAGCTAAGCTTATTGACAAGCCAACAAACAGACATCGCACCAATTGAAACCAACCCGCACCAGAATGGACCAGCACCATCCCCAAACACTTCATGGTGATTGATTTACTCTCAAATTGAGGGAGGGTAGCCGCAAGCCACAGATCCAAAAAAAAGGGTCTACTGCTCCACCACAAGTCTCCTTGGAGGAAGGGAACAACTAAAAGCCGCATCCATGGAGCAATCATAACCCTAGACCAAGCCAAACCCTCTGCAAAAGCCTCTGGACCTGTAGCCCATCCAAAACTCTTCTTGAGAAGGGCGATGAGTCCCTAGAAAACTCACCAAAGGGCCCCCCAACCCATGTGCGGTCGCTCAGGCTACCCACCGTGAAACCCTTGCAGAGAAGCAGTGAACCTTCATGCGGACTATTTTGCGATGCATGGAATACCCTCAAGGACAAAAGTATATGGAGAAAAGCAATCAGATGAGTGCTCTTCTAGTTTTAATTTTCTTATATTTTGCTAAGTCCCTTAGAAACTCGTGGATGTAGCACATGGCAAGATAGTGATGATTAACCTATTTAATTGCTTTTAATATAATATAGATAGTGGATTACACACTCTCCTTCTCATCTTTTATGTAAACCATCTGAGATAGGGTGTGTCCTGGGAGGGAGGGGGCTGACTACCTCTTCCCTCTCCTGTGTTGTTTGAGGGTGCATATTGCGGCCTATTTTTGCCTCCGGGAGAGACCTGCTCTCCCATTTCCTTTGGGAAGAAAATGAATGTCGAATCTGCTTTAGAGATACAGTTTTGCAAGGGGCGTACTGGTGGCAGGGACTTGTGTTCTTATCGCACTAAGTTATGGTCTTGTTGAGAGTTTTGATGTGTGTGGCCATGGGATGTGGTTCCGACAGTGGTTCAAGTCTCCTTTGGAAGATGTGTGGTTCACCTGGAGAGTCTATGGTGCTTGGTTCAGCTTCTTGGACCGGTATGGTTTTGTCTTCTTGGACTAGTTTGGTTTTGGCTTCCTTTTCCCATCTATTTGAACTGGTGTTGTGATGATGCTGGTCTCATAAGGGGTTTGTAGTGCGGCTTGGTGGACATTCATGGGTGGGGTGGCAGCCTCCCATGCATGGTGGGATCCCCATTGCCTTCTCTTTTTTTTTTCTTTTGATAGAGTGGCTCCCTTCAAAGACGGTTTAGTGCTATCTATGGTGGAATTGTTGACTTTGTGTGGACATGGGTGTGTGGGGTGGAAGACTGCCACTCATGGTGCCTTCCCAGTGATGGCTTCGATGTCCTGGTACGGTCTTATGTAATCATATTTTTGACAGCTATGGTTTACAAGTTTGTATCTCGGTTAGGGCTCCTTGTAAAATCATGTTTGTGTCTGTTCAGTGTTCTCTATATATCCCTGACTGTATTCTAGCAGGGGGGTGTTGTAATTCTTCTTGTTACTATGCTCTAACATATTTCTCCACTCAAAGTTGTGAGTTTTGGCACAAGAAAAAAACCCATCAGGACTTTCACCTTGTTTCACGAATGATATTATGCACTCTTGTTCTTTATGTGAGATCACTCTAGTGATCTACTAAGCTCCCTATTCAGTGTTTGCATGTGTGAGGAACAAGTTTTGTGAGGGAGATATGAACTCTGTGTTGAAGTGTGATCAGTGGTGTGCTTATGAATTAGGTGATCTGGCTTGTTTCGGCTTTGGATGTTGCATGGTCTGCGATCTTGGTTTTCTGATGGCGTCTCCTGATCCTGCGTGGGGCCTGGCTCCTTGGTGGTCCAATGATTCTAGTTCGGACTTATGGATTTTGATCTAGCTTATTTTTTGAGGTGGCTCTCTTATGAGCTCTTGGATATACTACATCTTGGTCTCGTTGATGTCGTTGCTTCTAGTATGGTTCAAGGTTCCTCTCGAGGCAGCGAGCAGTCCGATGGAAATGGCTACTCGTTGGTGGCAACTCATGTAATCTCTTGGTGATGGGCACCTATCAAACTTTAAAAAGAACGCTCCTGCAAAGTGTGGAAGTTCAAGATGCCCTCATCATTTCTGTCTTTCTTGCTCTTATTAGAAACAACTTGTTGATGTTACCAAATCCACACCGATCTTCAATGTAATGGGGAGGGTACCTGCATGAGTTGAGCTTATCAATTGGCTTCATAGCCCCAATGTCCTAAATTAGGGAGGATGTGTTGTTAATGTCTAGTATTTGGCAAAAGGCTTCCTCTCTGTGCAATTAAGCGACAAAGTGGATGTGGCCAAAGTCCTGTCGAAAAGCCCATTATTTCTGAACCGACACCAATTCATGTTCTCCCTTGCGACCCTTCATTTGAATCCCCTAATGCATTCCAAGACTTATCTTCAGTATGGATTGAATTTTTCAGACTCTCAAAATGGACGAGAAGCAATCTAAGGGATCTAACAAAAGCCCTTGGTACCCCTCTTTTTATACCAGTTGTTAGACCAGCGGGCACTTCAACCAATAAGTTTTTGGTGGGATATCAGGAAACTTCAACGTAAAAATCTTGTAGTGAATGTGGGGGCTAGTCTCAAGGTTATTCCTCTCAACTTTGGCACTTTCTTTGGAGCCTGTTTCAAATGTAACAAATTCGAACACTTTGCTAGATTATGTCCAACTGCTATTGTATTGACCTCAACCCCAATTACTAGTGAAAAAGTCGTGTCAACAATAGGACAGATGGATACGGAAGAGCTAAGTTGCATTATACGCTAAACGGGATATACGTGCGTATTTTACATGGCCTCATATTATACGATGCCACATCATCAAAAACGGGCAACCAATTGTTTTCCTAGTTTTTCGATCAAAAAAAATTCAATCGAAGCATACTTTGCACAAAGTATTTTTCCATCAAAGAATATATTGATCGAAAAAATAGTATATATAGCGACAACGCACCTTGTTGAGACTAGTATTCATCACAAAATGTATTCCATGTCAATAGTAGAGAAAAAAATAAATTTTTAAATATTTTAGAAATTATTGAAATTTAAATTAGTTTTAAAATATTTTGTTTAAAATCAATTTAATGTTTTTTTAAAAGTTGATTGATTCGTTTTTTTTAGGTTCAAATTATGTAATCTTTGTGTGTTATGTAGAGCTCAAACTCTCACTCATACAAGGTGTTTATTTTTTAGGAGTCACTTGCTACGTGCTCAGTTTACTGACATGTGGAAGTGAATTAGTGATATAATTTAGAGATTTCCATTGTGTGTAGAGTGTACTCTCACATGAGGTTATCAGTCTGTAAAATATAATAGAATAGAGATCAATTTTATTTAGGTAGGTTCAATTTTGACGTGCATATATTTTCTCACCTCAAAGTGAACATAGATAGAAATTTTTTTGTCCTGTGTAGAGCCATCACACTATGCTCTCACTGGAATTAAAATTTAGGAATCTCATGTCCAAATACATTGATAGTAAATTATCTTTATTTGGATTGGTACATGTATCATCTTGTGTGATCGTACACGTGCAACAACTACAGATAGGTAAGCTCTTAAAGATCTACCGTGGAGTGTGAGAACTTCTTGTTCACACTTCAGATAGATATGACAATCATCAAGGTTTGCAATAAATCCTTATGTTCTAATGAGAATCAAATTGTAAGATTTGATTAATATTATTGATTAATGAGAATCAATTGCAAGAATTGATTAATATTATCATAATGTGTGAAAGCCGTAAGTTTGCACTTTAGATAAATCGATATAGTGCAACGTGATGATGAGATTTGTTTGTATTGTTTTAAATAAGTGATTAAGATTATCGATTATCATAATGTGTGAAAACCAAAATCTTGCACTTTAGATGAATCAGTATAGTGAAATGTGAGTATTGTGATTGAAATGTTTTGTTTGAAGTGATAAAGTTATTTAGCGCATGAAAATATGATTTGATTGACATGAGTTTATTGAAGAATAATAAGGCTATCATTATTTAATGTTAATTGATAATGTAGCATGAGACTAATTGTTAATGTGGACAGATTTTGATCACTATATTGATTGATAGATCATTGCTTGTGTAGTTTGTTGCTTGAATTAATTTTGACATCAAAATTGACAGGAGGAGTTGTTAATCTAGCAGTTTAAATTTATCTGCCAGCATGGTGAAAGAACACGAGTGGAGTTACGTCCACAAGCTGAATGCCGAAAAGAATACATCTTGATTGAAATGCAAGACCTACAGACACGAGTTCAGTAATGCGACCAGAATCAAAGAGCATTTATTTAAAGTTTACTGGTAATGTGTTCGAGTGTACGGCTCCCTACGGAAGCAAATGATCACACTCCCCAGTCAATTCCTTTTCATGGACATGCTTCAACGTCAGTAGCAACAAATCCTAGCTCAATTAAAGTTAGTAAAGCATCATCCAATGTCCAAACGCTATATGAAGCATTAGATAAGCAATGGTTGCTTGAGTTGCACTTGAAATGGACACAAGATTTTGTGGAACGCGGTATACCATTCAATGTTGTGCGCAACCCCATATTTCAAGATGCTTTAATGAGCACATCCAAAAAAGTGTTTGTGCTTTGTGAGTATAATAAGATGCGCACAGAGTATCTAGATAAAGTGAAAGACATTACTGAAGCCATCCTCAAGCGCACGGTAGTGGACTTTGTTCCTGCATATGGTTGCACCATAGCATTGGATGGATGGGCCAACTACCAGAAGAAGCCACTCATCAATGTGATGCTTATCAACCCTAGAGGGTCTATGTTCGTAGAATCAATTGATACCTCTTTAAAAGAGAAGACCAATGGTTATATAGCAAGGATATAGAGAGCATCAATTTTTGTATGCTCTTTTTCAAATAAAATCACCTAGTAGAACTTTGCAGATATTTTGTGCGACAAGGTTTGCAACCACATACTATGTTCTTGCCACCTTGCAAGAAAAGAAGACTGCTTTGATTGAAATGGTAGCCGATAGACGATGGGATGCTTGGCTCAGCAAGTATCCTAGCTACCAAGAGGCAGCTACAAGATGTGTACAGCTTGTGAACTCGCAAGTTTTTTTGGCACAATGTAGAGAGAATTGTCACCTTGGCCAAACCATTTGTAGATCTTTTCTGAATAGTCGACAAAGATTCTTTTTTCTTTGGTCCAGTTTATTGGTATATGTCAAAGGCATTACACAAATTAAGAGAGCATGCTAGCTTTGGTGCAAAGGACAAAGCTTCCATAATCATAACTGCCAACAAGCGATGGATGCAATTGCATAAGCCGTTGCATGGTGCTACATTTGTATCGGATCCCAAATTTCAAATGCACCAACAATTGGTCAATAAAGAAGTCATGACTGACTTCAAAATAGTGTGTACTCAACTATTGGGACAAGAGGATGGGAAAACTTCTTTTCATCAGCGGGTTGATTATGCTAATAGAACTGGCATGTTCTAGCATCCATGGCATATAGATGCCATTGCACACACGTGCGCCTCTATGGTGGAAGGAGTATGGTGGGGAGAAAGTGGAGTTGCAACACATTGCAGTTAGGGTTCTATCTATTGTAGCATCAAGTGGAAGTTGTGAGAGAAATTAATCTGCTTTTGACTTTATGCATACCGAGAAACAAAACCGGCTTCACCCTAAACGTGCTGCTCATTTGGCTTATCTTTTCTGTAGCATGAGACTTATCCATAAGCCAGTGAACATGGCTTCAAAAGCAGCACAAAAGCACTACGACATCTTTCAAACCCATGAAGCTATAGCTGCAGAAGTAGACAATGACAATGATATGGAATGGGAGATAGCTTCAGAATGCTCTGATATGGATGAAATAGATGATATGATTGGTGTGTTTGATAGAGACGAAGATGTATGACTAAATGCCTGTAAGTTTTGCCACTGTGAGTATGTGAAATGTTACACTATAAGATGTTCACCTCTCTCTCTCTCTCTCTCTCTCTCTCTCTCTCTCTCTCTCTCTCTCTCTCTCTCTCTCAAGTTACTTTTGCAATAAGAGTCATAATTATAGTTAGATACAATACAATACAATACAATCTGTTTGATCGAGAATTGAAAAATAGATAGTTGAGGGGATAAATAACAAGTTGTGATTACAAAAACTATAGCCCTTCGCATTTTCTTCAAATCAAAATAGATGGGGGTAAAGTGAACGAAGAGGCTCAAGCCAAAGATTGACTCAGCTCATTGAGTAGTTCATCTATGTTGAACTCAGTTCTTTCAAGTGTGGAAGATGGGCCTACAGGTTCTTATTGCGAAGGACCAACCTGATTTGGCAATGGTCCGTAGAGTGATGCATACTGTTGTGCAGCTTGGCTTGGGCCTCTGATAGCTTTATCTCAAGCTCAAGGATTTTGCCGCGCAAAATATCAGGTGTCTCTCCTTGGCTTGCAAGATCTTTCCATTGGATTGCTAATGTAACGAGCATCTTTGATGCTTTGACAAGCAAAACTATGGAAAGTTTGCTTGCAGACATTGGATTGTTGGTGTGACTTGCTACCACTTTCTCTGCAATCCGACCATGCCCAACGCCAAAATTTTTAGGACGATATGACCAATCTATACGTCTCCCAAGGATGTCGTAAACATAGGATTGCTGTATAAAGTAGAGTGCCATTTGGTTATTGTTTGGCATAACTCTCTCTCAACGTATGAATCTTCGTAGCAATACTCGTTCGAGTCCTTTGTGCTACAAGTCTAATAGCTTTACAAGAGCTGATTCCTAGTCGTCGGAAAGAGACAAGATAACTTAATACTAAAGAGGACAATAATCAAATCATCAGCTAGTCATAGACTAGAAATCATTACAATGTCATAGCCCACTCTATGGGCACCGTTTAGATAGAGATAAAGTTAAAAGCATTAGGTCGGGTTGAGGGATTGTTTTGCTTGCCACTCTCAAGGAGGGTAAGTACATTGCTTAAAAAATCCCTTTTCTTTTGCTCTTGTGGCACTAACATGCAGTTCAAGATTTGTTTACAAGTATGGCACATGGAGAAGATATCCATGGCTTTATTTCAAGGAGGGGGATTAGTAGATATGCATTCTGGGGCAGCCCATGGAAAATCTCTCTCGGTCTGCTTGCTAGTAACTATTTGCAAGTCGTGGAGAGGAGGAAAGTATGTCATTGTTTTGGTCTTTGGACATGACCCCCAATCCACAATGCGTGCATAGACCTCTTTTGTCCAAAGTGAAGCATCATGTTGTGGGAGTCAAGGTCTTTGTGGAGATAGTCATTCGAATGTAGATACTTTAGGGTCTAAAGAAGAGCATTTATTATCTACAAAATGTTATTTTGGAATAGCTATATTGTTCCTTTAGTGGTTACATAAATGCAAATGGAAGGTTGACTACCATCTACAGTGCACTCTTTTATCCAATGCTCTACATGGCCGCCATTCCAAAAACGTGAAATGAGCATTGGACGCTCTATGTGGTGGACCATGGCAAGTGGATAAATAATGCCGCGATAAGCGATGTCCAAAATTGTGGCTTTGTCTTTAACCTATTGATCCAGTGTGGGTCCATGCAAGAGTACTTTGAAGATCTTCGCCGCATATAGTGGATCTTTAAATGCAGGATGTGTGACACCTACATGCTTCACGTGTTCCCATCTAGCTGTGGATCCTGTATGTTGAAGATTGTAGTTTTTGGCAAAAGATGCAATAGGGGAGCTAAGACTGATCCAGAGTGAGAGTGGCACTAACAATAGACTCTATTCTAATGATAGATCCTTGCTCTTCAGTAGCATCAGAAGAGTTGGCTTCCACTCTCGTTCACTTTGTTGCTCTTTCCAGCTTCTCCTTGCTCTTGAACTCAGTATACAATTGTTGCACAAGTTGTATGTGAGTAGCTATGCCTGGCAAAGTAATTATTTTAGGAATTTTTAGATCCTGAATATTTTTTTGCGACTGTCCAATAGACTGCTTGACCATGTTCAATAATGAACCTGATGTCATTAGAGATATTTTAAAAGCAGCGGGCGTAAATGCGAGCTGAAGCTGCTCAAATACAGACTTAGCTAAGGCCTTTGTGAAGTAGTAATAATTTTCCTGAGCAGAGGGGTTTAGGCAACAATGAATCTCAGGCTTTGACATATGATGAAAGTGATGTACTATCACTTTGAAGGAAAATTTTTGTTGATGTTTTGCCAGCTTAGTATCCGTCATATCTGCAAGATATAATTTTAAAACATAAACGTTGTCAGAGGAGATGAGAAACTATCAAAATTGTTTCATGACCCTAATCCATAAACAATTGACATAATTTATAGCAGACAATGATATATTATGATTGCAATCCATACATTGTACAATAGAGAGGAGAACACACAAATAGAGAGATGAAGAGAGGTGAACATGCCAAGAGTGTGAGGGATGCTCATCACAAGAATTGGACCCTGTTATGTGAGTTACATAATACATGTAAATGATCAAAACATACATGTGAAAAACCGAGCTTGTGTGAGGCATGCTCAGCACAAGTCCTGGACGTTGTTGTACTGTTAATTGATAGTTTAATCAATCTAATCTCTGATGAAGTGTTTGGAATGCAAAACACAATCATCAACGGACAATTTAACAATCTCAAATTGTGGTCAAACATTGTACATATTTACATCCAAGACAACACCAAGTCGTCTATTGATGAGTGGCTTATCTATGGATTAGAAAGTACAAGGGCAAGGCGTGTCATGCTAAGATGAAGAGGGCATAGGTATGCATCTCTCCACTCTTAGGTAGATAAACATATCCCTCGTATTTCTATGTAGTAAGAGCGATGATGTGACTTAATCTAATCCCTAATGAAGTGTGTGTAGCTCACAATACAAACATCAACGAAACAACTTAACAATCTCAGATGCAGGCCAAATATCGTATGTATCTACATCCAAGACAACACCAAGTCATCTAGTGATGAACAATGACGTGTCTTTTGGAGTTCAAAGCACAAGAGTAAACAGTGCGTCACACAGAGATAAAGAGGGCATAAACTATGCATCTCTCCACTCTCTGTTTGACAAGCAAAACTGTTGCATTTTTACATGGTACAAACGATGATTTGAGCTGATCTAAAATTGAGAAACCTATAGGTCACTCTGAAGTGAGAAGTGTAGCATCATGCCTAATGCACTCCACAAGTCGACCATTAAATTCTACCTGAGCTCTGTGGTGAGAGATATACTACTGCACCACACGAGTGAGAATCTAAGTCTGTCCTAAAATCCCTCTCTGTAGTGATCCAAGTGGTTGCACAGCACAAGAAAAGCGACTAGCTTCTACTCACTTCTCGAGTGAGCCGGATGGCTACACACCACGAAGTGGCCTATAACCTGCAAGCCAACTCTAAGGTGAGAGAAAAACTATTGCACCACACGAGTATGGCACAACACACAAAAACAAGTTAGAACAAATGTAAACAACTTTAAAAGTATACCTCAATAAGCTCTAGCTGTCTTTTGCACTCTCAACTACAGTCGCTGGTTTCGATCGAAACCGGCGACGGTCTTTCTATAAGCAATTTTTCTGATCGAAAGATTTTTTGATTGAAATATCTTTCAATCAAAAAGAAAAAATACGACTATTCGTCGGTGATTATTTGGGATTTTGGTGTATAATGGCATTTTATACGTATTTTTTTGGTACGAACGTATAAAGGCAACGCAGCGGAAGAGGAGACTTCATATAAGGGTAATGAGAAGGCAAAAGAAGACAAACTACCTAACACTGAAAAGGAGATAATAGGAAATATGGAGAAATCTGTCAAAGCCGATCATAGCAACAACAAGGCCACCCCCGGTTATCGCTTCAGAAGGGTTTTTTTAATTGATTTTAGAGAAAATCCTGTAAATTTTTGAAGAAAAAAGGGTCATTTTATTACCTTAAGCATGTAAGTAAATGGGTTCCTTAAAGGTGAACCCCTTGAGGGCACAGGTAGCATAGTAGATGAAAGAAGCCCCACCCGAAGGTCCCAATTCCCCATTCTTAATGATAATATCTTTGAGGTTCTCCAAGAAGTTAACCCAAAAAACCTCAAGGTTATTGAAGGGAATGGCATCGATCCAATGGGGGAGAGTAGCAGGAAAGAGGGCACGGAAGAAGAATCTCTAGAGGTTGAGGAGTTTGTACCCCTCTCATAGTAATGGAAGAGTTAGTATTCCAATCTTGAAATGTGAAGGGAATTAAAAATCGGAAAAAAGCTTCCTGTTTGGAAAGGAAGTTGGAAAAGACAAGGTTGTTAACTATTGCGCTATCCAGGAACATCACCTAGATGCTTCTAGCAAAAGACGACAAGTTGTAGGGACCAAGCTAGTCGATCCTAATGACTGTACTAGCACCCAACTCAATCCTGTTCCCACCATCTACAATAGTACGTATGATGAGGAAGAACCTTTTTCATTTGAGGAAACACAAAATTTAGTTGCTTTAATGCTTTGACACTATTTTGAAGCATGGCATATGGTCTTTGTGTGACCTACCTCTTGTCAAAAATGCAGTGGGTTTTCAAGTTAAATTGCAAGCTTGATGGTAGTGCAAATTGCTATAAGGTATACTTGTAGCAAAAGGGTATGCTCAAGAGAAGGGCATTGATTTTGGTGAGACTTTTGTTGTGCATTGGTAGCTCTCATAATGGTTGGAAAGCACATCAGTTTGACATATAATTTGAATGGAGATTTGCATGAGGTTGTGTATGTATTATTGCCTCATGGTTCTATTCAATAAGGGCAAGAAATGGTTGTGTCTAGGCTTAGAAGGCTTTGTATAGTAAGCTCCACATGCTTGGTATGAAAAGTTTCATGCTTACTTGGATGCATATGGTATTTAAAATACTCCAACTGAGAGAACTTTGTATGTCAAGTGTGAAAATAATGTATTTCTAACTATTATGCTTTGGGATTTATATTGATGACATGCTGCTCACTCGACCAACTGAGGGGCATAATGTTGATTTGAATGCTTCTTTTGAGATGTCAAATTTGGGGCTTTTGCATCATTGTTTGGGCATACAAATTAAGTAGTGTGGTGGAGGTATTGATTTGTGTTAGACAAAGTACATTGAGATATTGTCACATAGATTCAGTCTCCAAGATTATAAGCCCATTGCTACTCCTAAAAGTTTAAAGCTTAGTCTACATGATTCTAGAGACACCTTTGATGTCACTCTCCTATCAATAGGTTGTTGGTTACTTGATTTATGTATGCATCACAAGGTCTCATCAATAAGTAGATTTATGCATGGCCTAGATTTGATGCATTAGAATCCAATTAAACAAATATCTTGCTACTTAAGTGGTGCTAATCTTGGGCTATTCTATTCCATGGGGTGATAATTGTTTCCAAATTTACATGCCTTTTCAAACTTGGATTGGTCTCGTTACCATGACACACAAGTGTCCACTCATGGTTTTTGTTTCATGCTCAATAGCTGTTGTGCATATAATTCTTGAGCACTTAGTCTACAATATCCACTTCTAATGTGAGGCTAAGTACGTGGCAGCTTTCACAACTAATCTTGAGTTCATTTGGCTTGGATTCCTTTTGTCTCTCTGATAATTAGAGCACTTTGGTAGTTGCAAGGAGCCCATTATTCTTCCACTATTTTCACAAAGATCATTGAGGTGCACTACCATTATGTTAGTGAGAGACTCTCTAAAGGAAAGGTTAACTTGGCTTATACGTCTATGTAGGACAACCTTGTTGAAATTTCCACAAAGGTTTTGTCTCATGAGAAGTTCAAATATTTTTGCAAAGCTTTGGGTTTGCTTCCCTTTGTGGTCTGATCACATAGGGTCTGCCACATAGAATGCCATCCTTATTCATCAAAAATTTCTCACTAGGGGATTTTTTACCATATTAGGGTTGTGATGTGTGTTGGAAAGGGCTAGAGCTTGACAGCCTTTCTAGAGTTAGAGCTACTAGGGAGGAAATTTAAGTATAAGATGTGTGGGTCTAGTTTGATTAATGGTTCAAAACTTCAACTGGAAGATGACCTAATGGCATAGAACCAGATGGAACACAATCACACAACATAGAATCAGATAGTGTAGTACCAAACTTAAATGAATGTAACTCATGATCATATCACAATAAGATAGTTGAAATGAATTGAGTGAATGAACCAAGTTCATATTGCAAAGATACTAAATGAGACATAACTTAGAATGTTTTTAGATTACAATTGCGAATAGACACTATAATTGTACAATGTACAGTCAATCAAAGCCTAGTTTGGGTACATATAAATAAGACCAATTACTTCATTTTGTGGGCTAGTTATTTGAAAATCTAGAGTACCCTTTTGTAATCGATGAGAATTTTCTCTAAGCATCATTTATCTCTTTCATTGCTTTATCTAGTGCTCGTTGTAGACTTTCTAGTATCTAAATACATTTCAGTTCCAATCTCTTGTATTCATATTCGCATTTCAATCCTTAGTCGGGTGCCAATACAATCATTATGATCTGGTATTTACCAAATATATTTACCACTGTGATTGTACAGTGTATAATCAATCAAATCCCGATCTAGGTACATATAAATAGTGTAAAGAATGAGGATGCAAGAGAGCTACACAAGACAAGCACAAAGCACACAGAGATGGAAAGCTTCTTCTTCTTCTTCACAGAAAAGAGAGTACAAAATGACTAAGTGCTAAAGCTGAAAAGTAGCACATATGTACATGCGGTCACTAAGTGTGAACTCGCTAGAAGCGTACTAGGCTGGCACTATAAGTGTAGTCCAGCTGTAGAATCACTGGCAGAGATCCTCCGTGTTGGTCACCTAACGCGCCAGTGAGTAAATGCCGTAAGTGGCCAAGACCCGTAGTGGATGCCAGCTCAAGGTGTAGAGCTCGACATCTCAACACTCCCCCTCGAGCTCTGCATGTCGCAGAGTCCAAGCATAGTCCGGAAACGTCGAAGCTTCTCAGGTCCGAGGACCTTGGTAAAGATATCCGCTATCTGCTCCTCTGTGCTGACGTAGACCAAGTCGATGTCGCCCGCCAACACTCGCTCTCGAACGTAGTGGTAATGGACCTCTATGTGTTTGGTCCTGGAATGGAACACTGGGTTCCTAGCCAACTGCATGCTGCTGAGGTTGTCACAATGGATGAAAATCTGCTGGTCCACCTGCCCTCCCAAGTCCTCAAGTAATGTGCGTAGCCAAGCTACCTCGCACGCCGCAACTGCTGCACTTCTGTACTCAACCTCTGTGCTCGATAAAGCAATCGTAGGCTGCTTTTTGCTGCTCCAAGTAACAGCAGCACTCCCAAAAGAGAACATGAATCCACTCGTAGATCTCCTATCAACAATGCTACCTTCCCAATCTGCATCTGTATACCCATACAATGCTAATGGTACATCTGCTGCATAGAACAATGCGTAGTCAAGAGTACCTTGCACATACCTAAGTGTGCGTCGTATTCCATCCAAATGTGGCTTCCTCGGAAGCTGCATGAACTGACTCTCCAAGCCTACTGTGTAGCTCAAGTCTGGCCTCGTGATAGTCAAGTAGATTAGACTACCCACAATCTCCCTGTACATGTTGACATCCTCAACAACATCACCCTTCTCTGCACTCACCTTTGCATTCACATCCAAGGGAATAGAAATTGGCTTACAATCAGCCATACCATACTTTGACAACATGTCCAAAGCATATTGTCTCTGTGATAGCCATACACCCTCTGGAGTCCTGATCACCTCAATGCCAAGAAAGTAGCACAACTCGCCTAAATCTTTCATTTCAAACTCCTGTTTGAGAAGACCCTTCACATGGTCAATCTCCATAGCATTGTCACCAACAATAATAAGGTCATCTACATATATGGTAATGACCACAATCCCCAAATCACTCTCACGTACATAGAGTGAATGATCAGCATGAGCTCTCCTAAAACCAATACTGACAAGATACTTGGCAATCCTGTCATACCATGCTCTAGAGCCCTGCTTCAAACCATACAAAGCTTTGAGAAGTCTGCATACATAATCTAGGTAACCTGGATCGACATAACCAGGTGGCTGATCCATGTACACTTCCTCTTGCAACTCACCATTCAAGAAGGCATTCTTTACATCCATTTGATGCATAATCCATCCTCTAGATGCAGCCACTGCTATGACAGCTCTCACAGTCGTCATCTTTGCCACTGGAGCAAAGGTCTCCTCATAGTCTATGCCATACGTCTGTGCATAACCCTTTGCGACCAGCCTTGCCTTGTGACGCTCAATGTTACCATCAGCCTTATGCTTGGTTTTATACACCCATTTACAGCCAATAGCTTTCTTGCCACTTGGCAATGGCACCAACTCCCATGTGTCGTTTGCTTCCAATGCAGCCATCTCTTCATTCATTGCATCATCCCAATGCACATTTCCAACTACATCCTCAAAACATGTGGGCTCCACATCCTGTATCACCTTAGCCATGTAGGCTTGGTGATGCGCTAGATACCCATCATAAGTCAATTTGAACTGGATTTCTGACTCTATTAGATCTGCGCGGTCCTGGGTCACTCCTTTGCCCTCTAGCATCTTCTTGTACTTTCCTTACACCAGGTGTCCTGACAGCCGGAATTCCAAATTCCTCATCAAGACTTTGTTCAGAACCATCTGAATCCATGTCTACATGTGAAAAACCTGATGATGCATCAGCCATAAAGGGAGGTTCATCAACCTTTTCCTTTCCTTTTCGTGATACATTCCCTGTACCTGCTGATGGAGTAACCTGCGTACGTAGTCTACCATTCCATGGTTTCTCAACAGAGCCACGAGAAGAGGACTCTTGTGGTCCACTCAAAACCTGTGACTGTGGCCTCACATTTTGTACAACCACATCATCTTTTACATCAGCCCCAATAGTGCCATGTGCATTACTGTACCAGCTGCTCATCTCATCAAAGACTACATCTCTGCTCACTCGTAATTCTCGTGTAGTAAGATTGTAGCACCTGTACCCCTTTTGTTCAAGGGAACATCCCACAAGAATACATTTCTCTGCTTAAGGATCCAATTTCCTACGCAACTCATCTGGTACATGCACGTAAGCTATGCAACCAAACACTTTCAAGTGTGCCAAATCAGGCTTTGTACCTGTAAACTTTTCCTCAGGTGTTACATCATGCACCGCAGCTGTAGGTGTCCTGTTCATAATGTACATAGCTGTATTTACGGCTTCGGCCCAGAAATGATGAGGCATGTTCTTCTCATTCATCAATGCACGTGCAACCTCTACAATGTGCCTGTTTTTCCTTTCTGCGACCCCATTCTGTTGTGGAGTATATCTGCATGTAAACTACCCGCGTGTACCATGCATTCACAGAAAATCTGAAAAATCATTGGAGAAGTACTCTCCCCCTCCATCTAACCTCAATGTCTTGATTTGCATATCTGTCTCCTTCTCAATCATGACTTTGAAGTCTTGAAAGTGACCAAACACTTCACTTTTGTTACGCATGAAGTAGACCCATACTTTCCTTGTATGGTCATCAATGAAAGAGACATAATACCTGCAACCATGTATACTTGCAGTATCGGTTGGACCCCAAACATCTGTGTGCACCACCTCAAGTGGCTTTTTACATACATTGTGCTCATGTGGAAATGAGCCCTTTGACTGTTTTCCAAACTGGCATGCTGCACACACTTTATGCATACCATCCACCTTGAATTTGGGCAAACCTTTTACAATCTGTTTTGATTGCATGCTGCGTAATCTCTGCTCATTGACATGGCCAATGCGTTTGTGCCAAATGTCAACATCATCCACAACACCTGTGCCCTGTGCAAATAATGCAGCTTTTACCTCAGGCATGTCTACATTCAGCGTAAACATTCTGCCCACACATTTTCCCTCTGTCATCAGCTTACAGCCATTCTAGAAATCTTCTACATAACAGCCATTTGGATTGAAGCGAACCTGCAAACCCTGCTCAACCATTTGTCCAATAGAAACAAGATTCTTTGTAATGTTTGGGACATGAAGTACATCTGCTAAGTACTTTGATTTCCCACTCTTCGTATTTAGAGGTATGTCCCCTACATGAGCAATGCGGTGAGCTGTGTCATCTCCTGTCTGCACATAGCCTGACACATCTGGTTTGCGCATATCTCTAAACCACTCTCCACGAGACGTCATGTGATTAGAGGCACCTGAATCCACATACCAAACATCATCTTGGGTGGAATTCTCTGCAGTCATTGTATTCATTACATGCTGCATAACAAACATGCGCTCGTTTTTGCTGTCATCTGCATCTCTGCTAGTAGATGCATAGTTGCCCTGTTCTCTCTTTCCACTTGCTTTTCCCTTTGGACAGTCACGTGACATGTGACCTCTTTCACCACAAGTCCAACATTCTCTGCTATCTGGAGTATGTTGCTGCCTGCTTGATCCTACACCATGACCTCTTTGACTCCCCCTGCCTTGAGACTGGTTTCCCCTGCCACCTGTATTGTTTTGATTTGATTGACCTTCCAGAAATTGGCCCCTGCAACCCCTTGGGCCTCGACCACGACCTCTACCTCTACCTCTGTTGGAGTTAGAATAGAAGGCCTGTTCAGAATTATTTCTGCCATGAGAAGAAGATGTGTCAAGGTTCTTCTCCTCAACAATAAGCATAGAAATCAAATCTTGGAACACGGGGATGTCGTCTCTTGTATTCATGGAAGACCTAAAATGTACATACTCATCTCCATCCAAGCATGCACGGACAATGTCATCGTCTTCCACTGAGACTTTAATAGATCCAAGAGCCTCAATGATACTCTTGATCTTCAAGGCATAATCATTGATTGAGAGGTTGTTCCTCTTAACCTTATTTAGCTCCGACTTTAGTTGAAGCTTCCTGGCCTTGGTGTTCACCTCGAACACTCTGCCTAAGTTTCTCCATGCAATGGCGGGGGTTTCAGCATCCTGTAGATAGCCCATCATGCCATCTGTGATGCTCATAGAAATCCAATACATCACTTTGCTCTGGCCTTGTTGCCAGTCCCTCAAAGCTTTCCTTTGTTCTATTGTAGCATTTGCCTCGGGAATCTCTGGTTCCTTTCATTGTCTCCTTCTACATAGTCCCAATAACCTTTTCCTTTTAGGAAATTTGTTATTATGAACTTCCATGCATGGTAATTATTTTTCTCAAGCTTCTCAGTAACAATCTGACTGAAACCATCAGACATCTTGAAGCACTAAGACAAAATAGCTGCAATCTGCAAAAACCTACAAATCTGTTGAACCTGCTATCGTGGTACTTGTAACGCTTTCTACACTCAACGAGTGTCCATAATCAAGCGTACATACAACCACTGTACTTGTACAGTAAATCTCTGTATACTGCACTTTGGAGACCTGTTCAAAAACTTGTGCGAAAAACTCTGGTCGTGGATTGCAAACGAAGGGATTGTGATGCTCTTGCTCTCTTAGCCTCTCTTGCCTACACCAGGCTCTGATACCATGTAAAGAATGAGGATGCAAGAGAGCTACACAAGACAAGCACAAAGCACACAGAGATGGAAAGCTTCTTCTTCTTCTTCACAGAAAAGAGAGTACAAAATGACTAAGTGCAAAAGCTGAAAAGTAGCACATATGTACATGCGGTCACTAAGTGTGAACTCACTAGAAGCGTACTAGGCTGGCACTATAAGTGTATTCCAGCTGTAGAATCACTGGCAGAGATCCTCCGTGTCGGTCACCTAACGCGCCAGTGAGTAAATGCCGTAAGCGGCCAAGACCCGTAGTGGATGCCAGCTCAAGGTGTAGAGCTCGACATCTTAACAAATAGGACCCACTACTTCATTCTATGGGCTAGTCATTTTGGAGTCTAGAGTTATCCTTTTGTAATCGCTGAGCATTTGCTATGAGAATCATTTAGCTCTTTTGTAGCTTTATATGGTGCTAGTTGTACACTTTCTAGTACCTAAATATATATCAATTCCAGTCTCTTATCTTCATATTTTCATTTTAGTCTTTGTCTAGTTTTTTCGTTGTTGTGAAGCTTGAGCCTAAAGTGTTAACATCTCTGATCTTATTAACTCCAAGTCTCTAACCTAGAATAGATATCAAAAGTGACCAACCCATTCCATTTTGGTGCTCACTGTGGTGAGCTAAAAGCTCTTGACAAGGAACTTATTTGCTTATTGGGGTTTGGAGTTACCTAAGGTCAACCATGCTGCCCAGAAGATCAGGTAGAGGAAGGAGATTGACCACGATGTTCACGAAGGAGCAGGAACACGTCAGCACAGTGGCTGAGGAGTCGGAGCAAGGCTCTAGCAGTGAGCTTGACCTCACGACTGACATTGATGCTCACCTCAAATAGAGGAAGACTGAGGGACTTGGGGGTTCCCAACATTCAGCTCAGTCAAGGAGACGACATTCAAAGAGAGATGAGAGAGGCTCTCAATTATAGGAGTCTTAGAGGATAGATAAGGGCAAAGGCAAAGATCAAACTAAGGAAAGGCTCCCTAAAGGCTTGGACTTTCATATGTATTGTGGCCAAGGTCATTTCCAAGTCTTCAAGATCATCTTGGCCCTGGGAAACAATATTAAATTGATCCAAAAAAAAATCATATTTACCTCCCTCATATTCAGTGAAGATAAAGTTAAGGTGAGAGATAGTACCTCATATTTACCTCCCTCATATTCAGTGAATATTTACCTCCCTCATATTCAGTGAGATAAAGTTAAGGTGAGAGATATTTACCTCCCTCATATTCAGTGAAGATAAATTTAAGGTGAGAGATAGTACACTTCCAAGCCTTGTCTTCTATGCTCTTTTTTTTGTGCTCAAGAGACTGCTTAGAACACATGCTTAGAGGGTCCACTTTTTCATCTAAATGCACTCTATTATCATTTTTTGTGCTCGAGAAACTGCTTTGAACACATGCTTAGAGGGTCCTTTTTCATCTATACGCACTCTATTTTCATCTATGTTCCCTTCAAACTCATGGGAAGAGACCCCTCTCTTATTAGTAAAGGCATAGTCCTCTGCGTGGTTCTTTCTCTTTCTTGTAGGAGGACTTTGTTGAGGAGACTCTTGATTTCTCCTTTTGGATGATTTTGAATAATCCATAAAGGAAATTCTTCCTCTCCTTTTTTTTATTTTTTGAATGGGGATAATATGATAAGTTTATACCTAGACTCCCCTTCATGATTTGCACCATGATTGCTTCTCTCCTCCAAAAGAAAGGAATGCCCATTCTTTGATACATCTAGACGGGATATATTTTTTGGGAGCGCTTTTTTGGAATCTGGCCCCAACAGATTTTGAAAAAGATTCTTTCCTCTCTTCTCAGCTTTATTCTCTCCCCTGATCCTTCGTCTCTCTCTCTCTCTCTCTCTCTCTCTCTCTCTCTCTCTCTCTCTCTCTCTCTCTCTCTCTCTCTCTCTCTCTCTCTCTAAGGAGAAGTATACACCTAAATCAATTTACATCAAGATTAGTGCTAACAAAAAGAGAGATTAAAATTTTTATAGCCCAAGATAATCCAAACATCTTTGCCAATGGTCCAACTCCTACCCAATCTATATCAACTTTACCAGGTACAATAAATGGCGGAAAATGTGTCACAAAATTGTACAATCTTGGGCTTCACTCTAAGTTTGGATATGTGTATTCATGGCTAAGAGCATTGTGGACATGTACTTTGCTTAGCACGGGTCAATGTATGAACATGTTTGCAATTTGGCTCAATCCAAGAACTCTCAAGAAAATGAAGTACAAGTGCTTGCAAGCCAAATAATTTTTTTTCTTTGCCTCCCTATCGGTGAAATCAGGGCATGTGCAATAGGGCTCATCCTTGATGGGCCTAGATACAACCCCACATGTCCATCTAGTGCGTGATGCTCAACCTTGAAGACTTCATGTGATTTTTCTACAATGCATTTCTCTTCAATCACTTTAGCCCTTTAACAAAGAGAGAGACCAATTTTCTTAGCTGCCTCCTCTAAAATGGAAGTCCAAAATTTGACTCTTATGCCATTTCTTAGTATTGAACCACTGCTAATTGCTTTTATTGTAGCGGAAGAGGAATCACCTCCACCCTGGGAGGAGTTTTCATGGTTGTTGCACTCTCTCAATCTGTTCCAACTGTCTCCACTTGAAATCTTCCTTCAAGTAGTACCTCAACTTCTTCATCTATGAGATTTATTCCTAGATCAACCGGCCAAGTTGTTGGAGGAGGAGTTGGCCTTGGTTCTATATTATGATCCACCACATAGCAATGAATAACATGTCTGGGACAGAACCAAAACCATTGTCTGAGTAGCCCAATTGGATGTTTTCTATACCCCTCAAAGGATGGTGCAAGAGTCCCTTTACTACATGCCAAAATATTTTATCCACATCTTTTTCCATCGTTGGGGGTGCTACTACATGTCACATAACTACTGATAGGGGTTCTTCTGACTTCCCACATAGCTTCATTAACCTTTCATTCCAAAACACAAAACTTTGTTTTCTCTTTGTAATTATCACTCCCATCTACTACCCCTGAATCATTCGTGAAAATGATCTTCCTTGGCCTTCCGTGTGTTGTGCGGTCTCATGTTTTTGCATTGTACTATGGCCTATGTGTTGATTCATCCTCAACATCAATCACAATTGATGGACCTCACTTTTGCCAAATGGTTTCTTTGTCTCCTTCAAGGGGGGTACGATCCTTATACATGGGTGTTCCAGATATAGCCATTACTACTCTTATCACTTGTGCTCAACTAGAGGAGAGTCTTTCCTTGAGCCTCTCTAGTGCAGGACCCTTTCTAATATGTTTACCTTGAGATTAAGAAACTGCCTTTGTGCTTTGTAGTATTGCATTTTCCATATCTGAAGTACATGCATCATCCAATGAGATTTTTCGTTTGAACCCTTCGGCTGTAAGCCAGCTACCATGCTTGCTCTCGGCCAAGTTGGTTCTTGGAGTGTTTGCCCCATCAGCACTTCTCTCTATTGCTGACATGATGCTCCCCCAATGTGCAATACGCACCTCCCACCAACTCAACCAAGAGTCCATTATAGGGATGTTTTTATCCATGCAATTTCCATTTTTCCACCATTGTCGAAATAGACGAGACTCTGCTACAACTGCCTCTTTCGAGGGGGATAGATGCCATGTTTTGCACATGTCTTTGTGAGTTTGTTGAGATGAAGAGACAATGTACTTTGTGGTGTGTGCCACCATGCTTTGTTTCCAATGAAAAAGGCAAGATCACTCTTGATGTTGTAGAACATTGTCTTTGCCAGCATTGAACACTGTGTGAATTGCATTCCATGTGGCTTGAGATTCATCTGCCATGAATCCATGGAAATCCGCTCTCTTGCATCCATGACCCTCCATAACTTCATTTATGCACTACCAGAAAATAATTTGTGCTTCATGTCTTCCTCTTTCATCTCACAAGTTGCAATAGTGAGGAGATCCTGCATGCCGCAACATAAGACAAGCACATTAGTAAACATGTCGCTGGTTGTTTCTTAAGATATGCAAGGATTTTGAAATATGTTCCTAAGACAACAAACCCTGGTTCGTAAACGTGGCATGCCATGGTCACCCAATCCATCCTCCTTGTGCGTGTGATCAAACTGCACCCAAGCGTGCCGAAGATCTCCAGGTTCACTTCGTCGCATTTGATTAACCAAATCCAATCCAAATGCAGGAAATTGTAGACATCTTGAACACAAAGCACTGCTCCCCCTTCCGCTCCTTGCCCAGGGAACCTGCTTTTGTGGAAAAAAACATATGTGCAATCTCTTTTTAGCCGTAGCAAAGAGTCCACACCAAAGCTCTCCTTTGTTGGCCCATTTCTAGTTGCAACCATGGACCTTCAAAACCTGTATTCATATTTAAATTACTTTGAATAGAGAAACATGAAAGCATCCTCACCAATTGTCCTCCTCTAAGGGACCCATTGCCTCAGCAACATTTAGAAATTCTTGCTCACCAAGTACATGGCTAGAGCCCCCCTCTTGCATCAAAGTTGGTGTCACAATTTCCTTTGCCACACACATTTATACCTTTCTTGCGCCTGCATGTTTTTTTTTTGTTGTTGTTGTTGTTGTTGTATACAACCATAGGTTTAAACATCAATTTGGTAACTGCTTTTGTTTTTCATTAAAAGTTTCCAATTATCCAATATCTAATGGCTTCAAAAAAATTAAGGAGTATTCCTAATTCAAAGATTTCCTCAACAACAAAAACCATGTGCTAGTATATAGCACGTGGCAATAGGCAATGACGAAGCACGTAGATTTTCAATAGTATTAGCTGAAATCACAGATACAACATTACGAGAAAGAGAGAGAGAGAGCAAGGACATTTTAAAGAGAAGAAAATGCTAAAGGAAAAATAAAGGAGAAGAGAAACACCCCTTTATATGGACACAAAAGGTCTTTTGACTTTCCACCTTTATATGCCTTTTGAACTTCCACCTTCATATGCCTTTTGAATTTCCACCTTCATCTATCTTTTATTTTCCTAAACTCACCCTTCACTTACGCACTTAAAATGTTTTGAAAGAATTTTTATTTTTTTGAGATTGGGGAGATCTAATCGTACGACGAAAAGGAAAAATTACATCAATAAGTTGTAAATTTATATGACAGAGTTATCCTTAGAATTGTAATCTAGTTTTGAAGCATTCAAGAATTCTTCATAGTTGGTCCTTGAAAAGATGCACATTCCTACTATTTACAACAAACCAAAATCAAGAGAGTGGGAGTGCCTCATTAATTTTTGTAATAGGAATTTAAATTTTTATCCATTATCCATTATCCCTCATTCTGTAAACCAATACAGCTAGGGCTAGAAACCTTGATATGTCAAAGTTTTTATTGCTTTTTTAAAAAATCAATTAAAAAATCACTATTCCATGATATTAGAAGGGCCCAGAGCCAAATCAATTTGTTCTTTCCAAAACCAATTCTAAACCCATGCTCAATTCTAGTACCCATTGTAACCTTAAAAGTACAAGAGCTCTAAAGAAATACAACACTAAACAGAATACCACCACCAAAACACACAATAATTCCAGATCCTAGCTAGACTAGCGCTAGCAAAGCAATGTCCCAACTAGATATTTTGGGAAAAAAAGTGAAAATATAATTTTAGGAAACTAGGTCAAGTAAAGGTGATAATATAGCCAAGCATTGCTTTCCTATCACACACTTGGTTGACAACTCATGCCACCTAGTGTCTACAACCTCAAGAGTCCATAACTAGTCAAAACTACATCAGTGTACCAAAATTATACAAGTAATTCTTGCCATATTATATTAAAGTGTCAAAGCATAGAGACCATTACAAAATCTAGTCAAAATCAAGAGTATGAAAGGATATAATCCAAGCAATGGTGAAAACCCCATCCCCAAAAATTTAGAACTCATTGTAGTCAAGATGATGCAGGGCTTGGCCATCTAGGAAACAACCTTAAAGAAATCAAATGAAAATCATACAAATCCAGAGCTACTTTAGCAACTAGAAGTACTAAGAGTAAAGCATTGAGACAAGTAAACACCTAGAAAGGAGAAGAATTCTAGGTGAAGTTTCCTAGCCAAGCCATGTTCAAAGTCTTAGCAAAATTCATAGTAAAGATTTACAAATAAGTCCATAACAATACATGCATAATATTGAGAGAGTTCAAGTATCCAAGCTCAACCCTTTCAAGCTAAGCACATGCCTTTCCTTTACTCAAAAACCATATGTCTAAGGTGTTAACATAAACAAGACTAAAAATGTCATCCAAGTATCATCACGAGACTATTGGGGTCTCCCATAAGCATATGAAGATTTTTTTTTTATAAACCCCAACCAAGTCAAGCAAACCACATCTAAGAGAAGGAAAATAGCCTTCTTGTAATGCAAATGAGTCCCCATACTTATTTTTGGGAGCACTCAAATACCAAAAAATATCCAACTAGTATTTTCATGCAATATTTGGGACCTCCACTTTTAGAAAACCCTCTATATCATGTATGTTCAAGAAACATTTAAATAATCCCTTATCACATACATATTTTCATGAATTAAATGACTTGTCTTCAAATAAGCCTTGGTCACATACATGTTTTTATGAATTAAATGACCCCTCTTTCTTTAAAATCTGTATATTTTTTTTCCAAAAGTGATTTTAAAACACCTTATGTTGATCTAAACCTATAACTTTCTTGATTTTAACAAAACCCTTTTTATGAACTCACATGCTATAGTTACATATTTTAAGGTGGATCCCCCAACACTACCAAAACAAGGTGAGAACCAAGTAGGGTATCCTCAGTATATATATGTTCTCTAGAGTAATGTCAAACCAATATAATGAGACAAAAACCAAAGTTTACTTTAAGCAATTAAATATCCCAGTGAAAATGAGCTAGGCAAGTTCATTTCTTTGAACAAGGGACATAGCACCCGAATCATCTCAAAGTGATGCCATAATGAAGAGCAAAAAATGACTTCCAAGTAAACATTTTGAAAGTTACTAAAAAACTTGTGTGATGAAGATGTTGTCATGAAAATCAATTCCTAAACTTCTAAAAGTATTTCCCATCTTAAAGTGGCCACTTAAGTTTGGGGAAAAGAAAAGAGAACAAGTGAAGTTAGTTGAAGTGCTTGTAGACTTAATTCAATGAAAGGATAGGGACCAAATAAATACTTCTAAAAAAAGCAAGGATAAATGCTATTTAATTATCTCAATAAAAGGTAAAGATCAAGAAAGGATAAATTTATCACGAGCAACCTTGATCAAAGGTACAAGAAAAAGCGGTTTAATGAGAAAAATTATAGGAGCAAAAAATAGAATTTAGTTGTGTCAATTTTGATTAATCAAATTTACTCAATAAATTCTAGGTATGAAGTCTCAAAAGACTTACACTGAAATTTAAACTTACAAGAGTTAGTCTAAATTTAGTAGGTTTCAGGAGTAGCTTTGTAGTACCTCCCGAGGAATGTGCTAACGTTTTGCATAAGAGAAGAAGCTCCAAAGATCAAGTATAAGTTTATTTTTCACTAGAGTCTATCCTAATTTAGTAAGTTCTAAATTACAAGGTAGATTCTAATCCAAGTCACCTTCACAAAGCCTCCAAAGGATAGTGCAAAGTTCTATCACATGAGCTAGTTAAATTGAAGGTAAGACTATGGTTTTTAATCAATAAAAGGGGAAAGCAAAAGACTAAGGTTAGATCAACTCTTCCCTTTTTAAACATTCAACTCTAGTCCTTCTAATTTGGCTAGGCCACATGTCCAAAAGTATCTCACATATGCTTAATGGGTAGTTGGGCAAGTGTGTGCATGTGTACATTATTTAAAGAAAAGTCGGGGCGGGGGGGGGGTCAGGAATAGGAATTGGAGAAGTGTCAAGACATTCACAAAGTTGCTCTCTTAACTTCTTCCACTTGATTGGCCCATGTATCGAGTATGCCATTTGGAGATTTCACACAAGTAAGGAAGAGGCAAGAAGGAGGGTCTCGTGGGGATGTTTCGGGGCATTATCCCTCATTCTCTCACACTCTCATGTGCCCGTTATGGCTAAGCAAATACTCTCCCTTTCCCTCTCACATAGGAGCTCAAGAGATGGTCTCCTTACTCAAGCACTTGGCTATGGATACAAATCCAAGCAAGTAGATACATGAAGGTCATCATATTAGTCTTCTCTATTATTGTACCCATAATAAATGCTTGCTCATGGAGTAATTATAATAGAAAATATTGATTCTTTGCTTGATTATACTTCTGGGGTGTTTAGGTCTTAGGAAGGAAGGTTACACCATGTGTGGTTAATAGAATCATAGAGCTCATAATCTTCATTGGTTTAAGGAAGCTCCACAAGAGCACATGCTTGTATTATAATCAGAGCTCTCATTGAAATCATTATAATGCAAAAGTCCTTTTGGAGGGGAGACTGGCTCAAGGAAAATCTAGTCCTCAACGAGTTGTCAATCTTAATGTTTTTTATCTTCAAGTTATGTTTCGTGATTTGATGTTTTAATGGGTAATTGATGCTATAAAACCAACCCTACACTACCTGCGATCCTCCTTTAAAGAGTCCTCTTAATGGAAAACTCTCTTTTCATTCACTAAATTTGTTGTGATTGCATGAAAACATTAGATTCTCTTAAATTGGCATCAGAGCCAAGGTTTCTTTTATATTTACTAAGAAGGGAGATGCTTGAGTCATCTATGAAAGGTTGGAGTTTATTGTTGGGTAGATACACTGCTCGCAGTTGCTAGCAAAGTGAGAACTAGGACAACAAACAAGATGTCAACCAAGGATGGAGCTTGACTTGTAGGCGCATGGAAACAAATAGATGGGTTTCAATTAGCTACTTGACCTTCTAGAGACAATCACTACCAAGGAAAATCATCTCAAAGCACACTATGTATACACAACAACTACCTTATCTATGATGTTTATGCTCTTCAAAACATGACCTAACATTGTTGAATTGTTATGAAACTCAAGGAGTAACCTCTACACACCTAGAGGACACTACCCTAAAGTCTGTAACCCAATTTACTACTTGCAAACACTTGGTGCCGAAACGTGTATGAAGACATGCCAAAAATTATAGGTCAGCGATTCTCAAGGTACTTAGGCCTAAAGTGTAGTTTAACTTGCCGTGCATGCAATGACATAAAGAAATCACAAAACGGATACACAGTTAGAGAGAAAACTCACTTTGAAGCTTGTGGGAGAGCTCTTTACGAGAGACCAGAATCATGGAAGCTTGGCATTACATTGTAGCTCTCGCCATTGCTAATGTGATTGTATGGTCGCCTTCACAATGTAGCTTCTGTAGTGCGCGTAGAAAGTAGAAGAAGATGTCACTCACTCTCTCACATAAAATACACAGTCATGGTACGCTTAGTTGAGCTCAAAAGATGATTAATTCAGAAGTTGTTCTTAGGGTTACAAAAAATGGCTTATATATCTCAGCCTTGGAGGTACTAACTCATCAAAATTACCTCCTACTTTCTACCATGGGTTCAATTGATTTGCATATTGAATGAGTTACAATCTAGAAAGTCAATTGAGTTAAGACATGTACAGTTTCTCTCTTAAGTTCTTGCACTTGATTCGCCCATGTATTAAGTATTTCATTTGGAGATTTTACGCAAGTGACGAAGAGGAAAGAAGAAGCGTCTCGTGGGATGTTTTGGGGAATTATCCCTCATTCTCTCACACTCTCATGTGCTTTCTCTGGCCAAGCGAATACTCTCCCCCTCCTTCTCACATAGGAGCTCAAGTATTGGTCTCCTTGCTCAAGCACTTGGGCTATGGTTACAAATCCAAGCAAGTAGATACATGAAACTCATCGTATTAGTCTTTACTTGATTATACTTCTCTTTACCCTCACCTACCCCCATCCCCACTAGGGTGTTTAGGTCTTGGGAAGGAAGGTTACACCATGTGTGGTTTATCAAAACATAAAGCTCATAATCTTCATTGGTTTAAGGAAGCTTCACAAGAGCACATGCTTGTATTATAATCAGAGCTCTCATTAAAATCATTATAATACAAAAGTCCTTTTGGAGGGGGGATTGGCTAAAGGAAAATTTGGTCAACAACGAGTTGTCAATTTTAATGTGTTTTTATCTTCAAGTTTTGTTTCATGATTTGATGTTTTAATGGTTAATTGATGTTATAAAACCAACCCTACACTACCTGTGATCCTTCTTTGAAGAATCGTCTTAATGGACAACTCTCTTTTCATTCCTTAATTTTGTTGTGATTGCATGAAAACATTAGATTCTCTTAAATTGGTATCAGAGCCAAGGTTTCTCTTTCCTTGCCTAAGAAGGGAGATGCTTGACTCATCTATGAAAGGTTGGAGTTTGTAGTTGGGTATATATTCCTTACTCGCAGTTGCTAGCAAAGTGAGAGCTAGGCCAACAAACAAGATGTAAACCAAGGATGGAGCTTGACTCATAGGCACATGGAAACAAATAGATGGGTGTCAATTAATTACTCGACCTTCTAGAGACAATCACTACCAAGAGACATCATCTCAAAGCACACTATGTATACACAATAGCTACCTTACATGCTCTTTGAAACATGACCTAACATTGTTGAATTGTCACAAAACTCAAGGAGCAACCTCTACACACCTAGAGGACACTACCCTAAATCTCTAACCCAATTTACTACTTGCAAACACTTGGTGCGGAAAACATGTATGAAGACATGCCAGAAATTACAGGTTAGTGATTCTCAACGTACTTAGGCCTAAAGTGTAGTCTAACTCGCAGTGAAGGCAATGACATAAAGAAATCACAAACGGATACACAATTAGAGAGAAAACTCACTTCGAGTCTTGTGAGAGAGCTCAGTGTGAAGAGACCGGATCGTGCAAGCTTGGCATTGCAATGTAGCTCTTGCCGTTGCGAATGTGATGGTGTAGTTTCCTTCACAATGTACCTTCTGTAGTGCGTGTAGAGAGTAGAAGAAGATGTCACTCACTCTCTCACATAAAATACATAGTCACGGTACGCTTAATTGAGCTCAAAAGATGATTATTTCAAAATGTATTCTTAGGGTTACAAGAATTGGCTTATAAACCTTAGCCTTGGAGTTATCAGTCAAGACATGCACAAAGTTGCTATCTTAAGTTCTTCCACTTGATTGGCCCATGTATTGAGTATTGCATTTGGAGATTTCACGCAAGTGAGGAAGAGGAAAGAAGAAGGGTCTCCTGGGATGTTTTGGAGCATTATACCTCATTCTCTCACACTCTCATGTGCTCGTTGTGGCCAAGCAAATACTCTCCCCCTCCCTCTCACATAGGAGCTCAAGAGATGGTCTCCTTGCTCAAGCACTTGGCTATGGATACAAATCCAAACAAGTAGATACATGAAGCTCATTGTATTAGCCTTCTCTATTATTGCATCTATAATAAAAGCTTGCTCATGGAGTAATTATACTAGAATATGTTAATTCTTTGCTTGATTATACTTCTCTTTACCCTCACCTACCTCCATCCCCACTAGGGTGTTTAGGTCTTGGGAAGGAAGGTTACACCATGTGTGGTTTATTGAATCATAAAGCTCATAATCTTCATTGGTTTAAGAAAGCTCCACAAGAGCACATGCTTGTATTATAATCAAAGCTCTCATTGAAATCATTATAATACAAAAGTCCTTTTGGAGGGGGGACTAGCTCAAGGAGAATTTTTTCCTCAACAAGTTGTCAATCTTGATGTGTTTTTATCTTCAAGTTATGTTTCATGATTTGATGTTTTAATGGGTAATTGATGCTATAAAACCAGCCCTACAATACCTGAGATCCTCCTTTAAAGAATGATCTTGATGGAAAACTCTCTTTTTATTCACTAATTTTGTTGTGATTGCATGAAAACATTAGATTCTTTGAATTGGCATTAGAGCCAAGGTTTCTCTTTTCTTGCCTAAGAAGGGAGATGCTTGAGTCAACTATGAAAGGTTGGAATTTGTTGTTGGGCAGATACACCACTCGCAGTTGCTAGGAAAGTGAGAACTAGGCCAACAAACAAGATGTTGACCAAGGATGGAGCTTGACTAGTAGACACATGGAAACAAATAGATGGGTGTCAATTAGCTACTCGACCTTCTCGAGACAATCACTACCAACAAGGGACATCATCTCAACGCACACTATGTATACACAATAGCTACTTTACATGCTCTTCAAAACATGACCTAACATTGTCAAATTGTCATGAAACTCAATGAGTACCTCTACACACCTAGAGGACACTACCCTAAAGTCTCTAACCCAATTTACTACTTGAAAACACTTGGTGCAAAAAATGTGTATGAAGACATGCCAAAATTTACAAGTCGGTGATTCTCAAGTACTTAGGCCTAAAATGTAGTTTAACTCACCGTGAACGCAATGACATAAAGCAATCACAAAATGGATACACAATTAGAGAGAAAACTTACTTCAAAGCTTGTGGGAGAGCTCTTTGCAAAGAGATGGAATCGTGCAAGCTTGGATATGCAGTGTAGCACTCGCCGTTGCTAAAGCGATGGTATAGTTTCCTTTACAATGTAGCTTATGTAGTGCACGTAGTTGAGCTCAAAAGATGATTAATTCAATAGTTGTTCTTAGGGTTACAAGAATTGGCTTATATACCTCAGCCTTGGAGGTACTAACTCATCAAAATTACCTCCTACTTTCTACCATGGGTTCAGCTGATCTGCATATTTAATAAATTGATTCAGTCAAGACATGCACAAAGTTGCTATCTTAAGTTCTTCCACTTGATTGGCCCATGTATTGAGTATTGCATTTGGAGATTTCACGCAAGTGAGGAAGAGGAAAGAAGAAGGGTCTCCTGGGATGTTTTGGGGCATTATCCCTCATTCTCTCACACTCTCATGTGCTCGTTGTGGCCAAGCAAATACTCTCCCCCTCCCTCTCACATAGGAGCTCAAGAGATGGTCTCCTTACTTAAGCACTTGTCTATGGATACAAATCCAAGCAAGTAAATACATGAAGCTCATCGTAACAGTCTTCTCTATTATTGTACCTATAATAAAAGCTTTCTCATGGAGTAATTATACTAGAAAATGTTAATTCTTTGCTTATTATACTTTTCTTTACCCTCACCTACCTCCATCCCCACTAGGGTGTTTAGGTCTTGGGAAGGAAGGTTACACCATGTGTGGTTTATCAAATCATAAAGCTCATAATATTCATTGGTTTAAGAAAGCTCTGCAAGAGCACATGCTTGTATTATAATCAGGGCTCTCATTGAAATCATTATAATACAAAAGTCCTTTTGGAGGGGGGACTGGCTCAAGGAAAATTTGGTCCTCAACGAGTTGTCAATCTTAATGTGTTTTTTATCTTCAAGTTATGTTTCATGATTTGATGTTTTAATGGGAAATTGATGCTATAAAACTACCCCTACACTATCTGTGATCCTCCTTTAAAGAATCATGTTATAATGGAAAACTCTCTTCTCATTCACTAATTTCGTTGTGATTGCATGAAAACATTAGATTCTCTTAAATTGGTATCAGAGCCAAGGTTTCTCTTTTCTTGCCTAATAAGGGAGATGCTTGAGTCATCTGTGAAAGGTTGGAGTTTGTTGTTGGTAGATACACTGCTCGCATTTGCTAGCAAAGTGAGAACTAGGCCAACAAACAAGATGTCAACCAAGGATGGAGCTTGACTCATAGGCGCATGGAAACAAATAGATGGGTTTCAATCAGCTACTCGACCTTCTAGAGACAATCACTACCAAGGGACATCATATCAAAGCACACTATGTATACACAATAGCTACCTTACCTATGATGTTTATGCTCTCTGAAACATGACCTAACGTTGTCAAATTGTCACGAAACTCAAGGAGTAACCTGTACACACCTAGAGGACACTACCATAAAGTCTCTAACCCAATTTACTACTTGCAAATACTTGGTGCGGAAAACGTAAATGAAGACATGCCAAAAATTAGAGGTTAGAGATTCTCAACATACTTAGGCCTAAAGTGTAGTTTAACTCACCGTGAACGCAATGACATAAATCAATCACAAAACAGGTACACAGTTTGAGAGAAAACTCACTTCGAAGCTTGTGGGAGAGCTCTTTGCAAAGAGACCAAAATCGTGCAAGCTTGGCATTGCAGTGTAGCTCTTGCCATTGCTAATGCAATGGTGTAGGTTCCTTCACAATGTAGCTTCCGTAGTGCATGTAGAGAGTAGAAGAAGACCTCAATCACTCTCTCACATAAAATACACAGTCACGGTACGCTTGGTTGAGCTCAAAAGATAATTAATTCAAAAGTTGTTCTTAGGGTTACAGAAATTGGCTTATATACCTCAGCCCCTTGGAGGTACTAACTTATCAAAATTACGTCCTACTTTCTACCATGGGTTCAATTGATATGCATATTTAATGAGTTACAGTCTCAAAACTTGATTGAGTCCTAAAAAACAATTACAATTGAATCCGTCAAATTAAATAATACAACAATAATGTAGATTTTTATGTGTTGTACAATCAACACTCTCCTCTCCATGTCCATGTCATCCCTGACACGACGGGTCTTCATCTTTGTTGGATCTTTAGGCTGATTCCTTGCTCAATAAAATCCAGGTGGTTTATCATTTTCAAATATGACTCATATCTGATATTTCCAATGCTCGCCGTTGGGCCAAAAAATTTGTTGTTATAAGTGAAGAATCTTGTATAATATGCTTCTTCAAAAGCTTTCACACGATAACTTAGTAAAAACATCACTCTTAGGTAGAAGTGATGTAGCACTTGTGGTGATGGCTGGGTAGAGTGGTTGTAGGCCAACTTTTGGAGCGTGATGTCCATTGACAGTAGACTTGAGTCTATAGATTTATGCGGCATGAACACCTCGATGCAAGACAAAAATGCTCTACATATCTTCCTAAGCATTACACAGGTCAAGTCATAGGAGCCAATGAAAAGCTTAATGGAGCCCATGAGGGTTTTCACCGTATAAGTTGCACTTATTCTCTCTCCTTCCTTGGGTTGTGGAAGCTTAGAGTAATTTATCCAATTGGGATGTTTTTGCAACAACATTGCATGATCTTTCCATGACCGCATTCTTGACACTGAGCAAAAGGAGACATCATCCTAGACCAGTTTGGGTGCATCGACCAGACATACCAGGTATGTTGGGTACTTGTGAGCCAGCCCTTTCTGCACTTGGGTTGTGAGTCTACTATTCTCTTGGAGACTGATTGATCTTTGATGTCTCCCTCAAATAGTGGTATGGTAGCCTCAATTTGAATTTTTTTCTTCATCGTAAGCACTTCAAATTTGAGCAGTGGATATGGGAGGGATGGCTGCATCCACTCTTCTCTAATCACATTTGTGTTGAGCTTTAGTGTTCCGACATAGTGTAACATATTTTTCTCCTATTCTATGGCGCTCTTACACTTTATTCAGTAGCTTGTTCTATCAATGTCTAGAGATGGGCCTCTATTCTACGGTGGTTAGCACTTGTCCCTCTTCTTGGATTTGTGGAGGTATCTCCTCCATTGCTGGTTCCTTCGTGGTGTCTATTTCCATAGGTTCTTGTTGGGAATTCATTCTTGAGTCACTTGGATCCAAATCCATGGTTTGGCCCCTTGCTCTTTCTAATCCCTCCCTCAACTCTGTCATCTGCTACTAGGCCAGCTCATCTCTTCTCGTAGCCTCTTCTACTTGATTGACCAGTAGCTCATGCATCATCTCTAATTTCTTCTTTAGCTCTTCATTCTCATTCTAGAGCTCTTTTTGTCGTTTCCTTTATCTTTCTTCTGCAGCCAAAGATCCTTCTACCATGTGGATCCTTTGCCTTTGTTCTAGCCTTAATTCTCTTTGGAGGACTGCAATCTAATCCTATAAGGCTTGTACAGCCTGATTGTCAGTTCATGTGCTTGCTCTAGCCGCCCTTGGGGTCCCTCTAAGCCTCTATATGGTGAGTTCTTGGAGTGCTAAATTTGTCCTTTAGTTCCATGATCTCATCTCTGGATGATTCTAGCTCATAGTCCATCTTGTCTTTATCCATATTTATCCTCTTGTAGCTTTGTGATCTCCTTGAACACTTCAACTATTTGCAGAGTCAATGTGTCTCTTTCAACCTCAGCTTCCTATAGCACTTTTCTTTGTGTCTCTTACTCTCTTTTAGCGTTCTCTACTCTCTACATATATCCTTGCCGCTCTCTTTCAAGAGTCTCGTGCTCTCTCATCATATTTTCTTCTTGTGTTCTTAGCATGCTGCTCTCTTCCACCACAGAGAAAGATCGTGTTCTGATTCAATCTAAAATTTGGTTTGCAGCTCTAGCATCTTCTTTGTTGGCTGCCACCACACTTCTGGTAGCAGACTCTGGAAATGATCGGCTAAGGGGATGAGCAGTTCTCTCACTAGAGGGGGATTCCATGGACTCTCCAGAGGTCTCCATCACGGAACGGGTGGATTCTGCACCATCCCTGACACTTCGGGTAATGATTTGTGCATTTTTTATGCTCTTTCTTGTGTACCTTGGTCCTTGGGCTTTTCTTTAACTTTGTCTTCCTTCTCAGTAGCCCATGGTGGATTAGATGTTCCATAAATTGCCTCCCTCAGGCAAATGAATATCCAGCTTTGAGGAGGTCATCATAGGTGCATCTTTTGGCCTTTTCTTTTTCCTTTCACATTCGTTCAACCTCTGATTTCTTCTTTGGCAAATCCTTCTATTGAGATGCTGGGGGTTATGGGCTTGGAGGTTATTGGATGTATTTTGGGGAAGAGGGTAGGGTTGCTCGGTTGTTGCCTTCCATCTGTGACTTTGTTTCTTACTCTCCTTGCTCTTCTGGCTATTCTTGCAGCTTTCTCTTAATGTCATGTACTTCTTTAGCCATAGAAGGCTTTAGATTATTTTGTTCTATAATTATTTTTGACTCTTTATATGCTCTGATGTAGTGATCAAATTGTTCTTCTAATGACCTTGAGGAGTTGCTACACATCTTTGTTGGATGTGATATCCAGTACTCCTCAATGTCACCTCTTAGAGCTCTCTCAGCCCTGAATTGTTCTATTAATCTCTCAATCCGGGATGCTTTCTGACTCTTGGTCTCTTTCAGACCTTCCTCCTTGATCATTGCAGCTTTTCCCATCTTCTTTGGTGGCTCTTCCACTATATTTTCATAAATGGTCGTGAGATTTCGCATGAGCCGCATAGAAACAGATGGTGCTCCAACTGCAAAGTTTCTTCTTCTATATCCTCTTTCAATTGGAACCACTCATTCTATGTGGGTGGGTATGGCCATTTTCCTCTTGCTCCAATAGCTTCATTTGCAATCTTTGTAAGAATTTTTGCACCATCAATGTATTTCGACTTGTCCATCCCCAAGGCCACTACCTACTCATGTATGTAATGGGTGTAGTTCACGTCTTTTCGTATATTGCTGCCGAGTGCCCAAGTAATTGTGGTGGCAATGGCATGTGGTGGGGTTGTGTACTTTTGTGGCCGCTTGTTGTGCAGACATGAAAGGATTGGTTGTACAACTTGCAGATCCTATTTGCTCTTGGATCCACTAGGTCTTCAAAGGTGGGATTGGTCTTCTTTTGAGAATAAACTTTCACTTTGTCTCTTCTTTCATGGACAAAGCTATCGTCATTGTGCAGTCCCAAGGAATCAATAATGATTTGAGTTGTAATGACAACTTCTTTTCTTTCCCCTTTAAGTGTGCTGAGAGTTATTGTGTTGTCTTTCTTGATGGTGGTTGTCAGCTCATAGACTCGGCTCTGATGTGAAAAACTCATGCGGATCCACTCTTTCTAGGTGGTTGAGAAGGCCCTCTTCGCTGGCACACTCACTTAACTCTCTTGGAGCCATTGGCACGTCCACCATATTGCCCTGTGGGTCTCTGAATGTTCCTTGATATATCCTGAAGCCTTCTGCTTCTAATGTGGCTTTGTCCATCCAAGCTTTAGTCAACTTTAGTGTTTAATTTGGGATGGTAAAAGGCTTTATAGCTGCCATGATATCCTTTAGGGTAGGCCTTTTCCTCTTTATAGAAGACTAGCCTGCTTCCATTGATCTTGCGTGCACTCCAAGTGCAAAAGTTAGCATTGTTTACAAAATCTAGCATTTTCTTTGTTTCTAACTATCCAAATGACTTCAAAATTGAAACATAAGGTAGTTAGGGCCTAAGGGTGCTATGCATGTCGACAAAAGTGAATTTTGAGTGAAAATTTATGTTGTGAGACATCATACATGTATGATGTCCAAGTGCTCAGAATGAGGTAATTTTTCATATGTGCATAGCTCATATCATGTACATCATGGATGTATGTATGGATTTTAATTTGGATGTCATTTGGGCAAATGGTGACCACTATTCTCCTTTTAAGATTTGAATTTTGATTTTGGCTAAGTTTTGAGCAAGTGAGGTTCAAATGGGATGAAACTTGGTAGATGCTCTCACAATCATGTTGTGAAGGCTTAGAATAGGTCAAGTTAGCTCCCAAGTTCATCTTTAGGCTATCAAGACATCATACGCGTATGATGTCTACTCTGTCAAAAGGGGCTCAAACTTGTACCAAAGCTGGGTTTTAGCTTGGCATAGACTCATGTGGTATCAGACTTTGATTTGGAAATGTTTTCATGTGCTTGAAGCCAAAAGTCAAGTATAGATATTTTGAGTTTCAAAACTTGGGTTTGGATGGGAGCTGATTTGTTATGGATGACCATAAATTCATTAAGCAGATACTCGATTACCTCATCGAGGAAATGAGTTCCCCTATCACTGACAATTTCTATTGGCAGTCCATATCTTGTGAACACATACTCATATAAGAATGCACCAGTGGTTCTAGCATCATTCTTTTGAGTTGCTTTAGCCTCGGCCCACTCGGTCAAACAGTCCGTAGCTACAATGATATATTGAGCTTGGGTTCTATAAGCAGGTGGTTGTATTGGCCCAACAAAGTCTATATTCCATTTTGCGAAAGCTCTAGCTCCCATCATTGGTCTTAAGGGCATGCTATCTACACGTGTTGGCATTTTTTCTCGTTGACAAGCATCACATCTTCAAACATATTCTTTGGCATCTATAAAAAGTATTGGCCACCATATGCCTGCCATTAAGATTGCTCTTGCAATGGTCTCACTAGAAAAGTGACCTCCAGCTAATCCAGTATGTGCTTGTTCGATAAGAGGAATATACTCGTCTTCATTTGCACAAAGACGCAAATGTTGATCCTTACCTCTTCGATACAATTGATTTCCAATAAGAGCATAGTCTCTTGCTCAGTTTCAATTGCTCTTTGACGTGTTCACTCATATCCTCAGGAAATGTTTGGCTTGATAATTAAGTAACTAAAAAGTTAGTCCACTTAAACACAAGCGACATTTGGAACAAGGTTACATGAGGTATGGGTGATTGTTTTTTACATTGAGGACAATCCTTTACAAAAGAGCGAACATCACTCCTCATAGTTGGCCAAAATACTCCAAGTCTCAAGATTCTTTGCATAGTTTGGTCTTCTGCAAAGTGAAGTCCTACTATGGTAATATGTGCTTGACTTAGGTATTGGGTTTTCTCTTCAAGATTTGCATAAGAGCAACATTCCATCTCGATTTCTTTTGTATAGTCTCCCAGCTAGTAATTAATACATAGCCGATTGCTCAATTAATCCGATTGTAATAGGAAGTGGTATTTGTGAATCCACTTGAGCTATTGTCATCAAAAATACCATATTTTTTTTACCATCGAGGTATCATTTCCACAAAGAGCATATATGCATCTGGTAGATCATTGTCTACTCCTTTAGGTGGTTCCCCTAAAACATTCCTAGACAAATGATCTTCTCTTTAATGAGTGGTGCCCTTTTTCACAACTACAATGAAATCAAATTCCATAAGATGATGAACCATCTCGCAATTCTTTCTTTGCTCCATGGCTGTTGATCAAGTACAGTAAGGCTTGGTGATCCACAAAGAACACAAATTTGTTGGCTAATAGGTAATGTTTATACTTTTTTATGGCATAGATCATTCCTAATCCTTCCCTTTTTGTGGTGGTATAATTATTTTCCGCCATGTTCAACTGTCGGCTAGCATAAGAAATAGGAAAATCAATTTTTTTGTCTCCTGATTGAGCTAGTATACACCCAATGGCAAAATTGGAATCATCTACATGTATGTGGAATATCTTATTCCAATTTGGTGCTTTCAATATGGAGCTGGAGTGAGAGCTTGTTTAAGCTTCATGAAGGATTCTTCACACTCATCAGTCCATTCAAAGTGTGTAATCAAGCTACACATGGATTTTGCAATTATAGCGTACATGTAAATGAATCGTCTGTAATATCCACAATGTCCCATGAAGACTTGAACCCCCTTGACTGTTGTCGGTCTAGGCAAATCAGCAATAACATGAATTTGTCCATATCAGTAGCTATGCCATTTTTAGACACTATATGTCCAAGAATCTTTCCTTGTCTACCCATGAATATGCACTTCTCAGGATTTAAGAAAATCCTATAAAGTCAACAATTTTCCAATACCTTTTTGAGGTGTTCAAAATGATCAGCCCGAATTGATGAATGTATGCATAGATCACCCATATATACTTCTAGGAATTTCCTAAGATATTCTTTGAAAGGTGGCAGGAACATTAGTTAACCCAATAGGCAAAAATACCCCATTCCGTTGCAAAAGCAGTTTTATGCTGATCTTTTGGGTCAACCAAAAGTTGATTGTATCCCAAAAAGACAACTAAGAAATTGTAAGCTTCTTTACATGCTCAGTGATTGGAAGAGGGAAGTCGTCTCTAGTGGTAGCTGCATTCACTTTCTTGAGGTTGACACACACTCATAATTTTCCATTTTTCTTGGGTACTACCATAATTGGAGATACCCAATCCGTGTGTTCAATTTCATAAATGAATTTGGCTTCCTTTAGTTTTCAATCTCTTCCTTGATTTTCCTGGCGAATGTCTCATTATATGTGTATGGCCTTTGTCTACTTGTTTTCGCATTATCTCTCATGGGTATGGTATGTTGACATATTTCTGGATCAACATCCTTGAGATCCTTGTAAGACCAAGCAAAGATAACTCGGTATTCTTTCAATAAGCTTAACAGAAGCTCTTCTTCTTCTTCTGTAAGGTCATTTGCAATGTAGGCAGGTCTAGGCTCTTCTCCTGGTTCTGCCAAACCTATCTTTTTTGCGTTTTCAAGCCCTTCGTAGGACTCGCCCTGTTTTCGTAGTTCTCTAACAGGTTGTTCGACTATAATTTTTTAATCTTGGAGAGTATACTTCTTGTAATGGGATAGAACACTCATTACATCTTTACCATCCTCTTTTGTGGTTTCCATTTCGGTCGTATATATCTCCTTTAGAGCTTTTTTCAACTCTTGATACTTCTTTTTCCGCTCAACTAGTGTCATGGTTGACTCCTTGTCCTGTTTTTTTGGCTTTGTTTGAGTATCCTTCCTCATTTTTCTCAATGTTTTCGACATTTTTGGATTTTCATTTGAAGGATATCTGCCAGTGATAGTGTCCTTGACACAATCATGTGCATCTATCTACATCAGGAACTGTGTTTTACTAGAGACTGATGGCATAGGTCTAGTTTTCACGTCTTTGCTGTCCCTTTTTCGTTTATACCATTTTCATCTTCTCGATTTCTGCTTTGGAAAGTCAAAAAACTTTTCCTTGCCTCCTTTCATGAGTAGCTTAGCTCTCACATGTTCTTTTTTCGACCCCGAATCATCTGAGGTAGCTGAATGTTCTTCTAACTCGTCTGTTGTATCGTAGTAAAGAGTTGTCGAGCTTTTATCAAGTCCTTGGTTTCTTGAATTTCGTCTTCAATGTGGAGGGTTGAGATCATTTGTATGGGAATTATGTCATAGCCGTCGTCATTGCAAAATTGAGTAGGCATAGACATATTCACACATACATCCATTGTCGCTAAAATTTGAGTCCATTCAAATGGCTCAAACAAATGCTCTGGAAAGGATTCAAGTGCATAGCCTTCATCCGTGCAATCCCTTTCTAAGATACATTCTTCTCATTTTAAGCTCCCATTTTCTGAAGCTCCGTACATCCAAATAGGAGTGTCTTTTTTCAACCAAGATGGAAGCTTAGTTTCCGTCGAAGAGACTGAATCGAACTCTTGGATGGGTGTTTTCTTGACATCTCTATAAGTGTGATCTTTTAGATTAACCCTTGTTATTGATCCCACTTGCTTCAAGCACAGATAATTGTTTCCCCAATCTTGGATGAGTTGTACCTATCACATGAAAGGTCTTCCCAATATGATTTCGTAATTGAGTTTCTTCCCAAAGTCTACTATGGAAAAAGTGTGTTGATATTCAATTCCATAGGAATTAACTATCACTTTTTCGAGCAATCCTAATGGTCTTTCAATGTGTCCATCAACCAATTGCAATTTCATTCGAATTTGTCTAATGGCTGGTTGTCCCCAGGATTCCCATACTGCTTTGGTGGCTATGGCTATGCCTGCCCCACTATCCAGTATTGCCATGGTTTCAATGTCATTATATTTCATTGGAAGGGTTGTGTTCCTTCTTACCCTTTGTAGTATTCTCCGACTTTGTTCATTGGAACAAATCGAATCTCCTTGTTGTCCATTTCATGTTTCAATTTTTCCAAATCTTTTGCGATTAGCCCCATTATTCCCACCTTCTCTAGGATTTTTTGCAGATCATTCCATAGGTATGGCTTGATTTTCAACATTTCTCCTAAGGTAAGAGTGCATTGGATGGGTGTAGACATGATTGAATGAATGTTGTCTACTTCTAGGGTCTGTTCCGCTCTTTTTACCTGAGTGGTCTTACACACTATGGATTCATCTTCGTTATCTCCCAAGTAAGAGGGTAATATTTTCATGGTCAATGGTTTAGACATTCCTGAAGCTTCAGATCTACAATCCCCATACAAGGATTTTACATCCATGTCCATATCAGGAGGCAGATTGTCTAACCAAACCTCCTCTATAGGAGCTGACTTCAGAGTTAGGCTCCCATCATTGATCTCTCTAACTTTTTTCCATAAGTGTCCTGGCCAATCTTCTTCTATGAATGGAATCTTGTCTAAGACATCTTTGCTATCCGGTACTATAAATTATGGCTCTTTTGTTTCAAGGTGGGGTTCTACCACCACTTTGGATTTTTCTTTATTGGCTCTTACCACAAGCTCTTCAGGTTTTTCCATACTTTCGAGCTTGGGTTTTTGTTTTTCCAGCATCTCTTGCATGATTCTTACCAAATTTTGATAAGCTTCAAGCTTAGCTGCTTCCATGTCTGAAGAAGGATAGTTTTTCCTTTTTTTTTCCATGTTTTGGCCTACTTCAAGTCCCGCTTGGTAGGCTTCCAAAGCTGCATTAATAGGCTCAAAATTTTGTCAACCAAAATTGATCCTCCAGATTTCACGGTGGTTTCCTTGATTTCGCTTCCAGTTTCTTTCACCTTTTCCTTGAGTAGCTTCTTTGCTTTCTCCTCGATTTTAACCCTATATTTCTATTTTCTCATCTCATACCTTTTGCTTCTGCTTCTTTTAGTCTTTTGAGAGGCAATTTTTGTATTCTCCGAATCATCAGAGGAGTTATGTTTCTTTTTCTTAGCCTGGGCTCTAGGAATTACCTTGATTGGAACAATCGGTTCACTCTCGAATGAGCTACTAAGTATCACTTGGACTACATTTACTAATGTTTTACCCTTGTTTAAAGGATTTTTAGGACAATCTTCTGGGAAGTGTCCTCCCTTTTTGCAGCATTGTATGCAATAAGCTTCAATTGGCTTGAGGTTCCTGTCAGGCTTTGGGCATTCATTTTTCCAATGATCATCTGCACCACAGTTATGATAGTTTTCAGTTATTGGCTTAACCATGGGTCTTACCATAGGAGGTCTAACACCTTGATTAGCCACATAGTACATTGGTGCAAGCTCTGGTGGAGCATAAGTCACATGTTCTTCCATTGGTGGTGGATGTGAATTATATCAATCTCCTTCTACCATTACTGTAGGGTGTAATAGGCACTAGTGCTTGTTCATCTATGACTCCCTCGGGGTGCATGTACTTTACAGGCACTGCATTATGTCCCAGATATGGAGGTTGTTGACCCAACACGGGTTGAGGTCTATCCATACCCATAGGTGGTCTTTGAGCTGGGACCATATTATGCTGATACCTGTACATGGGTTGTTCTTGTGGCCTCATAGTCACGTACTGAACATTCCCATCATACATTGGTCGGTAGTAGCACTCATCGGTCTCATGGGTGGTCCATTTACCCTCGATTGCACACCATTTCTGCGATCTAACTGGTTGTCCCTGTTGAGGTATTCCTTGTCTTGATCCTCTCATAGGTGCTTTTTGCATGTTATTCATCAGCTGTTTTCTCGCTTTGGTTATCTTTAGGGACATCTTCTTCGTCAAAAATATCACAATTGTCTCCTAAATCAATAGCATCTGACACACGCTCTTCTAGGGTAGTATGCTTCTTGCTATACATTATAGCATGAAGTTCTTTGTTTAGCAGTCCCTCTAGAAACAATGATACTAGTCGTTCTTCTGCAGGTATCTCTAGTTATGGGCATCTGGCTATGTATTGTTTCATTCGAGTTGCACAATCTCTAACAGACTCACCTTGTTTCTGTTTAAAGTTGTAGATTTGAGCTACCGTGTTGTGTTTGATCCCTGTTTTGGAACAAGTAGCTACAAATCCTTGAGCTAATGTGTTCAAGTCCCTGATTGACCTTGGTGGAATGTTTTGGAACCATGTCAATGCTTTTCCTTCTAATGTCATTCCAAACCCCTCGAATTGAGTATGGAAATCGAATATGCGTTATGCTCTTAGCACTTGCTTAAAGCTTGCTAAGTGGTCGTATGGATCCCCCGATCCATTGTATTTTCTGACCCATTTTTGAAAATCAGCTAGTCTGACACGTCTATTTGGTTCAACTCTCGGTCTCTTGGCAGTTGGTCCTGTTCCGAATCCTTCAAACCAGTCTGTTGGAAATAGTGACTCATGTAACCCTGGACTCTGGCTTTAGTGTCACCCAGGTTTCTTCGTGATGAAGTGGTTTTTGGTTTCTTAACATTACTCCTAGAATATCTCTCACGGTGTTCATCTCTTGGAATAGTTTCTGGTCCTTGGCCCAATATCCAATCCCTATTGAATACCCTTGATATTTGGTTTATTCCACCTCCTTAGGAGTCATCATAACGAAGTTGTTGTTATAACAATCCTTAAATAGGTAGGTTGGTAGATCTGATGATCCCTTATCTTTGATCTTGAAGATATAGATGATCTTCATGGGCGTTAGTTGTCCCGATTTGGCATGCGAAGTCCATAGAAGATCTTTGATGTTTCTATCCTCCCAACAATAGAGTCCGATCATAGGATTATCCGTACTAATCCGTTTCAAAGGCTTCAAATCAACTTGATCGTATCCCTTGAATTCTAAAGTTGGTGGTCCTTCTTTTGCAGCCATATCTGGAATTATAGTGTTTACTTCTAACCCCATTTGTCTATCACGTCAGGGTTTTCGACGTGTAAATACTGAGTACCATTTCTATCTATGTACATTTTTCCTTGTTTGTTTGCCCTGATCTCTTCTTCGAACTCAATACCATGGTCATCAATGCGAATAGCATACTCTTCGTTGATCCAAGTAAACCTAAGCTCCATGGCGATTAGTCTTATAAAATGAGAGTATATGCTTGTAGCGCATTGTCGTTCCGGTTTCTGAGTGAGTCAAGTAGGACTACATTTCAGATGTCGAATCTGAGAAAGTTTCTGAGACTTCTTCAAGGATAGTGTGCAAGGGATTGCCTTGATTGACGCTTTCTTCGGTGGACACTCTCCTGGAGGTTTCTCCAAATATGTCTTGATTTCCTAGTACATGATCAGATCTAAGGTTCATAAAGACTTGTGAAGCCCTGGATAGAGTACTTACCTTTGGATTGACTTGTGGTCAATTTTTCCCACTTTACTTTATTGTACTTCTATCAAACTACCGATTCCTTGTCTGCAACCTGATTTCTATATCATTTTCTATCAAGTTAGCTACTCTTTCACTAAGATTGTATAGTTTTTGCTAACTATTGTGATTGGTCTATGTGTATCACTTCAAATCGGGCTAATTGAGTCAGCAATTGAAACTTTCAGATTCGACTTTGGCAAAAAATCAAAGGACTAATCTGCAACCCGAAGACTGAGTGAACATGTACCAATTTGGATCCGATTGAACCCAAAATTTCCCGATGGCCTTGTATGATGTTGGTCTAACACTATACAAGTTCAAAAGTCAAAATTGGTGTCTCTGTGTAGCAATAGTAAATAATCGCGATTATTTACTTTTGTCAATTTTTTACACTTTTTGGCTTGGTTTGCCAAGTGTACAACCTGTTAAGGTCCCGGGACAAGTTTCACTATGTTTGGACAAAATCTATTCAAGTTTATAAACTATTTCGTGTCCGCAGACTCGATTTTCAAGAATCTGGGTTCAGTCTCACTTTTGTGCTCCAAATTTCACCAAAATTGATTTGCATGGTCTACTTGATATGCTTGACCTTGTGGTATACTCAAATGTGCAAGATTGTCAATTTTTGTAGCACATGTAAATAATCGCGATTCTTTACTCTAGCTAATTTTTTGCAAGTTTTTGTTCCAACCTTGACACAGATCTGTTAAGTACTTCAACTTAAGGTCTCTAGCCAAGTTTCATCAAGTTTGGATAATTTTTGGTCAATTGGTCATCAATTTTCTATCCGCAGACTGACTTTGCAAATTTTGTCACAATTTTGAATCCAATGATCCAAACCTTACCAAATTTGGCCTACTAATGGTATGCTGACTTAGTCAAAAAAAATTTAAAATGGAGCAAATGTAAATAATCGCAATTATTTACTTCCAATAAATTTTTGCATCTCTTGGGTCAATTGAGCATGTACACATGTCTATCACATCAATATAAGCCTATGAATCAAATTTCATTGAGTTTGGACTATTTTTTTCCCATTTTATACTCAAGTTTCCCCAAAAGTCAGTACAAACTTTAGATTTTACCAAGTTTTTTGCCAGTTTGGTGATTCAAATCCTATGTGTCTTTACAAAAGTTGTTTATACACATGCAATGAGTCACTGGTGTAAACCTTGGTCAAATTTGAGCTGAAAGTAAATAATTGCGATTATTTACTTTATGCCCAAAATGAACATTTTTTGCACTTTTTCAATGGACAATCTTTTCAGGAGCTATTTTAAGCCTCTGAATCAAGTCAAACCTTAATTTGGCCTAAAATGTCAAAAAAAAAGTAAATAATCTGAGTTTTTGCAAACTCTTGAAATTTTTACCTCAATGTGTCCTTGAGCTTACCCACTGGTTCACACAACTTTTAAGCATACTCTCCAATTGGATTGAGTGATTTGGAGTCATTTTGTGCTATTTCTAGCTGTAGACATGAAGTTCTGCAGCTTCAAATAACAACTCACAATGATTCTTTTGGAGAGAGCAATGTTCTGAAATCCACCTCGGATCCTACTTACCCTACTTCTAGGTTCTCATGCAATGGGATTGTGAAAAGTGTTCACAAACACTTGTTTTCTTGGTTTTTACGGTTTCCTGAGCATTGATCTTAAGACTTGTCTCGTCTATCAATTATTCTCCAAATCCTAATCTAGTTCTACAATCCTAAAGGCACTCAGCAAGTACGATTACTTCCAAGCTACCTCTACACAGCAAAAGACGACAATCTTAAGCTATGCGGTTTCTAAAAAGAAAGTTTTGACTCTAGGAGATCTTAGAGGAAGTTAAAGGATAACTTCACAAGACGCTCGTATTTTTTCCTAGTTTAGGTCTCTTCAATCCCCAACAGCGCCGCCAAATGTGGGACGGGTGTTTAACTTCACTTCCATCTTATTGCAGATTTAGCGAGAACCACGATTAAATTGTCAATCCATGGGACGAAGCTGACTCGACTACTGCATAGAGCTAGAAGAGGTTGTCAATCTCTCGGAAAACAACAAACAACTCGTATCTAACTCAAGCTACACTCAAGTGATTGAAATCACCAAAAGCCAATCGCTCATCAGCAAACAAATCACATCCGTTACAGCATCAAATGACATCCAAACGTAACGAAACTTCTAAGACACGTTTATCAAACCTAAGCACACATGCTTATGGTCTCAAATCCCACTTTCGATCAAGTGCAAAAATCACAATTATTAATAGTAGTGGATTTTTGACCTAGTCGTTTTCGACCCAGAATGCATGTAAATACTTAGCAATGATGCCCCAATACCCCGCCTATACTTAGTTTTTGATTTATTCCTACTTCTGATGAAATTACGCTACGGTGTCGAGAAATTTGCAGTCTTGCCAGGAAAGCACCGGGCTTATGGCTGTGAGAGTTTGTGAGAGAACTCAACAAAACTATATGAAGGAGTTAAACCATAGATGCCATGAAGACTAGGGTTTGGAAAGAAGTGCAATCAAAGAAGACTCACTCTTTCTCTCTGGCACTCACACACACAAAGAAAGAACACAAAAGAGAATGTCAAAACAATACGAAAATGAAAACATCAAGGCTATGGTCATATCGTATCATGGGTAATATGAAAGGGTTAATAGATGAGTTAATGGCATTCAATCTTGAGTGACCAAATAGGCTACTAATTGTTCTTTGGAATTGTAGTTTTGTGCTTACCATAATATATATATTTTGTTTAGTGATTGGGATTAATTGTGTGTACAAATCCTCTTGGTTCATAGCAAGATAACTACGCTTACGTCAAAAGAAAAGTTATAGTCTATGAGACGTAGTATGATGGGATCCGATGATAGAAGTATTTCATTAGGCCTTTCTGGGCCAAAGAGAAACACTACACGTTGTTGAAAGTGTATTTTTCGGCTAATCCATACGTTAATTCTAATAGATCGTACAGAGTGAAAGCGATAGAAATGGTCGTCATGTGGGTTATTCATCTAGGATAGTATGTGAGAAATGTAGATATGAGAGAAGTGAAGAGATGAGAAGTTAACCTCCCAAGCCCTATTCTTGCCCGTAGGCAATAAGGATACTTTGAGGGAGAGATGTACCTGTAGAAAAGAGAACCTAGAGAGGATGAATTACTAAGAATGAGAGAGATAGGTTTGGTTAAGGAGATGAGATTAGATACATATATATATGTTGGATTAGAGATGAAAATGAAAACAACAAGAAATCAAGAAAACATCAATGTAGAACACATCTTACTTGAAACCCTTCCGCACCATTATTGATGGGAGAGAGAAGAAGAGGGGAGAATTCAAAGTTGATTGATACGCCAAGTACAACACCTTCTTTGATTAGAGTTGATCTTCCAAGGATAGCGTACAAGAATGGCTAGTCTTCCTCTAGGAGAAAGTGTAGGCTTGGGCTTATGTTAATGGGGCTAAGTACAATTAGGCATTACTAATCACTCCCTCAAGAATTCCTCTCATCAATGGCTTGAATGCTTGAGTTCCTTTTCAAGGAAGAAGAGGTCCCCTTTTAAAGCTGAAGGGAACCCCCAACGGTTTACACAAGAAGAGAGGAGCCAGTGTGAATAGGAATTGGAAAAGTTGGAAATGAGCTGTCCCTGCATGATGTGGGCAGACTGGGGTCCAGTATTTTGATCATATCTCCTCAACCGTGGCTCCAAATAAAAAAATAAAAATATGGGCAAAAACTTCAGCTCATTAGCTACGATTTTCATTTTAAAATCATTTTTCAATTCGGATTGGAACCTTGTGTAAAAAATTCATCAAAATAGGGTCCATTTCTGGCAGCAAAAGTCTTCTCGTGGTCCCCTTAGCCTAGACTTTCATTTAATTCCAAAGGACACCTCATGCCATATGAAAGCATGACATTGCTCCTTGACAAAGTTTTGTAATCATGCTTACAATAATGCATTAAAATAAGTGTATCTTTGAAATCATGCCACCTAGTGTCCCACTAGGATTTGATTCCCTCCTAGTAGCTATTTAAAAAGAAATATAAAAAAAGTATAAAAAATACATAGAATATATATATATTGGAGTTTACCCTAGATATAGGATCTAGCTAGGGTGTGAGATGATAATGAGATAGTAGAAATAAAGAATCAATGCTTTTTGCCCCAAGTTAAAGAGGCGGAGCTATTGAGCTTTTCCCATAGTATTTTCTGATGGTAAAGTAAGGATAGGTTACCCTTGAGAAAAATAATAGGATGAGATAGAAGGCTTATTATTATACTTAAATATGTATATGTACATTATAGGAAAGATAATTATGTATCTAAAAATTTACAAGATAGATCTTGTAGCATGCGTTCCCACTATGTACGTGTCACAGCACGACAACGGGTCGGTGACGCCAAAAGCTACGAAACACTGTGAAATGCTTACGTGATTGCGTAGAGCTCTTACCTACGGTTTCAATGCAACAAACGCGCCTGCAATGTGACAACTGGAGAGAGAGTAGGAAGCGTGAGAAGAAGAGAAGTGAGCGCCATTAGCTCATGTTGTGTATTTCATTATCCAAAACTTGAAACTAACTTACAAAAATTGGCTTGTATACCTTAGCCAAGGTTTTTAGTGGTCAAAACTAATAATCTGGGAGCTCTAACTAAAGATGGGTAATGACAGGTTGATACAATCTGGAAGCTTGTAGCCCCGGCTCATCAGTTACAAGGTTTATCAAAAACATAGGAGTTACAATGAGAGCTCCAAAAAATGGTATCCGAGTTAGCTTGCTGCTAACAATTTGGCCGAAGGCTTCCTAGCAGTAGAGGAAAGATTGAGTGAATAGGTGCTACAAAAAGAGAATAAGGAATTGACCAAGTAGCTAGAAGCACTCCAAGAGCTTTTGTTGAGCAATGATGAAGAAGCAACACAAAGAGAGAACAAAGTGCAGAGGCAGTTTGAAACCCTCAAGCAACAAGTGGACCAGATTGGGGACCGACTAACAGATTCGGGTCTGAGTGACACTGGAGTCAATGCCCAACAAGAGCCATTCAAACTCCTAGAAGGAGCCGAAGAGCCAATGCTATTGGATGTTCCCCCACAACCTCGAGAAGCAGAGCCTGCACTCACAGATGAAGAAGAGGACATATTAAGACACTTAATACAAAAGGCAATTGAAGATAGTGCTCAAGCAGCCATCGAGTGGGAAAAGAGGATGCTCCATTCCGTAGGAACCCTGAAAATCGACACAAATGTGATCAGGGAGGAATGGATGCAACCATCCATATCATACCCACTACTGCGATTTGAAGTGCTAGCAATAAAGAAAAGGATACAGACAGAGGAGACGATGCCACTCTTAGATGGCGATCTCAAAGATGAGTCACTTTTTAAAAATATAGTCGACTCACAAGAGGTGGAGAAATGGATGGTTAACAAAGTTCCCAGCATACCTCGTATGTCTGGTTGAAGCACCAAAGACTATCAGAGATGATGTCTCTTTTTGTCGAGTACCTAGAATGAGAAGATGGTTAGAACATGCCAGGATAATACAAAAACATCCTACATGGCTAAATTACCCTCAACTTCTAGCACCTAAGTCAGGAGAGAGAATAAGTGACACTTATATGGTGAAAACCCTAACGGGCTCCATTAAGCTTTTCACTGGCTCTCTTGACCTGACGTGTGATGCTCAAAATAATTTGCAAGACCTTATTGGCTTGCATTAAAGTTTTCGTGCCTTATAAAGCCAAAGACTCCAGTATGCTATCAACGGGCGACATTATCACCAAGCTCTCTTATGAGCTATCCACTCAACCATCACCACAAGTGCTGCATCATTCCTACAACAAGTGATTTCTTTGCCAAGCTATCATATGCAAGCTTTTGAGGAAGCTTTCTACATCGGGTTTTTACCCATGACAACAAAATTTTTGGCCCAACAATCAGCATCAGCAATATTAGGTATGAATCATACTTAAAGATGATCACGCCACCCGGTTTCCACTAGAGACAAATCAACCAAACGGCCTGCAAGAACAAGAATCGCCATGTCAGGGACGACATGGACACGGAGGGGGGGAGTGTTGATGGCTGAACATAGAAGAAGCCTTTCCCAACTTTTTGTATCACTTATTTTTTAGAAACAACATGACATTTTGTAATGGATTAAGCGGCTAGTATTCTTTGTGAGAACGAGCCTCTAAGGAGGAATTGTATTTAAGCCAATTTTTTTATAACCTTAAGACAAACTTTTGGAATTAATATAATCTCATGTTTATTGTGCGCTGTGTCAAAGAGAGAGAGAGAGAGAGAGAGAGAGAGAGAGAGAGAGAGAGAGTTTTTGTCTCTTCCCTACGCACTCTATGGAGCTTCCATTGTGAAAGAGACACCACCAATGCGTTAGCAACAGCGGGGGCTTCAATACAACGCCAACCTTGCACGATTTTGGTGTTGTCGCGAAGCGAGCTTCTACAAGCTTCTAGGTGAGTTTTCTTGCAAACCGTGTGTCCGATTGGTGATTTCGTTATACATGTGGGTTCACGGCTACATATTAGGATCATACAAATTGAAAAGTGGTGACCTGCATTTTCTCGCATGTCTTCATATACGATTGTCGCACGGGGTGGTTCTAGGTAGGGTATCAAGTCAAAGTCCATACAGTAATGACCTCTCGATGAGAAGAGTAATTCCTATGAGTTTCATGACTTTTGGAGTGCGTTTGGTCTAGTTTCAGATAACATGAGCATTGTAGGTTGAGTTGCATTCACAAGCGCATAGGACGTCTAGATTTGGTTTCCTTAAGTAGAGATTGTCTTAGAAGGTCAAATAGGTGATTGACACACATCTCCTTGTTTCCATGCGCCTATGGGTTGAGCTTCTATTGGCGGATACGCCGCAGCAGACGCTAGCATAGCGAGAACGTAACCAACAACTCTATGTTGGCCAAGGACGAAGCTTAACCCGTAGGCGCATGGAAACAAGAAGATGGATGTCAAGCACCTTCTCGACCTTTTAAGACAATCTCTAATCGAGGAAATAAAACCTAAGCGTTCTATGCACTAGTGAAAGCAACCCAACCTATGATGCTCATGCTATGCGAAACTAGGGCAAATGCATTTGAAATGTCATGAAACTCACAGGATACACTCTTCTTATCATTGAGATCAATACCCTAAGGACTATGACATGGTATCCGTCCTCAAACTACCTCACTTGACAATCGCGTATAAAGACAGGTAGCAAAATATAGGTCACCATTTTTTGTTGTGCATGGTCCTAATGCGTAGCTCTACTCGCTTCAAAAATACAGATACAACAACTTCTTTTGTGCTCCGTCGTCAACACTCCCCCTTTTCGCATCCATGTCGTCCCTTACATGACGGGTCTTGATCTTCTGCTTCTGGTGAAAGCTATCCTGGTGTCAATGGAATCCTTGAGGCTTTATCAACTTCAGGTACGATTCGTATCTTAAATTGCCCAAGGTGACTGTGGGGCTGAATATTATCCTTTGATAGAGCAGATGTAATACCTCTGGAGATGGATGCTTTGACAAATCATATGTCATCGTGGTGACAGTGTCGCCCGTTGGGACAGGAGTGTTGAGTGTAGCTTTGGAAGGCGCGAATACTTCAATGCAAGCCAACAAGGTGTTGCTAATTTTCCTGCTCATCACACTCGTCGAGTCAGGAGAGCCAGTGAAAGTCTTAATGGTGCCCTTCAAGGTTTTCACCATATAAGAGACACTTATTCTCCCTCCTTACTTGGGTGGTGGCAATGAGGGATAATTAAACCAGATGTCTTTTTAGGATTTTGAAATGGTTTAGCCATGTACGGACACGAGGGATCGGGCAGAAAAGAAGGTCATCCTTGATGATTTTTGGGGATTCCACCAAGTATTCGAAAAATCCTGGGTACTTTAGGAGCCAGGCTTTTCTCCATCTTGGTTGGGAGTCCACTATTTTTTCAGCAACCTCTGTATTCTTGATATCTCCATCATATACTGGCTCCTTAGCTTCTCCTTTGACCCTCTTCTTGATCATCATCACTTCATACTTTAGGAGAGGATATGGGAGTAGGTTGCATCCATTCTTCCCTAAATACATTTTTGGCCAGCCCTTGGACTCCTACAGAATGTAACAATATTAAATCCCATTTCAAGGCTGCCTTGTGGTCCTCTACTATGGACTTTTCTATCAAAACCTAGAGGAGTGTCTCCTCCTCTGCAATCAATGATTGTCTTTCTTTCACTTGTGTCTCTATCTGTTCTTGGTGCTGCATATCTTTTGCACCCTCAAGAACTTCCATTGGCTCATCTTTGGCATTTGTCCCTATTTCACTTGGCCCTAGTTGTGTTTCTTGTGTCCTTGTTTTGGTTATCTCTCTTTGTAATTTTGTTATCAGTTGTTGAGCCAGCGTATCTCTTTTAGTATCTTCTTGTGCTTGGTCAACCAACATTTCTTGTAGTGTAGCCAATTGCTATTGGAGCTCTTCATGTTCCTGTTGAAGCTCTTTGTGCTCAGCTTTTAGTCTTTCCGTCGCGGCTAGAGATCTTCTGCCATATGCATTTGTTGTCTTTGCTCCGGCCGTAATTCCTTTTGGAGGGCGGTGATTTGAGCTTCCAAGGCTTGCATAACTTGACTATCTGCCCCTGCACTTGCCTGTACAACCTTTGGAGTTGCAATTAATCTCTTTATTGTCAAGTCTTGAAGCTCTAATTTTTCTTTCAGCTCCAACACTTCATCTTTGGCTGCCTCCAGCTTGTCTTCCACCCTTTCTTTTTCTTCTTGGAGAGTCTTGACTTCTCTCAAGACCTCTACCATTTCTAGTGTTAGAGTCTCTCGTTCGCTCTCAGTCTCTCTTAGTGTTGTAGTGAGAGTAGAAAGCTCCTTTTTGGCTTCCTTAGCTTTCAGATGGGTAGCTTGTACCCTGCTCAACAGGTTATCATGTTCCATTTGCATATTATCCTCTCTAGTACGCAACATACTATTTTCTTCAGCAATGGTTAGAGAGTGCATTCTGACTATGTCGAGTATCTGATATGTGGCTCTTATGTCATCTTCATTTGTTGCTACCGAGTTTCTAGTTGATGGCCTATTGATAGGGCCAGCAAATGGAACCTGACGTCCCATTCTTATCATGACCCTTGTTGGTGGTACTCTCCAAGGGTTGGCCAATGGTCTCCATTGAGGCGCTTGAGGGATGTGATTCAACCCTAGCACTCCAGGTTGTGGGGGATACCTTTCTTTGCAATTCTTGATCTATCTTTGGTCCTTGAGACCTATCAGTCCTTTTCTGGTCAGTAGGGTTCTTTTGTCCCTCTTGTTCCTCTTTTGTAGCCTATGGTGGAATCGGAGTTCCATAAACTACTATTGAAGCCTCTGTCACTGTGTACCATGCTTGAATGAGGTCCTCATAGGTATCTCTTTCTTCTTTCTCCTTGTCCCTAGGTGCAGGTGTTGTCTCTTCTGTTCCTTCTGGTGAGGATTGTGATTTGGGTGTAGAGGGTTTTGGACTTGGAGGAGGACTGGAAGAGCCTGGTGGTGAAGGTGGTGGTGTTTCATCTTTTGCTCGGTCACCTTCCTAATCCTTCTTAACTGTAGGTTAAGAAGGAGCGGAAGAGCCTGGTGGTGAAGGTGGTGGTGTTTCATCTTTTGCCCGGTCACCTTCCTGATCCTTCTTAACTGTAGGTTCCGGTGTTTCTTTCAGCTTCTACTTGATGTCTTGAACCTCCTCCATCATGAAGGGCTCTAAGTTCTGTTGTTCGAGCACCCTTTTGGTCTCCTCATATGCTCGGATGTAGTGATCAAACTGGTTCTCTAGAGGTCTAGAGGAGCTTCCTCCGACTTTTGTCGGGTCTGGCACCCAATACTCCTCAAAGTCCCTCTTGAGTGCTCTTTCAGCTCTGAATTGCTCAATCAGCCTTCTATTCGAGCTGCTTTTTGGATGTGTGTTTCCTTTGGTCTTGTTTCTTTGGTCATTATTATTTTTCCTTTCTTCTTCGATGGTTCCACGGGCTCTTCTTTTGGCACAGTTTCTAACCTTCTTCGTAGTCTTGTGGTGACTGGTGGAGCCACTGCACTTACTGGCTCTTTTGTATCTGGTTTTAACTTAAACCACTCATTCTGTGTTGGTGGCTCTAGCCATTGTCCTCTAGCACCGATGGCTTCATATGCAATCTTCATCAGTGTTTCTCCCCCTCCAATGTACTTTGGCTTTTCCATGCCCATGCAGGTATTGGACGTAATTCACTTCTTTGGGCATGATGCTTTTCAGAGCCAAGTTTATGGTCGTTGCCACTGCATGGGGAGGAGTCATGTATTTTTGGGGCCTCTTGCTGCACACATGGAAGTATTGGTTGTAGAGCTTGCAGATCTTTACAGCTCTCGGGCCCACCAGGTCTTCAAATGTCTGATTAGGCTTCTTTTGGACGTAGACCTTTACTTCGTCTCTCCTTTCCCTAACTGATATTCCCTTGTTGTGGAGCCCCAATGCATCTGCTATGGTTTGAGGGGTGATCAAAGTTTATGTCTTCTGTCCATCTAAGGTTGTAATCACTACCTTGCCATCTTTTTGTATTGAGCTGACTAGCTCGTAGACTCTCTGAATATCCACACCCGCTGGTGTTGTGGAGAAGTTGTACAGGTCTGCTCTTTCCAGCTGGTTGAGGGTTTCTTCCTGGTTTTCAAATTCTAACATCTTCCGTGGATTCATTGGGATATCCACCGTGTTTCCTTGCGGGTCTCGGAAGGTGCCTTGGTATACTGCCAATCCTTCCTTTTCTAGTGTGGCCTCATCTACCAAAGCCTTAGCTAGCTTGAGTGTCTCTTCTGGCAGTGTGTAGGGCTCACTGGCTGCAATAATGTCCTTCATGGACATTCTTTTCTTCTTCGCTGGTGATTTACTGGCCTCCATTGATCTTGCGGACACTTTGAGTGCAAAAGTTAGCTAATCTTGCATTTTCTCAGTTTCTAGCTATCCAAATGACTTCAAAATTGAAACACGGGCTAACTAGGGCCTAAGGTTGCAATGCATATGGTCATAATATTTGCTTTTTGAGTGCAGATTTATGATGTGAGAGATTATACATGTATAATGTCTAAGTGCTCAAAACATAGTGATATTTCACATGTGCACATCTCTTATCATGTACTTCATGAGTATATGCCTGGATTTAAATTTGGATGTTATTTGGATAAGGTGTGACCACTAGAACTCCCTATAGGCTTTAAAGCTGGATTCTAGCTTAGTTTTGAGTATATGAGTCTCAAATGGGGTGAAATTAGGTAGATGCTCTCATAATCATGTTGTGAAGCCTTAGAGGGGTTAAACTTAGTCTTCAAGTTCATTTTTCAGCTAGTGAGTCATACGCATATGATGTCTACTTTGTCAAAAATGGTTCAGACCTGAAGTGTAAGTGGGCATTGGTATGGTATACCCTCTTGTGACATTAGAATTTGATTTGGGCCTCTCCTCCTGTGTTTGGAGCCAAAAATCAATTATAGAAACTTAGATTCTGATACTGGCGTTAAGAGCCACAAAACTTAGTTGAGCTTTGGGCTAATATTAATTGGGTAAAGACATTGGAAGTGAAAATTCTGCCCAGAATTATCATTTGGCTTTTGGGAGATGTTATACGCATATAACATCTTCATTGATATTTTTGGGTTAGATTTGCTTTGTAACTTCCATTGGTGATTAGGATGCCATTGGTCATCTCTGATTTTGATTTGGAGACGAGTCATATGTTTGGGGACCTAGAATGCTTCCTTTGTTGGGTTTTTTTTATTTTGTGCTCCAAGTGGTCATCACCTAGCCCAAACTTGTCCAAATTGAAGGCATGATTTATATACAACATCGTGAACAAGCTTGTGCTGAAAATTGTGTGGTTTGGCCTCTGTATAAAAGTTTAGACATTATACACGTATAAAGTCAATCGATGCAAAAGAGCTTGATATTTCATAGGTACGTTGTATATGGCTTGTGCAAGGTGCCCATGATCTTTGATATGAATTTGAACATGGGAATTGTGTCAAGGAGCTTCAAGAGGTTTCATTACACAGGATTCCACTCTCTTGAGTGATTGAAGGTCGAAACACCTCCATTTGTGATTAAAGTGTGTTGAGGAGTCCATGATGATGTGTACAAAGAGTTAAAGTTTTCAAAACCACTACATCTTGTCAATTCAAGGCTTTTAGACATTATACTCATATATGTCTATTTTGGAATTTTTGGCTTAGACTTGTGGTAGAGGTAGCCCACGATGTTGGTATGGCTTTAATAGGTGCAAATATGAAATTGGACAGGTGCTCTTGAGTTCAAGGTCATAAAAACAGGTTATGACACTTTGATTTGGAAATTGATGTGAGTGGTGATCAAAACACTCTTAAATTTGTCCAAAAGTGGTGTAGAGGCTAGGTGTGATATGCTTTATAAGTCTGAATGTCCAAAATGTTGGCAGCACTCCTCTGTGACATGTTTAGACTTCATACGCTTATAATGTCTAAATTTTCAAAATGCATTTTTGAGCATAGACATGTGCTGTATAGGCTATGTTTATGTTGTGTATAAAATCTCACATGATTTGAAGCACTTTTGATAAATCCAGAGCCAAAAAAATTGGGATTAGGCCGAGACTTTGCGTTTTATGGGTGTTGAGTACCCTATTTGGCTCCAAATCTGATGAAGTCTTATGTGCTCCATGTTTAGGGTATGCAGAATGGGTCGGTGAAGTCATGTGAGTGCTTTTTGTGCAAAATCTGACTTTGAGACATCATACACGTATTGTCATAATAATCAATATCTAATTCTCCTAAATGATTTTCTCATGTTAAACTGATCATTTAATATGGGGAAGTGCCAGGGGAGAAAAAGCTAGAATATTGGTTAAGCTAGCAGACCGGCCACAGTAGGGATCCAAAGGAGGGAAAAGAGGGATCCAAAGGGGGGGCCATCTGCAAAAGAGCCGTGTGCAACAATGGGCTAAAAAGATCCTAAGGTTCAGCCCATTAAGACTTCCAAAATTCAAAGGTTGTGTCAAAAGGTCAACCATGGGGGAATTGGATGCTTTGTGTGTGTCAAAAAAGTCTTTACAAATCCCTACTTAGGAGGGGGCAAGCCTTGCTTGTAGGGGATGAGAGAGAAAGTCACACACACACACACACACACACACACACACACACACACACGCACAAGCTCCCTTTACACAAAGGGAATGAGGGACACATGTCAACTCCCTAGCCCAGATGCCCACAAGGTGTACCCAATTCCTATTGGATGGCCTTGGAGGTGGACCAATGAGAATTAGACTAGAGTAAATCTAGTTTAATTAATTTAAAAACACTTAATAAAAGAACCAATGAGAATTAAGTCCTCTAGAAGACTATTGGACAGTCTCTAAAGGGGTCCAATGAGCATTCAGCAACCCAATGGCTTGCTTGATTCCTATTGGCCAGGAGGCAAAGGGGTCCAATGAGAGTTTAGTTGAATTATTAAATTACCTAAAGCTCTCACAAAAGGGGAAAGGGGGACACATGTCAGAAGGCTATCACTTATACTGCTTAATTACCATTGGCTAGGCCTGGGGAGGTCCAATGAGGGTAGAGCATGAGCAAATAGCAAGAGGGGTCGACCGAGAGAGAGAGGGGGCTGATTTTTGCAAGGCATTATCACACACACATTCACACAATCTCATGTGTGAAGAAAAGAAGACTCTCTCTCCTTCTCAAGCTTTAATGCAAAGCTTACCACCTACTCCAAGCTTGTGAGAAGGGAGGCCTACACCAACAACTCTTGGCTTTGTGATGCAAATCCAACCAAGAGCCAAGCTTCAATGCATGCTCATCTCCTCTACCATGCTAATTACTAAGCTAAGCTATGCTAATATGAGTGATTATGTGAGGAGATGTACATCTTTCTCGTAAGAATACTCCTTCTTCCTCTCAATCTACTCTCATACCCTCCTAGCTCTCACCATCTTCGAAGGTGTGTGAGGTCTTGGGTTTGAGACCGGGAATAATTGATGTTGTGTTTGCTAAGTGTTTTGCTTAGTGCATGAAGCTTTCATCTTCATTGCACTGGCTAGTCTTGAAGGAACACAAAGAATTGTATTGTACAATGTCTCTCTTGATGGGAGAAACCATAATACAAAGCCTTTTCGAGGGGGGACCGGCTCCATGCAAATCCGGTCCTCAACTGTTTTCAATAGCTTAATTTCTCTCTCTTTTGAAAGTATTGTTCATGCTATCTAACTAGGTGTTATGCTTTTTGTTGCTCTCTCCACCCAAGCACTCTTGTAATTCTCATTAGGAATCTATTCTAATGAAATGCCCACTATGTTCATGCTAATTTCCGTTACACACAAGTTTTTAGGCCATTAAATGTTACATGTATGATGTCTTCAGTGATAAAAAATGTTTTTGATCTTTGGGATGATTTATGATTGTGCCCTAAGCCCTAATAGCTGATTTTCAACTTTAAAAGTCATATGTTCAACTTAGAAACTCCCTATTTGGACTTCCAGTCTCCGAAGGAGATTTCTTCATTTAAGGACGTGTTCCCGCAATGATTATTCTCGAGCTTTAATTCCCCTGCATGTGGATGCTTCGGGGCACCCTCCTGTCGCTTTGATGAATCATTTGAACTCACAGATACCCTTTTTGGCAATTTGTCGCTCAAATAGCATCTTTTGTTGAGGAGATGGTCGACAACAACTTTTCTTGATGTTTGACCATATATGTTGGTCGTTGATGATATGTCAATGACGCCTGTGAAGTTTGGTGGCTAACAGACACCTAGCTTGACCGTGAGGCCCAAATGACGTTTTGCGGTTCCGAAGCCTTACTCGATGTTTTGGTCCACTTTTTGATGATAGGTTCGGGAGGAGGCTAACTTGGCTTATAAACATGCTTGAGACATAACTTCTCATGAAGTTTCGCGTTGTTTCGGTGATTCCTTCCCGATCTGTCTTTGTCGTGCCCAAAGAGGTTAGGGTTTTTTCGGTTGACCTAAACCTACATTGGTGGTCATAGAGGTGTTCTTTTAGGTTAAGGTTAACCCCTGTCAAGTCTTGTAGCTACCAGTTGGCTGGTTGATGCGTTACGGCCCCATTTTGATTTCTTCCTCGCAATGCCACATTGTACTTTTTTGAAGTTTTTCGTGACAATGAGAGTATAGAACAAGAAAATCTCATGGTAACGAGGCTACCTCTCATGTCTGGTGTCGGTCGGTGTGTTGTGTGCATCGTACGGAGTCGTAGAAGGTCCGAGCGCTCTAGGTCTCTCAACCTCTCTGTCACTTGTGAATAGTGAAATTGAGGTACTAAGTGGACCCAAAGAAACTTATATCGAGGTTCCCTGGACCACTTTTTACCAAATTTGACATGTGCTCCCATCTTGTTGCGAAATGTACTTTAGGCTCATAAATTTCTTCATTTGGACTCCGATTGCTCTGTTTTCAGAAAATTTGTCATTTCCTCCAAAAAAAATGATCACATCGACTTTCCGCAACTTTTCTCATAATTGCAACCCATCTTCACCATAAGTTGACGTTCACTTACTAATCACTCCCATATTTTTCTTTTGTCACCATGTCACTATTTCTTAAGAAAATCAGCTACTAAGTGGGCCCAAAGAAATTTATAGCGGGGTTCCCTAGACCACTTTTTACCAAATTTGACTTGTGCTCCTATCTTGTTGTGAAATGTGCTTTAAACTCATAAATTTCTTCATTTGGACTCCGATTGCTCTGTTTTTGGAAAATTTGTCATTTCGTCCAAAAATTGGTCACATTGGTTTTTCGTAACTTTTCCCATCTTCGCCATAAGTTGTCGTTCACTTATTGATCACTCCCATATTTTTCTTTTGTCACCATGTCTATTTCATATGCTTTTTCTATTTTTCTTTGTTTTTTCCTAAAAAATTAATCAAAAATAAAGGAAAATATCTAACTTGACCCGAAAATTATCCAAAAATCAAGACAATTAGATAATAGCATAATAAATCACTATATAAATCTATCCGTAGTATTTTTGGCCGGCTTTTTCCGTTTTCTCACCTTTTTAGCATGAAAATTGCGATTTTTCATATATACATACATGCCTAAAGGCTCATCTTGGTGTTTGTCCTTTGTCATCTATTATCACACAGTTATTAAGGGCATATTTACTTGGGTTTACCAAAATATTTGCAATCAAACATAAAAACCCGTAAAATCATGGAAAACAGTGCCCCTTTTTACACTTATAGCTTGTCGGTTCCACATTGAGATGCCTCCCCCCTTCCTAGTCGAATTCCTCCTGGACGACGGTGTATCGCCCAAGGGTATGTGCTGTGTATGGGACTCAAGAAGGTGCTAATGTTGGGGCCCTATATGCATACTCAAGCAATGCATGGAAAAATTAATGTTGTGCAAGAGGAAGATATAAGCATGATGCGTATTGGCATTTGATGTTGAAGTTTCGTAGGGAAGTATGATCCTGGTGAGGGTGGAGAAACAATAAACTCTCCAATATCCTTGCTCTTTCTTTGATAGTCAACAGAGGTTTTGAAGCCAGGCCTCACATTGTCTTTGTATATGTGACTGTTCGTTGTTTAGGTATCCAAATCTGAACTATGGGTATTAATGGACTGGGACGTGCCGTTGTTTTTTTGTAGAAGAATTGTACTTGAGGCAGTTCCTGAGGTTGTTGCTTTCAAATCCAGATTTTTTAATGCTTGATTTGATCCATAAGTAACTGATTTGGTACCCATATCTGTTTGGCGAGAGTTCGGTTTAAGCTTTCTATTTATAGTGGTTGTCGTTGGAGAGTGATCCGCAATTAATCTTTACTCATCCCTGGTAACTTTATCTTTTTTTATCCAAATTTTCTTGATAGCTTTGTTTTGCGGAGTATGTGGGGTTCGTTGGGGTGTACTTTTGTGAAATCTGTGTGTTTGCTTATAACTCATCGAACACCCGTTGTGGACAAGGGTATTTACCCCACTGACTTGCTTTGCCTGCATTATATCTCTCTTTGGACTCCATTGTTGAACAATGGGTGTTTGTAAGGGCTGCTTTCCTTTATCTGTCGGTTGCAGTACAGATCGTTTTTTTGTAGCTCTTATAGCGAAAGGAACTTACTGTTTGTCTGAATTAGATTGTATATTCATAGTGTTCTGACTCCAGTCAAGTTGTACATTATACGTTCTCTACCAAGGTTGCCCTAGCAATAAGGCATGTTGTGTGTGTGTATCTTCTACCACATAGAATCTATGTGGATAGACATGTTGGTTGACATGTATTATGAGCACCATCCATCCCATTACCTTGATTGAGTGTTGTGAATAACTGTGGAGTTTTTGTTTTGTCTCCTGTAATTGATTGTCAAGTTGAAGTTGCTTGTAAAGACTGTAGGAGATCAAGTTGCCGTGAGCACCGGAATCAAACATTGCTGTCGCCTTCACTTGATTGTGTCCTGGTTTGATAGCAATTTTTGGCTTCTGCATGTTCTCTGTGTCAAAGTCTGTTACTAGACATTTTGCTACTCTCAGTGTTGGGATTAAGAATTCCATGGGCATTAACTTCAAACACCATGTGTATGGTGTTGTTCCTATCGAGGTTTTGTAAGCAATTCTATAAGCCCATAATGTTGAATGTAACTTCTCATCCTAATCCGTTCTAGACTCTAACACTATCTTAGTTAAGATTGTACATAGGGTCTTATTTATAGCTTCTGCCTAGCCATTAGCCTATTCATAGCTTCTTCCTAGCCATTAGCCTATGGGTGGTAGGGAGATGACTTCTTATGAACTATCATGAAGTCTTCAAGAAGATTTTTGATCATCTCATTTATGAAATATTTGCCTCGATCACTGACAATTTCTATAGGTAGACCATATCTAACAAAGAAATTTTCATATAGAAATTGTGCAGTAGTCCTGGCATTAGCCTTTTGTGTAGCTTTAACTGTGGCCACTATGATATACTGGGCATGTGTCTTGTAAGCAGGGAGTGAGATTGGTCCTACAAAGTCTATTCTCCACTTAGCAAACACTCTAGCTCCCATCATTGGCTGTAATGGCCTCTCATCCCGCTTTATTGGCAGGTTGGTTCGTTGACACAATTCACATCATTTTGTATATTTGCTCGCGTCCATATGTAATGTTGGCCACCATATTCCAAAAGTGAGGACAAATTTTGTTGTCTTTTTCCCTAAGAAATGGCCTTCACTAATCCCTCAATGTGCTTGTTCCAGTATTAGAATGTACACGTTCTTTGTTGCGCACAGCGTAAGCTGGTTATCCTTTCCTCTTTTATAAAGCTGATTTTCAATCAGAGTGAAATCACGAGCTTCTAATTCTATCTCTCTCTGCTGTGCTAGAACGCATAGTCGGCCAATACACTCCTAATTTTCGCAAGCATTGGAAAGTTTTTATGGATGAACAATGAAATGTTAAATCGTGATTATGTGCTTCCAGCAATATAGGTTTTGTATTCCTTAGGGTTTATGCACACTCGTAGGATACCGTCAGAACCTAGATTATATAAACGTCCGCCAATCAACTGAAAGTTCTTAGCTTGATGGATTGTTCTTCGTTTAAGGTCTTCGTTTGTTTTGTCAAATTCTCCACCCCGTGATAGTAGCTTTACAATCTCTTGGGACCGCTTATGTACCATTTCTATATTGAAGAGATATGCATCCAGGAGATCATCATCCATACCCTCTGGAGCTTCTCCATTTGGTACTCGAGAAAGGTGGTCTGCTCTAAGATGCGTCCTCCCCTTTTTAACCACTACCGTAAAGTCAAACTCCAACAATATGATGAACCATCTTACAATTTGCCCAGTGTTGCATGGTTTGTTGACAAGGTATGTGAAAAACACAAACTTATTAGATAATGCCAAAATTTCTTAGCAGCATAAATCATTCCAAGCCCCTCTCTTTCGATGTTTGTGTAATTCTTTTTGGCACTATTTAGTTGTCGGCTAGAATAGCTGACTAGGAAATCCATGGTTCCCTCTCTTGGTTGAGCTAGAATACATCCTATAGCAAATTCGGATGCATCTATATGAAAGTGAAATATTTTTTCCCAATCAAGTGCCTTTACCACCAGGGCTGATACAAGGGCATCTGTTAATTTCTTAAATGATTCCTCGCATTCATCTGTCCATTCAAAGATCACTTTAAGTCTATATAGGGGTTAGGCGACAATTGCATAAATGTGTATGAACCTCCTGTAATAACCACAATGCCCCAAAAAGCACTGTACTTGCTTTGCATTGATTGGCTTAGGCATTTCGACAATCACTTTAATCTTATCCAAATCTGTGGATATGCCATTCTCCGAGACTATATGTCCCAAGATTTGTCCTTGTCTTACCACGAAAACACACTTTTCTAGACTAGACAGATCCTATATGTCCTGCATTTCTCAAATACCTTTTTGAGGTGTTTCGTATGTTCCTCTCTTTGGAGAGAGTGTACACATAGGTCATCCATATAGATTTCCAGGAAGATCTTCAAGTATTCCTTGAAAGCATGTGCCATCAATCTTTGAAATGTTGTAGGTGCATTTGTCAACCCAAATGGCATGACCCTATATGCAAATATGCCCCATTCTTGGCAAATATCATTTTATATTGGATTGGTCCTTAGGTGCAATTGCAAGCTGGTTGTAGCCAGAGAATCCATATATGCACGCTTTCCTGCCACTCATTCAAGGATGTGGTCCGTAATTGGTAAGGGACAGTTATCCCTCATCGTGGCTGCATTGACTTTTTTGAGGTTGACACACACTCGGAGTTTACCATTGTTTTTGGGTACCACAACAATTGGAGACACCCAATCTTGTGTTCTATCTCATAGATAAACTCCACCTCCTTCAGCTTATCGATCTCTTCCTTGATAAGCTTAACAAAGGTGTCATTGTACGTGTGTATGGCCTTTGTCTGCTAGGTTTCACATCAAGTTTTAAAGGGATAGTATGCTGACATATTGTCGGATCCACTCCCTTTTAAGTCCTTGTAAGACCATGCAAACACATCCTTATATTCTTGAAGAAGGCTGATAAGATCCTCTTCCTCTTTTTGACTTAGATCAGTGGCTATATAGACGGGTTGAGGTTTCTCTCTAGGTTCTACTAGGTCTATTTTCTTTGCATCCTTCGGCCTGTCATATGACTCCTTCTCTCGTCGTTCTCGTCTGGGCTGCATCAACATATCTTCTGGTCTTGAATAGTGAACTTTCTGTAATGAAATGGTACACTCGTATAATTGTCGCTCTTGTCTTTCTCATCTTCTTCGTTTTCTGTTTCGGTTGTCCATACTTCCCTTAGGGTTTTTTTGAGCTCTTGGTATTTCTTTTTACGTTCAACTTTTGTCCATTTTGGTCCTCAATTTGGTTCAGTTCTGTTTCCATTTTTTTCAATTCTCTTTCCGCGTTCAATTTTTGAGTTCGTTTTTTAACGTCCCTAAGACTGTCTTTTGTCCTAGAGTCTCGATCTTGAGAGAATTGACCTGATATTTTGTTTTTAATGCAATCTTCGCTTTTACCAGAGATAAAAATTCCATTTTGTTCCACATTTGTGGCATTAGGTTATCTCTTTCCTTGTGTGCTGCCTTCTTTTTTTTTTAATTCGGAAAATTGTAAAACCTAACATCTGGTATCATTTCCTCTATTTTACTGGGTTTGTCGGAACATTCATTATCTACATCATCATCTTGTTCAAGATGATGTGTAGAATCATGGAACAGCTCCCCATCCACTTCTTGCTCATTTTCAAATTTTCTTGATTGTCCTGAGATTTGGTAATCATCATCTTCTATTAACTCAAACATGGAGTATGGAACCACATCATAACCATCCTAGTCACAAAACTTAGTCGACGGTTCCTCTGCAATAGTGCACACATCTAAGGTTGCTAGAATATGTGTCCATTCTAAAGGTTCTAAGGACTCTTCTAGAAAAGGTTCTAGAATGTATTTTGTATCCACAATAGCTCTTTTTAGAATACATTCTTCTCATTTTAGGCTTCCATAATTGGATGCCCAACACATCCATAACTCCTTTGGTTTTCCTAGCTAGCAGGTTGGGAGTTCCGACCCTACTAAGGTAGCAGAATCAAACTCCTCTATCGGGGTTCTATCCACATCTTTGTAGCTATGGTCTTTAAGATTTATTCTCGTAGTAGTCTCTATGTGTCTGAGGTATATGTGATTATAGCCCCAATCTTGGACCATCTTTAGTTGTCGCATGAAGGGTCGTCCAAGTATTACGTCGTAGTTTTTTTTTTTGCCAAAATCCACGATCGCAAAGGTATGCTCGTACTTGATTTCTCAAGACATAACAACTATCTTTTCCAAAAGCCCTATGGGTCTCTCCATATAGCCGTCAGCAAGTTGCAACTTCATCCTGGTGGTCCTCAAAGCTAGTTTCCCCCATTTCTTTCATACATCCTTTGTTGCGATGGCTACACCAGCTCCACTGTCAAGAATTGCCATGGTGGTGACCCCTTCTAATTCAACTGGGAGTGTGGTATTGCCATCTTCCCCTTCAGAGTATTCTCCTACCGTGTTTAAGGGTATTGTTTGCATGTTTACTTGAGTTTTCTCTAATTCCTTGATTCCTTTCCACATTCGTGAATTTGGATCCCTTACTCCAAACTTTTCGAGAAGTTTTACTACTATATTCTACATACAAGGTCTTATTCTGAGAAGCTCAATGAGAGTAATGGTACAAGTCACTGGAGTTGATAAGATGGTTATCAACCCCTGGGAGTCCACACCCTTCCTTGTAGAGAGTTTTTGTGATGGCACAACTTTCGCTTCCGGGTTTGCTTCATACTCTCCCATATAGAGGGAAAAGTTCTTAGAGATATAGGTTGACTATCACAAGATCTCACGGATCCCTTGTCTCCCCAATACGAGTGCATCTCTAGATCTGCTTGAGGTCCTACATCAAATTCTTCAATAGGAGGAAGAAAGACATCTCCTCCCATACTAGTTTTGTTAACCCTTTGGCTTAGTTCATTAGCTTCATTGGCTTCCCTTATCTACCTCCAAAGATCATTCAAGCCTTCGTCTCTTTTATAGAATTCTCGTATGATAGGTTGAAAACCCTCAGAAGTCTAATCTATTGTGTTCAACACTATCTTTGGTTTTTCAATTGAATGTGCAGGTTCCAATTCAATTTTCGGGCTAAAAAATATTCTCTCAGATCCGTATGTTGGAGGGTTTCTCGATATTGATATTGGAAGTTCTACCCCCTTCATTTGTTTCTTTGCAATTGGCTCTAGTAAGGTTTTGGGCTGTTTGGATCACGTTTTGGCACATTTCTAGTCTTTGTTTTTCTAGCTCTCCATAGGGATATGTCATCCATTTTTGTTCTTGAGTTTGGTCAATTTTAAGACTTGATTCATATCCCTTCAAGAGTGCATCTAGATGTTCGCTTACTTTCTCGACTAGCACATATCCCCCTGATCCCGCACTTTTCAATTCCCATTTCTTCTCAGGCTCTATGTCTGTTGTTGGTGTTTCTAGTTTTTGAATTGTTTGTCTCTCAAGTTTTTCCAATCTGTCTTTGGTTTTTTTAAATTCTTCCGCAAGGACATTTTGCTCTCTTTCCTTCCTAACTTCCACGCGTACTTTTCTAGACTTCCATGTGTTTCGTTGGCTTTTTTGTTCAATGCTAGGTGCTTTCAGTCCCGACTCCTCAATTACAGGTCCCCCTGTTTCTTTTTGAGCGTCAGCTCATGTGATAACCTATATAGGTATTACTGTTTCATTTTTTGTTTCCGTTTTGATTCTCTCCATATAGTGGAATCCTAATGTGGTCGGTATCATCGTTGGTCCCTTGCTCTCCTTGGGATAAGAATAAGAGTAAGTGGGCATGGGAGAGACTATAGGGGTCACATATGATCCGTTTGTAATAGGGACTTCTCCTCTATAGAACTCATGTTCCCTTGTCACTGTGGGTCGCAACCATGATTGCAACGTTTCAGGATTTGGGTTGAGATACGAAGGAAAAATTGGCGTTTCTACCGTTCCAGCTTGCTTGGTTGGAAATCTGGTCATATCCTCTATTTTCTCAAAGGGATTGGTAGATTTACTAGGGGTAGGGTTTAGTCCTTGAGTGGCAGCGAGGTCTGTTGGAATTACTCTAGTGGCTATCAATCTTGCCATCTCTGCTTTCTCTATCAGCATATACTCTCGTCCTTATTTGTCAACATATATTATGAGACTCCCTTCCTGATTCATATGAGAACAAGTACAAAGTCTTTTCTGTGCCTAGCTCAAAGGCAAATGGTGCTAGACATCAGAAATATGTCTTGACTCTCCCATTCAGGTATTCATAGATTCCCATTCTTCCTTGGTTACTCACCACCTTAGTCACCTTCTTGTCAAACACTAGGGTGGCATTAGGAAGGTCTATTTGAGGAGTTATTTCGGTAATTTCAAAAACCATCTTCCCTTTTACCACATTATCCCCGTGTATGTTGTAGTTCTCTGGATCCTTAACGATAAGGTAATGTGTTCCCTCATCATCACAAAATCTATCCCCATTATCGTAAACTAGAAGGGCATCCACTCCTTCTGCTAGTTTTTCCTCAATACATATGCTTTTTCGTCCCCTTTCATCAACGTATACCAGGGCCCCATGGGCATTTGGTCCTTCTAAGTAAAGGGTTGTAAACCTCATTGTCCGAGGAGGGTTCTTAGAGGTGCTACCTCCTCCTACTTGGCTCGGTCGGTTAGCCGCGGTGTTCTAGTCAGCCATGAGGTAAAAAGATTGTTTAGAAGAGGTGTCGATCCCACTACCGTCTTCTATGATTGGTGCTAGTGGATCTATTCTAGCTTGGGCCACACTCTCCTCCGTAGACACTAAGCTGACCTGATCTCCGTGTGATCTTTGGTCTCTTGGGCGGTTTCTCCCTGATCTTAAGTACATTAATTCCTTAACACACCACTATCAATCAAAACCTTTTACCTTAAAAGTTCACTCTGTTGTTCCTTACTCTGGCTATTTCAGCTCTTCTATTGGTTGACTGATTGCACTTCCAATTGGTCTTGACTCGATGGGTCTTGTTGCTAGCTATATGTACAAAACTTTAGACTCTGCAAATTTTTGTCAATAGTAATTCTCACTTTAGTAACATTCAGTATTGATTAGTAAGACCATGCGAGTACTTCCCATCCAAAGTTTATTTTGGGAAGGGTTGGTTCCCTGCGTATGTTCTTCTCACTGAATTCACTGGTAAAATGGGTTGTTAGAGTTAAGTGGAACACTCTGGCAGGCGTAATTTAATCAAATAAGCTCTAATTCTAGCCCTTACACTTTATACGCATATAAAGTCTATTTGACAAAAATAAGAACATATCTTCTCCTGATATTCTCTACCATGCAAGTGGAACACTCTTGTAGGCGTAATTTAATCAAATAAGCTCTAATTCTAGCCCTTACACTTTATATGCATATAAAGTCTATCTGACAAAAATCAGAACATTTATTCTCCTGATATGCTCTACCATGCAAGTAACTCTCGGATACGTATAAAGTGTAAGGGCTAGAATTAGAACATTTCTTCTCCTGATATTCTCTACCATGCAAGTAACTCTCAAAAAATTGAACCAATTTTGTGCAAGTATAATTAGATCAAGCCTGACTCTGGCCCACTTTTTGTTCTTTGGCACTTAGTGGCCCAAATATGTTCCAAAGTGAATGCAATCTTTGCTATTGGCTTCTAAGGTCCCTTAGAATGCTAGGATATGCCCAAACCTAGATTTTAGAGTCAATAGGGTCAAAAACACATTATACGCGTATAATGTCTTTTTGCCCAAAATAAAGAAGTCTTTGTAGCTCCGTGCTTAGAATAGTGTGCTCATACACCCTGCATGGTCTAAAGTTCAAAAAATGTTCAACATCATCAAAAACACATCATACGTGTATGATGTCGGTTTGATCAAATTGAAATGAATCTTGCTCCAGAGTTAGTCCAACACTTAAGGACTTCACATATATTCTCTGACTTGAGTTTTGAATCAATTTTGGTCAAGTCATAGCCAAAATGGGTGTGCAGAATGTCTGGATTGTTTCTTGGTCTTTTCAAGCCCAGTATTTGGTCCAAATGCAATGAAATTTAAGCTATGGAGTCCCTAAATGCTCTAGGACACTTGGGAATACACACTTTTACAATTTGAGTCTATTATGAGCCAAAACACATCATACGCGTATAATGTATTTTCTCTCAGTTTAGACTTAAATTTCTGCTCAAGGTTCTCCTTTATGTGTACACCAAGCATATGTTCTCAAAATCAAGGTTTGGTGTCAATGTTTCACCAATTCACCACTTTTCTTTGTTATTGGCTAGAATTTGCAAAGTTCTGTCTAAATGCCAGGTTGGTTGTCCAAATGGTGTGAAATCTTGCAATCAAGCTTATAACTACCTTCCTAGTGCTTTAATGATGACAAATATGCAGGTTACACCCAAATCTAAGCTGGAGACATCATACACGTATCATGTTTACCACCTCAAAATTCAGATTTGTTTCTATTCTAAGTTCCCCTCTTTATCAGCAACATGTACATGTGTTTATAGTAAAATTTAAAGCTCAAAAGTGCTCACAAACACAAGTTTTTACTTTTTCAGTCACAACCACTCCATCTTTTGGCTTTTGGTCCCCAAATCTATGCCAAAGCTCCCCGCTCAAGGTGTTCCTAGGGTAAATGATGCCTTTTGAATACAACTGGTACAGTCAGTTTCCACAGTTTTGGCTTCTATTTAGCCTTGGAGACATTATATGCGTATAATCTCCAACTTTGCAGATTTGAGATTTTTTTGTGTAGATCTCTCTCAAATGTCTTCTTAGGTTCTCAACAACCCTCAGCCATGCAGAACCTTTTTGGGAACTTTGTTTTTGCACTTCTTCGACTAAGAATCAAATTCTTTTCAAGGTTTTAATGCAAATAAACAACTCAAGCAAATCTTCATTGATGGACAACTCTAGATCAAGATCAAATTATGTACCTAAAGCTACTCCTAAACATAAAAAATGGGATTTTGCAATTGTGAGTAGATAAACACTTAACTGACACATATAGGATAGCTAATGCTTTTATCACCTCATCAACCACTCAAACACCAAAACAAATACAATTCTAAACTAAAACCATCTACACGGCTGACAAAGGCAAGACACACGCTTCATAACACCTCTCTATGGGTCCTAGCTAAACTAAGATAAAAAGAATACTCTCGCAAACCAGAGGGACTCTCACCTCATAAGAATAGTCTAAGGTCACCTACCTAGGGCTGCGTTCCCCGACAACGGCACCAATGTTGGTGGATATGCCGCGAGCGGACGCTAGCATAGCAAGAACATAACCAATAACTCTCTGTCGGCCAAGGATGAAGCTTAACCCATAGGCGCGTGGAAACAAGAAGATGGATGTCAAGCAACTTCTCAACCTTCTAAGGCAATCTCTAATCGAGGAAATTAAATATAAGCGTTATATGCGCTAGTGAAGCAACCCAACCTACAATGCTCATGCTATCCGAAACTAGGCCAAATGCATTTGAAATGTCATGAAACTCACAGAGGATACACTCTCCTTATCATCAAGATCAATACCCTATGGACTATGACGTGGTATTCATCCTCAAACTACCTCGTGCGATAATCACGCATAAAGACATGTAGCAAAATACAGGTCACCATTTTTCATTGTGCATGGTCCTTATGTTTAGCTCTACTCGCCGTGAATCCATAGGTACAAAGAAATCACTGAACGGACACCCGGTTTGCAAGAAAACTTACTCAGAAGCTCGTAGGAGCTCGCTTCGTGACGTCGCCGAAATCGTACAAACCTGGCATTGGATGGAAGCCCTTGCTATTGCTAACATGTGGCGGTGTCGCTTTCGTAATGGACCTTCCGTAGGGCATGCAGGGAAGAGAAGAAATCACTCTCTCTCTCTCTCTCTCTCTCTCTCTCTCTCTCAGACACAGCGCACAATAAACTACCGAGTTGATTCATTCAAAATTTGGTCTTAGGGTTACAAAATTTAGCTTATATACAATTCCTCCCTAGAGGCTTGTTCCCACAAAGTCTAATGGTTGCTCAAATATTACAAAAAATGTCAATCAGGTTCAAAAATATCGATACAATAAGTTGGGGAAACTTCTTTTGTGTTCCGCCGGCAACAGCTTCGTCCTTGGCTGACATAGAGTTGTTGGTCTTGTTCTTGCTATGCTAGCATCCGCTCGCGGTGTATCCGCCAACAATCACCAATGTACAATGCCTTATATGCCTCAGCAAAATGGTGTTGCTGAGAGGAAAAATAGGTCATTTACAAAAATGGCACGATGTATGGTCTATAGTCAAGCTTTGCCGCATTCATTTTGGCTTGAGGCCATCATGTGTGCCACTTATGTACTAAATAGGTGTCCTATAAAATCTTTGCAGTATATGACTCCATATGAAGCATGGCATGATAGAAAGCCTTCTATTGAGCACATGCGTGTTTTTGACTGTTTGGCATATGCTTTGTGCCACAAACGCAACGTAGGAAATTGGATGATAAGACTGTCAAATGTATTTTTGTTGGCAGTGTTGAAAGAAAAGGTTACAAATTGTGTCATCCGCAAACAAAGTGTATCTTGGTCTCACGGGATGTTGCATTTGTGGAAGATTCTGTTCAGTCCTCGCTGTCATGTACTAGAGACAGTAATGTAAGCTCAGAGGACATTTATGACACCATGTTGCCTCTTATCAATGGTGGAAGTTCAAATGTAAATTCCAATGGCAAATGTACAGCCTATGGGGGTTTCTGAAAATGTTATAGATCAGCCTATTATTGATGCAGATGTACATGATGTACTTGATGAGGAAAGGCTTGAGACGGAGTAGGCTAGAGGTATGCCTAAATGGTTGGTGCATACTTTGCGTGACCGTAAGTTGGATGCACCTTTGTCTAGTCATACTCATTCAAGATCTCGCCATGCATCTTATGCATCAAATTGTTATGCTTTGGCTGTGTCTAGCTTACGTGATGTTGAGGAACCTCTCTCTTTTGATGAAGCACAAAATTCAAAAAATTGGATGGCTACCATGCAATCAGAATATGATGCACTTATAGAAAATGACACATGGACTTTATGTCATTTACCTCCTGGCAAAAAGGCCATTGGTACGAAGTGGGTTTATAAGTTGAAACGCAAGCCGGATGGTGAGATTGATTGCTATAAGGCTTGACTTGTTGCAAAAGGTTATGCATAATAGAAATGCATAAATTATGAAGAGACTTTTGCTCCCACTTGTCATATGACTACTGTGTGTTTTCTATGCGCATTGGTAGCTCGTTTTCGTTGGGATGTACATCGGCCAGACATTGTTACTGCTTTCTTGAATGGTGACATATTTCTTCTATGTTCCGCCGTCAACAGCTTCGTCCTTGGTTGACATAGAGTTGTTGGTCTTGTTCTTGCTATGCTAGCGTCCGCTCGTGGTGTATCCGCCAACAATCACCAATGTACAATGCCTTATATGCCTCAACAAAATGGTGTTGCTGAGAGGAAAAATAGGTCACTTACAAAAATGGCACGATGCATGGTCAATAGTCAAGCTTTGCCGCATTCATTTTGGCTTGAGGCCATCATGTCTGCCACTTATGTACTAAATAGGTGTCCTACAAAATCTTTGCAGTATATGACTCCATATGAAGCATTGCATGATAGAAAGCCTTCTATTGAGCACATGCGTGTTTTTGACTATTTGGCATATGCTTTGGTGCCACAAACGCAACACAGGAAATTGGATGATAAGGCTGTCAAATGTATTTTTGTTGGTTATAGTGTTGAAAAAAAAGGTTACAGGTTGTGTCATCCGCAAACAATGTGTATCTTGGTCTCATGGGATGTTGCGTTTGTGGAAGATTCTGTTCAGTCCTTGTTGTCATGTACTAGAGACAGTAATGTAAGCTCACAATACATTTAACTATGACACCTTGTTGCCTCTTATCAGTGTGGAGTTCAAATGTAAATTCCAATGGCAAATGTACATCCTATGGGGGTTCCTGAAAATGTTATAGATCAGCCTATTATTGATGCAGATGTACTATTATTGATGCAGATGTACATGATGTACTTGATGAGGAAAGGCTTGAGAAGGAGTAGGCTAGAGGTATGCCTAAATGGTTGGTGCATACTTTGCGTGACTGTAAATTGGATGCACCTTTTTCTAGTCATACTCATTCAAGCTCTCGCCATGCATCTTATGCATCAAATTGTTATGCTTTGGTTGTGTCTAGCTTACGTGATGTTGAGGAACCTCTCTCTTTTGATGAAGCACAAAATTCAAAAAATTGGATGGCTACCATGCAATCAGAATATGATGCACTTATAGAAAATGACACATGGACTTTATGTCATTTACCTCCTAGCAAAAAGGCCATTGGTACGAAGTGGGTTTACAAGTTGAAACGCAAGTCGGATGGTGCGATTGATTGCTATAAGGCTTGACTTGTTGCAAAAGGTTATGCATAGCAGAAATGCATAGATTATGAAGAGACTTTTGCTCCCACTTGTCGTATGACTACTGTGTGTTTTCTATGTGCATTGGTAGCTCATTTTGTTTGGATGTACATCAGCTAGACATTGTTACTGCTTTCTTGAATGTTGATATATTTGAGAAAGTTTACGTAATCCAACCTCGCGGTTTTGTCAAGAAAGGACAAGAGGATAAAGTGTGCAAATGTAAGAAAGCTTTGTATGGGTTGAAGCAATCTCCTTGTGCTTGGTATGAGAAGGCTGACACTCATTTGGTCAAATGAGGCTTTCGTTACATACCAACAAAAAGAACATTATATGTAAAGGGTGATGTACTTCTCATTGTGGTTCTCTATGTAGATGATTTGCTGATCACTGGAGACATATTGTTGAATTTAAGGCTGATTTGAATGCTACTTTCAAGATGAAAGATTTGGGGCTATCACATCATTACTTGGGTATACGGTTTAAGCACTGTGATGGTGGTATTGCCTTGTGTCAGAAACATTACATAGAGACATTGCTATGTAAGTTTGGACTTGAGGATTGCAAACCTATTACCACTCTCATGGAAACAGGTTTGAAATTGAGTCTTATTGATGCCGGTGATCATGCCGATGTCACTCTTTACCAAACTGTTGTTGGTTGCCTCATTTATGTATGCAACACGAGGCCGGATATTTATTTTGCAGTCTCACAGGTTAGCAGATTCATGCATAGCCCAGGGTCTAAGCATTGACAGGCTGCCAAGAGGATTTTTTGCTACTCGAGTGGAACTTTACATCTTGGCTTGTTTTATCCCAAGGGGGATCATTGCCACCATATTTACATGCTTTTTTGGACTCAAATTTGGCTTGTTGTTTTGACACACGAGTGTCCACAAGTAGTTTTTGTTTTATGCTTGGCAGCTCACGCATATCATGGTTGAGCAAGAAGCAACCTATTGTGGCCACTTCCAGTTGTGAGGCTGAGTACAAGGAAGTCTTCACAACTACAATTGAGTGTGTATGGCTCAGACACCTTATGGCTGATTTGGGTGTTGGACATGACACTGCGAACATTATCTACACAGACAGCTAGAGCGCATTGACAGTTGCGAGGAACCCAGTTTTTCATGCTCGCACAAAGCACATTGAGGTGTATTACCACTATGTCAGGGAGAGGCTCTTAGCAGGAGAGATCAACTTGGCTTATGTGCCAGCACAGGACAACCTTGCAGATCTTTTCACAAAGGCATTGTCTCATGAGAAGTTCGAAGCTTTCCGCAAAACTTTGGGCTTACTCCCCTTTGTGGACTGATAATGTCCTCAGGGCATGACACTTCCCTATACTCTATGTGCCAGCTCGCGTTCACCGCATCACTCCCAAGGGTGATTGTTACCATATACATGTGGTAGTGATGTGTGTGAACACACTTAGGACCGTCGCGACATTTTTTCCGTCGCTAGAAGTTCCTCCCCCCCCGTGCATTGTATATACGCCCATCACTCTAGGGCTATCTTATTTTTCCATTGCACACTAAGTAACACACTCTCTGTTGTGTGCCTTGAGCTTCCTTTGTCTTCTCCAAGCTGTGGATGTTTTCCTGCCACCCTAATTCCAACAGGTCATGCACGAGAAAAGGATTTTGGGAAAGTAGTGTACTAGGTACCATTTCTGCAACCTGCTACTCTCTCTCTTAACTGTCCATTCACTCCCTATTGGAACAGTTGTAGGCCTGCATCGTAGGGTTTTGTTTGGCACATGTTGTTAGTCACAAAGGTGTGCAACATGGTCTAGGAACTCATGGAGTCTGGATAAGCCCATGTGGACCAAGGTTCATTAGGGTCCCTCTCGCTCATGTCGCTGAGTGTTTCTAATTATCTCCACACACAAGTACATCTCGTACTTGATAGGTGTCATATTTCTTGACATCATTATATGAAACATATTCCACATGAAGAGAATACGAGTCTTAAGGACTCACGCTGGCACCTATTTCTTAAATTATGTGCCACGACAGAGTCCCTAAGTGCAGGTCAAATACGTTTATTTAAACCACTCTAAGTACATAGTATCATGAACAATTTCAGTGGCCAAAACTTGTCGGATACCTAGTAAGACTTGTTAATGTTACAAGTAATATTAAACAACAGTAATAGAGGGTTGTTTCAAGGTTTTTTAGGCTATAATTTTGCTTACCTATTAGGCATATAGCAAGGGTACGTCCTGTTAGTGAAAATGTTTCATTGTTTGTACCTAGATTTGATTTATCTTCACATTCTATGGTCCAAATGTTTTAGCAAGTCTATCGAGTGATTACTGTGGGAATATTTAGTTTCTTTTTGTAGAGATAATTACACAATTTATTCCCTCATTTTTCAAGAATGCTATGAGCATAACATCCACCATAAGAATTGGCAATTGCAACAGTGATGGAAATGCATGCTCGGATATGTTTTTGTTAATACATGCACACTGGGTGTTATGGGCCCTAGTGTTTAGCAAAGGCCTATTTGGAGCGGCATACAAATTCATGAAATTGATAGCTTATGAATCTTTTGCACCACAAGTGCAGTATCTCTATGGGATTTATTGTGGGTCTACCAACCACCATACGAGGTGATGGCTTGTATGGGTGCTTGTAGATAGATTTCCTAAACTTTGTAAGTTTATTTTAATCAAGTCCACCCTTTAATCAAGTTGGTTGTTCATAATCTGTATAGTTTTTGGAAGACTATTGGTAAACGATCGAGGAATACAACTCAATAATGCCAATCATCTAGACACGGATGGGCGGCTTGCAAGTGTTAATCTAGTGGTAGAGGATATGCTAAGAGCGTAAGTTAGCGAGAAGCAATCCAATTGGAAAGATTACCTCTCCAGTTTGGAGTTTGTTTATCATGATGCAAAGCATGTCGCGACTTGTTTATGTCAGGTTTTCAACCTCGATTCTCAATTATGGTGGCTACTGATGAATGAGGAATAACAACAAGTCAAGGGATTAATCTGTGCTGACTAGTTATGTCAGCAAGTTATTCTTACATATTCCAGTACCTTCAGAAATTCTGGAAACTGGTCATTCATTTAGCTACCTCTTAGTTGTAGTAACTCGTTTAAAATACTCGAGTCAGTTATAAATAGAGTCTACACACTATTTTGAATACAATCCATTTACAAAAAAACGATTACAAAGGGACAAATGTAGATAATCAAAATGTTCTTGTTGGCTTCATTGAACCTCTTATTGTACTGTGTATCGGTCAAATGGACAATTGGACTCGAGGGAGGTGCCACTATCAGTGTTCTTAAGAAGATATCCACTTTTGTTTTTGTAGATGAAAGCGCTTCTCCAAGGGGGGAGTAATGTCAGGCCAAGGGAAGGGCTAGGACACACATGCAATACATGGGTCTATATATAGCTATGAGCCAGAGGGCCAAGGGCCTATTTATAGTAAGGTTGGGTGGAGATGGCGTGTTTGTCCCCGAGTCCTTTCATCCAAGGCTAATTACGTTGCAGTAGAGGTAGAATAGCAGCTTCTTACGATAGCAACGGCGTCACACAATAGAGCTTACGACTGTGAGGTTATTACAACACCCAAAGCTTGTGCACAAAGAGAGAGAGAGAGAGAGAGAGAGAGAGAGAGAGAGAGAGAGAGAGAGAGAGAGATACCAAAGGATGATGATGATGTTCGTAGATCATTTGGGTTGTGATGCCTCTTAAGTTTGCTTCGTGATTGGTGTCGCAAAAATCTTGGACTGGTGTTGGTCGACACTGGACGTGGCAATGCTATATAGGCATCAAGAGCTACTAACTCTATTCGGTAGAAGCTATTTATTAAGCTTTAATTAAGTGTTGCTAAATATGCTGTATTGTCAAAAGCTAGTTGTTATGCGACATTGGATCTTGTGTTGATTAAGGGCTTGTAAGTATACACATTGCTTTGTATTAGGTTAGTTTTTTTGTCTAAGCAATTGAGGCCAACCAAGTAAATACTTTTAGAAGGTTAGAAATTAATTTTCATAGCAATGGAATATTTTATTGCTTCAAAGTTTTTCATGAGAGATTGCCCTTGATTGTGTGGACAAAAACCAGGCAAAGCTCTGTTCGTGGTGGGTGGTTTGCACAAACCGTCTTGCCTTAGCACATAAGTGGGGGAAAAGGTTGAAAGCAATAGCTTCACAAAAGTAAGCTCTCAAAAGTAGCAATTTCTATAGTGTTAAGTTTTGCCCCAACCCACATGCAATACATTGCCTTGTCACTCTCTCTTTGCAAATCACAAACTAGTGCCATCCAAGCATGACACATTTTTGAGGTAAAATGTTGAAGTGTATTAAGAAAGGAAAAGTTGCAGATGGCTCAATGGCATATGGCAGACCAGTGAAAGAGAAAGAGCTAGTCCTAAAAGGGGGAGATGAGCAAGGACACTAACCACATTAAGAGAGATTAGCCAATCAAGACACCAACAAGAGTATAAATGAACTCCAAGGTCCATTGTCTAAAGACCCACAAGATATAGAAAAGATGTGATAGTCCATGATAAGGCCGATCGCCCATTCTAAATTTCCATTCCAAAAAGAGTCTGCTGGCTACTAATCTTTTATATTAGGGTTGGTAGTTGTTCTGTGAGTGGATGGCATAAAGAATTCTTCCGAGGAAGTTGTAGGAGTATCTTCTCTAAATGTGGCAATATAGAAGGCCAATACCTAGATCTTGTGACCGAGACCATCGAGCACACATACCACAACTAGCTTATGCATTCGCAAGAGTTCTCTTCGAGAGTGCAAGCAACACTCCCTCTTGGGCGCTCAACTTTCCCTTCTTATTAAGTAAAATCTGCGACCCACAACACTCTTTTTTTGGTGGCTTTCCGCGCTTTGGGCACATGCGAGACAGGCTAAAAGAGAAGAGCAAAAGCAAGCTCTCGTTGAGCCTCCTCATTGGATTCGAGCGAGGATTCTGTGTGGCACAACTAGTCAAAGGAGAACGGGCTATAGCCCGTCTACGGCCGGCCCTGCCACGCCTGAGGCCGTGAGGGCTCTTCCCGCGCGCCAACATCCTTTTGCGTGACCGGCAAAGCCGGTGCGCCGGCTGGTCTATTCCCGCTCGACGCCACACATATCCTCCATGTTCCATGTGCAGTCGCTTATTAGAGTAAGCACTACTAAACGGGTTGGATCCTCTTCGATTAGACCAGCTCTGAGCTCTCTCTCTCTCTCCATCCATGACCCAACTCACATACCCACCCACATACAAACCCTCTCTCTCGCTCACACGCACACGGACATCGTCCCCCCTCTCATTGACCTGCCCTTACGCTTCGCCCCCCTTGCTCGATCTGAGCCGGCTTATGCTACCCCACACTCACCTCTCTAAGCTCTGGCTATGGCCTGGCTCCTCTCCCTCTCTTGCTCCGGTCCTGGCCCCCTCTCCTCCCAACAAATCTCCTTCTTTGAATGGATCATCTACGTCCTCTTCTCCGCTTGCTCCCATCATATCCTCCAATCTGCTCTCCACATCTTCTTCTTCACTCTCTACTCCCTCTCCCTGTTGACTCACAAACGCCACATTACTGAAGATGAGCAGAAAAGCGCCAAACACGCCATTGCCGGACCTCTCTTCATTTCAACTCTGGCAGTTCTGTGCCTGGCTACTTGTCTCTCATATGCTTCATTGGGGTGGCACATATGGTATGCATGTACATTGGCTGGATGGACAGAAATTGCAATCGCAGAGGTGGGTTTCTCTTTTATTCAAGCTATTGCTTGGACTACATTTGCATTGTCAGTGGGTCATGAGCTGCCGCAAAGGTTGGCAAAGCATCCCCATGTTGTCCGTGCATGGTGGTTCATCACCGGGATCGTCTCCAGCTTGCAGTTCATTTCAGCAATTGCTAGAATTTCAGGTTCTGGCTTCTCTTATGCAGCCTCTCTTAGAGTAGATGATGTCGTTAACATTGTAATATTTCCTGTTTCAATTTTCCTTATGGTTATCTCAACACGAGGTCGTACGGGCCTTAAGCAGCAAACAGAAAGTGGTGTTTTAGAGCCATTGCTCAACGGGGAATTAGACAAGAGAAAGCATGCCAAGGTAACAGGTTATTACACCGCAGGATCCTTTAGTAAAACATTCTGGCTATGGCTCAACCCTTTGCTTGCCAAGGGGTCTAAGACCACACTTCAGGTCGAGGACGTACCAGAGTTGTCGCCAGATGATAAAGCTGAAAAATTATATGCTCTCTTCCAAGCTAATTGGCCAAAAAAGAAAACAGATCACCCAGTAAGGTCAGCACTATTGAGATCCTTCAAAGAGCAGTTGTTATTTACAGGATCAGTAGCTTTTGTCAAGGCCATATCTATGTATGTCGGCCCGATGCTCATTCAGAGTTTCGTGAACTTTTTGAAAAGTGAAAACAGATATTATAGCGAAGGATATGTGCTGGTTTTCATCTTGTTAGTCGCAAAATTTGTGGAAGTGCTCTCAACGCATCAGTATCAGTTCCTCTCTCAGAAGCTGGGCATGATGATAAGGTCATGCCTTATAACAAGCATTTACAAGAAAGGTCTTCGGCTATCGAGCTCATCCAGACAAGCACATGGAGTTGGCAGGATTGTGAATTACATGACAGTGGATGTGCAGCAGATCAACGATTCCATTGTCCAGCTGCACAATACATGGATGCTGCCCCTCCAGATCATTATTGCTCTATTCATACTTTATCGGGCAATTGGTATCGCCATGCTGGCAGGATTTGCAACAATGCTTGTTTTGGGTGTCATGGTAACCAACAATAGCAGACTCTTGCGCTATTACTCTTTGCAAGTTATGGCCAAAAAGGACATCAGGATGAGGGCCACTGCAGAGGTTCTCAACTACATGAGAAGTATCAAGCTGCAAGCCTGGGAAGAGTATTTTCGTAAAAAAGTGGAGGATTGTCGGAAGGCCGAGTACAAGTGTCTGTCAAAGTTTCAATATGCACTAGCATCAAATGTAACTGCGTTAACCATCTCAACCTCAGTTGTATCTATAGTCGCCTTTGGTACCTGTTTGCTTATCAACATAGAATTGACAACAGCCAAGGTCTTCACTGTGATTTCCACATTCAACATCCTTTCGGAGCCCATTCGAACTTTTCCCCAGGCTATCATTGCTGTTTCTCAGGCCTTTGTATCACTTGACCGCCTTGACAAGTACATGTTAAGCACTGAGCTAGAAGGTTATGTAGTCAGGGATTCCCCTGGTGAGCCAGGGTGCTCGATCATTGTCGAAGGTGGAGATTTTACATGGGATGATTTAACAAAGAAGCCTGTTCTCCGGGGCATCAATTTCATGATTCCTGAGGGCCATTTGGTTGCCATTGTTGGCACTGTTGGTGCTGGAAAATCTTCGTTGCTAGCGGCGCTTTTAGGGGAAATGCCCAAATTGACAGGCAGTGTAAGAACCTTCTAGCCCATGTTATACTACTTTTATTGGAAATCTTTTGTTATCCAGTTGAGGTCAATTCCTTTTTGGTACATCTGCATCTACAAATATTTAGGATATGCTAGCAGCTGCTATGTAGCTTTGCTAGCTGGCATTGTAAATGTTCAATATTCATGCATTGCCAGGAACTTAGCCAGCATATTATCGTTTCTAAGCATTTGCTTATGTGTTTCGATTATTGTCAGGTCCAAGTCTATGGGAGTACTGCGTATGTTCCTCAGACTTCGTGGATTCAGAGTGGAACCGTGGAAGAGAACATTCTTTTTGGAATGCCAATGGACAGATTGAGATATCAGAGGACATTAAAAGCATGTGCACTTGAGCAGGATTTGGGTCTCTTTGAGTTTGGGGATCAGACAGAGATAGGAGAGAGAGGCATCAATTTGAGTGGTGGACAAAAACAAAGGGTGCAACTAGCAAGGGCAGTGTATCAAAATTCTGATGTCTACTTCTTAGATGATGTTTTTAGTGCAGTTGATGCTCATACTGGCTCTGCCATTTTTAAGGTCTCTTGTACCATGTTTCTGTTCTTTTTGACTACTATTTGATGGGGTTGTACTAGTTTTTGGGGCTGCTCTTTGGTGAGGCTCTTATATGGACATGTTTGCAGGATTGCTTACTTGGAGTCTTGAAGAGGAAGACAAGAATTTTAGTGACTCATCAAGTTGAATTTCTGTACAAAGCAGATTTGATTTTGGTATGTCGTGTCTTTCTTTCCATTTACGCAGAGCTGTACATTTGATCTATGGTATGGCAAATTTAGGATTGTGAAATTCAGATTTTAAAGTAGCAGGAAAGTTTTGAAGTTGTTCTGGTTCAATGCAGCATTGTTATGATAGAAAAATTACTTAGCTACATAGATTTGATTTTGCTCATTAGAAAATGCAGAAACGGAAGCTTAGACGTATCTATGTGTAGAAATAATGCTAACCATTATACGCTCACTCCATGAGATAAGAAGTAAGTGTGAGCCAATGAAGTGGCTTATCGCAAGATTGACTTGAAATGATTCTGATCACTTAATCAAGCATGCATAATGCCATAACCGCATGCGCTTGTGCGCGCGCGCACACACACACACACACACTCACACTCTGGCAATGATATAGAGCAAAGATACCAGACCTCAGTCTTGCTTAGTTAGTTGTTTGTAGTACCTCTCCTCTCATATGTGTCGAAAGAGGACAGAGGCTCCCCCAGCTCTCAAGGGAACTTTATATGGGCCTAAAGGCTCTAGGGGCTTTTATATAGGCCTAATGCCCCAGGGTTTGCAATAACTTTAAGAACACCCACACACAAGCTTTATCCTATGTCCACTTAGAGGAGTTTCCCATGCACGGGTTGTTCTAACACTCCCCCTCAATGCCGACTTAAACAAATGTCCATTGCGATAGAGTGAGCATTGCAAACATGGTTATAATGTGATGTGTCACAAGCTATAAATTAAGTGTTGTGAGATTCACGCCTTAACATTGGTGTCAGTTTGGGTAGATTGGGGGGATGTACTGGTGATATATCGATTCCCTTTTTTGCGACCATGGGTACATGCCATGGTTGTCTTTTGCTGTGAGTGGCTATGTAAATCATTTTTGACCTCCCGATGACTTAAATGACAGAGTGGGCATGATGGCATTTGGACTATTTTGGACAAGTTTAGTAAGCAGGCTCACTATACCAATGAAGAAGGCAATCGAAGCCGATCATATGGCTAAGGGTGTTTATTGCATCACAATTGTGATGATGTGGCATGTTATCTTAAAAGGACATGTTTAAGCGCTCGAGAGTGGCCGGAGAGTCATCCCATTGCTGAGGTTTACGACAGATGGCAGAAGGCCATCTACACTCCGACCAAGTAAGCAATGAAGACCACGTCAAAGCGGGGTGCAAAAAAGCAGAAGCTGTACTTGCAGGAAGAGTTTGATGAATCTCTTAAATTGAAAGTTGGCGAGTGATTGAAAGCACTCTTGGAAGGGCAGCATGTGAAAGGATTGTGCTGGCTCTCTGGCCCGGGATATCTACTTTCGAAGAGGCAAGTGGATCACAGAAGTGTGTTCCCTTTGAGGAACGACTCAAGTTCTTCATCTTGTTCCAGCAATTCTTCCTCTAGTTCCAATGAGGAAGAAAACAGACAAAAAAACAGTGTAACAAAAAATATTTCGTGTGTTTTGTTGTTTCGAGGCATTTTGTTTTGAAAATGCCAAGACGAAATGCAATACGAAACACACATGTTTCTAGAGGCTATAGGAAACCTAATATTTAGGAGTCTAGTAGGTGGATACATGAGCATACAAATGGTAAAATATGTTGCACATCATATACTACATGGCTAATTTTGTATTCAAAAAATTTAGACCTTTTTAAAAAGAAACTTGAGAAGTACATTTCATCACCCTGTTTCAAGTTTGTTTCGAAATGTTTGGAGACTGTTTCGTGTTTGGTTTCATTTCGAAGGGACAAAACACGTTTTCATGTGGCACTGGACGGAAGAAGCGAAAAAAGAACAAGAAAATAGTTTTTTTAGTATGGTTGACACACCACTATGAGCAGGATGTGATCACAGCATGGAACAATTTGAAGATGACACTTTGGCTACCTATAGTCGACGTTTTTGGGGTTTTGCCAATTGCTTTTGCTTCTGTTTGGAAGATCTCTTTTCGGGAGTAGATGGAACGGTATTGTTGCGGATTACCTAAAGAGATACGGTGATAATGTTTGAAAGGAAGCCCAAGAGCATTCAAAAGCTCATGGAATGTCACGTGCGCACTGCACTTGAGCCACATGGACAAGCTACTACTACAGGTGAGCATCAGCTTTAGTTACTATAGCTTAGGATCGAGCCTGACAACTTTGTGAGCCTCTAGAAGGACATGCATGATCAGGCAGGTCAATAGTTGCATACCCTCACTTGTAGGATATGGCCACTTAAGCACATAGGCATGTGAATAGTCACTAATGCCATTTAATTGAAATGACCCCCCTTCTTTTTATGAGGTCGTGGAGCTTCTTTGGTTATTGCTTGACCTAGATCTTTTTCCCTATATATGAGAGCTTGGGGCTCTCCCTATCGCCATCAGAACCGAATGCCCTCGCAGAGGGCAACCTACCATCTCAAGAGTTTTCCATCATACTACCCATAACATGAGATTCAGCCTAGCTTTTTGCATCAGATCAGTTCACAACATCTCTCTCTCTCTCTCTCTCTCTCCAAGCCGAGCTAGCGGCCCCTCCCCTCGTGGTGGAGGCATTGACTAGATTAGTATCCTTTATGCATGGTCTATGGGATCTCCCCAGGGACAACGCACGGTCTATGGGATCTGATAGGGACAGATACACTCGGCTTGCCTTGGAGTCATCTCGACAACTAGCTCTACGAGGCGATGCAACATGTTGGTATGGACATATGGCAGCATGGTTTCAGTCGCATGGTTTCAACATGGATAGATTGCCTCCGTTTCAATACTCCCTGGATGCACCCTTCTTGTCTCTCACACGGCAAGAGATCACCAGACTCATATTCCAAGATTTGATTCGGCTAGATACTAGGAGCACATGGATGCAACCGACACAGGAGTTGGGGACGAAGATGGCCTTCTATAGAGAGCATCTTCTCCAACTCACGGAGGACGGCTTTTTGGCTTGCATACATGGATACACACTTATCTCATGGGATAAGATGCGCTATCGGGCAGATACGCACATCCTCACATCAGCCCCAGATCGAGACTTGCCGATTTCGGGGGGTGCCAGCAGAGGCCAGGATATGTCACCTATGTAACTTAGAGCCAGAGACAGAGCTGCACTACACGTCATTGCCCGACGTACTATGAGATACGCGGCCGCTTCCACTTCTTGTTTAGAGAAGGTTTCGGACCTTTTGCTAGTCATGAGATACAAGGATCAGAGATGTCTCGGATTGTTCCTGCTAGAGCTGCGCAGACTTAGGGAGAGCTTGCTGAGGACATCAGGGGAAAGCCAGTCTCAGAGACGAATCACAAATTTCTTTACACCAGCCAGGGGAGAGCCAGAGTAGTCATTACAGCAGATCTCAGAGCCCACCCATACTAGAGGTGCGTTGATGCCCACAACCTCGGGGGGTCTCCCACCACCAATGAAGGCTGCAATAGAAGATACATCACTCTAGCTCGACGTGCAAGACGCCCAACTAGAGTACTGACCATGGAAGAGGTGGATGAGATCCAACAGCGACCGATGAGAGATTTCATCTGAACCCACCAACACCCCCCCCGTATCTCATCTCAATCTCGAATCAACCTCAGATTTATTTCCTTTCTCCTTAGTGTTTTAGTGTTCTAGTGTTCTAGTGTTAGTTTTTTGTAACTTTGTAATTTCTGTACTTAGGCATGATATCAGATTCACCAATTGTAAGTTTTTGGTCTCATAGGTCATTTTGGCCTTTCGAAGACGTTAATATAACATTTCATTTCATTTCATCTCTCTCTCTCTCTCTCTCTCTCTCTCTCTCTCTCTCTCTGTGCCTCTCTCTTTCATTGTGTTCAGTTTAGTTTCTCTCGAGTGAAGTAAAGTAATTTTATATTTGTGCGAAGTACTAGATTTGAGTTAAAGTTCTTAAACCGTTCTGTTGAACTCGACATTGGTATCAGAGCTCTGTATGTGCTTCGCCTTTGCAAACACAAGGGAAGAAAGGATCTAGTAAGAAGAACCAAGAACCCACATAACCTCTTAGATGTTTTTTGCTCTCTATATTGAAGAAGTTTCGTGTCCTTGTCTCGGACGCCCTGTCAATGAGGGTGCCTCTGGTATGAATGCGGGTACAACCTTGTGCTGGTGGTTGGTCTCTTGGCTCCCTCGATCCAAAGAAGTCTGTGATCTGTCTCTGCGACTGTCGTACTCCATGTCTCCTCAACAAACTACCTCTATGTCGGTGTAGCTCAAGTAGATATAAGCCAAGGCATCTTTGATCCTGATACCTCATGACTCTATCTAGGGGTCCAAAACCTTCCCTGAATAAGCAATGGAAGCGCCCTCGTATCTCATAATACACAGTGCAGTGGCATATGTAGTGTAGCTCTGTCTTTGGCTCTCTACCGCAAAGTTGACATATCCTAGACTCCGGTGGTATCCCTCTGAATCTACCCGTCTCAATCTCCAGCTGGTGTGAGGATGTGCGAATTTGACCAATAGCACATCGTAGACCATGAGACAAATGAGTGTCCATGTAGCTCGGACGAGTCACAAACCCATCTCCCGAAAGTTGGAGAAGGTGCTCTTTGTAGAAAGCCATCTTCGTGCCCAACTCCTGCATCGGCTCTACCCATGTCCTCCTGGTGTCCAACTGTATAAGATCCTGACGAATGAGTAGTGATCTCCGTCTGTGTGACTCGCAGGGAGGGTGCATCTAGGGAATACTGAAAAGGAGGCAATCTATCCATGCGGAGACCATGCCTCTGAAATCATGAGGTCATCTGCGCATACCAACATGATGCGTCTCCCTGCATCGCTAACTGTCTAGAGGACTCAAGAGCCAATCTAGTATATCTGCCTCTATGTGTATCCCATAGACTGTGCATAAAGGACACTGATCTGGTAAGAGCCTCAATCTCTATAGGAGGGGCGGCTACCTCCGCTCGAATAATCGCATGTGGTACGGAGGCCTTGGCTCTAATCATCCGGGATATCATAAATTGTGCACTATCCTCTGCAAAGTTGTGCAATGCATCCAACTGTCTGTGTGATGCCCTGTGGCGACTCAGATATCAATACAATATCATCAACATATAATAATAAAGGGATCCATGTCCCTGCTATCTGAGCGCCTCTGTCACCCTCTCTGTCAATGTAGTCAGAGACCTCATCTACATGCATACCAAAAAGTGTAGGGGACAAAGGACACCCCTGTTTCACTCCAATAGTGGAATGAACAATGTCAGAAATCCCCTCAAGAGTGCGTACCTGGCCAGTCACTGAGCCGTTTAAAGCCATGATCCCCCATATGATCTCTGTGGGTACTCCCAACTTTAGTAGCCTGTGCATCAATCTGGCCCTCGGCAATGTGTCAAATACTTTGTGGAAGTTCACAAAGCAACAATACATCCGTCTCCCATGTGCCCGACCCTCCTCAATAATAGCTCTGAGTGTAAGAATATGGTCCAAAGTGGAGAAACCGCTGCTCTTATGCCCTCATTTTCTGCCCATGTACTCAGTTGTTGTTCAAGAATGGATGCATACAACCGTGCCAATGTGTGCCCTATCATAATAGTACGGTAGTTCCCTTGCACCGTGGGGTCCATTGCCTTGAAGAGAGGTACAGTAGTAGATAATCTCCAGGACTCGGGTAGTCCCTCACACATGACACGTTTAAACAACCGCGCAAGAACCTCTGACAGCAAATCTCTAGCATGTATCAAGTGCTCTGCGACCAAACCATCATGATCATATGCTCTCCTAGTCCTCATCTTGTCAATGGCGTTCTTTACCATCTCAGTGGTAAAGAAGGTACTAGTGGTTGGACATGGCTCTAGAGGGTCTGGTAATGGTGGTTGCCCAGGTACTGTATATAATGATGCTGCATACTGATCCCAGATCTCGGGAGAGGTAATCACTGGAGGAGGTGAGTGCTCATGGAAGAGACGCCAGGCCTCACCTGAATCTCGACTCAAAAAGAGCTGATACAAATCACGTTCCATCTGGGCTAAAAAGGCCCGCTTCTTCCGTCGCACTTAACGCCGAAGGGCAATCCGAGACTGTCTATATGTAATGACTCCAAGTATAAGCTCACTCTGAATTTGAACTCTCATCTCTTTGCACTCCTCATCATACCAACTATTCTGAGGCATGTTCCCAGAGCGCCTTCTCTGATCTGGTTGAGTGTGTGGATATGCCTCTGCTGCTGCCCCATGCAAGATCCCCGTCAATAAAGTGGTGATCTCCTCCACTGTATATACAGGCTCGGCCACATCCGTCTGTAAATCTCTTCCACATAAACTGAATCCGTCTCTGGTGTAAAAGTATACCCCGTGTGTGCAATCCTCCGTGGTGGTGTCTGAGAGGCACTACACTGGAAAGAGACTGAAAAAGTCAGGAGAGCATGGTCCACTGCTACTCCAACAGGCCTAGGACCCACACTGAGATCCTAAATATTAGAGATGAAGCTCGGTGAAGTCATGACATAGTCCACTGTACTGGTCCCATGTTTGTGTGGAAAGCATGTGAATCCCCTAGACGAAGGAAAAATCTGTAGACCATTAAGTATGGCCAGACCATGCGTAGTCGTCATCTCCATGAGATATCTCCCATACTTTGTGTGCTCTCTATCCTGTGAGTGTCTGTCAAGCCCCATCTCCGACATATCCATCTCTCTAAGCATCTCCTCCGAGGTATCATAAAATACCGTTTGGGAGTTGGCCGTCCTGGCATTAAAGTCTCCCAAGAGAATGATATCTCCATCTCTAGAGAACTCCCATATGCCATCAAGTATAGAGAAAGGGGATTGCCCTCTAGGTGAGGTATAGACTGATGTGCTAGGGGGAAAGTAACATATAGCAATGTATAAGAACACCCACATGTATCTCGCCTGGTCATCTCTCCGGACAATCTGTAATAGCGGCTGCAACCCCTCCTTGAATAAGACTGCTACCTCTCCTGAACCTCGACTCCCATGTTGGGATCTAGCGTCTGGCCGACAAGCTGTCTCCCATAAATAACCAGTCACACTTGGCATCAACTGTCCAGATTTCTGACGTGTCTCTGAGTAAAATACAATGTCTCTATCTCTGAAGCTATCCTCAAAGGCACCCACATCCAGCCTATATGATCCATTACAATTCCATGCCGCCATCCGGAGTGTGGTCCCATATGTCTCTCACCGTCATGTTGTGCGTTTTTCCAAAACCATTACTGCATCTTTTCCTTCATGCACTTTTCCACATTGGTTTTCCAAGATTCAAAGCTTGCAATTGCCTCATCCAACTTTTTCTGCATAATACATTCCATTACATTCACTTCTGCCCGCATTAGAGCCTGCATCTCTAAAGGTTGAAATCTTCTAAAGGCTGAAATGACCTATGAGACCAAAAAGTTACAATTGTTGAATTTGATATCATTTATGAGTACGGAAATTACAAAGTTACAAAGAAGTAACACTAGAACACTAAAACATTAAGGAGAAAGGAAATAAATCTGAGTTTGATTCGGGATTGAGACGAGAAGGGTGGGGGGGGGGGGTTCGGTGGGTTTAGAGAGAGAGAGAGAGAGAGAGAGAGAGAGAGAGAGAGAGAGAGAGAGAGAGAGAGAGAAATGAAATGAAATGATATATTAACGTCTACAAAAGGCCAAAATGACCTATGAGACCTACTGATTACAATGATGAGTCTAGTACCAAGTCTGGGTACAAACAAAGAAAAACACAAACAAAGAAATTGATAGGAGTGCTACCGACTCCTATGGGTCGCTGGTAGGCTGATCAATGGTATCATGCCATTAAAGTACAAAGTGGGGATAAGTGTCACCATGATACAATATAGCAGTAGCATGAAGCCTATCCTGATCGACACTCTGGGTGTCGTGCTAGAATCCTGTGGATCCTCTGCCACAATCTCCGCCGGTGCTGCGTGGCTCCCCTCCTCAGTCGCGGTCGTCTCGATCTCCCTAACTCTATAGCTCGATCGATGAGAGTACCGCTGGTGTGTGTATGGGTGGGAACCGAGCTCTGTGATGGTGGTGTCCCCTCTGCCTCTGTGGTACTCAGGCTGAAGAAATCTGAGATGCGTCTCTGAGACTGTCTATGTCTTTGCCCACTCAATAGAGCGTCTCTATGTCTCTGTATCTCAAGTAGGAATAATCCAAGACATCTTTGATCCTGATATCTCATGACTCTATCTAACGAGTCAAAACCATCTCTGAATAAACAATGAAAGCGTTCCTGTATCTTATAGTAGACTCTGCAGCGACATATGTAGTGAAACTCTGTCTTTGGCTCTGCATGGCATAACTGACATATCCTACTGTCTGTTGGTATGCCTTTGAATCTACCTGCCTCAATCCCAAGCTGGTGTGAAGATGTGCGAATCTGGCCTATAGCAATCGTAACCCGTGAGATAGATGTGTGTCCATGTAACTGGGCCGTGTGACAAATCCGTCTGTCGTGAGTTGGAGAAGATGCTCTCTATAGAAAACCCTCTTCGTACCCAACTCCCGTGATGGCTCTATCCATGTCCTCTTGTTATCAAGTTGGATAAGATCCTGCCGAATGAGTCTAGTAGTCTCCATCCGTGTAAGAGCCAAAGATGGTGCATCAAGAGAAAACTGGAAAGGGGGCAGCCTGTCCATGCTGAAACCATGCCTCTGAAACCATGAGCTCATCTGTGCATACCAACATGATGTATCTCCCTGTAATGCCAGGTGTCTAGATGACTCAAGAGCAAGCCTGGCATACCTGTCCCCGGTGGTGTCCCATAAGCTGTGTACAAATGATACTGATATGGTGAGAGCCTCAACCTCCATAGGTGGGGCAGCCAGCTCCTCTCGTATGATGTCATGTGGGACTGAGGCCTTGGCTCTAATCAGCCTAGAAATCATAGATATCAAGGGTCTCTCCATGTTACTCCATCCAGCATTGTCAACAGACGGTCCCCAAACCTGAACCCCGTAGTGCATAACTGAAGCGACCAAAGTGTCGAAAAGCCAGAGCTTTGTTCGGGGTTCCTGGAACTGAACTTGCGAACAAATCCTCTCTAAACCGCCTAGGGCTGCATAGGCACGAGTCAATCTAGTGTCTGCTGCCACTTTCAGTGTGCCTCGGTCCACTAAAGACCACCCCAAGATATGTGTATGCATCAGTGTACTCCATATTGTCCTGCCCATATGTGAAAGTAGGTGCTGATCTCCTAACCCACTGTTGCGTGGTATTAAATACCATGACCTTGGTTTTACCAAGGTTGACAGACAATCCACTATCCTCTGCAAAACTATGCAATGCGTCCAAATGTCTCTGCATACCCTCTGGTGAGTCTGATATCAACACAATATCGTCAGCATATAATACAAGAGGGATCCATGTCCCCGCAAGCTGAGCACCTCTATCTCCTCCTCTGTCAATATAATCAAAGACCTCATCAACATACATACCAAATAAAGTAGAGGACAGTGGGCATCCCTGTTTCACTTCGATAGTGGAGTGAACTGTGTCAGATATCCCCTCTGATGTGCGTACATGACCCATCACTGAACGATACAATGCCATAATCCCCCATATCAGCTCTGTGGGTACCCCCAATTCTATAAGCCGGCGCATCAATCTGGCCCTCGGTGCTGTGTCAAAAGCTTTGCGGAAATCCACAAAGCTGCAGTATATCCGTCTACCATGTGCTCGACCCTCCTCAATGATAGCTCTGAGTGTAAAGACATGATCTAGTGTGGAGAAACCCCTCCTGAAACCAGCCTGCCCAGGTGCCCGCATGTCCATAATCTCTGCCCAACTGCTCAATCTATGCTCAAGGATGGATGCATATAACCGTGCCAATGTGTGTCCTACCATGATAGTACGGTAATTCCCCGATACTGTGGGGTCTCCTGTCTTGAAGATAGGTACAATAGTAGATAATCTCCAAGACTCAGGGAAGCCCTCACACATGACACGGTTGAATAACCGTGCAAGCATCTCTGCCAGCAAATCCCCAGCATGTATAATGTGCTCTGCTACCAAACCCTCATGATCCTGTGCCCGTCTGGTCTTCATCCTGTCAATGGCCTCCTTTACCATCTCAGTGGTAAAGAAGGTGCTCGTAGCCGGACATGGCTGTGGTGGATCTGGTAGTGGTGGTTGTCCAGGTACAGTGTATAAAGATGTTGCATATTGCCCCCATATCTCTGTAGAAGTAATCACTGGTGGGGGAGATTGCTCATGGAATAGACGCCAAGCCTCTCCTGAATCTCTACTAGGGAAGAGCTGATATAAATCTTGCTCCATCTGGACCAAGAAAGCTCGCTTCTTCCGTCGCACTAGTTGTCGTGTAGCAATACGAGACTGTCTATAGGTGATCACTCCCAATGTAAGCTCCCGCTGTATCTGAGCTCTACTCTGTCGACACTCCTCATCATACCAGCTGTTCTGAGGCATGTGCCCAAAATGACGTCTCTGACCAGGCTGAGTGTGTGGGTATGCCTCTGTCGCTGCCCCATGTAATGTCACTGTCAGCATAGATGTGATCTCCTCCACTGTGTATATTGGCTCTGATGTGCATAAAAGCCTACGTATCTCCTCTGCATAGACTGAGTCAGTCTCTGGTGTAAAAGTATAGCGTGGATGTCTACCACCCCGTGAGGCCTGAGATGTACTGTACTCAAAGGAGACTGATAATGTCAAAAGTGCATGATCTACTGCTATCCCTACAGGCCTCGGCCCCAGTGTGAAATCCTGAATGTGAGATAAAGCTCGGATGTGTCAGAACATAGTCTACAGTGCTGGACCCATGTCTATGTGGAAAACAAGTAAAACCTGTAGACAATGGGAAGGTCGGTAAGCCATTCAGTATGGCTAAACTGTGAGTAGTCGTCATCTCCCTCAGGTATCTCCCATACTCTGTATGCTCTCTGTCATGTGAGCATCTCTCAAGTCCCATCTCCTAACTCTCTAAGCATCTCCTCTGAGGTGTCATAGAAGACCGTCTGTGAGTTGCCTGTACGGGCATTGAAATCCCCCAAGAGTATGATGTCTCCATCTCTGGAGAACTCCCAGATATCATCATCAAGTACAGAGTAAGGAGACTGTCCTCTGGGTGAAGCATATACTGAAGTGCTGGGAGGAAAGTAGCATATGGCGATGTACAAGAAATGTCCAGTCTTTGCCCTCAGCCTCACCCACAAGTATCTGGCCTGATCATCTCTCCGAACTATGTGCAGTAGTGGTTGGAGCTCCTCTCTGAAAAGAACTGCTACACCTCCTGATCCTCTAGTCCCATGCGCAGATCTGGTGCATGTCCGGCAAGCTGTCTCCCATGTGTATCCTGATATGTGCGGCATCAATTGTCCTGGAGCCTGATGAGTCTCTGAGTAGAAAACAATGTCTCTGTCTCTGAAGCTGTCCTCAAAGGCCCCCACATCAAGTCTATACGAACAATTACAGTTCCAAACCGCCATCCTGAGAGTGGTCCCATAGGTCTTGCACCGTCATGTAGAGCGGTGCTCTGTAATCACTACTCGTCCATTTGCGTTAAAAGCTAACTTTCCCTTCTCCCTTGCTGCTATAATCTCTGGCATGACCTCTCTCATATGTGCAAGCTGTGAGAGCGTAAGATCATCTCCTAAAAAGATACCTGTTTTCTTGAGGGTTGGCCTCTTCTTTAAGAAGTCTTTCTTTTCTTCCATGGAGGGAAAGGGCAAAATGAGAGCCCGCTCTTTTGAACTCTCCCCATTACCTTCACTCTTCTTGCCCACTCTCCAAGCTTGTGTGTGCGAGGGCTTCTCCACCCCCATCATGGACATGAGGCTCTTCACCTCTTGGTCCACCTTATCTGAATCTTTTAGGCCGGTCACTCTCACGTGTAGAGCGCGTACCCTTCTTCGTTGTTCCTCTTCAAGTGTCTTGTTGATGATGTCGGGTGTAGTCGGGATTTCCTTGCCCTTTCCCTTCTTGACAACTTCAATCCATTTTTCAGCCTCATCCATCTTCTTTTGCGTTTTGGAGAGAACCTCCACCCATGAGGTCTTCTTTTCTCCTTCCTCCTTTATTTCTTTGACTTGTGCTCGTATACTATTCAGATCATCGATCATTGATGGCTGAATTTCTCCATCTTCAAGGCGTCCTCCCTCTTTGGTTTCGTCGAGTTCCTTCCTAAGGGCTGAGATGCTACCTTCTAGAGCTTGAATTTCATCCCGGAACTCCTTGCGTTCTAGTTCCCTCGCCTGTTCCTCCCTCTTTTTCCATTCAAGAATTAAATTCTTCTCTTTCTTCCACTCATCCATGTGGGCTTTGCATTCTTTCAACTCCTTTTCAATGGCAGTCATCCTCTTGCTTGTGACCATGTAGTGCGCCGCCATTCTTCTTGCCTTATTTGTTTCACTTTCTAAGAGAGAGGAGAGAGCGACCTATACGCACCGCATTATGCATACATGTGTTTCCACATTCAGCCTACATGGCATATATTTGCTTTCTGTACGTGTCAATGTGCAATTTCTGTGAGTTCTGCAGTTCCCAAATTTCTTGTAAAATCCCTGCAGGTCTGAAAATTGCAGGATTTTGAAATTTCAAAAGTTCGGAAAAGCTGAGACTGTGGAAATTCTGGTGGAAATTCCTCTTGCAATTTTTTGAATTTTGCCGGGTGTATGTACCTGCGGGTTGAGGCGGGGGGGGGGTTTGATGTATGTACCTGCGGGTGCGCTGTCACAGCAGCAGGTGTAACTAAGTCAGACTTTGTAAATAATTAATTTATTTACGAGAAAAGAATTATCTAATTAGTTGTGTGCACACCAGAATAGACCTAGCAGTTCTAAGGCCTCAGGTGAGCCTAAATGCTGGCTAGAACACCTCAGAGGGACCTTAGCAGAAATTACCCTGAAGCCCTAGTGATTGGGAAATCGGGTCTTCAGAAAGGGGTAAACAGTAGCCTCAGATTTTAGGCTCAGGAAAAATACGCGCGTCAGTACAAGCACATATGAGATGGGGTCCTTAGAACAGTGACCCTAAGGCTAATAAAGCTAATAAAGCCTTAGGGTAAGTTTCGTTAAATTAAATTTAACGGTCCATGCCCGGGCGGGTGGCCGGACAAGTGTGAACAGGTAAAGGCGGTACAGTGCCGGTGCGGCATTGCGCCGACAGACCTTTGGTGTTCTCATAAAAGAATCATTGGTAGCAGTTGTTAGTTAGTTGCACATTTTTAATTAATGAGCTAGAAGTTTTTAAAGTCAAAAGTTGAATGGTTTTTAAGTTTTTAAAGTAAGTGTGCCAAGTGGCACACTTACCAATGCAAACTAACTCTCTTTCTCACTCACTCTCACCCTCTCTCTCTTCCTAGCGTCCCCTCTCCCTGATGGCTATTTAGGAGCCCCCCCTCCCCCATTTTCAGGGCTGGCAGTGCACCTACCCCCCCTAATGTGAGCGTGCTCTACGCGGTGGAGCCCTCCATTGAAGCTTGAGAGCAGCCCCTTGCGACATATGTGGTAGCCTTGTGCTCCCATTGTCAAGAACAAAGGATCTCACAGTCATAGACACCTTCTGGTGAAGTTTCATCGCGAGAAGCTGCCGTAGACGCTCTCTTAGCAGAGTGCGGCTGCTGTAATTCTCTGTTTTCAGCCCCTAATCACCTCGATTAGGGCTGTTTTCAGCAAATCAGCCATAGAAATTCTCTTCTCTCTCCTTATCCTAAGTCTACATCAAGTTTGGCGCGATTCCATCGCGAAGAAGACCTCTGTTTCGGCGTAGGGGTGCGCACAGGTAAGAATTTCAGGTTATGTGCAGAAAATTACAGCAAGCATGTGCGTGTGCATTTTGCTTGTTTTCTCTTTTGTGTTCGATGCATGAATGAATGAGAATGAAGGCAATACATAACGGAAGATGGACTCTCCTCTGTGAGAGCTTCCGACGAGCTGTTTTGGAAGATAGACTCTCTTTTCGAGAGCTTCCAACCAGTCTCGTAGAAGATGGGAAATCCCCGAAGCAGAAAGAAAGTGGAAACACTTTCTCAGTCAGTAGTCAGAACAGAACAGAAGAAAGAATAGAGGACGGGCGTATGCCCCGTTCCTGTGCTTGTAAAGATTCTCCCTTAGTAATAAAGATATTCTCTTTATGGGGGGGGACCAGCCCATCTTCTGGTCCCCAATGAAGTGTCAAGTTTTCTCGCTCCCTCTAATTCTCTTGAGTATTTGAAGTGCAATTAAACGTCAGTTTACGCTTCCGTATTTTTGTGACAGTGGTATCAGAGCAAGGTCCTCTCTCTCTTCCTGAAGGGATTGACGACTCTTGGCAGACTGCAGAAATGGGAGGATGCGAGATAGAGTTATCTCTCCTTCAACAGCAGGTGGAAGAGTTGCAGAAAGCTCTCTCCCATCCAGAAGTCCAAAAGATTCTCCACACTCTTGAAAAAGGGAAGGAGAAAATGCCGATGGGGTCGGGAGAAATTCCGCAGAACCCAAAGGCGCCACAACCAAAAAAAAGATCCTTTGATTGGAACTTCCCGCATGCACAAGAGGCAGAAGAAATCTCCAGAACGTCATGTGCGGTTTAATCCAAAAGTTCAAGAGCAGGATCCCCCTGATTTCCCTCAGTTCTCTTTCATGAAGGATCTGGAAGACATAGTTTCTCCGGAAGACATGTTTCTCGACGATCCGTCGCAGCAAGAAGTACATTCAAGGGAAAGGACTCCTGTCCCCAAGGAGTCTAAGCATCGAAAGAAGGAGCACCATAAGAAGAAGCACCACAGGCAGAAAACATTCAAGTCGGGAGATAAAGATGTGAAATTCGACACCTACAATGGACGGCGTGATAATGACAAAGCTTTGGCTTTCATCCGCCAATTTGAAGTTGCATTTGCTGAAGGGAATTTCAAAGAAAGATCCAAGCTTCGCCATGTTAGTTTGTACCTGAAAGGCACCGCCAGCAATTGGTGGTTAACCCTTATCTTGGAAGATCGCAAACCCCAAGATTGGACCACTTTCAAGAAGGAGTTCTACGCACAGTTCCTTCCTCCAGACTATGAGGAAGAGGTAAAGAAAGAATGGGATCGACTTTCACAGTCAGAGAACGAAACCGTTCCACGCTATGTGGATAGGTTTTGGGACGTTCTCTTGAAAGTCACTCCATTCAAGAAGATTGACGATTCGGAGAAGATGCGCAAGTTTGAAGCAGGTTTGCATGAAGCCTTGCAAAAGGCTATGAAGCTTTACCCTCGAGGTAACTTGCAGATACTTATGGAATCAGCCTGCATAGCTGATGGAATACATGACAAGGGTACTCCCAGGAAGATGGAGCAAAGCACTTACCATGCTAAGCAGAAGGCTCTCCATGAGCAGCCTACCTCTTCTACTTCTTCTCAAAAGAAGAAAAGAACCGCCTCCGAAGCAAAAGCAAAGCCAAATCAGCCCAAGAAAGGGAGATATCTCTCTCGTGCTGAGTTGCGAACATACATTAGTGAAGGAAGATGCTTCAAGTGCGGACAAGTTGGTCATATGAAGGGTGACTGTCCTACCAAACCTCCACAACCACCCTCCTCCAATGCAGTCCCAGATGTACAGGGAAATACAACCAAGGATGGAAAAGAAAGAGCTCTTCTCAAAGCATGGGGTAGTATCAACAACCAGCGGGCTCTTATTTTGTTTGACCCTGGTAGCACAGACAACTTCATCTCTACCAAGCTAGCTGACGACCTGAACTTGCAGCCCAATCGTTTCGGAGTCTCTATTCAAGCGCAATCTGCTTTCAAAGGGCAGAACTCAAACTCTACTCCAATCATAGGGAAGTTGAATCTAAAGGTCGACGACTACAAGGATCAAGAGTCTTTCTTACTAGCTTCACTTGAAGGATGCGATGTTATCTTGGGAATGCCTTGGCACTACAAGATGCATCCCATTCCTGACTATGTTCAGAAAACCTTATCTTTTGCTCATAAAGGAAAGGAGTATCTTGTACTTGCAGATGCAGGTGATTGGCGTATTCCTATCGCCAACCACATTGCCATCAAGAAAGAAATGAAAAAGTGTGTTTCAGCGTACTTGATTTTTGCAAGAGAGAGAGATGTGTCTGTTTCACAACTTTCTTCCTCTTTAGAGCAAAAAAGACTTAAGTTAATAGAAAGATATAAAGAATGTTTTGCAGATGAACTTCCAAATGAACTCCCACCTTCGCGACCTGAGGATCATACCATTGATTTGATCCCAGGAAGTTCTCCTCCAAATCAGCCCCCTTATCGAGTTAGTCTAATGCAGCAAGAGGAAATTCTCAAGCAGGTTAACGAACTTTTGGAGAAGGGCTTAATAAGGCCTAGTACTTCTCCATATTGTTCACCTGTCTTGCTAGTACAGAAAAAGGGATGGCACATTCCGCATGTGCATAGACTATAGATCTCTAAACAAGATCACAATCAAGAATCGATTTCCAATCCCTCGGATTGACGGCATTCTTGATAAGTTACAAGGAGCCAGAGTCTTTAGTCGTATAGACTTGAAGAGCGGTTATCATCAAATCCGCATAGCTCCTCAGGATGTGCATAAGACTTCATTTAGAACAACCTTCGGGTTGTATGAATTTCTAGTGATGCCTTTTGGGCTCACTAATGCACCAGCTACATTCAACAGAATGATGGATAGAATCTTCCACTCATACAGAAGCTTTACAGGCGTTTTCTTTGATGACGTCTTAATCTTCTCAGAGACGGAAGACGAACACTATAAGCATCTCGCCTTAGTGTTTGAAGAATTACGCAAACACAAATTATTTGTGAATGCTAAGAAGAGTGAGTTCTTTCTAAAAGAAATCCACTATTTGGGCCATATAGTATCTCACAACCAGGTGAGAATGGACCCTGATAAGATTCAAGCAATTGTAGAATGGCCTACGCCAACTACAGTACATGATGTACGAAGTTTCCTTGGCCTCTGTTCTTATTATCGGCGTTTCATTCGAGCTTTTGCCGCGATAGCAGGTCCCCTCCATGACCTGACAAAGAAGCGGATTCCATTCCATTGGGGGTTTGGACAAAAACAAGCTTTCGAAAAGCTTAAGTATCTACTCAGTCACGGACCTGTTCTCACCGTCCCTGATCTTCGCAAACCTTTCGAGGTATACTGCGATGCATCTGGAGATTGTGTAGGAGCAGTTCTGAACCAAGAGGGTCACGCGATAGCCTATGAAAGTCGGCGCCTTAAAGATGCAGAGTTGCATGCCTCCATATACGAAAAAGAGCTAATGGCAGTAATTCATGCTCTTTCCATTTGGAAACACTATCTATTAGGAGCTGATTTTATTATCAAGACAGATCATCAAAGTCTTCGCTACTTTCTCACACAGAGAAAGTTATCAGAAAAGCAGATGAGATGGGACAACTTTCTTTCAATGTTTCATTTTCAGATTTTACACACTTCTGGAACAAAGAATGCAGTTGCAGATGCTCTCTCCAGGCGTCCAAAGATCAATGCACTCACAACAATTTATCATGAGGAACTAGAATCTCTCAGCGAGATGTATCCTCAAGATCCAGACTTCGCCACAATTTGGGCAGATCTTCAAGCTGGTCACTCAAAGCCACCTTATTCTATCAGGGATAATACACTCTATCGTCAACAAGCAATATGCATAGCTCAGCCCTTACGACAAAAGGTGATGGATGAAGCACATAATTCTCCTTATGCCGGGCATCGGGGAATTGCTTCCACCACTAGTGCCCTCGAAAGGTATTTCTTTTGGCCAACACTCCGTGCGGACATTGAAAAACATGTACGTGAGTGTTTAGTATGCCAAAAAGTGAAATATGACAGACATAAAGTTTATGGCAAACTTCAGCCGCTCCTTGTGCCTAACACGCCATGGGAAAGTATTGCCATGGATTTTATTACGGATCTTCCTCGATCCAAGAATGGAAATGATGCAATCTGGACTATAGTAGACAGATTCAGTAAGCAAGCCCATTTCCTTCCAGTAAAGAAGACGATCAAAGCTGATCACATGGCTAGAATATTTCTAGCTCAGATTTTTAAACACCATGGATTGCCAAAGACTATTGTGAGCGACAGAGATCCCCGCATGACTAGTCTATTTTGGCAGGCATTGTTTGAAAACTTGGGAACTAAGCTTGATTTTTCATCAGCTTATCACCCTCAAACAGATGGTCAAAGCGAAATCGCTAATGCTACTGTTTTAGATCTTTCAAGTGCTATGTTTCGGAACGACAATCCGAATGGGAACAGTACTTACCAATAGTTGAGTTTGCGTATAATAATACCATACATTCCTCAACTGGTAAAGCCCCCTTCGAAATTATTTACGGGAAGCCACTCTTACTTCCTATTATGTTGACCAAAGAAAACATCTTCGCCGCAGATGAATTTGTGCGCAATATTGATATTGCCCATCAACAAGTAAAGCAAGCGATTCTTCGAACTCAAGAGCAACAGAAGAGAAAAGCAGACAAGCACAGAAGGAATCTCAATCTTGAAAAAGGACAATATGTCCTGCTTCGGTTTGAGAAAGCTAGATTGAAAAAGCGGGTCGGCAATGGGAAAGTTGTCAAACTTTCCCATAGATTTTACGGCCCTTTCAAAATTACAGATAAAGTCAATGATGTGACTTTCAGATTGGATTTACCTTATAATTGGCGAATCCATAATACTTTTCATGTCAGTCTCCTCCGACCCTATGTTGGACCTCCTCCAGTGGCGCCAATACAAGAAGATCCTCCAGAAGTCGAAGAGACTGAGGAAATCCTTCAACCTGAACAGATAATACACCACTCGGAGAGACAACTCAAGTCGGGGAGTCTACATCGAAAGTATTTAGTCAAGTTCAAGAATTACACTCCTTTAGATGCAAAGTGGATGATTGAGTCCGATCTCAAGGACTACCCTGACATCTTGCACAGTTATGTTGACGCTCTACAGTTGAGGTCAACTGTTTAGAACCAAGAGGGATGTAACTAAGTCAGACTTTGTAAATAATTAATTTATTTACGAGAAAAGAATTATCTAATTAGTTGTGTGCACACCAGAATAGACCTAGCAGTTCTAAGGCCTCAGGTGAGCCTAAATGCTGGCTAGAACACCTCAGAGGGACCTTAGCAGAAATTACCCTGAAGCCCTAGTGATTGGGAAATCGGGTCTTCAGAAAGGGGTAAACAGTAGCCTCAGATTTTAGGCTCAGGAAAAATACGCGCGTCAGTACAAGCACATGAATGAGATGGGGTCCTTAGAATAGTGACCCTAAGGCTAATAAAGCTAATAAAGCCTTAGGGTAAGTTTCGTTAAATTAAATTTAACGGTCCGTGCCCGGGCGGGCGGCCGGACAAGTGTGAACAGGTAAAGGCGGTACAGTGCCGGTGCAGCATTGCGTCGACAGACCTTTGGTGTTCTCATAAAAGAATCATTGGTAGCAGTTGTTAGTTAGTTGCACATTTTTAATTAATGAGCTAGAAGTTTTTAAAGTCAAAAGTTGAATGGTTTTTAAGTTTTTAAAGTAAGTGTGCCAAGTGGCACACTTACCAATGCAAACTAACTCTCTCTCTCACTCACTCTCACCCTCTCTCTCTTCCTAGCGTCCCCTCTCCCTGATGGCTATTTAGGAGCCCCCCCTCCCCCATTTTCAGGGCTGGCAGTGCACCTACCCCCCCTAATGTGAGCGTGCTCTACGCGGTGGAGCCCTCCATTGAAGCTTGAGAGCAGCCCCTTGCGACATATGTGGTAGCCTTGTGCTTCCATTGTCAAGAACAAGGGATCTCACAGTCATAGACACCTTCTGGTGAAGTTTCATCGCGAGAAGCTGCCGTAGACGCTCTCTTAGCAGAGTGCGGCTGCTGTAATTCTCTGTTTTCAGTCCCTAATCACCTCGATTAGGGCTGTTTTCAGCAAATCAGCCATAGAAATTCTCTTCTCTCTCCTTATCCTAAGTCTACATCAAGTTTGGCGTGATTCCATCGCGAAGAAGACCTCTGTTTCGGCGTAGGGGTGCGCACAGGTAAGAATTTCAGGTTATGTGCAGAAAATTACAGCAAGCATGTGCGTGTGCATTTTGCTTGTTTTCTCTTTTGTGTTCGATGCATGAATGAATGAGCATGAAGGCAATACATAACGGAAGATGGACTCTCCTCTGTGAGAGCTTCCGACGAGCTGTTTTGGAAGATAGACTCTCTTTTCGAGAGCTTCCAACCAGTCTCGCAGAAGATGGGAAATCCCCTAAGCAGAAAGAAAGTGGAAACACTTTCTCAGTCAGTAGTCAGAACAGAACAGAAGAAAGAATAGAGGACGGGCATATGCCCCATTCCTGTGCTTGTAAAGATTCTCCCTTAGTAATAAAGATATTCTCTTTATGGGGGGGGACCAGCCCATCTTCTGGTCCCCAATGAAGTGTCAAGTTTTCTCGCTCCCTCTAATTCTCTTGAGTATTTGAAGTGCAATTAAACGTCAGTTTACGCTTCCGTATTTTTGTGACAGCAGGCGGGGGGGGGGGGGAGGATGCGCAGCGTGAGTGGGGTTGTATTCGTGAATTACAGCAGCAAGCGGGGGTAGCGGATGCGCAGCGTGAGGGAGGGTGCAGTTTGCGTGAGTGGAGTGCAGGTTACGCGAGGGGGGGTGGCAGCAAGTTACGCGAGTGGGGTGGCAGCAGGTTGAGAGAGAGAGAGAGAGAGAGAGAGAGAGAGAGTTATAGAATGGCGAAGTTCCGTTCCCAGATGCATTGGCCCCAAAGACTGGCGCCCCTTTCAGTATTTCTTTCTTGATTACAACTCTCAAGGGTCCAACTCTCTGCGACTTTGCATCTAGATGCTCCTAGAGAGTGGCTCCAAGGGTTCTTATAAATTGTACAAGGGATGTCCAAAAGCAAAGCCCTGAAAGAATCAGGTTGAAAAAAGCGCTTGATCTAAAAGCATTCGTCTCCAATTACATGGCACTAAATCAGCCCAGAGCCTGCCGTACAGGCCATGTCAGCAGTGAGGGCGTTTTTCGGCCCAACATGCCACAATATCAATCAGCGCAATTTTCGGGATTTTCTGTACAGCCACGTCAGCAGCAGCTTGGCAATTCTTTTAATTTTTAGTGTTTGCCCCCCCCCCCCCCCCCCCCCCCCCCCCCCCCCCCCTCTCGGCCTAACCTTCAAGTTGGCTCCAAGTTCCCCAGGGTTAGGTTTTAAAAAAAACCCTAACCCCTCGTCCTTAGTGTATGCCAGGTCACAAATTTGTGACAGGGCTGCTCAAGTATATTCTTACACTCAAGGTAGTTAAGCAAACAACACCCGATATCAAAAAGGTTTGAGGGAAAATTACCAAAATGTCCCTTGAATGTGTGGAAATGCTTGAAATACCCCTCAAATTTGAAAAATTCACAAAATGCCCTTGATTTTTGACAAATTTTGTAAGAAGTTCCCAAAATGCCCTCAAATTTTAGCAAAGTTCCCAAAAACCCCTTGTCAATCTCAGAAGCATTCCTGAAGACATTAAGGTTTGCATTTTTTTCTCATAGGAAGATTGGTTCTCCCTAAATTGAGGATGACAAAATCAGGGTTTTGATGATACTTTGAGATCATGACATGAAACACTTTATTGTTTGTAGACATCATTGCCACTGTTTGTGAGCTAATTAGTGAAAATTTCTGTATAAGGCAATTAAAACAGGGCTTCATTATCTGAAAATTGGAGCAATTTATCCAAAATTGATACTGATGTATTTTGGGAATTTTCAAAATTTCAGAGGTGTTTTGGGAATTTCTACAAAATATAGGGGTATTCTGGTAAAGTAACCCAAAAATTATTGCACCTGCCATGGTTGGAATAAAAATGTACAATTGCCTGTTTCTGTCCACCAAAGAAACCTGATAACCACCTGGTGATGGGAGGCCAGAACTAATGTACAAGGGTGGCCTGCCCTTGGTATTTGTTTGCACAGAATTTTTTGTCCCTCTATGATAACCGTTTCTGATGTGGTAGGTGTTGCAAGATGGTGTTATACAACAAGCAGGAAGCTATATGGACTTGTTAAAGGCTGGTGCAGAGTTTGGAGCATTAGTAGCAGCTCACAAAAAAGCCATTGGGAGTGTGGAGTCAGACTCAAAAGAAGACTCTATGGAGGTGGAAGATTTAAGGGTGGGCACCCCCACCAGTCAATTTAGTGATGCCTTTGATGAGAGTGTCAAGATGCTGACACGGTCAGGATCAGGATCATTTTCAAGCTCACAGGATTTGAAACGCAAGATCTCAAACTCTTTCTCACCATTGACTTTAAACGAAGTTCCGGGGAAGCTTGTTGAAGAAGAAAAAAGGGAGACTGGCAGGGTGGGCTGGAATGTGTATTGGTTGTACTTGACAAAAGCTTTTGGTCCCTTCTTTCTTTTGCTAGTATTGGTAGTGCAAATCATCTCCCAGACCTTTGCCATAAGCAGCGATTTCTGGCTTTCTTATGAGACTTCAGAGAGCTCTTTTAGTGCGGGTATGTTTATACGCATATATGCACTGCTTTGTGCATGCAATTGGCTGTTTGTAATCATCCGGTCAGTTCTTATGGCTCTCTTCAGCTTGAGGAGCACACAGAAATTTTATCTTGACATGCTAAAAAGTATCTTCAGAGCACCCATGAGCTTTTTTGATACCACGCCGACAGGAAGAATTTTAACACGGGTATGCATTGGATGAGTTCGTTTTTTGGAAGTAATATACAATGTATGCTTTGGGAAACCTGCCAGGAGAGGGAGTTTGTAATTAGTGGTATCACAACTTTCTTACTTGCACTATTCTCCATATTGACAGGCTTCGACAGATCAAGCCACTATGGACATCTTGCTGCCTCTTTCTGTCATGCTGGCATTGATACTTTACTCTGCAACTATAGGGGTTGTGATTGTGACCTGTGTAGTGACTTGGCCAGTCATCTTTGTGATCTTGCCACTTGCATGGGTGTATCTGCATTACCAAGTAAGTATCCCTTTTTGAATCTGCATGTACTTCAGGTTGTGAAAGAATGATCTTGTAATAGGTGGGTCATTCTGGTGTGACAGTCATTTTACATCAGCTCATCAAGAGAAATCACCCGGCTCGACTCCGTAACAAAGGCTCCTGTTATCCACCATTTTACAGAGACAATTGCTGGGTTTATGGTCATCAGAGGGTTTAGAAAGGAGGATGATTTTTTCAGCACAAATTTATCTCGGGTCAACACCAATCTCAAAATGGATTTTCACTTCAATGCTTCAAATGAGTGGCTTGGCTTCAGACTTGAGATTATTGGAGCAACGGTACTTTGCGTGGCGGCCTTTCTTCTTGTTGTTCTGCCTGAGAGCATTATCAGACCATGTGCGTGCCCACAATTTTTGTGATATCTTAAAAGTGAGAGGTCATTATGTGCCTGTTTGTCTCACTCTTCTGATGAGAATCGTTTCCAATTTTTGCAGCATTGGCAGCTCTTGCACTCTCCTATGGATTCTCTCTCAATACCACCCTAGCAGCATCCGTCTTCTTCAGCTGCATGATTGAGAACAAAATGGTTGCAGTGGAGCGTGTTGGTCAATACACAAGACTTCCAAGTGAGGCTCCAATGGTGATAGAAGGACGCGTACCTTACAAGGAGTGGCCTGGAAGGGGGCACATCAGCATTCGAGACTTAACTGTAAGCACAGAATTTACTTCTCCCTTTATCCCTTTCCAAAACTCAATACCTGGCTGTCTCATCAAATGCACCAAGCAACGATACCAAAACATTACTTTCCGTTTAGCATCTCTGTGGCCTTTTGATTGAAGTACCTGCAGTTATGTTACAGAATCCTTATAAGCATAGCCCACTGCAGGTATAAGATGGATCATATTTACATTCATGCAGTATCATGCTCATTCAGTGGATCCTCGGTATAAGGTGCCTCTGCCTTTTAAGGGTTGCATTGTGTGCAAGAGTTTCACTATAGGATATTCTGCTGATCTTTTCCCAAACCCAACTGAGGGATCCTGCATTTGTAAAGACGTTGCAAGATAGTTCATTCAGAGCTTTCATCCATCTAGTTCATTCAGAGCTTTCATCCATCTGGGCAAGTCAGGTTATTACTGCCTCAGGAGCATTGCTTTGTATATAAAGCAACCCTTTGTGCTGTGTGTGAAGCCGATAATCTTGCTAAAAGTCATTCCGAAAACACATCTAAAATGCCCTCAGCTTTCCCATAAGAATCTCTCACATATGTGTGATCTGCCCAATTGATCTGAGCCCTCTATCTAGTGTGGCTTTACTGAAGGAAGTCATGCGGTCTCCAAAAATGTCCAGGCAGCCAAGACAACTCTGCAGGACCACTCAACTTCCACTAAGGACGTCCCTTCTCAAATCCCAGGCATCCACTCAGACAGAGTGGCTCTCAGTAATAGCATGGCAAGAGGCACGGGCTTTTACTAGCCTCATCTTGAAGTTTGCAGAGTCAAAAAACCCGAATATGTTAGCTATTTAACAGTTCTTCTGATCCCAACTTCCAAGTGCTGTGTGAAGAGGCTTTAATTCTAGATTTAGGCTCTTTAGGAGTTTCTGTACTTGTTCAGTCCTTCGACTTTATAAAGAAGTGGAATGAAGGTCAATCATTTGACTCTTGAGATTGAATCTTACACACTCACCCACTCAGGGAAACTTTTAAACATGGGGCATCCATAGTCACCCCACTCAGGGCAACTTTTGAACACGGGGAATAAATGTGGAAAGCGAGAAATGCTGTGTTGGGACTGAAAGGCACTAGTCCTCGACATAGACTCCAGAGCTGTCTGATTATTTGGATGCAGCTTTTTAAAGCTGGGATGGTAAATGCGTGCTAATCAATGCATATGACTGTTAAGCCAGTCAATAACTCGAAAACTCTAAAACTTGCTTCAAAACTCTCTGTATTGAAACTTCGTGGCTACTCTGCATGGTGGTTGTGCTTTTTAAGTCAATGGGAGAGATCCTTGATTCCTTGTACCTGCTTTTTTTGAACTTCTTGTGAAAGATTTCATGTGATACAAATGCAGCTTTGATGCAGAAAACATGACTCTTATCCATTTAGGCTAGACAGAAGGAATGCTCAGAAATGTGAGTAACGAACAGTAAATTCAGTCAGAATGGTAATGTGAGGCTCTGGAAATCGTGGGTACTCTGGGTACCTCCAAGACGCACCATATCTCACCTTGGGGAATGGTAGAGCTTGTGTCTATGGGTACTTGGGTACTATCATTCGCTTTAAAGTTTGTGCTGGGCCTCAGCCCCAACTCTTGGGATAATTAAAGAGGTTCAGAATGATTAAAAAGCGAGTGTCCTCTTTGCCAAAGTTTTTGAACCATTAAACAGATAGGAGACAATAATTTCATATGCATCATGATTAGAGTAAAGCCATCGTGACTGAAAACACGTGTTGGGTTTTTGCCTTCCAGGCACTAAGCAAGAGATACTGAGGAACCCCCTAAGTAGTGCATTAGGAGCAAAAATATATATTTGTCTGCTAAACTTGTAGTCTTGTCGTGTGGGAATTCAAATAAAGGGGGTATGTATTTCTGCATAAATAGCTCTTTGTTTATCTACAGTCAGTTGTTAATTTCCTGGTCTGTGTATAGTAAGAGAGAACATAAGACGAGGTTGGGACAATGCTTTTGGATGGAATATTATTGCAGGGAAGAACTTGTTTATATGCTTATCAGACATGGTACATAAACCCTGATGGTTGTTTACACATAAGATGTCAATTGCAAGAAGCCAATTGTGTTAACACTTTTCTGCATGTTCTCCTGTCACAGGCTTCTGAGTATGCTGTGTGAAACGCTCTGCATTATCTGGCTTCATATGGTGCTTGTACAAAGCCAATAGGCTTAATCAACATGCTTAATCAATGAAGTTTACTTAGTACTATCTTACACCTACAACTAGGGTTGCTATATGTAAAGCTTAGAATTATGACATGCTTTGTACAAGTACTATCTTACAAACGTACATACAGGGTCGCTACATGTAAAGCTTAGAATTATGGCATGCTTTGTACAAAGGCTCAAGCGCAGGGTCTTCTGGATTTCCGTACTTTGCACGTTCACTCAAAGAATGGATGAGTTTGACATGGAAGTATCTGTAATGTATTTGCACCGCCTTACTGAGCATCCTACCCTGATGTTGTTTATAGGCTCGGTATCAGCCAACTATGCCCTTGGTTTTGAAAGGGATTTGCACGTTCACTCAAAGAATGGATGAGTTTGACATGGAAGTATCTGTAATGTATTTGCACCGCCTTACTGAGCATCCTACCCTGATGTTGTTTATAGGCTCGGTATCAGCCAACTATGCCCTTGGTTTTGAAAGGGATCAGTTTAGATATTCTGGGTGGACAGAAAATAGGGGTGGTGGGAAGAACTGGGAGTGGAAAGTCGACACTCATTCAAGTGCTTTTCCGCATTGTGGAACCAGCTGGTGGATCCATCTTGTTTGATGAGGTAGACATTACTTCTGTGGGGCTCTACGACTTGAGATCAAGATTGGGCATAATTCCACAAGATCCTGTCTTGTTTGAAGGCACCATAAGGACAAACATGGATCCTCTTGATATTCATACCGATGATGAGATTTGGGAGGTATTTCCATACTTACATTCCTTTGTGATGATCGATGAATAAGCATCAGTTTTCCTTTCTGTGTTCATTAATTTCAGATGATGAGCATTTTAATGGTTTTTTTTCTGAAAATCAGGGACTACAGAAATGTCAGCTGGCCGACATTGTCAAAGAAAGGGCAGATAAGCTGGATGCAACAGGTACGATTGTGGTTTCTGGTTTTCTGCTGTTTTCTGCGAAGCTTTCCTTGATGCACTCACATCCATACATACACGTACGTACGTGTTTGTATCTATGTATTATAGAGCTTTCAGTTTCTAGTTGTTTCTGTATGAGGTGCTTGTCATCAAGGATTCCTTCAACAAACTGACAGACATCTTAGAAAACTATTTTATGAAGCTTGCACCAAAAAGTGGCTTGTTTAAATTCAGAGCAACGTAGTTGGCGTCTTAGTCCAAAAGAGTAAATTTTGATGGTGCTCACCATAAAGTGAGTCTGGTCATATTTCAATATAATGGGTTTAACATGATTTCCAGTTGTTGACAATGGGGAGAATTGGAGCGTAGGACAAAGACAACTGCTTTGTTTAGGGCGGGCTCTTTTAAAAAAGAGCCACATCTTATTTTTGGATGAAGCCACTGCCTCCATTGATGCACAGACGGATGCTGTGCTTCAAAAAGTTATTAGGCAGGAGTTTCGAGACATAACAGTTGTGAGCATTGCGCATAGGATACCTACTGTCATGGATTGTGACAAGGTTATGGTACTTGAGGCAGGTATGGATTGTCATAGTTCATGATCGCTTTGCATTCAAAAAGAAGTTAGTTTCTTTGTATGTGGCCATCATGTTAATAACATTTTTGGCTTCTCCCCAACAGGTTACCTTAAGGAGTTTGATAGCCCAGCCAAACTACTAGAGCAGCATCCTACAACTTTATTTGCAGCTCTAGTCCGAGAATATACGACAAGATCTAAGGGGTGATGTTTTCTATGAGAGGATATTGAACAATTGTTCCACATACGGAATGGACGATGGTGGAGCACACAGCGCTGTTTGATGCATAAAAGATTTCTGCAGTCCTTCAGCAAGAGGCCAAATTCCACTTCGACAACCCATTCTGATGTTCAAAAGTCCTGTCATTGGCCTGCAATCGATGAGAATAGCGACACTAAAGTGATGGGACCGCCATCACCACCCTTACTACGTTCTAACACCGCATTCTTTACATTCTAACATCCTATATGTTATTCTTTTGGCAAAGCTAATCCAGTTTTGACCTAACAACACGGACCTGACGGTCGCTCCTAGAATTTTCCCTTCGAAGTTGGCTACACACACACACACACACACAACACTGAAGCCCCTTTTATTTGGGTCATGGTTATTCAGTACTCACTTGATAGTAGAGCAGGGAGGGGACACTTTTTGAATGTTGAGATGATGTGCCATAGTAGATGTGCATACATTCTTTCAAATTTGCAGAGCTGTAAAAAAGGATATTGCTACTTAACGACAATTGTCCATATCGATCTCTAAGTGGAGCCTTGGTAAATTTGTAAACACTCACTTCTTGATGGCGGTTCCAAATTGATTAGATCTTAACGTGTTGCATTTTTTAGAGAGTGCTTGTGTAGTGCTAGCAGGCTTTTTTGTTAGGCTATCCCAAGGGTAAGGCCATAGTGTTGCTTAACCGTTGTGGCTTACTAAAACTCTAAAATTCCAATTCTATTCCAAGAAATTTTCCTGTTGGTAGAGAATGAAACTATCAGTGAAAAGTGAAAGTCCTTGAAAAGTTATTGTTGCTGTCCTCTCTCTCACACAAGTTGAATGCAAGTGTTTTTTTACAACTTTTGGATACCATTCCATGGTAGATACTTAAGTTTGAAGAAGAAGAGGTTAACACATAGGCTATCTTTCATTCTGAACAGGTCTTTGATACTTTGGATGGAGTTTTTCCCACGATACTACACAAGAAGTTTTGGACAAATTCTCACAATATTTCCCACATTGTGACTTACCTCAACATCATGAGCTTCTGTGAGGGAGGGCATTGCATACCTAGCTAGGTATGATTGGGGGTAGGGGACTGTCGGCCCGGTGGGGGGGCCGAGGGTCCCCTGCCCCCAGTCGTACCTAGCTAGGTATGCGGTGCCTCTCGAGCAGAAGCTTATGATGTTATGCATTGTATGAAAAACACCGAGAAAGACTCTGTTTTCCTACATGAGAAAATTTATACATCTTCTTGTGCTAGCCCTTCTGATACAGTTAGTGTTTATGTGCTCTTGTTACTTGGTAAGCCTAAGGTTGGGTTCATACAAGCCTGGCGGAAAATCAAGAGCTTTCGCCTGCCTCCAGGCTTCTTTCACAAAGGACAGAGGCAGTAATTTTATACAAAACAAAAACAATTGAATCGGCTATTTATATTAGTGCAGTGGAAAGTTGCAGGCGCATGGTGTGGTGGGCGAGAGATCGAGCTGCACCCTCTGTTGCAAAGTGCAGGGTTTCTTGTAAATCATGGCATTAGAGTGATCCATGTGGATGGATCTTAGGCTTTAGCCATCCAACTTTCCCAAAATCAACCCGGTCTAATGGGGGTAGGTGTTCTGTACCTCGTCGTATGTTTAAAGCAAACGAGTTGATGACACAATGCAACCGTCACAATAACAGGTTGCAGACTCATTGAGGACAAGACAGTGATCTGAACCCACAAGCTCTCTCTCTCTCTCTCTCTCTCTCTCTCTCTCTCTCTCTCTCTCTCATATGCAAGAGATAATGCCGGATATTAGAGCGGTAGAGGAAAAGGGAAAGATTACTTTTTATCAAGACGGAAGAATGGTGATATTGGAGCGACGCCCTCTCATGATGGTGCGAGACCTATGGGACCACACTCAAAGTTGCTACTTGGAACTGTAATGGATCCCTATGCCTTGATGTGAGTGCCTTCGAGGATAGTTTCATTGGGAGGAACATCATATTTTACTCTGAGACACACCAAGCTCCTGCCAGTCTATGCCACATGTCAACGGATACAGATGGGAGATAGCCTACAGACAGGAGACTCGATTGGAGCACAAAGGACGAGGCTCGGGGGAGTGGCAATTCTCTTCAGGGAGGAGTTGCAACCATTGGTACATATAGCTCGTAGGGATGAGCAGGCAAGGTACATGTGGGTGCGACTGAGGGCAGAGACATGCAAATATCTCTACATTGCCATTTGCTACTTTCCCCTGAGTATATGCACCACCTAGAGGACAATCCCCCTTTTCTATTTGGATGATGACATATGGGAGTTCTCACGAGATGGTGACATTATCATCCTGGGGGACTTCAATGCAAGGATTGCCCAGTACCATACAATATTTTATGATACGTCAGAGGAGATGTTGAGGGAGTTGGATATTGCGGAGATGGGCCTATCTAGACTATCACAGGATGTGGAGCATACTGAGTATGGACGATACTTGATATACATGGGAATTGCACATGGCTTGTCCATCTTATAGCCTACACATATTTTTCGATGCGTGAGGTTTTACATGCTTTCCACACAGACATGGAGCTAGCATAGTGGATTATGTCATGGCGCAACCAAGCTTTATCTCTAGTATCCAGGACCTCACAATTGGACCCAAACCTTTTGGGGTGGTAGTAGATCATGCCCTTGTATCGAAGACCATTTGTTTCCAGTTTAGCACACATGCCACGGGTAGCATCCCCTACTCGCTACACCTTTATGCTGCAGGAGACAGACTCTATCTACATAGATGCGATCTACAGACACATGTGCACTGAGGAGCCTTGGCTACCCCTAGAGCATCTTACTACTATACTGACACAAACTCTACATGATGCAGCAGCGGAGGCATACCTACACGCCTAGCCTGATCAGAGATGACGCTCTGGGAGCATGCCCCAGAATAGTTGGTATGATGAGGAGTGCCATGAGATGAGAGCCAGACTTTAGAGGGAGGTGCTTTTGGGGGACCTCACTCATAGACAGTCTCAGATTGCCTTCCGACGCCTAGTACGATGGAAGAAGAGGGTTTTTTTGGCCCTCGGCTAGAGCAAGGTCTATATCAGTTATTCTTGAGTCAAGACTCATGGGGAAGCATGGCGACTTTTTCACGAGCATTCCTTCCCTCCTGCCATTACTTCTATAGAGGCTTGGGACCAGTATGCATCATCTCTGTACACACTTCTCGGACAGCCACCTCTTCAAAATCCCTTCAAGCCATGCCCACACACATGTGCTTTTTTCACCGCTGAGATGGTGAAGAAGGCCATTGATAGGATGAGAACTGGGAGAGCTTATGATCATGATGGCTTAGTGGCGGAGCATTTTATACATGGTTGGGACTTGCTTGCAGAGCTTCTAGCAATGATACTTGGAGTCTATCTACTAGTGTACCCATCTTCAAGTCAGGAGACCCAATGGAGCTTGGGAACTATCGCACTATCATGATTGGACACACATTGGCACAATTGTACGCATCCATTCTCGAGTAGCAACTGAGTAGATGGGCAAAGAAGGAGGGCATACGCTCAACCGGGCAAGCAGGGTTCAGGAGAGGTTTCTCTACTCTTGACCACATTCTGACACCGAGAGCCATTATTAAGGAGGGCAAATCACATGGGAGACGGATCTATTGTAGTTTTGTGGATTTTCACAAAGCTTTTGACACAATGCCCATAGCTAGATTGATGCGCATACTATAGGAGATGGGAGTACCCACAGAGTTGGTTTGGGAAATCATGGCATTATATAGATTAGTAGTGGGGCATGTACACACTCCAGAAGGGCTATCTACATTGGTTCAATCCACTAACAAGGTGAAGCAAGGCTGCCCGCTCTCCCCTACTCTATTTTGTATATATGTGGATGGGGTTTCTGACTATATTGAGAGACATGGTGATAGAGGGACACAGCTGGCAGGGACATGGATTCCACTATTGCTATATGTTGATGATATTGTGTTAATCTCCGACTCTCCAGGGGGGGTGCAACATCACTTGGACGCATTGCTTAGGTTTGCCCACGACAATGGTTTGTCTGTCAACCTTGGTAAAACCAAGGTTATGGTGTTTAACACCACCCCACAGTGGATCGGGAAGGCAACACCCACATTCACCTATGGCCATGAGACAATGGAGTATACATATGCTTACACCTACCTGGGGGTGGTCTTTAGTGGACCGGCATTCTCAGCGAGGAGAGCAATAGAGACAAGACTGACTAGAGCCTATGCAGCATTGGGGGGATTGGAGAGGATGTGTTCATAGACCCAGTTTCAGGAGCCTCGGATGAAGCTCTAACATATTGACACCTTGGTGGCCTCCGCATTGCTCTATGGAGTTCAAATATAGGGGCCCCTCTTTGGACCATCATGGGAGGTCGGGTCGCACTGATGGATGGAGAGACATGGAGAAGCCCTTGGTCTCTATGATCTCGCGACTCATCAAAGCCAAGGCTTCAGTACCCCATGACATCATTTGAGCAGAGCTAGCTGCCAGTCTCCTTTATACACCGCTTATGGGACCTCCCTAGAGAGAAATATGCCCGCCTAGCACTTGAGTCCTCTCGACAGTTTGCTATGCAGGGAGATAAAACATGCTGGTATGGGGAGATGACATCATGGTTTCAGGGACATGGGTTCAACATGGGTAGATTTTCCCCTTTCCAATACTCATTGGATGCACCCTTGCTGACTCTTACACAATCTGAGATCACCAGGCTCATTCGCCAGGACTTGACTCAGCTTGACACCAAGAGGACCTTGATACAATCGGCATAGGAACTGGACACGAAAATGGATTTCTATAGAGAGCATCTTCTCGAGATCACTGAGGATGGTTTTGTGACTAGACCCAGATACATGGACACCCACTTATCTCATGGGATACGACGCGCTATTGGCCATATACGCACATCTTTACACCAGCTTCGGATTGAGACTGGTAGGTACAATGGAGTACTAGCAGAGGCCAAGACATGTACCCTATGTCACATGGAGCCAGAGACAAAGTTGCACTATATATGCCACTGTCTAGTTTACTATGAGATACGAGGCCGCTTTCACTGCATATTCATGGAGGGCTTTATACCACTTTCTAGAGTCATGGGATATGAGGACCAAAGATGTCTGGAACTATTTTTGCTCGAGCTACATAGACACAGAGAGAGCTTGATGAGAGGAGAGGCTAGCCGGTCTCAGAGATGGATCACAAACTTCTTTAGAGCGGACAATGGGCGGCAAGAGGAGCAGCTACCTCAGGAGAGCTCACATTCTCTGTATACTAGAGGTACGCTGATTGATCGAGTGACCGAGCTTGGGAGATCTAGATGCACTCGACAGCGGAGAACTACACAATACCGTCGAAGACTGCATCAAAGGATTTGGGTCACTTTGGCTCGGCATGCACACCGCCCAATTAGACTATTGACCATGGAGGAGATTGATGAGATCCGCCAACGACCAATGATGGATCTCTTGTGATTCAACTTTTTTGAGGACCGTTCACCCTGCTCATCTTGTACCACACACATACCCACATTGTGTCATATTAGCCCTCATTCCCTACTCTGATCCTTCCCCTGCTCGTATCATACACAGTTCCCTTTTTTAGTACCTTTTCTTTTCTTTATACTTTTGGTACTTTGACATTTTATCAGATTCACCGCATTGTAACTTTTTGGTCTCATACGTCATTTTGGCCTTTTGAAGACGTTAATATAACATTTTTTTTGTGTGTGTGTGTGTGTGTGTGTGTGTGTGTGTTCATATTCAATCGTGAATGACCATCGACTCAGATTTCAGTGTGGCTAGTCCTCTACATGATCTGCTGAGTTTTTGTTCCTGTCCAGTGGTGCCATCAAATTGCCTGATAATCAGTACGAAGAGTAGTTTGATAGAACTTGCAATGTGAATTTGTAGACTTGCGAAAGGCGAAGTGATACTCTGATGTACGCATGCTATGGACTCATGTACATACTTTTGTGATCTCTGCACAGAGCTTCAAGTAGCTAAATTTCACATTTCTTCGCAATGCTTTTATCTAGACGTTTGCTCTTTAGGTAGGGTTTTGTTGATATATGTCCAAATCTTTGTGCGTGTTTAAACGTTGAAAAGCCATGGAAAGTTTTTTGGATGCCATTAATGAGATGAAAACTTGTCTTTATGAGGACTTTGAGGAGGCTCAAAAAGCTTGGAATGGTATGGCACCTGCTCTTGAAGTGTGTATTCCTGTGCAGGAACTCATTGACCCAATTGCGAAGTATGTTGTGAATGCAGTCATCTTGTTTTTTCCGAGGAAAATGCATACTATTTTTCCTATGTAGGATGTGGGGCAATGGATTGATTTTCTTCTCAAATGCCAAGCTGTCCATGGTGTTTATTTTGGTGCTTGTAGTTTTTATGAAGTCCTGTTGGCAAATACTGAAGCTAGAAATCTGTTGATGGAGATGTCCACTCTTCTTTAGCACACACATGAGCCATGTTCTTTTGTGGGCACTGACAAAGGATTATCAAAGTTTTATCTACCATAAATGCCTATTGTGGGTGAAAATAGTGGAATTCCCTCACACATGGAGACACTTTCTACCATTGTTCGTTGCATAGCTTGGGAATGTGATTTGTCCTCCAAAATTGGACGTGAACAGCAATAGGTTTTGCATTCTATGGGGATACTGACAAACCTACCCCTGAAGGCATTATGGTCGATTCAGGGGACCCGAGAGTGGGCAAGCACCCATTCAAACTCAAATGGAGCAAATTTGCAAACTCATGTTTTCGATGTAAATTTGGGCACATGCAATCCAAATGCCTTGAACCCGGTTTGTAGTCCCCCTCCTCCAACGATTCTGCCACTTGCTCCAGTCCCTACGTGCAAACCTATCAGTGAGGTTGAGAGGCTCAATGGTTAATCTAGCTCACAATGTGGAAAAAGGAAAAGCCAAGCCTTTCCAGTCTGTTGTTCCTAGTAATGGCAATGCTGTGAAAAGTAAGAATGTGGGGTCCAATGATTCTAATGCTTGGGAGGTGCCTAAAAAGATGGTCAAGATTCACACTCCACCCTCCTCTTGCAACTATGTTCCACCTGTCAATGCTATTAAGAATGCATTTAATTGCACGTTGATTGATGCATGGGAAAAAGTGATGCATTTTTATAAAGATGTACTTGTTGATGAGACTGCCACCTTGCATGTAAATTCTGTGGAAACTTTTTCTAAATTGAATCGATAGATCGGCTCTAGTGCAGATGTGGTGGAAGAAGACGTGCACATAGGCAAGTCTGACTAATTCCTCATGTTCTTTTGCCACTTGTACATATGATTTACCACATTAGATGCATCTCGTACAATGTGTGTGGGTTATGTAACCTTGATAAATGGCAGCTAACATGGCACTATGTAAATACATGTAGGGCAAAAATAGTTTATTTGTAAGAACACAATCAACACAAGTTTATTGATTACTATTCCTATTTTTCAGGTTATTAATTAGCATATGCTAGCTTGCATGGTTACTCCAGTGTTTTGATGAGGGCTCGACATGAGCTTTAGCTAGTTCTTGTGAGTAATGACCCACATGATCTCTGGGTGATGTACAATGTTTGCTGAATGGTCAAATGGAGGCATCTATGCACATACAGCCTCTGCACAAAGGGCCACCTTATGGCGGGATATCTTTTCTTATCGATGGACCTCCAATGCACTCCTTTGTGGTGATTTTAACAATACTTCTAATATGCATGATAGCACCACAAGCAATTCGCACATGTTGCTCGTGGAGAAACAAGCATGGGATCATCTCATTGCTTCTGCACATATGCTTGATTTATGGCATATATATCTTGATATTTTGGGATTTACTTTTCATCATGCTGCTCATTACTCTTATCACGTACGTCTAGATAGATGGTATGTAAACTCATAGAAGTACGATGATTGTGTATGCAATATGAGAATGGATTACACTTTGCAGCTATAAGATCATCATCCCGTTTTATTTAGTTTTTACTTTGTGCAATCTCTTTGTGATAGACCTCTTTCTTGAAAGCGCATGCTGCATATTAACAATGTGTATCTTACTTATGAGGCCTTTCGAGATATGATCTCTAGATTTGTTCCCCCTTGCTTGCTCACATGCATCTTGATCTTGACGTTTCTTGGTTTTGCTTTGTATTACGAGTGCAATGTGCTATTCAAGATTATGGTAAACAATACATTTGTTTATAAGATATTGGCTAAGTTGTTGGTGAACTAGATTAAAGACCACCTTCTTACATTTTTCTCATTAGTGACCTATTACCTTGATGCATTGTTTATAAGATATTGGCTAAGTTGTTGGTGAACAGGAGTAAAGATGACCTTCTTTCAAGAATTTATGAGTCTCAATGTGGTCTCATACAACGTCACCAAATCATTGACAACTTGGCTAATGTTCTAATTGGCATGGAATATGCAAAGTACACGTATCAAGATGTACTTGTTATGCAAGTTGATATTGAAAAGGCTTTACTACATTGCTGCTAAAATGCGGTGTCTTAGGTTTGATCCTAAATTAGCCAATATCGTTTATTTCTTGTATGCTCGTAGTTTGTCTTCGAGGATTCTTGAAGGTGAGATGATGGAATCTTGGCCTCTTGGCTCTTCAGTTAGGCAGGGCTGCCCACTTAGTGCATTGTTGTATGCTATTGCAACACACTCTTTGTTGATGTATCTCGATCATTTAACTTCCGTTGATTTTCTTCATGGCTTGCAGTTACCATCGGGTCACAATTTCATTGGGCAGGCTTATGGCGATGACTCTTTGTATATGCCTTGCAATTTCCACGTGATGTTCAAGGATGCTTTGGAGTTGTATGGGCTTGTGACTGGTCTTAGAGTCAACAAGCTTGAAAATTTATTACCCTACAAAGAGTAGCTGATGACCAAAGTAATCATCGATTAAGCAAAGTATTGATTCCCCATGCATCCCAAAGGCTTGATTTTGCATGTGATCTACACGCCATGATTTGAGTTGGTTTTTCACAACGGAGCACTTGTCCTACAAATGAAGGAGACACTCCAAAATCTAGAACCCACATTGACTTCTTCACCTCTGGAGGCCTTTGTCCCAAGCAATCATCCCAATGTCAAGAGATGTAGTACTTTCCCCCTTGTGATTGATTGTTCCCCTCAACATCGTGCTCTATGAAAAAGATACAAAAGAATTGTGCAGCAATTATGCAAACTCCAAGTGAGATCAAACTTGCAATAGAGCATTCGCCATGAGACCAAATATAAGAAGGTGTTAGATTGTGACCAAAAACCCGAGACTCCCAACTATTTTATCATGCCAAAATTATCATGTGAAAAGAATTAGTGTTCAAAGGAGAGTTTGCCTCATGTCAAGATTGAGACCAATATGCATAATCATGGTGGTGCATTTGAACAAGATCATAATGGTGCATTTGAACAAGATGCCAAGCATGACATGCTCTAGAAAAGGCCCCACCTTAGTTTTCATAAGCAATTACTTTCATGATATTTTAATATGAATCTTTCAATACTGACTTGTCATGCACGGTAAGCCTTGTCGTAGTAGCAATCTACAATTTCAAGATGAAGTAGACTGTTGGTAAATGCTTGAAATTTTTTTCTAAACAAAAGTTATGTCAAATTAAATTATTCCGCAATAGCCATGTCATCAATTTGTTAATCATGCATTCATTGTAACAGATTTGGATCCCCATTTCTTAGTATCTACATCTACATAAGTTTAAAGGACAACAAAAAGCTTAGTAGTAAAAGCTAAAAAACAAACAGTTTATTGATTAAGACAAAATATGAGCAATGTGGCCATGGGAGTAAGTTTGCATTAAAAAACCACACCTTTGCCAGGAGCTTTAAACAAAAAACACGAGTTAAACTTTTGTTGAAATTAAAACTATGAAAAGATAGGCAGGACACGCTCTAAGTGAGTGTCATACGGAAGTATGGTGGGGAGTTGGCACAATTTGTCTATAGAATTTTTAAGAAACCAAAGCTGCATCTTACACCATAATACAATTCCTACTATGTAAGCATGGTATACAAGAAGAGATAACGAACCTAAAATTCTCATCCATAAGTTGATGCAGGCACCACATTTTATCACTTTGTTATCTTTGCACAATTACATGTTTGCATCTTGTCATTTGAGTTTCTAACAATGCATAAAATTTATGAAGTTGTGACATTGCCAATTTAGATGCTATATTTTTTTCAAACTTTTAGCACCTTGTTCATCTTTGAGTTTGGTCTATTAGTTGGCTTTAAGTAGGTATGAGGACCTTAGGCTAAACTAGGCCACTTAATTGTTGATTTTAATTCCTAAATAGTCTATTAATTGTAGTAAATTTAGTAATGTTTTAGGCTATGAGGATATAGTTCTCTCTAGCTTATTCCACCTAAGTGTGACTTGTGTTGTGGAAGTCCATGTGTTAAGTTGGTATTTGGGACCTCGAGTCTCCCGGCTAGTTTATGCTCAAGTTGGTATTTGAGACCTCGAGTCCCCCAGCTACTTGTAGCAACTATGACAGCAAAAAAAAAAAAAAAAGAGAAAAGAGAAAGCAAATAGCACAAACTTCTCTTGTATTTTATGTTGATCACACTTAAGTGGTATAAGTGACAAGATCACTAGTCTTTAGACCCCGACAAGCATTCCTAGGGTTAACTACTCTTTAGTCGACAATTTTTAATTAACATTGGTCAATCTAGTACTTACTTTAGTCCTAGCTCTTGTGTACTTCTCTTAGAATCAACCTAATAGACCTTAACTCAATTGCATTTTATTTAGGTACTACGCTTGTTCTAGTTGGCAATGTTACAATTCATGTTTTTTTTTTCATTTCCTAGAATATCATTTATGCATCTCACTTATTACATGCCTGCACATGCTGCCTTTGAGCTTTCGCAATGTTGTTTTTCTTATGCTACAGGTACTCCTATTCGTGGATCCCGATGCTCCACTGTTATATTCCGAGGGTGGAATCTACATCAGGAAGGGGGGCATGTTAACCTCCGACATCCACTTCTAGTAGTCATGGGCAGGGGGCTTGTCCATCTAATAGGAAAAGGGTAAGAGTGATCGCCGATGAGAGCCGCACTCTAACTGGAACATTCAAGGGTTAGTTGGCTAAGCATGGGCGCCCAAGTGTGAATGGGCGAGCTCATATACAAGTCACCTAAACCTAAAAATTACTCATTCTCTCATTTGTGCAATTGAAGAGTGCTCTTGCTTCATCTCCATCTTCTTCTGCATCTCCTTGTGTGTGTGTGTGTGTGTGTGTGTGTGTGTGTGTGTGTGTATGAGAGAGAGAGAGAGAGAGAAGAGAGAGAGAGAGAGAGAGAGAGAGAGAGCATTGCAACAGCACAGTGGCGGCAAGGCGGTTGAGCACAGCACGACGGTAGCTCCCTCTTCTTCGTGGCGAGGAATCCTCCATGAAGGCTAGCGTAGGGCGGTGAGTGACACACCCTTGCACTCTTGAGCTTGCTAGATTAATCTGGTTGTGTACTTGCAGTCATTTGTGACTCGCACAGTGTACAACAAGTCCCCTTCTTTGACACGTGCGACAGATGCACACACAAACTTATGGGATGCCAATGCAGACATTCAATTTGTCCTTAATACACAAAACGTGCTTTGTTGCTTAAAGGGAAATTCATGCTAGAGCAACTTGACCCCTCTAGCACTGACCTATTCTTTGAAACAATGGTGGAAAAGTATGCTCACAAGCCAACGACATTCCACAATGTTTGCTTGGATGACTTTGTTGCAAACTTCAAAAAATGAGAACCACTTACAAGAAATCAAAGAGAGCCAAAATCATTCGCTACATTTGTTACAACACTATCAATGCCCGATCAATATCTATAGAGAGCAATGCTTGCTATTTTTCCCTTGGAACCAAAATAAAGAACAACTCTTGTCACATCACTCATCATTGAAAGATATTTACGATGAAAACTTTGAAACTTTGAAGGGAAATGAGGCCAAATTCATTAAGGAACCCATGACGACACAAAAAACACACAAAAAATAATGACTCCAACAACACAAGATTCTTCATGTGCCAACCACACCCATAATGAGACTGGTGGCGCCACCAACCTAGGGATACATCAGTCCAAGACATAAACAATCTTTCCAAGCATCTAAAACAATAACAATGCCTAATGAGGATTTCTTCAATGGTTTAACTATGCTTAACCCACAACAAGAACATGTTTTCAATGATGTAATGTTGAACAAGCATTTGAAACCAAACATTTCATTCCATCTCTTCCTGACAGGTGGTACATGACTCATCCAAGGCTTGTTGTGTTTAAATACAATCGCGGATCACCCCAAGAACCTGAAGTAATAAAAGCTTTACTCATGGCATACACAAGGAAATCTCCTTTCAACATTGGAGGTACCACCATACACTCGACTCTACATCTTCTATTGGTGACAATCGCAAACACGCAATATAGGCAACTACAACGAGTCATATTCGATGAGGTGTCCCTAATATGGAGCAACCTATTGCCATCATCGATGCACAATTGTGCACTATGTAGTATAAAACAAGAACATGATAAGCCATTCGGTGGTATGGAAGTGCTCCTTTGTGGTGACTTATGCCAAGCTAGCCCTATGAAAGATTCTTGGATATTTACTAACTAAACTTCCATACTTGAAACAATTGCACCATCTTATTGGCATGAATTCCCCGGGTGTTTTGAGCTGACAACTACAATGCACCAGACTCACTCTTACTATGTCAGCATTCTAAACAAAATACGCACAAATAGCCAATCCATTGAAGACATAGACTACCTAACTAGCAAATACCACCATTCAATACCAAACACCCATTCAATTTCATAAATATTTTACTCAAACAAAAACAAAGACGCCCACAATCTTAGAATTTTCCATGAAATGGAAGGAGACACACCACAATAGACATACACAACTCAATATGTAGCAAGAAGATACAAATACACTCCAAGTTGGGTTGGCATGGATGTGCGGTGAATGAGATGTGTGGAGTACTGCCAGTCCAAGTACTCCCAACACTCACTGTAGTGATATTCTCATTATACCGACCACCATCATCTCCTTTGAAAACCTTCTACAATGAATTGAACTCCATCCTAAAGCAAACAAAATCTCAACATCCCAATTCTTATTTTGGGAGATTTCAACATTGATGTGTGTGCCAAAAATTGGAACTACATAAAATCAAAGGATGTTCTATCATCCTACCAATTGATAAAGTTTATTGCCCAACCAACCATCATCTATGGGTCAACACTCGATCAAATCCGAGTGACAAATACTATCACATTGAAGAAATTTGGAACTACGTCTACTGGTCAGATCACTCATCCACTTACATTAGGCTTTAAATTTTTCCATTACATAGGTCACTGTGAGTTCTTACCTTGTTATTTAAATAAAACATTTCAATGGCCATTCAAAAGATAAATTTAATCCACAAATGCCTTTGTTTTCAACATATTGTTGTATGAACCCATAGTGTGTCTTTCCCATTGTACTTATAGTCCACTACATTGAAAGATTATGCACTCGGAATTGATTGAATAAAAGTTGCATTCAAAAAGTGACTTGATGTTGGGATCCTTTATCTCTATGAAATTTTCTCTTTTATCCAAAAACATTGTATGTGAGTTTTTTTCTTTTATTTTTCTAAATGCATCAACCTATTATTGTGCAACTACTTGGCAAAAAGGAGAGAATTTTATGTGTATATAGCAATCCTCAAAGAGGAAAACAACCAATGAGGCCATGGAGAATCTATTTGGCCCTATTGAAGATGATTTGGAGGATTTTGATGATCTCAAAGATCAAAATTGTGGGGATGAGTTGAACGTGGGCATGGAGATTTTGGGAGAGGAGCCACTTAATGCCACTTCTACAAGTATCAAAGAGAGCAAAGCACCATAGTAAAAGAAGAAAGCATCCATAGGAAAGTTTCAAAAAGAGTGGACACAAAGAGATACATTTTTAAAACACATTGTTTGAGGTAAAGAAGAGTTGATGAAAGGTGAATGGTGTGAAAAATAAAAACTTGTACTTGCAAAACCATTATGCTAAGTGATATTAAAAAGCATAGGCTGTCTAAGGAGCATACATGGGGTGATTGATGGTTTAATAGTGAGAATGGTCTGCAATTGTCTGCACACATGGGCATTGTGCTTACTATGAATTGTTCTAAGGTTATCTCACTAATATGAAACATGAATATTTTAAAACAAAAAAAGACTTGGCCTTGAGTAAGTATGAGAAAACATGCAAGCTATCTTCTCTCTTGGGCTTGATAATATGCCTATGCAAAAAGACTACTCTTCTTTCACAATACAATAACACACTACTCTTCTTTCACAATACAATAACAGAAAATAAATTTTTGTTCTGCATACTTGAGTATGTAAAGAAGTATCAACTTGAGCAACAGGTTTAGAGTCCTTTTAAAGACCAAGTCATTTTACATTAAGATATACACATTAATAATAAACATTGATAACCCTATAAGAATTCCTAGTTGTCATTATGTTCATGTGTGCAAGCAATTACACACCATTCTCACTACAAAACTATTTAGCATCCATTTATGCTCCTTATACTCTTTGTGCTTTCTAATAGCACAACATAATGGTTTTGCATCCATTACCCTTACCTCAAGGACCTTCTAGTTTGTAATTTTCACACCATGCACATTTTGTCAACTCTTCTTTACCTCAAACAATGTGTTTTAGAAATGCATACCTTCATGTCCGCTCTTGCTAAACCCTACATATTGATGCTTTCTTCTTTACTTTGATGCTTTGCTCTCTCCAATACTATGAAAGTGGCATTAAGAGGCTCCTTTCTCAAAATTTCCATGTCTAGGTTCAAATCATCCTCACAATCTTAAATTTAAGATCATCGAAATCCTCCAAATCATCCGCTCTAGAGCCAAAAATCTCCTCCATGATTCATCAATTATTTTCCTCTTTGAGGATTTCTCTATACACATATAATTCACTCTTTTCCTCCCAAATAACTGCACAAGAGCATGGTGGTGCATCTAGAAAAATAAAAGAAACAAACTCACATACAATGCCTAGTTGAATGAGAAAATTTATATAACAGAATAATATATCCTAACATCATCACTTTTTGAATGTGGCATTTACTCAAGCACTTCCAAATGCATAACCTTTCAATGCAATGGACCGGAGTGTATAATAGACTATAAGTTTATAAGTACAATGGGAAAAGTCACACCATGGGGTTTATACAACAATATGTTCAACTTACTCTAGCAAAGATACTAAGTGGAAACAAGAATGAAAGTTCAGTATGACCTACATAAGGCTGTTGAGAGGATTTTAATAATAAGAGGCCTCTTTATGAGAGAGAAAACAAGAAAGTGACACTAATATTTTCAAAAAATCTGTTATCATAATAAACTATTATGTATTTTTAAAACAAGTGTAACAATGAACTATTCATATTACAAATTAAAAAAACAAGGTGAAGAAATCACGGTGGCCTGATAAGGAAATGTAATGCAAAAGTAGACGAGGGTTGTGTTCGTAGAATTTATTTTTCCACAACAAATATTTTAAAAGGTTGTAGAGAGGGTATATTAAAAAGGGAGTAGTGGATATATGCCAAAAGGTGACTAATTGGTCAAGTTGTTTCAGTTTAGTTTGTTAATTTTTGAGATAAATATTGTAGTGAACTATTAAAGAAACCAATGTGATTATTTTAATATATTTTGGGATTTTAGATTTAATATCGACAGTTAAATGACATCGAAGTATGATCAAATGACATTGATCATTCCATTATGGAAACATTTCTAAAGGAATTCTGGTCCTAAGCAATTTTGTGTGACAATTGAAGTTAATAATAATATTTTATGAAAATGACAATAATCAATGTCATATCTTTTCTTGCAACGTTCTCTTAATAAAGTGTTACATGTGACATGTATATATGGGTTTCATTTGAAATGTATTTTATCAATATTGGGGGTGTCTAAACCTAATCTCTAATAATGTTACATGTTAACCTAAAATAACAAAGTGAGATTTGCATATTTAAACCAGAAGTTGAAAAAAATATCTTAATTGTGACGAAATTCTTTCATTTAAGGACAATTTACAATTTTTAGTTGTAAATTGTCTTCAAATGAAAGAAAAAATTACAACTAAAAAAGTATGTTTTTTTTTAATAAAAAAAGGTGAAAAGAAAGTCATTAGGTCCTTAAATGAAGGGACTCATTTACAAACTAAACAAATATATTAAAAAAAGGGAAGTAAAGTAAGCATTAAATGAAAGGACCAAGTTACATGAAATTAAATGAAATGGTACTTGTCCACCATCAACAACCTCTGTATCAAGACTCAAAAGGTGTACATTTTCTCAACCTTCCCCTATGGCTTTTTGCATGCCAAAAAAAGGAAGAAAGTTATAAATATTGAGTGTGACCCAATACTCAATTCCCCTCTTTAAAGAGAGAGAGACACAAATGTCAACACCCTCTCACAAGATTTTACAAGAAATATTAAAAAGGAAAGTTCGTTACCGTGTGGCACTAATCTTCTAGCTTTATCCATGGTCCACAATTGCACTCAAAATGCAACCCTTTACTAAGGCACTAATCTTCTAGCTTTATCCATGGTCCACAATTGCACTCAAAATGCAACCCTTTACTAAGGCTTTATGTAGTCCAAAGAGAAACTAAAATAAAGTCGCCCAATCTAAAGAGTCACAATTCTTAGAATCTTTTTGCATTCTCGCTTACATGATACAATGAGCATCCGTGAGCGCTATCGGGGTTGCTTGGCCACACTTTTACCTGTGACCCGAGTCATGGAGGGCAAGTGCTCAACCAACCAAGCTATCTCCTTTGAACAACAATTCTTACAATCTTTTTAACTAATGAGATGTTGCCAACATATCAACCTAAAAAATTGGAGTCAAAATTCTACTACAATGTTGAACCCTATCCATGATCATTCATACCTTCATATTACTCATGTGCATGATGTACCCGTGTGTCTATATAAGTATACATCACATTGGGTTGCGGGGCAAGTGCGTACGTGCACGCAAGCACACACATAATATATCCCCTTGATGCCTTTGGAACTTTTCTAAGGTATATATGTATAAACCTTAGAAAAGGATATGTACATATACCCTTGACACCTTAGGGTCCTTTCTAAGGCCTCATTTGACACCTTGGGGTTTTACCTAAGATTACACTTTCACACCTTTGTACATATACGAAGGTATATTTTGATGCCCAATTTAGGCCTTGAAGGCCAAGACGGCATTCAAAATTTTGGCCTAAGGCATGGGATGTTCTAGCAATTCACGGTTTGAGAGCATAGACAACACGTTGCAACAAATTTATTTATTTTCAATCAAATTGAAAATAACGTTAAACAACAAAGGACATCCATTCATTGAACCTTTGTTACCCAGCATTGGAAAAAATGTGTTATGCTATATGTACCCCTGTCAATTTGATGGGAGCTTAGACTTGAAGCAACAAAGTGAACAAGATGAAATGCATTTCATCAAATAGACTTGAATTTCACTCTTATTTCTTGTTCTTAACCTCCATGTTTCTGTAGAAGTGCCTTTTGCAACTAGTACAATTTCTCAAATATGCAACGATATTATTTGTGTTAAATTTAGTTAATGTTATTTGTATCTTATTTGTAGATTGACCTCTTGAATTTGTAACTCTTTTGGCATATAGAATTACAAAAAAAAAAATCATTCATAGATAAAAGGAAGTACTATACCTAATATAATGGAGAACATCCGTTGTAACATTTAAACATCCATTGTCATTTTCCTTTGAAGGCATCGTTATGTAGTCACAAACTGCACAATAGTCACCACCAAAATCCACCTTCCAGAGACACATCAGTGGGGGAAAAAAGAACTTTGCTAATCACTAAACTCTACAATAGAAACACTCCTATCGAACTAATCCTACCTACCCTCCATCACTTAAGTAATGAGGATCAACGTAAGTGGAGGTTGGAGAGCTCGGTCAGTAGCTCTAAGGCTAAACCGCCATCCTCATCATCAAGGTAGGTGTAATCCTCTTCGGTAAGTCCGTGTGTCTTGTCTGTCCAATCAGCATTATGGTCCTCGTCCTCTTCTGTGCATAATAGTATTAGGAATGTCACGAGGCGTGCATACTCAGCCTTGGCAAAAGGGTAAACTTGGGCAATTGGGCAAACTTCCTGCACAGAATAGGGATCCATTGTAGTCAAGAGGCGGACCAGCCACATTTCTCTCACAAGCGAGTGTTTCAACTGAATCCCATTCAGAGGAAATATGAGGATAACATAAATGCATTACTTGGGACATGTAAAAAGAATATTTGTAAGAATCATGCACATCTGTGAACACAAATAGAGGATGGTTAGGTGTTTGATGACATAGGTTTCTGTTTCAATTTACCTGATGTGACATGTGTAAGTCCAGGTCAATGATTTTGACTAGTATTGTGCACATTCGTTTGCTAATTGCTCTTGCTCTTTACCTTTTTTTTTTGTTAAACTAGGGTGGTTAGTTACTAGACACACACACACACACACACACACACACACACATATATATATATATATATATACATACAATCCCTAAAATTAAAAGCTCAAGGGTCAGGGAAAGAAGGGTAAGAGGAAAATAATTCAATAGGCTGACGTGAATGAAGACTCCCCCCTTCCTTGGGTAGATTGTACTTTAAAAGGATGTCATCACCTTTTGGAACCAGTTATTCCAATTGGTGATAGGTGAGGATTTTAGCCAATAGTTCTCTATTACCTTGGGTGCCTCATCGAGTTGCAAGGGTGGTAAGGTACTCTCCCATGAACGAACTTGAAGTAGTGCATCAAGTAATAATTGAACATGGAGGGTGTCGAATCTTTTGTAGCTTCATGGAGGCTGCCTATGGTAGGTGGAGGTTGTGTAGAATCTTTTATCTCTATGGATGCATTACATGAGGAGCTAGAAGCTTCATGGAACTCCCCCTTTCTTGAGCAAAGCCGAATAGATTGGTTTTGCCTTGGAACCCAAACTAGCTCTGGAACATGTGTGTAGCATTCTGTGATCTTTCCCTTCCCACGGTCTTCCATCAGCTTTGGAATCACAAGGTTTGACTCACATCATTTTATAGTGGAGAGGGAAGGACACGATTTACGTTTAGGTACCCAAATTTGATCATTTCCATCATAGTAGCCTTGGGCTTCTAATAGTTGTTTGGGAATCCAACATGATTTGGTTTTCACCTTCTTAACCTGAGTGGACGCCCTTCTTCGAGGTTTCCTTTGTGAATTAACTTGAACCATAGAGGGGTCCAATAACGATAGCTTGGGGACCCATTGATATGTACCCTTGGTCAGATCATGTGGAGCCTTTGCTGTAGCATTGTGTGTCGTAGCCATGGAAGTTGAAGCTTTAGAGGGTTATGCTACGAGCAAGGATGTTGTGACTTTTTGGATTGACAATATTTTGATGTTTTTTATGTTAAGAAGAGGTGAGATTTCAGGTGTTATTCCTTGAGCCGTAGGGCCATGAGTTGGTTTCTGCATCGTGATACTCCCAGTCTCCCATTCGATATTACATTTGACTGTAGACATCCATTTGCACCCCAGGTTTATATTATCCTCCATAATACCAATAGGCATGACCAAAAAGCTTTGAACCACGGTTCCATTGTCATAAATAACAGGAGTCTGTAGGATTCCAAAAACAATGGTCTTCTTCTTATTGACACCCTTGACTTGGATAGTGCTTGTGGATAGGGGTGGTTTTCCTAGCTGACACCAAACTCCATAGGATAACAAATTAGCTTGAACTCATGTACCAATAATGCATTATATAGTACTCTCCCATAGAGGCTATTTAGTTCAATTGGATATCATAGAGGTGGCTCAGATTCCAATGAATCATCATCAATGTCTTCAAAAAATGCTTCCGTGATTCCCAGATTAGCCTCTCGTTGGCGTCTAAGACGTTGTTGTCTTTCTTGAGCCTCAACTCTTGCTTGGATGTTTTTAAGCTCTGCATGTTCTTTGGCTGCTTTATTTTGATGGATGGCTTGTAACTCTTCCCGGATTAGAGGATCATAGTTGAATTTACTCCCATTGAGGAATCCAATGGTTTCAACTCCTTCTAGAGTCTCCACACGAATGGTACCTTGTGGGGTAATTTTACACACTCGATGTGGTCCTTTTCTCGCATATTTCAAATTTTTCTTTTTGTTACGCACTCCATACATAAGGACTTTATCACCAACATTGATATCTTTGTTCTTTAGATGACGGTCAAACCATTTCTTCCTTCTATCTTTCTCCACAAGTGCATTTTGTACAACCAATTGTCTTTCGTCATCTAGGATGTATAAGCGCTCAACTAAAGGGTTACCATCCCAACCTTCTTGTGAAGCTATGCGCAAACTAGGCATTACAAAATACCATGGAATAACTGATTCTTGGCCATATACCATTTTGAATGGTGTACAATTAATAGCCACTTTGTAAAAAGTACGATAAGCCCATAGAGCTGAAGTCAGCTTCATATCCCAATCTGTGTGATGAGCTTCCATCATTTTGGTAAAGATAGAGATTAGGTCTTGTTGGTACTCTAAGCTTGGCCATTTGCTTGTGGATAATAAGGTGTGGACTTATGGTGAGCTATCATGAAATTGGTAATGAGTTCTTTTATCACTCCATTTATAAATGAGTGCCATTGTCACTCACAATCTCAATGGGACAACCAAATCTTGTATTAATGTTCTCAAAGAGAATTTGGCAGTTGATCTTGCATCAGCCTTACGTGTCGACCTGGCTTCCGCCCACTTTGTCACATAGTCAGTGGCAACGATAATATATCGAGATTGAGTACTACAAGCTGCCAGACTAATTGGGCCTACAAAGTCCAAACCCCATTTTTCAAATGGTTGAGTCACTTAAAGAGGATGTAAGGGCATCCCATCTTTTTGTTGCGTGATTTTGTAATGTTGGAATTCATCACATCCTTTTGCAAAAAGTGATGCATCCTTGAATAAGTTAGGCCACCAATAGCCTAATTGCGACACCTTTCTAGCAGTTAGTTCCCCTGAGAAATGTCCTTCGGCTATACCCATGCGGGCTTCTTGTAGTATGTATAAATACTCATCCTCACGGGCACAACGTCTAAGAATATCGTCCTTCCCTAGCCTGTAGAGAGTTCCTTCAATGAGAGAATAAGGTTCACATTCTTTTAACAATTTTTGAGCTATGTCCTTACGAAGCTCTTTGAATGGAAAACCATTAACTAGAAAGTTCACAATCTTCTCACTCCATTCAATCATGATCTCGACTAGAAATAAGGAAGTATCGGGAAATTCATCATCGACTTCAGTAGGGGCTTCACCATTCGGCATGCGATACAAATGATCCGCGATGACGTGTGTTTTACTAGATCTCACCACAACGGTAAAATCAAACTCAAGGAGAATTAATAACCATCATGCTATTCTTCCCGTGGAACAAGGTTTATTTACTAGATACAACAAGGCTTGATGATCCACATAGAAAACAAACTTGTTGGCAAGAAGATAGTAGCGAAATTTCTTCACTGCGTAAATTATAGCTAAACCTTCCCACTCGATAGTGGTGTAGTTTCTCTCGGCATCATTCAATTGACGACTTGCAAAGCTGATGGGGTAGTCCAATTTATGTTCTCCTGGTTGAGCTAGAACAACACACCTAATAGTAAAGTTTGATGCATCAATATGCACATGGAAAATTATATTCCAATTGAGAACTCGTAGAATGGGAGCACTTGTCAAGGTCTTTTTCAATGACTCATAAGCATGGTCACACTCTACGGTCCATTGGAACTCAATAAGAAGCTTGTACAAAGAACAAGCTATATCGACAAAGTTTAAAATAAACCGTTGGTAATAACCAACATGGCCCATGAACCTTTGAACTCCTTTACAATTTGTAGGTGGTGGTAATTCAACAATGGCTTTAATTTTGCTCTCATCTGTGAAAATCCCATTTTTGGACACTATATGCCCTAATATGTCTCCATGTTTAACCCAAAATTGGCATTTGAAAGGGTTTAAGGAGATGTGATACAATCTATACTTCTCAAACACTTCTCATAAGCATGCCAGATGTTCTTTCCAAGAGGAATAAACACAAAGGTCATCTAAAAAAGCTTCGCAAAACTCCCTCAAATATTCTCTAAAAGCAGTGTTTAATAATCTTTGAAAGGTAGCAGGGGCATTGGTTAAGCCAAAAGCCATAACACAAAATGCGAACACTCCAAATTCGGTTATAAAAGCCATTTTAGCTTGGTCCTCTAGTGCAATTGTGATTTGATTGTATCCAGAGTACCCATTTAAAAGGTTATAAGCTTCCTTTCCCTACAACTCTTTCAAGTACATGTTCTGAATATGGCAAGGGATAATGGTCCCTCCTAGTGGCGGCATTGACCTTCTTAAAATCCACGCACACTCTGAGTTTCCCATTATTTTTGGCACAATCACTATTAGAGAAACCCATTCTGAGTGCTCAATAGGGTATATGAATCCGTATTTCACAAGCGTTTTCAATCTCTTTTTGAACGATCTTTGCATATTTAGGATTCATTGGGTAGGGTCGTTGAGCTGGTTTAGCCATGCTATTCATGGGGATTGTGTGTTGCACCACGGAAGGTGGAACACCTTTCATATCATGATATGTCCAAGCAAAGATATCCCTGAATTCCTTGAGAAGTTCTTTAATTACACACTCCTCAGTCTCTGTCAGATCTTGGGCAATGAAAACAGGTTTGGACTCTTCTCCTGGATCTATAAACTCTATTTCCTTAACTATTATTGGACCGTCATAAACTCCATTGCTTCCATCGATAGGTTTTCTTTGAGCCTTTGTATACACAACCTTACGTCCTCTGTGTTGTAGGATTTGAAATGTTCAGTGTGCAGGGTGTAAGTCTGTGGGGTCTTGTTATTTTGTGGACTGTGATTTTACTTCCGGTTCCTTTTGTTGTTGAGCTAACTCTCGATTTTGTCGTCTCCTTATGGTAAGGCTCAACTTTGGCTTCTCTGTAGCCTCTAGTTGTGCGATGTCAAGGGGTTGTGGACTACACCACATAATGCTTTGAAGGTATTCACCCCAGTTATCTACCAACTTCCGATGAGCATCACATGCCCCTATATAATTAATCCATTTTGTGGTAGATTTCTTTTCATTTATTCTAGCACGCACATTTGCTCAATATCGTCGCCTCTTATATCTCTTACTCTTCTTGTCTAATTTTTTATTACAACCGATCTCTAGTGAAGAGTTAGTCGATGAATTGCTACTTGTGTCTTCTGCTCCCTTGGATAGATTATCATCTAGGGTACCACTGGGCCATGAATGGTTTTTCCCCACATTTGCACTAAGAATTAACTCAGATTATTTGTCCTCGGAGTCTATTTCAATTGATGATTCTGACCCCAAATCATGTGGGCTATAGTCTTGTGAGATGCTACTGGCTCCAATGCCAGTAAAACCTTCATCTTGTAGGTCATCAAAAGCTATATGCATTGCTTCTAGCATATTTAAGGGTACGAGTAGTGGCATTTCATCCCCCTCAAGTGTTACCTAGGTCGTCCCCCTATTTCCCCAAGTGTCTATGGTTGCTACTAAGTGGATCCAATCCACTTTGTCCGACCGAGTGATCCAGGTAATACATCCATATAAGGAGAATCTTCCCCGGCATCAATGGTTGCTACTAAGTGGATCCAATCCACTTTGTCCGACCGAGTGATCCAGGTAATACATCCATATAAGGAGAATCTTCCCCGGCATCAATGTCCATTTTACATGTGTAATAATACTACAATGGGGCCGAGTGAACTATGGTGTCAGATCTATGATCAATTATAAATCCGTTTGCTAGAGGATGTGCTCGACCAGTTACAAGATCTAGACGAATAATAGAGTCCTGGAACTGCAAGTAGACATGGTTTTTAGACCAGTCATGCACCATTTTTGCTTCCCTCATGAAAGGACGTCCTAAGATCATCTCAGATGCCACAATGTCCTTGGAGAAATCCATAACAATGAAGATATTTCTTATTTTATGTCCAAAGACCTTGATCTTGAGATCTTTTAGCATCGTAATAGGTTTAACAATAGACCCATTGGCCATCTTTACTACTATGGTTGTGATCCCAAGGTGAGGTCTTCCCATAGTTTCCTAGCAATTGTTACTCACAATGCTAACTCCAGGGCCACCATCAAGGATTCCCTTCACAGTTAATCCCTTGGTAGTGATTGGTATGGCCGCATTGGATTCATCGCCCTCAAAGTATTGTCCCAACTTGTTAATAGGTATTTCTACAACAGAGTTCTCATCTAGGTTGGGTAGTGGATCTAAGTGTTCCTCTTCTATTGGCATCTCCCTAGGTCCATCCATCTATGCAAATTGTGGTAGCCCGACCTTCGGTTCTCCAGTGAGCAAAGCTCGAAGAGCTAAGAATAGCTCAGGGTCTCCATATAGTTTGGACATGTGGTGGTTCTAACTTCTGAAGCCATGAAATCCATCAATTTGGCAATATTTAATGGCACCTTTTGGGCTTTAGTCCCTTGACGTGGGGAAGATGGGATCCTCATTTCTTTGATAGGGTCAAGTAGTCCCTCTATAAACATTCTTTCCAACAAGAAGTGAGTACGCCCACTTTCCCATGACTTTAAGTTACTTTCTTCTTGGATGACACTAGGTATGGCTAGGGGTCTATGGACTTTCTGAGGTTGTTGTTGCGTAGGGAACAATGTGTCTGTAATCTGGATCTACCTAGGTGTTGGTTCTGGATCCCTTTGGGTATCTTCTACCAAACCCCTTAATTGATTTGACTCACTCGATCTCCTCTGTAGGGTTTGGATAAGTTCCTATCTTCTTTTTGGATCCTCGCCATTGTGGCTCATGATGATCTTCCTTGTTGGTTTCTTTCTTAGTGGTCCTTTTGGTCTCCATGGTTTCATCTAAATCAGAATCCTCTTCAGCGTCGTTCATATATATACGGGGTCGTCACACGAGTCCCTATGTTGGTCTTTGAACTGGGGTCTGATTTCGCTGCTTTTTGCATTCTCTTCCTTCGTGTTTTATTCTTCTTCTGAGATTGGGAAATTGATGCTGTGTCTCTTTCTTCAAGAATATAATTTTGTTTTTGGAGCATCAACTGTGTGAGTACGTTAGTGGTATCACAATTGTACTTTGTGATGGCTCCTCGATAACCTCAATCAAGTGTAATGGCATGATATTTGGCACATTTGAATTATTATGACATTGGGCAATCAAATGATCTATGTCACATCGATTGCACATGAGTATCTTGCAGTAAGAGCAGCTACTTGATAGATAGGTTTGACTTATCCCCAATAGTCCTAGATGTAGTATTGTGGACTTTCTTCAAGCGCATCAATCCCATAGGCAATATTAGGGTTTATATCTTCCTCACAACCTTCCAAACAAGGAATAGATGACTCACAACCCACTTGATTCTCGGAAGTGATTCTGGGATGTGGTTGCGGTCCTAGCACTGGAGGTGGTAAGGGTGTTGTTTGAAGAACATTTTGGGCCCGAGGGACCATGTGTTGTGACGTTTGTTCAAGAGGTGGGGCTGACATCAATGCAGGCACTCGATGTGTGGTCTGTCCATGCTAAGGTTGGTCTATTGGCCATCGCATGCTTAAATACTATGGAATCCTTAGCTTGATGACCATACCTCCCACAGGCATTGCAATTCCCATTGAATTTTACTCTAAAAGAAGGGAATTTACTGGAACTATGCAGACCATAGCATACTGAGCACCATTGTTGCTCCCTTCTTGGATACATATGATTGTTTTGCTGAGCACGATTGTCTCTAAGACTCTCTTGGATGGCCTTGGTGAGATCTGCTAAAGTCATCTCATATATCTTTGGCTCCTTAGCAATAGGCTTTAGGGTCAGTGGCTGATGCCCCTATGCTTGCGAGCTAGTAGATTTAGGCTCAACAGACACTCTTTCTCCTTGAATCATTAAATTATCCTCGAATTGGATCGCATTGGTGGTAACTAATTCCCAAGCGGTGATACCTAGGCCATTGTAGATATCCTCATGTCGTAATCCCCTAATGAATTTATCAAGCAATTGATTATTATTGAAGCGCTTATTTGGATTACAACGAGAGAGAGAGAGAGAGAGAGAGAGAGAGAGAGAGAGAGAGAGAGAGAGAGAGAGAGAGAGAGAGAGAGAGATTGGAAGAGTGATTCAAATGAAATTAGTTGTCACACTCGGATGATGAAGGAAAGTTGAGCTATAAATGTATTTCACACATGGTGCACGCAAAAATAGGTGGAAAAAGAGCAAAGGTGTAAGCTCAAGGTAGGATCAGGAAATAGAGGCAACGGTCCAAATTGGTATGGAGGATAGATGCACATGAGTTAGTGTCACTCAATGCATTTTGAACTAGATACAAACACTATAGTTCACAATATGCTTAGTGAATTTGGAGCCTTCATAGACACATACAAAGAGGGACCTTGCACCAAAGAAGGAGCTATAGAAGGAAGACCAAACTTCAAGCTAAATTGAGAAGCGTATGTGCACAAGCCAAGTAACTTCGGATGGCTTGGTGGAAGAGATTACGTGGCAACAACTACACCTTGACAATATTTACTTTGATTCAAATGTACCTTGCTCTATGTGTGTGTGTGTGTGTGTGTGTGTGTGTGTGTGTGTGTGAGAGAGAGAGAGAGAGAGAGAGAGAGAGAGAGAGAGGGGGGGGGGGGGGGGGGGGGGGGGGGTTTACATACAATAAGCTATGGATTTATTTCACATACAATGTTTTCAAAGGCAGGCAAAAATAATGGATCTAAGTAGATATATACCAAGGGGGACACTATCCCAAAAATGAAGCTACGAAAGAAAGGCCAAACTTCAAGCTAGTTTGACAAGTGGATGTGTGGAAGGTAAGTGACATTGAGTGGTGAAGAGGAACATAGTACATGGAAATTGTGTTGCACATAAACAATATATATTTTGATTCAATTGTAGGTTGTTGACCAAAGTTGAGAGAGAGAGAGAGAGAGAGAGAGAGAGAGAGAGGCTTACATGAAATAATCTATAGATTTTTTTTCATATAATATTCTCAAAGGTAGGCCAAAAAAGGGAGAACATGAAAGTTACACAAAAAGCAAGCCGGCTTTAGGGTTGGCAAAGTCTCTACCATGCTAGTAGGTTAGGGACATATATACAAAAGGCACACAATGTCAAAAAAGGAGTGACTAAAAGAAGGGTAGGATTGAAAGTGATCGACCAAATGGATATGCATAACCTAATCTCACTCAACGAACTTTGATCAGGGTACTTTGCTAGTAGTCACCAAAATGTCTCGAGAATCGTCAAAATTTCTAGCATACAACTCCTTGAAGCTTTCTTCAAAACCAAGCACAAAATCTACCATAGAACCAACAATCCGAGCATTGACAACACTATTATTTTCAGAATTGATGCGTGCATCCAATTTTGGGATGGTTGTGATATCAATGGACTTGTCACAAGGAGCACAAAATCCTCCTTGGGAACTTTTTGAACCTTTGTAGATTTACACAGTGGACATTGCTTCTCTAATAGAAGTGAGTTGAAGTTGATAAAGCGCAACACTGCCAACCTGCTACAAAGTCCACTACATTTAGATTTCAATTGCAAATACAATTGAGAAAAACACACCAATACACAGCAAGCATACCTCATGACCGTAACCTAAACTTTTGGTTTGGGCTTGGAAACTTCAACCAAGAATTGACACAACCGAGGGCTACAAACAAGGACTAGGATAGTGATGTCAAGCGCCGATAGTGTGTTGGTACAACCATTGAATGGAGCAATGTTGCAAGCCACACATATCACATTCTCCTCTTCTTCCAAATCAACAACCAGTTGCATGCAATCACCTTCACGAGAGTTCACAAAGCTCACCTACACGAGAACCATCAATAGCCAACCACAATAGAATCACTTAAAACCAAGCAGCAAAAAGCTAGTCTACTCACCACAATACGATCATCAGGCGCAGCAGCCCATCTGCGATCAACAGTTCACCTAATTGCACTCTTGCTTTGGATTAGAAGTTTTGCAAAATAACAAACGCCAAACTGCCCAAAGTAGCTCCTTTGTTCATTGGTGATGATGATTTGTTTGTTTCCCCCAAGAAGAATCTAATAGAAGTCTTAGGAAAGAAAGACAATGCCATTGGGAAGGGTTCTACCTTTATCACCAACTTTTAGGCATTTGCATGTAAAGAACAAGATAATATGTTCCCATCCCCTAGAGTTTTGTGCATTCTCTACCCTTATGTACTCATCAATGTGTAATCTATCCTAAAATTGAGTGATACAAGGCTCATACAACACTAAGGTTATCGTGTTTGTAGACTTTGTGTCCACAATCTCAGGGTTCAAGTACGGGCTGTACTTATCAGACGCTATTTTGTATGTACAGTAAAGATTGCCCTCAATAGAAAACTTGGGGGAAGCTTTGCCAATTTCAAAAATCACCAATAGCGGGAGAAATTCTCTTGCATATGTCACCAAAGACAAATTCACACCATCATTAGTAGGCTTGACATCAACTTGAAGTTGTTGGGCACCAACTTGTGTGTGTTGGGAAATGACCCATTGTTGGTCCTTGAAGTTCTACTTGAGGTTGAGTAGGCACACTAGGGGACAAAATAGGCTCAGCCTTGACTTTGGCTTGCACAAGAACTTCAGGCAGGACTTGCTTACCATCAATGGCCACCTCTATTGTTGCACCTAGAGGATAAACATCACTGTTATAGCAAGAAGCTAACAAAATCACTCACAATTGGTGCTTGTATTTTCATTGACTTTGTTGTGTTTTATTGCTAGGCATCCTCCCCCAAACAACCCTTCACTAGCCAAACAAGTCATCAAGCCATTTAGCACATGACACTTGCAAGAAAAATTGGTTCCACGCTTTTACCAAGTAAGGTTGCGCATGAACTTATTCAAAAATTTAAGAAGGCAAATTTGAATGAGGCAAAAAGCATAGGAAGAGGTTTGATGCCTTCAAGCCTTAGCTTTTCACCTATAAAAAAAAGAAGTCTTGGATATCCATATGAGGGCGAGGAGACTCAAATTTTGTGTTTGACTGCTACATATTCTCTCCAAAACAACCCTTCACTATTGTCAACAGCCACACGGATCATCAAGCCATTCAACATGACATTTGCAAGAAAAATTGAATCCAAGCTCTTACCTAGCAAGGTTGTGGACAACCTTATTCAAAATTTTATGAAGGAAAATTTGAATGATGCTTTCAAACCTTATCCTTGTACCTATAGCAAAAGAAGTGTTGGATGAATTTTCAGTTACTAGACCTTAATAACAAAGGAGCACATGACAGTTGGAGAGAGCTCTCAGGAAAAAAATTCACCATTAAACAAATGGGAGGTAGATGTGGCCACTCTTTTCAAAAAAAATCCTCCACATTACAATGCTCACAATAACCCAAGCATACTTCTTACTCTACCAGCAATCCCAGTGTGGCCTAGATAACAGCAAGGCTGGTATGGGCACGACAAAAAAAACTAGCGGTCCACTTGTGAGCTGTTTTTAAGTTCACTTGAGTGAAGCAACACAAAAGAAGAGAGGAATTGATGACGACATTCTAAACAACCCTAGCATATGGTGGCAAGAGTTGGATGATGATTCAAATCTTCTATGCTCCTCAATAATTCACTCAATCAAATTGAAAGGGCATGAGGTCATGGTTGGTGGGCATTTAGGGAATCTACACAAACAAAAAAATATTCATGACCAACATTCACTACCCACCAGCCACACACAAGCTATGGAGACAACAGGGTCAAATCAAAGAACTGCACCCAAATAAATCCCCAAATGCATGTTGAGATTAGAGATTATAGTTGAACCAGATCCACGTACTTAGTACATCACATTAGTAGACATTAACCACACTTATATGACGTCCAACATGGAAACTACGGCGTACATATGCCACCTAGTAAACAACCACAACCACGACGCACATCCTCGGTAGGCACTTTTGCCGCTATCACTCGCAATCAGCAGAGCAAGCATGTAAATATCTTGGTCATTGACTTGATGAAGCCCAATGTGTTCCAGATAATGACACTACGATAAAAGATTGAATGTCTTGGTGGGTATCTAGAGCTCATCTAGGTTTCTTTCATTCTTGAATATCAAGTCCTGAGTTCAAGTTCCCAGTCCCCTCTCAAGATTGAGATTTCCAGTCTTGAGTTCCCTCTTGGTTGTCCCACTTTACTTTCTGAGTTTCAAGTGTTGAGTTCAAGACTAGTCGGATAGGTCTTTGAGGTCTTTTGGGCTTGTTCCTACAATGTTAAAACTTCTCTTCTTCTTCTACCAATGATTTCCAGTGCTAAGATTCGAGCAGAAGGTTCTTTGCACCCCTGCCCATAGACTTGTTCTCACTATTGTAATGCATTGAACACCACATTATCACACCTCAAGTTGTCTGCTCATTTGTGGAGCTTTCAATGCCAGGAATGAAATTTTCTATGACAAAAACCTATCAAGTTGCAAAACTTGCAAGTCGTATTTAAGAACCAACAACCACTCCATGTACATGGAAATGGTCTCCAATGACTCAAGCATGTACAACATTACACGCCGTAGACATATTTCTCAAAAACAAAGCAATGAGCAATGGGGATGAGGAGAATATATCATATGTAGCAGAGGCACTTCCATTTCTACTACTCAAAAGGCGGACACAATAGAGAATCTTCCCGTTATCCAAACTACTAGGGTAGCAACTGCATCAAAAGATCAGATGGTTGACATGAAGAAGAGAAAAGCTTTCAACACTTCACTCTGTAGCAATACTCCCAAGCCGGCTGAGGTTAGGGCATAGCATCCAACCACAAATCAATGTGACATGGCTCCCTCTAGTACAGCCCTCAACAACTTTCTTCAACTCTGCAAAAAGCAACCAGTAGATCGTAAATAATAGATCACAATAACACATGTAACCATCAAAAGCTTCAAGTAACATAACATTCACAGATGTAAAAAACCTTGCTCAAAGTCCATCTCCTTGCTCGTACTCATGGCATCAAGACTCGTGCACTCATGAATATTGAAACTCTTTGCAAAATCAAAATTTGACGCCATTCTCAAAGACACTGTTGTTTCTAAACAACTGCCCTACACCGTGTACTCCACCTTGAACATGTAACACAAAACAACATCAACACTTTATATATACACAGCCAACTCTCACTCAACACCATTGAATTGCCTCACAACCTTAGCGTAGCAACACTATACCCACTCAGTGTGGAGAATGGTTACTCACCTCACCTATATCGACATCCACTTCCCCATCGGCCTGCTACATTGCAGCAACTGCCAATGTGTTGTCCATGCCATATAACAACCTCCACTGTGTCCTCTTCTCAATTGTGAAACGTAGTCAACGCAAAAACCATTTTCATCTCCTTAGAAGCGAAGTAACTCCCCTTCGCATATAGCATTGAAAACATGCAAGCATTAACACCCTCGTCCACACTGCAAATACGGAACAATGTGTAGGCCTTGAAACACCACATAGCAAAAAAGAAAGCATATAAACCTAGTCCAACTACCATGTGGCACCGATCCCAAATATCTAACCCATGGCTAGGATTTGCACCATGTTTTTGACCCTCACATCAAGGCCTTCTTTTGCAAGCCAAAAATAAACCAAGTGAATTCTTACTTATCAAGGCCTGCTTATTGCTACTTCCCATGCCTCGAGATGTTAAAGGTGCCCCAAAAAACACCAAAGAGAAACATTTTAAAATTTCAATGAAATCTATTACATGCAAGATTCAAATAGTAAAAGTTCTCTCTCTCTCTCTCTCTCTCTCTCTCTCTCACACACACACACACACACACACACACACACACATACACACACACACACCCCTGAAAATCATTTCAAAACACAGGGCTCCATGGCTATCATGTTTCCACTCTATGAGCTTTATGCAATGATAGCAAAGATTCAAGAAACGACCACAACCCACAACAAGAAAGTTAAACTTGCTCTCGCAAAGATACTAAGTGAAAAAAGACCACTAGAACAAAGTTGCCTAATATAGAGACAATCCTTACAATCTTTTTAACTAATGTCATGCCGCTAACATACCTGAACACTTGGAGTCAAAATCCAAATACAATGTTGAACCCTATCAGGCTTTTGAGACACTTTGAAGACGCCTCAATAAGAACGGAGGTTGTCCACACTAAAACTAGACACATGTTCAATTATAAGTAGAAATTTCTTGAAGCACATAAATACTTTAGACTTTGCCTTAAGCACATACACCCATGCATGTCTAGAATAATCTTGAATGAAAGTCACAAAGTACAACTGGTTCCCAAAAGAAGGAGTGCGCATTCGACCACAAACATCATTGTATACAAGTTGTAATTTGCAAGTAGCCTGCACAAAATTGTTTGGAAACTTAGAAAGCTGTATTTTTCCAAAATATAGATTTCACTCACATTCTCCAAGTGTGCCTCAAGTGGGGGAAATGAAGCACAAATCTCATATTTCTACAAACATAGAAAATTGGCAAAATTTAGATGACCAAAACGAGCATACCAAAGTTTTGTATGTAAAATGGCTTTTAAATTAGAAAGTGTGCATGATGAATCTTCCACAAATTCTTTTAACACGTTGAGTTATATAGCCTCCACAAGAAGAAGTACCACGTGCCACAATAGTACAGCAAAACTGAGATCGTGCAAAATATCTCTTTTCATTCACAAACTTGACTACAAGACCAAGTTTTAAAAGTGTAGACATAGACAAAAATTCTTCTTGATCCTAGGTACATACAAAGCATCCAAAAGTGTGAAAGAGCTACAACCTATTGTAGTGAGCACAATCTTTGTGTAAGCACAAAGGTCCTAGCTAGGTAGTGGGCATTGCCTAATGGCATGGATATACATCGACAAAGAACGGGGGCTCTCCCTAGGCCAAGAGCTATAAGAATAGGGAGGGGTTGACTAGGAGGAGGGTTAGTCATCACACTTTGAATCCACTTGGCCTTTCAGTGGTATCACACATGTAGACAACAGTTGTGGATTTTTGCATGCTTGTGCATGGTGGGGATAAAAGCGCCCTTACACACAAGGGAGTAGGCGAGGTCAACTGCACAGACAATAGTGGCTATGGATCCAAGTCCTTGCCTTGCTCAGCTAAAGCTTTTACCTCTCTTGGGCAACTCCAATCGAGCACCATAGCACGGGCTACGAGCTTTTCTTCTCTCTCTTGCATTGTCGTTGGTTTCCCACACCATAGCTTGGGTTTTGGACCTGTGTTTACTCTTGGCTACCCCTTTAGGGGTTAATTAAGGTCCATTTTTTGGTCACCCCCCCCTCCAAAGAGGTTTTTCCCACACAACAATTCTTCAAAACCTGTTTGAAGCTCGAATCTCTTAAGAGATAGACGAAGATTTCCTTCAAGAGGTATCCAAAGGGCTATAAGCAAATATAATTTAGAGAATTATGTTTCTAAAATTATTAAATTTTGCAAAAATCCTACATTTCAAGTAGGGCAAGATGTCATCGGATCAACCACCAATCACCAATTTGATTTCAAGATTGCTCCGCTTTTGGGGAGGAACATGGCCATCGAGGATATGCGGGCTGAGGAAAGCAATGGATTGCATGATGACCATGGGTTTGTTGATATCCAAGAGTTTCATGCTCTCCTCTGCTGGATGGAGCAAATGAAAAGACTTTGATGGCCATCAATTCAAACTTAATTTTGCTCATTGAGCTAGTTAATAACTTCATGATTCATATGGCCAAGGACTGGTCCCAAAATTTAGTTGTGGCTAGACAAGGGGCTAACAATAGACCTTTGGCAGGGCACGAGATCATCTTGGTTGAAGGACTTAAATTTGTTGGTGTATAGAGGCGGAACAGGAGAGAAACAAAGATGTTTTGAATACATTTTTTCACAAGTGGGTTGATGTCGATCATCTACATGTAAATCCATACGTATTTTGTACTCTCAAAACTAGTACTTGAAGGCGATGCCTACAAGAGTTGGACGTCACTAAAGCCATACAAAAATCATGCAACCTGACAATGATTCCAAGTTCTAGAAGGAGTTCCTTCCTAGCAACAATGACGATGTAAACTGGCAAGCTTGGTGTGAGCGCTTCATGCATACAAGACATCTTTGATCAATTATATTTCTTACAATAGAGAAGTGATCCTCAATTGGATAACCTCAATGCATGTCTCAAAGTGTGGGGATTCCTACAAGAATTGCACCCAAAAGTTAAAGCCAATATAACTCACATGCATCCTAAAACTTTACCAGATGTTATTTCTAACGCATTAGTGTATGATGCAGATGAGAAAGGGATATGAGCTAGGCAACCTACAACAAATAATCACACTTCTTCTCATGACAACAAAAACCATAAATGCAGGGTGTTTTCACATGATCAAGAAGGTGTAAAGAAGGCTAAGGGCCCTCAAAGATCTTTGCCTACAATAGATTTTTCAAAGGCAAAGATGGATAATTTGTGCTTCGTCTCTTCAACAAGCATACCAAGCGGGATTGTATTTTGAATAGAAGCACAAAACAGGATAAGGCCAAGGGCAATGGAAAAGAGGCAGTTAAAGGTAAAGACAAGGCCCTACACAATGTCTAGTTACTACAATGATTTCCATTTTTTGAGTTTGCTAAGGTGGAATTCTCTCTCTATAGAGGCACCGAGTGCTTGCTTATAGTTTTAATGTAGTAGCAGCCAACAAATCCACTTGATTTAGTCCACCTTCGTGGATATTTCAGTGGGCTTGTCTAGCTTCTCTGTACATGAAGATAAAAAGTTGAATTTTTTTTTCTCAAAGTGATGAACTTAATCAAGTTTTCACGAATATAAAGATGTTTCCAGATGATCTACTTCAAGTTTACCTCTAGAGAGGGAAGCCTTGACACACATTTCTGCTTTTCAAAAGTAAAATTACAATGATGGAATAATTTTCTATTGATGATAGGTATCTACTCCACGGGGGGGGGGAGTATATGTACCCATGGACTTAAACAAGAGGCATAATATTCTTTTTGAGTGTCCCTTTAGTCCAAGTGCAAGTCATCCTAGTATTAGGAACACCTATGCATTAGTTGGACGAAAACTTTAATGTCGAAGTTTACACAAAGATCTACAAAAGCACATGATAAATTTCCAAAAGTGTTGTGACAAAATACTCTATTTGTGTAGTAGCCTCATAGTAGCAGACCAATTCACCAAGATGTTTATTCCAGTGAAAATTACGATCAAGGCTGAAGAATTAGCAAGACTTTTCATGGAGAATGTGTGTAAGTTATTTGGCCTTCTATCTAATATTGTTAGCAATAGAGACATGAAATTTGATGGTCATTTGTGGAGAGCAATCTTAAGCAAAGTGAGCAAATGACACTGAGACGTAATGTGCTTAGTTGCACCACTATCAAAGTACCACACATGATCCACATATTCAATAAATCGTTAAGACAAATATGGACTTCCAATGAGCCTTGTCACATCCTAAATTTTAGGAATTAAGGGCTAAAATGTGGGGGATTTAGGGGACACAAGAAACCATTAGTAGGTTGAATGGTGGTTTTGGGCCTCTTGAATGCCCCACTATTCTTTAAAAAAGACATGTAAAGGATCTGATTGAGTCATTTAGTGAAGTGTGACTCTGGCCCTAGTAGCTTTGGAAGGATTTTCTTTTTTGATAACCAGCCTTTGAAACATGAGCTTAGAGTCAAAGAGTGACCACTGCAATCAAGAGGAGGAATTTCACGTGCAAGTGTAGTGAACAAGCTCCACGACATCCCAAAATTTTAAGAACATGTGAAAGTGTGAAATAAAAATTGTTTTGATGACATAATTTTGCAATTTAAAACACTTGTAACTGATTAACATTTGGGAAAGGCTTTTTTAGATTTTTGTAAAAGTAATAATATTGTTGTGATTGTGTGAGCATTGAAAATTACAATCAATGAGACTATATGAGGGAACCAACAGCGGGACAGTCTGAGACACTGAAAGTGTACGTGGATGCCAAGTGGGACATTTTAAGGGATAGGGTGGCTTTGCAAAGCTCTAATAAGTAGCCACATCAAAAAGTGACACAATTGCAACGTAATCAGAATAAACTTGCAAGCATTGGGCTCTACCAAGTGGAGGTCATAGCCTGACTTGACCAAATCTCTTGCACCACATATGTTGTTTAGTGTGTGTACATGTCAAGTGAAACCACATGGATTTCAATGTGAGCTCTGAACGCTCCTCACCTTTGAGGCTTTGCACCAATTGGGTGTTGCCACATACAGTGGCACATAGAAAATTCTGCCATTTGTCAGTTTGGGACTTTGATACCCCTCTTCAATTTCAATTTTCAAAGCTTCCCTCCATCCAAAGGCTCACCCTGAGGATTTAATGTGGTTAAGATCCCATGACCTTTCCTCAACTCAACAAATGCGTGGACCACCTTTCCCTCTGGTCACATGAGAGGCCAAGATAATGGGTTGAGGAATTTTAGGAGTGCCCAAGTTAACGCCCTTAAATGGAAGGCGGTTGAGGTAGGTTCTTCATTTAGGTTAGCTGGAATGTGAGGTAGCACTCAAGATCATGAGTTGGATTCGAGTCAATGTAGAAGTTACCATTTAGTTCGTGCATCTAGCTAGGTGTAAGTCATCAAATAATAGCCCATCTAGAATAAAGGACTTCTTGGGAAAGTTGAGCTCTAGGGAGACCATTGGAGGTAGTTTATGCAGTGGAGACCTTTTGTGGCACAGAGGTCTCCTTCAAGCTTGGGAGGCTTCATAAGTGAGAGACTAGCATCCTCATCCTCAACATCCATGGTAGTTAGCTTTCGCATTGGGAGAGGTGGTGCAAAAAGAAGGCGTTGGATCCAATGGATCATGCAATGACTCCATGGAAGACCTCCACTTCCAACAGATGCATCCACCCAACTAGATCCTTATATAGGCTATACCCTACTCGTATATATAAGAGCCCTTGCCATGTGTGCATCTTGTGGGATATGGAAACACTAAGCCTTATTCCTACAAGCTCATGGTTGATAGGCTCTTAGCCATTCTACGCTCATAGGCACTCTTAGCTAAGATGTGAGCCTCTAGGATCATAGGCTATAGCCACAAGACCATTGTCTCAACAAGTAGACATCTCCTAAAGGGGGTTGTTGTCATCAACAATAGACTTAATGGAGACTTCAAGGCAGCCAAGCACTCAGGAAGATCCTCATCTCCTACGGCTGGTCTAGTTTAGACTCCACAAAGAAAGAGCTATGATGGATAGTGGGATCCACTCCTATGTCAAGGTTTTTTGGGTCACATAAATGATCCATGTGTTTATATCCACATAAAATCATTACCCCAATCATGAAGAGTCTTTGTGTGGCTTAGCCAATGCAAGGAAAGTCTCGCTCCATTCAGGCAAGATGCACGGCCAAAAAGTCAAGATCAAAAGTGAAGGTTTGAACCTAGAGAGGGACCTGCCAAACATTACCCATGGTGTACATGGTCCTTTGGTCTACTAATGTAAGTGTGAAGGGTTATGGCTTGGTATGTTGCATACCAAGATCTACCATGCTAGACTTGGCCATGATTAATCTCTAAGCCTCCATCCAAGATTTCTCTTGTAAGCTGCTATCTAAGAATAGAGACTATCAAGTGTGGGCTTTTGCAATCTCTGAGACAGTGGATGAGTAAGTAATCATTTATGAAGTAGCTCCTTATAGAGTGACGTCCTTGCCACTAGGACCATCTAGGGCAAATTATTGCAACTGTCTCTCTGCAAAAAATGGTATCTAGATGAAGTGGATCATATTTGAGATATGCTAAAATGTAGATCCTTTGGATGTCATAGCCTTGTTAGTGGTGGAGAGCCAGCTTTGTCCTTACCTCTCAAGTATTGTAGTTGCCACCTACTTCTTGAACTGAGAAGGAGTAGGCTATCGTATATTGGAAGAAGGCTAGGGTGTCTTGAAGGACAAGGCCATGTTTAGGTTAAGGTTTTCGATATGAGTATGGAAGGTTTGAAAAGGTGAGGGTATAGTAGCATTATAGAAGCCTTGAGGTTGAATTTTTGTGTGAAGATGAGGGGTAGCTAGAAGAGAGTAGGCATGCTACTTTGCAATTTATAAGGAGCAACCATGGGAAATGACGGGGATACTCATGTTGAACTTACTAGATTATGTTATGTTGCAAGTATCTAAAGCCGCGAGGGGTGTAGGTATGTAAGTGTATCACGTGCACTCAACAAAAGGGTGTCATATAGTTCATATCAGTTTACAAGCTTATGCTTACACGAGGGACGTTTGATTTTAAATTTTTTTTAAAGTGAGATATTTATAAGAAAGAGGGGTAATTTTATTCCAATCAACAAAATGTGTAAAGGGGGTTTTTTATTGGGCGTTGTTCGCACATGATATAGAGGATTTTGTAAGGTGCACCCCTCGAGTCTAAAGCTCTTTAGCTAGTGGGAATGTTTATCGCGCCATGAACACTCTTCTCAAATAAATGGAAATACTAGGCTGAGAGAGGATATTGTTGGGAAGGATGATCTAAGTCGACATAGTACATGCCACACTAAACCAATACTTTAGACTCTACTGTTCATTGAGCTCCTTTGAGTCCCTTTCATCTACTCCAATGCTTCATGTCAACTTGTCTTTCTTGTATAAGTGTAGTGAGAGAGGAATTTTCCTCTTGTAGATCTTGTTGTAACTTGAGTGATTTAAGCTCCTTCGATAAAGAAACCAGAGGGCTAGATGCAATTCTAAAAAGAAAGTGGCAAGGTTCTTTGAATAGTCTTCTTGCTTATTCAATTTTTGTACCTATCAAACTCATTTAGGGTAGACTCCGGTTTGGGTGGCTATCAAAGAATCTATTGTGATGCCTTAGGGAGATCCTTCTCAACCTTCTTTCTTACCATAAAGTCTACTTGTAGTTGGGGAAACTTGGCCACCAGGCCCTTAGTCATGGCCATTAGCTCTATGAGGATCTCCTCTACTTGTAGCACAAGGTTCTCTAGCTTAACTAGAAGCTTTTCTTCAAAGTATCCTAGTGGCAAGGCATCATAGAATTCCTTCTTTAGTGTAGCCTAATGAACAAAGAGGTTCTGTAAGAATTGGCTATACCACTTATCAAGCAAACTATCCAATGCTTAAGATAAGAGCACATGTCACCGAAAGATGTAGAAGGTAGAGGTAATGCCGATGGGAGCCTTCGAGCACGTAGAAACAATTGTTTCCAAGTCTAATATAGCTTTGATGGACTTCTAAGAGGGCTCACATTAGCATCCTTGTATTACCTTGTATGGATTATACATACGCTCAACTTAAAAAGAAAAATGTCTTGATTACAATCAATCCAGCTAATATAGCTCCATTGGACTTCTAAGAGGGAACACGTTGGTGTGCTTACAATACATTGTATGGATCACACATAAGATCAACCTGAAAAGCAAAGTGACTTGTTTGCAAGTAGTCTAGCTAGGTATATCCACTAGATGACCACCAGACATAGCACATATCTACTAACATAATATGGCGGAAGGGGGAGCCCTTTACACGTGTTTCAATCTGCGACTTGAAGGCTAAAGTCCAAAACAAAAACAAGCCCCTTTGCACACGATAAAGAGGGGGAGAGGAGGAGAGAGAGAGGCCGCCAAAGGCGGTTGGCCGTACTAGTACCAACTAAATTCACAGAAGAGTTGACAAGATGAGAGGGAAGGGCAAGGATGAGAGGACAAGAAATACCGTCAAGACAAGAGGACATGGCGACCTAAAGGCTAAAGTCCAAAACAAAAACAAACCCCTTTGTACACGATAAAGAGGGGGAGAGGAGGAGAGAGAGAGAGGCTGCCAAAGGCGGTTGGCCATACTAGTACCAACTGAATTCACAGAAGAGTTGACAAGATGAGAGGGAAGGGCAAGGATGAGAGGACAAGAAATGCCGCCAAGACAAGAGGACATGATGAGTAGAGAGGAATAGACATGAATAGGATGAGAGGATAGGACAAGAGGAAAGGCCTAGGAAAGGTGGAGTAGAGATGATCAGAAAAAAGGACCACTAGAAAGGATGAGGACATGACAAGAAGCTAGGACAAGTTGACATCGTGACCCACCTTTGAGACATATCCAATGCGTCAAATTTTTTATGAGTTCATCAAAATTAGAAGGGCTTGTTTTAAAATTGCCCTTCTATACAAAAGGGGAATATCATAGGGTACATGTCAATGGGATACTAAGATGCACATTTAGTTTAGAACACACAAACATGCTATAACGTTGAGAACTGCGCAATGGCAGTGTTCGCTCAACTTGTGAGGAGCTAGAGCAGGGAGGCTCAGGGGGCTTGCTGTGGTAGGGACTGATGGTCGCCATCGCGTAGCAGCCTCTGGCCGGTGGTGCTTTGAGGAGCTAGAGATGATGCCAGAGGGTGCGGGAGGGGGCTCTTGGCTGCCCCTCCCTCGATCTCGCCAACTTTTCCTACTCACCAAAATCTTTTTGGAAATGGTGGAGGCAGCCCCTCCAAGCCCCTTGCGGTGCTACTACGGTAGTTGTGAATGCTCGGGGTTTGTTTTTGCTTGTGGAGCGAGGGTCCATGTGAAGAGACATGATTCTTGCGGCAACAGCATGTCGTCTGGTGGCATTCATGGGCTGCTCCATTCCTACGGACGAGGGTGCTTGGCTCACCCAAAGAACCTGTTGGTGGTTGCTGGTTCGGATTCTCTGGTTTTTTTTGTTGTTGGATTCCCAGTGGATTGCAGCACTTTGATGGGAGATTTTTCGGGGCAAGGAGTGCTCAGGTGGTAGTGGGTCTCTTTGGTGGCACCTCAGATGCTCTCTTGGTGATGGGGACGACATGCCCTGCCCTGTCGGAAGTATTTGGCTGGTCTTGTTCTTTTTCATTGCGTTATGTATCCTGATGTCGGTTTGGTGGTCAAGGGCTTACAGTGGCAGTGTACTCTCCTTGGTGGCAACCCCCAACCAGACCTGCTTTGGTTATGTATGTCTCAGGGTTGCTTCATTTGTTAGCCGATGTATTTGGTTCTCTGGTTATGTGTGTCCTATGAAATTGCTTGGTATTTGTGGCTCATGTTGAGCACGAATTTTGATGTAAATGTTTTGGATTATATAATATATTGACCCACGGGTTTTGCCATAAAACAAGTGATAAAATCACAAGGCCTGCCTATGATACACTGTATTGAAACAAAGACAATTGATTGGTCATGAGAACTTATGAAAAAAAGCTGATATTATTTAATCGCTTATTTATCATTCACTAACCATTGATAAGATGGAAGCAATAAAATAAGAATAAACTTTGCTAAATAGTGAAGGGGTAAATCAGAAGAAACTTTACTAAATAGTAAAGGGGTCATGTTTGTCAAAGTGTATTACCAAAAACAAAAAGTTTTAAGGTAAGAGTTAGGGAGAAATGCTTTTGTTGATGCTACACAAGAGCAATCATGTTTGTCACTGTGCATTACAAGTCATCATTGATGAAAGCAACGAGGGTTTGAAGGAGGATAGTTAAGAAATAAGAGTTGCATGTGTGAATGCATAGATTCGAGCGAATATCCAATAGTCTACAAGAGGCCTTTGACACAAGAATTATTAGTATAAGGTTTCATATTACTGTAGAGAAGTTGTCCCTTTTTTTCCTTTAGGATTAGGCATCTAGAGGCCTTGCTTTCTCAAGACCAGCAATTTCAAGCATCCAATTTTTGCTCCTCCAAAGACGAAGTGGCATGCATACACAAACACAAGACAAACACAAAACCATCAGTGGCATGTGTGTGTGTGTGTGTGTGAGTGTGAAAGAGAGAGAGAGAGAGATTTTCATGAATCATTTGTGCTACCTCAAGAAACTCAATACAAATGCTTGACTTGCTAGAAGCATGCAACAGTTGGCTAGGGGCACTGCCGTCTACATCAAGAGTATATACTAGTGCTAACGTTGCCCTTGTATGGTGTATCGATGCTGCAATAACAAACTCTTGTATGATATGCTTCATCTCCTAGTCATTGCCATTTATTTTCAAATCATTATGTCTGCACCTCGAGGTCTGCACTCAAGAGGAAGGGTATAGCAAGGGTGGGAATAAAATGGTACAGCTAGCCCAAGAAAGAATCAATCGTAGTACCTGCATGTGTAACGTGGAGATGGGGTGAATCTTGGCAGGTGGGTTGAGATGCAAACGCAAATAGGAAGAGGCATATCCCCCAAAACTTGTTAGCAAAGGAACACACAAAACCCAATCAGTGACATTCATCACAAATCAAAAAAATAATGGCCACGATATACCTCAGGCCGCATCATACTAATCCAAATTCCAGCGTGCTGAAGCTTGCAACAAAAGGCTTTGTAGAGAACAAAAAGAAAAATGACGCTCTCCTCATCTCCTCGGTCATGGCATAACATGCGGTAACATCAGTGTAAACACCAGTGTCAAACCAACCTCACTCACAAACCTCATAAGCTAGCATTGAAGTAGCCTCACAAAGCAAAGTTGCAGCAAAATTGGGTGCCTGCTTTTGCCCAATCGCTCCTACACCAAAGCTGAATCTCAACATTGTCCCATCATTTTTCTGCTAGGGTTTACCAATGACCAAGTTGCGTCACAATAGCCGCCTCCTAGACCTCAAAGCTCCTATTGATAAGCACCTTGTAACCCTAGCAATCAAAATCTTACACCCCCCCCTCCCCCCCGCGCTCTCCTCATCTCCTGGGTCACAACATAACATGTGGTAGCATCAGTGCAAACACCACTGTTGAAGCCTGTCAGAACAGCACATGAAAAAATAGAGTCAAGCCAACCTCAAACACAAACCTCATAAGCCATCATTGAAGTAGCCTCACAAAGCAAAGTTGCAACCATTCGGTGTCTGCTTTTGCCCAGCCGCTCCTACACCAAAGCTGAATCTCAACATTGCCCCGTCATTTTTTTGCTAGGATTTACCAACGACTAAGATGTCAAAAAGGAAAACCTTACGAGGATGTGCTGCAAACATAACCTTCCCACCCAAGTGAAGCCTGAGCAAGCGTAGCTCACTACACAATAGCCGCCTCCTAGACCTCAAAGCTCTTAATTATAAGCACCTTGTAACCCTAGCAATCAAAATCTTGCACCCCTTCCCCTCCTCCCTGGCCCTCCAATGATGAATGATGACTTGGAGACCCCCTCTTTACAGCTCGATCCATTTAAAAATGGTTCATTAACTTTAGAAACTGATCACAAAATTTTTTAATGCAAAAAACTCACAAAATAAACCAAAAAATATAAATAAAAAATAAAAAATATTTTAATTAGCAAAAAGAGAAAGCATCTCTATAGCCTTTGCCCTTTGGACATGACCAAAGAAGACATGCCCAAAGAAAAGAAACAAAAGTACTATGTAATCTCTTATAATCTTCATGCATTTCCAAAACTATAAGGGAGATCTACACTAAGGCTTGTAAATAGGATTCTTCTGATGATGTTTAGAATCTATGAAAACTAGCTTGTAACTTTTGTGATATTTTGTCATTCTAAGGGTGAAATCAAAATATGTCCGACCATGGGGAAGTATACCATTTTCTACTAGTATGAATTGGCTCTACTTTCACTTTTCTATTTTCACTAATTTTTTATTACGTAAAATCTTTCCAAGATGCTTTAGCATCTCCAATTAGCATCTCCATTCAACTCACGACTTAAAACCATTGCTAATGGGTGGAATTTGACTTCATCACCTGGAGAGTATAAAGCTCATCCTTAACCACTAAGCTACAAGCCCACGCCCTTTGGGGTGCCTTTAACTATTAAAAAAAAACAACCCCCCCCCCTCTTGCTTTCCCTTTTTTCCCCCCACCCTTCCCTTTTCCTTTCCTCTCCTCCCCCCCCCTTTTTCCCCTTCTCCTCCTTTCCCTTTCCCCCCCCCCCCCCCCCTTTTTCTTTCTTGCGCCCCCCCCCTCCCCCACCCCCCCAAAAAAAAAAAAAAAAACTAATTAATGGCTTTCCTCAAAACCAACGTTTTGGGGACCTAGGTAGAGTGAAAATGGAAGGCTGCAAGGCCTTCTTGGCCCTCCAAAGCCACACAAGAGGTCCCCCAAAAAAAACTAGGTTGAGAAAGAAATCCAAGCATGAAATTTGGCCTTTTCCATAGCGAACATTAAGTCAAATAATAGATTGTCATCAAACACCTATGTAAAAACTTATCTTCTACTTTTTGGCATGCCCAAAGGGCAGAGGCTATAGAGATCACTTCTCTTTTTGCTAACTAAAATAGGTAAAAGGTTTAGTTGTATTTTTAAACATTTTTTGACATGTCAAAAATGTTGATTGATTGAAATAAGATAGTGGGTACTCATTGAAATGAATTATGTAAATCTAATGATGGACATGTCCTGAGTTTTGAAATATGAAATAAACTCTTATATATCATCAAGGAAAAGATTTTGGGTTGCCCAATGCCTTTGGAAGCATGAAACGTTGACAGCTTTACATGTTAAATGATAAAGCTTTAGAGGCTCCACAAATCCCAAGAGTCACCTTTTCATTTTGAAATTTGTGTTACCCACCTTTTCATTTTAAGAAACTTGAGGTAATAAACTAAAGTTGTCATTTTTGTTAGTTAAAACTTTATGGAAGGAATTTATCATTTGGGGCTTTAACCTTTAAAGATTTTTTATTTTTATTCTTAAAGATTTTAAAGCTAAGTTTAGAATTTAAAGATCTAGAACTTTTAAAAGTAAGGTAGACAATGATCCAACGAGGACCTATAGTTTTTTTTATTAGTAGAAGGTAAAACTTTGAATTAAAGAAAGTGAAAATGTTACATGGATCCACAAGTAGGGGGAGGGTCACCCTGAGACACTAGAGTTTTAGAACTTAGAACTTTAAAGTTTTTAAAGTGGGATTTACAACTTAGGGATCTACAGTTTTAAATTTGTAAAAAGGGCTCTAGAGCTTAAAAATGTAGAGTTTTAAAAGTAGGGTGTAGAGCATAGGGATCTAAAGCTTAGGGTGTAAAGCTTAAGGGTGCTCTTTTAATTCAATTCTATGTGAACGCTTATGTTTTTTTTTTTCAAAAGCTTAGAGATGTAGTGATTTTAAAGTGGGATCTACCCTCAGATCGATGCCTAAAATTGACGCCTACTTTTTTTGTCAAGGGCTATTTTGACTATCAAAACAATCTCAAAATTGCCTGTCATTTTTTGTATTTATATCTTTAAGTTAACGTTATATATGGCCAATTATATAAGTTGATTGCATTACACAAAGCATATGAAAGGGGGCTTGAAAAATTGGATGTCAAAAAGAATTTTTTATCATGCCTGGCAGGCCTTGTGATTTTATCACTTGTTCTTTATAGCAACTAGTAAAACGGCGCCCCGAAGGCGGCATGGTCCCTCTTATTCTCAAACCCCTTGCTTCCACTGCCTATTCAGAGAGGGTTTTGGACCACTGGCCAAAGTTATGAGATACTGGGATCAGACATGTCTTGGGCTATTTTTATTGGAGCTCACAGACATAGGGAGAGCCACTTGAGGAGATCATACAGAAGGAGACACTCACAGAGGGAGATCACTGATTTCTTTCAGACTATATACGTGGCATTCAGATGAGCAGGAATCAGAATAGACTTTAGAGTCCACCTGTACCATAGGTACATTGATTGACAGGGCCACTGAGCTTGGGAGATCCAGACGCCTACGACTACGAGGGTCATCGAGAGAGAGAGAGAGAGAGAGAGAGAGAGAGAGAGAGAGCTTACACACGCGTAGGGGATAGGGGGGGGGGGGAGATCCCTCCCCCTTTTATAATAGTATAGATTTTTCTCTATTTTGGGGTGGAATTTCTCCTTTTCCCCTTGCCCGGGCCCAATGTTCGAGAAAAACCATTTCGCCAAACATACAAAATTCCCTTTCTTGAATTTGCAAAGAGGAAATTTTTAAAAATTAGGTTATTTTTCTCTATTTTGGGGTGGAATTTCTCCTTTACCCCTTGTCCTCAACAGGCATTTTGGAATTGAAAACGACACGATATTAAGCTTAGACACATTTTTTTCGAACACTGCTCGGGCCTGAGGCCGCACGATTGTCCCGACCTGTCACTATTTTTCTCTATTTGGGGTGGAATTTCATTTTTTCCCCTTTCCCTTGCCCAATGTTACCATTTTTCCAAACATAGAAAATCCCTTTCTTGAATTTGCGAAGAATTTTTTTTTAATAATATTATTTTCTCAAATTTTTATACTATTCTTCTCTATTTTGGGGTGGAATTTATCCTTTCCCCTTGCCCAGACCAAGAGTTTGAGGAAAACCATTTTCCCAACCATTCAAATTCCCTTTCTTGAATTTGCGAAGAGGAAATTTTAAAATTCTACAGTATTTTTCTCTATTTTGGGATAAAATTTCTCCTTTTTCCCTTGCCCGGGCCTAATGTTCGAGGAAAACCATTTTTCCAAACATACAAAATGAAAATTTTAGAAAATTAGAATATTTTTCTCTAGTTTGGGGTGGAATTTCTCCTTTTCCCCTTGCACTCAACATGCATTTTTGGAATTGAAAACAACACGATATTAAGCTGAAACACATTTTTTACGAACACTGCCCGAGCATGCGGCCATGTGATTGTCCTATCTGTCACTATTTTTCTCCATTTTGTGGTTGAATTTCTCCTCTTCCCTTTGTTCGGGTGCAGTGTTCAAGAAAAACCATTTTTCCCAACATACAAAATTTCCTTTCTTGATTTTGCGAAGAGGAAATTTTAAAAAAGAAAAATCATTCTCCCAAACATACAAAATTCCCTTTTTTGATTTGCAAAGGGGAAATTTTAAAAGATTAGGTTATTAATCTCTATTTTGGGGTGCAAATATCTCCTTTCCCCTTGCTTGGGCCCAATGTTCAAGGAAAACCATTTTCCTAAACATTGAAAATTCCCTTTCTTGAATTTGCGAAGAGGAAATTTTAAAAAATTAGGTTATTTTCTCAAAATTTTACACCATTTTTCTCTATTTTGGGGTGGAATTTCTCCTTTTCCCCTTGCCCGGGCCTAGTGTTTGAGAAAAACCATTTTTCCAAACATACAAAATTTTCTTTCTTGAATTTGCTAAGAGGAAATTTTAAAAAGAAAAACCATTCTCTCAAACATACAAAATTCCCTTTTTTGAATTTACGAAGAGGAAATTTTAAAAAATTAGGTTATTTTTCTCTATCTTGGGGTGGAATTTCTCCTTTTCCCCTTGCCTTGAACATGCATTTTTGGAATTGAAAACGGCACGATATTAAGTTGAGACACATTTTTCTTGAACACTACCCAGGCCTGAGGCCGCATGCTTGGCCCGGCTACATCTCTCTCTCTCTCTCTCTCTCTCTCTCTCTCTCTCTCTTCTTCAAGTTGTTTCTCCCTGGCTCTCGACATTCGTACACAACTCGTATAAACCTGGGGAGCCGTCATTAACTCTCTCTCATTCTCCCTCTTTGGGTTCGCATCCTGACCAGTGCTCAAAAAAAACTTTTTTCCAAAAGCTTGGCAAACCTACATATGAGAAAGTTTAGAGGTAAGATGACTAAATTTGAAGGTTTTTACACTAAAGTACATTAAATTTCTTTAAATATTATAGTTTTTCTTACCTACCTTCAATTTTGTAGGTGGTATTACACTAAGCCTAGGTTTTTCTCGAGCAAATGTCTGATTCCTGAGGTTTGCTATTCACCGGACTCTCTCTCTCTCTCTCTCTCTCTCTCTCTCTCTCTCTCTCTCTCTCTCTCTCTCTCGACCTGAGCACGCAGCTACCGCATCTCTTGCCGCTCTGTGTGTGTTTTGCACAGTGCTCAGAGCCTCAAGCCGGAACTCTCTCTACTGTTCTACCTTAGAGAGCACTGCCGACGGCCTCAGTCTGCTGGCTCTTTCACTCTCTCTCTCTCTCTCTCTCTGTTTCTCTCTCTTTGCGTTCGCACGCTCTGTGTGTGTGTGTGTGTGTGTGTGGTTCACACTCAAGGCTTGAGCCTGTCAGCGGCCCGCTCTTGTTCGCACGCTGCAAGGCACACTGGCCTAAGCAAGGAAATAATGCCATGTGGCAGGGGGGGACCCGGAATTTCTCCTTTTCCCCTTGCTCGGTGTTCGAGGAAAACCATTTTCCTAAACATTGAAAATTTCCTTTCTTGAATTTGCGAAGAGGAATTTTAAAAAATTAAGTTATTTTCTCAAATTTTTACACTATTTTTCTCTATTTCGGGGTGGAATTTCTCCTTTTCCCCTTGCTCGGGCCTAGTGTTCGAGAAAAAACCATTTTTCCAAACATACAAAATTCTCTTTCTTGAATTTGCTAAGAGGAAATTTTAAAAAAGAAAAACCATTCTCCCAAACATACAAAATTCCCTTTCTTGAATTTACGAATAGGAAATTTTAAAAAATTATGTTATTTTTCTCTATCTTGAGGTGGAATTTCTCCTTTTCCCCTTGCCTTGAAGAGGCATTCTTGGAATTAAAAACTACACGATATTAAGCTGAGACACATTTTTCTCGAATACTACCCGGGCCTGAGGCCACACGCTTGGCCTGGCTCGTACATCTCTCTCTCTCTCTCTCTCTCTCTCTCTCTCTCTCTCTCTCCTTCAAGTTTTTTCTCCCTGGCTCTCGACATTTGTACACAACTCGCATAAACCTGGGAGCCGCCATTGACTCTCTCTCATTCTCCCTCTTTGCGTTCGCATCCTGACCAGTGGTCGAAAAAAACTTTTTTCCAAAAGCTTGGCAAACCTACATATGAGAAAGTTTAGAGGTAAAATGAATAAAGTTGAAGGTTTTTACACTAAAGTACATTATTTCTTTAATATTATAGTTTTCGTTACCTACCTTCAATTTGTAGGTGGTATTACACTAAGCCCAAGTTTTTTTCGAGCAAATGTTTGATTCCTGAAGTTCGCTATTCACCGGACGTGCTCTCTCTCTCTCTCTCTCTCTTTCTCTCTCTCTCTCTCTCACTCAGGGTATGAGCACGCAGCTGCCGGATCTCTTGCTGCTCTCTTTGTGTTCTACGCAGTGCTCAGAGCCTCAAGCCGGAACTGTCTCTATTGTTCTGCCTCAGAGAGCATTGTCGACTGTCTCAGCCTGGCTCTTTCACTCTCTTGCTCTGTTTCTCTCTCTCTCTTTGCTTTCGCACGCTCTCTCTCTCTCTCTCTCTCTCTCTCTCTCTCTCTCTCTCTCTCTCTCTCTCTCTCTCTCTCTCTCTCTCTCTGTGGTTTGCACTCAAGGCCTGAGCCTCTCAACGGCCCGCTCTCGTTCGCACGCTGCAGGGCACACTGGCCTGAGCAAGGGAATAATGCCATGTGGCAGGGGGGGAGCTGGAATTCCCTCCCCCATTATCCTTAGTATAGATGACCCATGAGCCTTGGAATTTTGGGTTTTTTTGGTAATGTCCGTTGTAGATCATGATGGGTATCATAATCGCCCTTGTTCTCGAAGACAAAGAGGGTTCAAGACAAAGTAAAGGTAACCCCTTGAGGAGGAGGGGACAACTGTGGCGAGTTACCGAGTTTCAGCACTATCTAACACGGGGTATTGAATGAAGTATAAGCGGTGGGATCTAGGGCGTTGAAGTGAAGCACATTTCTCGCGAAGCAGGATTGCAGTCCGATTTGTCTTTGTTTATTTATTTTTATTCATGTTTACTTTCTTGGTCCGTGTTTACTTTTGTCTTTGTCCGAGTTCACTTTATGAGAGAATGGCTTCCCCTTGGAGACAAGCAACCCAACGCGGACGCGTGGTTAAAGCATCGGGCTCCAACGAGGAGGTCTTGGGTTTGAGTCTCTTGAGGGGGGGGGCGGGGGGGTTCACATGTTAACGTGTTGACTTTTTTCTCTTCGTCCTCTCTCCTCGAGATTCTCGTAGCCTGTCCGCGATTGTTGGTCCCACCCAGGGTACTGTTGGTCCCACCACCCTGGGTCTGAATGGACCCGTGTCAAATATTGCTGAGGGTGAGTTACCCCTTTTTCTCAAATAACATTGAAACCCCCCGTCCCCCCCGAATTAAGTCAGCCGTCTGCGTGTAAGAGGGTTTTGCCCACCGACCGTGAACCGGCGTCGGGCGGTCGGACAGATCAGAACTCTCTCTCTCTCTCTCTCTCTCTCTCTCTCTCCCCTTCCTACGATGAGCTATCTTCTTCCCAATCTGAGCAGCAAGGAGGAGGTGGATAAACTCATCTGCGACACTCTCGACAAAGTGTTGGTGCTTCGTTTTGGAAGGGCGTCTGACACTGTCTGCATGCTCTTGGACGACATCGTAAGTATGCGCTTTCTGTTTATGTCACCCCTCTAGTAGCTGTGTTCTGTTGTGGACTTGAAAAAGAACTGCAGAGACATACACATTGTGTTTCTTTCTTCGTACCCTTGTGTTATTTGACGTATCGTATTTGATCAAACTTACCAAACTTGTCTGGTTTTTCCAATCGAACTTATGGAATTTCTTCGGTTTGGAACCATAACCTCCATACAGGATTACTGTATGTAAAAACTATGCATAATGCTACTTACAAAGATACATGAGAGCATCTTACGGAGAGTACAATGCTACCACTATATAGGGCGTATGTGACAACGCTTCCAGAGTCGCACTAGTAGTCCTTTACGAATGAGAGCTAGTGGGGTGGATAGAAAGGTCTTTTTTAGGTGGGTGAGGCTACAACTACATGATCATCTACATTGCTCTATGGTAATTTGTTCCATATGGATTGAAGTTTGTGACAACAGGATGGGTGCTTTAGAGATAAGGATGGGGAGCGAAGGCTCACCGTACACATACCAGGGATCATGGAGTGCTTCAGCCCAGTTCATAACACAGTAGGTGGTCCAAGTCTTATGACTTTGAGGAGTCTGAGATGCTACACCCCTTGGATGACGCAAGAGTAGAGATGACCTCTGAGAACACTGCGGAACCCTTTGCCTATGGCAACCACACAATTTGATTATCGTCCTGTTATCGACGGGGATGGCAAAGTGGCCCAACTCAAGAGGCTTGATATGTATTTCACAATTTGTCCTAGAGGGCTAGTAATGGGGACGCTCCCTCTAAAGGTTGTAAGAGTCCTGCAGCTTTGTGTTTTTAATACTTTGTCTTCTGACGCACTATGCCTAGTCCGCACAAAAGCATCCACATTTCACTCGAGCTGAGGGCCAATAAAAGTAACTCTCTATGCCAAGCATTAAATGGATTATGGCACACTTTCTGCGGCAATATGTACAAGAGACGTCGCACAATTTCATTTCCAGATTGTCTATGTTGAGAGCAAGAAGAATGTGATGTTATCCTCGACAACTTGTAGAATAGGGAACAATTTCAAGATACACACTTAAGTTTAGTTCATTTTCAATTATGCAAGTCTAGTCTTTATGGGTTATTTGGAGAGAGAGAGAGAGAGAGAGAGAGAGAGAGAGAGAGAGAGAGAGAGAGAGAGAGAGAGAGAGAGAGAGAGAGAGAGAGAGAGAGCTTGCTTCTTGTCTGCCGTCCCGCCATTGCCGTTGCTGCGTGCCCTTCCCTCATTCTCCTAGTCACAAACGGGAGCGCATAGCAATATAGAATATACTCCGATAAATAGAATTTATCACTTAATACTGAAGCCAGAGGATATAGAGAGAAATAAATAAAGAGAGAGATAGAGAGTGAGAAGATCGACACAGTACTGGGGACGAGAAGATGGGTTGGTTCCCTTAGTAGTATCTTTATTATTGAGGAGAAGTCTATACAAGCACTTAAACCGAACGTATTACCACGTTTGTTCTAGAATAAGACTTGATGGTTCTCGGAAGCCTCGGCTTCCTATTCCTAGGGAAAAACCTGTAAGGTGCAGCGGAAGTGAATGTTGAACTTTGCTCAAGATGAGTGCTCCGAACTGTGCTCAAGGTCCCTTTTACTTATGAAAGGGAGAGCCTTCCGTTCCTTTAGTGAGAGAGTGCAATGGACACAAACAAAGTGATGAACACTGTGAATGAAGGTGTTGAGACTAAGAGAAACAAATACGATACCAGACAAGTTGTCAAACCCTCCTCCGAAGGCCCTTCTCTCGATGGCGAGAGAAGTCTATGCTATTGATTGTAGAAAAATCGGTACAAGATGCTGATGCAATGTGTATCAAGGTTGTCGACTACGGCGGCGACAAGGCTGAAATGCTGAATGCGGGAAGTGTGGGATTTGCTGCTGGCCAAACGCTGAATTTGCTGTCTTGGAAACGCTGATCTGAGGGTTGCAAAAACGCTGAAAGGCTGGCTTCAAAATGCTGGTCTTGTTGGATTCAAAAACGCTGAGAGGTTGGCTTCAAAACACTGGCCTTGCTTGCTGAAATCGCTGATGTTTAGGGCTGAAAACGCCAGGGCTTCAAGGCTGAAAACGTTGAGGTTTAATGCTGAAAACGCTGGTGGTTCATTGCTGAAAACGCAAGGTTCTGTAGAGTCCTTGCTTGAGAGAGAGAGGGAGAGATGCCTGCTGCAAGGTTACTTGCCTGTGCACTTCCTGCTCTTCTGCCAAATTGCACTAGCGCTAGGTTTTCTTTTTTACTTGCTTAGTTCAATTGCCCTACCCAGTTCCTAACAAAAGTCACTTAAAAATAATAAGTGAAAAATGGCTAAAATAGGGAAAATAGGTTCTGTGCACTGGCAAATGCTCCTGATGGATTTTGATGGTAATTCTAATGATCATGCTGTGTGCAACCAGAGGATATGCATGTACTCTTAAGTGCCTGGGCATGAACGGTCCGCGAACAGACTCACAAAAGTGCCAGAACACTTCCTAAGCTAGGCTAATTGAACCCCTGTCATGAAGTAGCTTGTCCACATGCACATAGGGTTAGATGTGCACGTGACAAAACCCTATTCCAAGGAACTTTCGTTCCTTATTCCAAATCCTCAAGAATCAAGGTTCTCGCCTCAATGACATTACCACCACGAGTCTCAAACCACACATGTTGGATCTCACCTTCCAGACTCAGGGCATGGCATCCCTGCAGCTCTTTTCCGACTAGGTTTCCAGAGTCCTCTTTCTGCAGAATAACTCTTCTTCCTGGACATGAAGTCCTTCCGTGGGAAATTTCAACTTCCAAATCACTTCTCGAGAGTCGACCACTCTCGGATTCGTGGTTCTACTTCCCAAACTCGGATATGAAACCCTTGGGCTGATCTGGCTCTAGCTCCTTAGAGCCCTTTCTCCTGCAGAGGCTCATGCCTTCCTCTGCTCCTACTCCCTCATGAAGAGTAAGTACATCTGCAAACACACACACAAACATGGGATAGCAATTCGTATGGCGAATCCACAATTGATACCTCTCACTCTTTGCACGAGAAAAGCGACCTCCGTGCTTCGTAGTCTCGCGATCACTTGCGTCTTCTTGCGGCAAAGTCTCCCCTTGCTGACGGTAGCAACTCCTCTTCTGAGAGAGGGCGTGTGATGCTTTTATCTCCCCCTGGCCACAACAAGAATAGCTGACCGTAGAGATCGTGGCCATTTTTCGTTTTTTTTTTTTCTATGGGGCTCTTCTGCGAGAAAAAGAGAGAAAAATCGATGGTTGGTTTTTACTGCTTTATTTAATCAATTGCCCATTTATTAAGTGGGCGGCCGGCCGGTCACCTTTTAAAAATGGTCTGAATTTGCTCAAAAACTCAATAAAACCTTATAACTTAAAAACAATGCTTTCACAGTACTTCCCAGGCATCTTTGGATGCAATCACATCATCTTCATTCAAGTGCTTGTGTCACGTGACACATCCAACCCTATGTGTCCGTGGACAAGCTACAGCATGATCAGGGTTCAGTCAATCCACTCAGTCTAGATTTAGAAGTGATCTGGCACTTTTGTGAGTCTATTCGTAGACCGTGCATGCCCAATCACTTAGTGTAGATGCATATCCTCTGGTTGCACACAACATGATCATCAGTATTCCCATTAGATTCCATCAGATTCCATCAAGGGAATTTTTCAGTGCATTAGCCTATTTTCCCTATTTTTGACATTTTTCACTTATTAATTTAAGTGACTTTCCAACAAAAGTAGGTAGGGCAATTTTGCTAAGTTTTTATATAAGCAAACCAAAGTTAGCACTAAATGGCAGAAGAGGCAACAGGAGCCAAGCTCAGCAGGCAACTTCTCATCAAGACCTTGGTTGATTTCCTCCAAGCAAGAACCTTCGCCATAGCCCCTTCCCTCTCCTAGCGTTTTTGCACAGAATCCCCAACCTGGCGTTTTTGCATCAGATCTGCATTGCCAACAGTACCCAACACCTAGCGTTTTTGCAAGGACCACAACTGCTAGCGTTTTTGATCATCAGATCCCCTGGCGTTTTTGGATTTCAGCAGTAGTTAAAGACCGGCAATTTTCACCTTAAGTGTAGCAGATTCAGCCCGGAAAGACCATGAGTTTTCAGCATAAAGAAACCTCAGTTTTCAGCCCTAAACCTGCAGATTTTCAGCTACAAAGACCCACAGAAAACAGTCCCCCAAATCAGCGTTTTGGACTAATCGCAGATTTCAGCCCATAGCATTTTTGGACAGCAGTAGGAAGATTGCAGATTTCTGCCCTTAGGTCGACTTCGTCATCACCGTCGTCATCGTCGACATAGCCTAGACTTGCATCAGTCCCATGCAATCCATTTGTACTAGATTGTGAAATCATAAGTAGACCACTCTCATCGACGAGAGTGGGGCCTTCGGAGGAGGGTTTTACAACGTCTCTGGTGTCGTATCTCTCTTCTCTCTCTATCTCTCAGTCTCATACACTTGCATGCACAGTGTTGTTTGTGATCATAGCATTCTCTCATTAAGAACGGAAGGCTCTCTCTTTTATAAGAACAAAAGGAACCTTGAGCACAGTTCGGAGCACTCATCTCGAGCAAAGCGCAAACATTCATTCCGTTGCACCTTACAACTTGCTTTTCCTTGTGCACAATTCTAACATAGTTTGGAATTTCCTCTTGACTATAGATATTCCCTTTCCGATGCACCCGTCACCCACCTTGTGATGCATCAGGAATACCTATCACCTAGTCCTTTCCTATCGAACTTACGGTACAATCTCCTTCACGATGCTCTGTAACAGACTTGGACACTCCAAGTCAAGATTCTACCGTGACACGACAAGAATTCACTTCAAAACAGCTCACACACAGTTCACAATTGATTCGACACGGCCCAGCGGAGTTCCGTGCCTAGAGATATTGGCCCCAAAGACTGGCATCCCTTTCGGTATTTCTTTTTGTATTAATCTGTTGAACAAAGTACACGGAGTGGGAGGCTCTCACTCTCAGACTGTCACAAGGACGTGGCAACTGTTAACTATGTCATGAGGATGTGGCAACTGCTAACCTTAGTTGTTGGTTTCTTTCCAATGATTTTTGTTTTGTTCTTGAGACCCTCTTTTTGAAGTTGCAAATGGTCGGACATTGTATGGCCAATGTGAACGGTAGTTTCACCCGCAGACGGGAAGTTGGTCGGCACTGGAATTCGTATAGTAAGAGGATCTAGGCTCAGTCCAAGGTCATGCAGGTCCCCCCGTCACACTTAGCAAGTTGGTGGATACTAGGAAGTGAACTCAATAAAGGCATACAGTCAAGGTGGGATCACCAACAGAAAGTATCCGATAGTTGGGCCACATTGCACTTTTGGATGCGGTCCCAATGAGGATAGATGGTTAGAAGACCAGTGGGTGTACGGAAGCATCTCCTAAAAATTAGGGAACTGCTATTTTGGGCCGTGAAATGTGTTCGCATCATTACCTTCGGAATGACAAGGGGAACATTTTACAACCCTGTCGTGAAGTCAACTGGGCAACTTGTGGGAGATTTTTAGGTGGCCACCCCGAAATGGGAAAATGCGTGTAATTGTGCCAAGTGGCGCATTTTAATGCACTTTCCTCATGCATGAAGAGGTAGTGTTGATTTTTAAGCTGGGAGGCTCATTTTGCAAGAACTGTTAGAGGTTAAGAGCTATGGAGTGCTTTCTTTCCACTCTATGTACAGTGCGGTGCTAGGAGTGATGCCCTGCACACTACACACTGCTCTCTCTCTCCCCCCTACGTGCAGTTATTTGATGCCCCACAAGAGGGCTCTTCATTTGACTGATGTACAACGTGTGGTTTCATGCTTTTGTGCTGAGGCAAGAGCCTCCTTGAGCATGAACTGGGGTAGTTAATTGCTACTCCAAAGCAGGCACCGGTGAGGGTAATAACCTCACTGTACAGGTGCGTTTTCAGCGCTGTGTATGCGTTGTAATTTGACTGTTTTTTTGACTCTACGTTGTTATTTACCCTCTCAATGTATAAAGAAATACCGAAAGGGGCGCCAATTTTGGGGCCTACAGGTTGTGGGCGTCTGCTCGGGACATTCTAGCTTGCGAGCCGTGTGTGTACTTAAGTGTTAATTCCCGTTGCAAGTTCCTTTTGCAAAGTACTCTGTGTGTGTGTGTGTGTGTAAAGTAAAGTAAAGAATTTTGGGTGAAAGCCAAAGCCTACCGCCCCACAGGCCGGTTTCAAGGTTCCGTTTGGGACATCAATCACTTTTCCCTCAAAGAGTGAGCCTCGGTTGTTTTGGGTAAAGACACAGAGTAAAGGAACGCGGGATTACACTATGGCCGACAAAGGGAAGGGCATTATGGAAGAGGGTTCCTCTTCGAAGGACAAGCAGGAAACTCCTATGGTCTTCGAGATTGGTGAGAGTCACGTCCACGTCAGTGTGTACCTCCTGTTGATGTGAATGTCCCTCCAGTACAGGGCTTTATGACTGGGCAACTTGAGGATGATGCGTTCAGGACTCAGTTAGTTGCCGCGGTGAATGTCTTTTCGTAACTGGTGCAGAACCCAAGGTTTATGGAGTTCTTGCAAGTGCCACCAATGCAACGACAAATAGGCAACCTACACCGCGAATAGAGCTTGTTGAGGCTCAAGCCCAAGTACTTCATGCGACTCAGCAGGATAGGGAACACTCGCATGTTGCGGAGTCAAGGGCTCCAAAACAGGTTTCTCCCGTCCTTGAACAGGTGGTTAGGACGCCTATTCCACAGGTTATGCTTGTTCAGGCCGCCACCTCTCGGAGCTCACATGCTGGTTTGAATGGACAGGAAACTGGTTACTAGGCAATGCATCCAGCTTTTCCACCACCCACGGTACATCCTTGGTATTTCGGGGGTGGATCGGTGTTCCAAAGAATGGCTGGTTATGTGCTTGGAAGTCAGCCGTACATGCCAGGAACAGTGTTTGGGGGTATGCAAGGCATGATGCCAAACCCCATGTATGGTAGCATCGGCATGCAACAAGGTTTTCAGAGCAACCCGGGGCAGTTTGGGGTGCCACAGGCTCATTTTGGCATGGCTGGTTTTTCTGGACAGCAGCCAGATATGGCACCTCTGACGCAAAATGTTAATGGCCAAGATGTGCCGATGATGCATACTACAGTGCCCATGTTGCACCCTATTCCTTATGACAATTTGGGGGCATTGGAAAAGCAAAAAGTTTACAAAGGTGCAGCTGTAAAGTTCAGCAATTTTACTGGCTTCAAGGATAAAGCAAAGGCTCTCACTTTCCTCCGGCAGTTTGATATAGCTTATGGAGGAGGGAATTTTATAGACGCCTCTAAGGTCAGGAAAGCTAAGGTCAGGAAAGCTGCCACTTTCTTAAAGGACAATGCGCTTACGTGGTGGACGACATTGTTAATACAAGGACAGACACCTGCCACATGGGTCTACTTCAAGCAAATGTTTGCATGTGCTTGGCTGTCAAATGAATTCGAAGCTGACGTCATGATAGATTGGCACCAGCTTACTTCGGCTACGTGCAAGAGCTTGCTAGAGTACAATCGGAGGTTTTGTAAAGCGTTACTCTCAGTAACCTCCTACAGATTCGTGCCATTGACAGAGCAGATAGAGAAGTATTGTTGTGGGCTGCCTAAAGGGCTTTGAGACTACTGTACCAAGACAGAGTGGCTACCCTCACCCAGCTCATGGAAGTTGCTAACACTGGTCTTGCCTTGTTGAAAGGAGAGGATAGTGGGTTTTCGAGCAACGAGAAAGGAGGGAAACAAAAAAAAAAAATCAGCGAAGAAGCCCTTTGTCAAAACGGCTCCTGAAGTGTCACAGGGGTCAGAAAAGGCCACCAAAGACAAGGATTTAGCCAGGACTTTTGGACCGCAGGCAAAGAAACAGAAAAGAAAGCCTTTTGTGCGCAAGTCGCTCGAGGAAAAGAAGGTCCTAATGGTTGAAAATAAATGCTTTATATGAGAGCAACGTGTTCACTTTGTTACAAATTGTCCCCAAAGGAAAAAACCAGCTGGCTCAAATGATAAAGAGGACCAGAAAGGCAAGAAGCCTAAACCCACTGCAGGTTTGGTGCCAGATATGGTGGGTGATAGGCCCAATACAGATGCCAGTGAGTTATGCAGGGCATGGGGTAAAGTTAGAGATCAGACGGAACTCATCTTCTTTGATTTAAGTGCCAAAGCAAACTTTATCTCACCAGAGTTAGCTATGAAATTGGGCATCAGAGCTGAAGAGATGGGGTACACAGCAGAGGCAGGGTTGGGGCCACTCAGAGTGTGTTACTCCCATTATTGAAAACTGCGTCTGCATATTCAATCGTGTGTGGACACGGAAGAGTTCTTTATCATGCCATTGGAAGGGTGCAATGCGCTACTTGGAATTCCGTGCTGGATGCCTTCGGCAAGACAATCACCCTTCAACATAGGGACAAAACTCATGTTTTGGACGTAAAGCTCAAAGGGGAGTCTGTCCCTATTGTATCTGCTTCCGCTATCACTTCTGTGATAAAGAAATATCTTTTTGTGTACTTGATTTTTGCACGTGATGTCTCGGATAGTTGTCAGTCAACTTTATTTATGTTAGATAAAGAAAGGTCAGCATTTTTGCGAGAGTTTAGTGACTGTTTCTCTCATTCATTTCCGTCGCAATGCCGCTAGAGAGACCTGAGGATCATCGGATAGATTTGGTGCCAGGGTGTAGCCCATCAAATAGACCTCCCTACAGGCTTAGTGCGGCGCAGCAGAAAGAGATCATGGGCCAGGTTTGAGGACTTATTAGAGAAGGGGCTGAATCAACCTAGTTCTTTACCCTTTTGGTCCCCAGTGCTCCTAGTGCAGAAAAAGGATGGCTCATGGCGCATGTGTATTGATTACCGTGCGTTGAATAAGAATACCATCAAGAATAGGTTTCCTATTCCTAGATTGATAATATTTTTGATCGTTTAGAGAGTGCTGCAATTTTCAGCAGGATAGACCTTAAGAGTGGGTACCACAGATTCGTGTAAGGCCAGAGGATGTGCACAAGACTGCGTTTAGAACGACATTTGGTCTTTATGAGTTTCTAGTGATGCCGTTTGGGCTAACAAATGCTCCTGCCACGTTCAATAGAATGATGGACCGGATTTTCCGCTCGCATCAACAGTTTGTTGGGACGTTCTTCGATGACATGATAGTCTATTCGAAGAATGAAGAGGAGCATAGGCGTCACTTGACCATTGTGTTCGAAGAGTTGCGCAGTCACAGGTTACTTGTCAATCCTAAGAAAAGTGAATTCTTCTTGGAAGAGATCCATTTTCTTGGCCACATAGTCTCAAAGGATGGTGTCAGAATGGATCCCGCAAAGGTTGAAGCTATTTAGACATGGCCAGACTTGAAGACTGTGCACGATGTCAGGCAATTCAAGCGAGGCCTTCGGAGGGGGGGGGGGGGGGGGGGGGGGGCGTGAGGATAAGGGGTTGGAGAGGCGAGGGCAGCGAGCAAGAGGGGGGCAGCGGGCGGGGCTCGTGGACAGACAACGCGCAGGCAGGGGGCAGCGTGCAAGGGCGAAGGCGAAGGGGAGCTATGGCGAGGTGGAGCAGGAGCAGGCGGGGGGGGAGGGGAGCGCGCAGGAGCAACAACGAGCCAGCTTCTCATGTACAAAATTCCCTTTTAAAAAATCTGGGACAAGTCTAGGATTAAGTTTTTAAGATGTCTTATCCTTTTTTTTTTTTTTTTGCTTAAAGTTGAGTACTTGTTTTAAGCCAAGTAAGTTGCGTCAACTTATTTTACACATGCCTTTTTAGAAACATTTTTAAGTTAATAATGTTTTGTTTTATCTAATTTTGTTTCGTAGCAAACAAAGTGATTTAGTTTGTTTGTTTGTTTGTTTTTGTTTTTCTTTTCTTTTCGTGTGTCCCTTGCTTTTATAGTTTTATGAGTGCTTTATTCCCTCTTATAATTCGTGAGTTCAGACTATTCTGAACTTATGAAGGTATATTGTTATGCTGCCGAAATTTGGCCAAAACAGGTGGTATCTAATTGGATATAGGTAAAGAATTCCCAGGACTCTACTTTGTAATTTACCCTCTCAAAGTATAAAGAAACACCGAAAGGGGCGCCAATTTTGGGGCCTATAAGTTGTCGGCATCTGCTCGGGGCACTTAAGTGTGAATCCCCATTGCAGGTTCCTTCTGCAAAGTACTGTGTGTGTGTGTGTGTGTGTGTCTAAAGTAAAGTAAAGAATTTCGGGTGAAAGCCAAAGCCTACCGCTCCACGGGCCGGTTTCACAGACTCTATGTCCAGATGCTCTGAGAAGTGGGAGGCTTGCCCACACTTATAAAGAGATTACAAGGAATGCCAAAAGCAGAGCCCCAAAAGCTGTAAATAAAAAGCCTTCTAAAAATAAAGCTATCTCTCTCTCTCTTGCTTGTTGCGTAGAATAAAGCAAGTCCAAGGCTGATGTTGTCTGCCGTAAACATCGCCGCAAAAAGCGGATTTCCGTACAGCAGTGCCGTAAGCTGGCTTTTCCGCTTTTCCCTCCGCAAAACGTGGAGGTGATTCCAGGGGTGCTGACCGTACGGCAGTACCACGTCATCATTTGAGCGTGTCTGTCGGGACTATTCCATGCTAAAGGGAAGGTGTGTGTGTGTGTGTACTGGGCAGCCACGTCACCAGTTTGTGACATACCTCCCTCTTAAAAGCATTGTGATCGCCCTCAATTACGCCTGCAAAACAGACAGAAGCCATAAACTGTCGTAGCAGAAATTGCCTATTAGTACCGACGCACTAGGAACACACATCTAGCACATGTACCAATCAAGAGTCACATCACACGACATCACAGGACATCACTTGACATCACAGGACAAACCACATTCAACATTCGTTCGGATCTCAGACCATGATTTATCGGCAACGCAATTAGCAATCGCATCTAGATCCACTCAGGACCTCATAGATGCCCGATTGACTAATCCCTATTGCAACCATGTCTATCGAGATCATTCGGATCAAAATGCTGCAATCATTTCGTCTATCGGTTCCTGCACTTAAACAAGTCAAGAACAAATCAGTATCATATTATCGCGAATTCTAGTTCATAAAGTCATACAGCAGAATACTGTCATATCACAATATCCGTGAAACTCAAAGAGACATCAGTGACTTAAATATCAAAAATCGAGGCAATCTGTTGACAAACGAGCGGAGCAACTCCCCTCTTGTGCATACCCACTTCACCAAATTCTGCCCAAGCTGAGTTCGGGGTTCCATTTGGAATAGACTATGCTAAACCAAAAGCTTCAAGGTAAAGATTCACAATCTGAGGAGTATCTGCTAGGTCCTCCTCCTCCATCCACTTCTCATCCAATGCATGATAGTTCTTGAATTTAACCAAGATGTCTTAATGTGCCAATATCTGTTCGGGAACAAGGATCTCATTGTTTTCTTCCACTTCGAGTTGCTCATCAGGCTCCCCATCTTCAGGCACATCGCCTTTAAAAGGCTTCAAGAGACTCACATGAAAAGCATTGTGAATCCTCCAAGTGTCGGGCAACTTCAGTCTGGATCTGATACAAAGTCAGAGTAACAAAATAACAACAGTACAAAACAAAGATATATACTATGGGATCCTAGACTGGTCGATGTGAACTAAGCAAAAAATGGGCGGCTTGTTGGGATAGGTGAATCACAGGAGATCTAGCATCGATCGTTTGTGGATCTCATCAATCTCCTCCATCATTAGTAGTCTGACCGGGCGTTGTGCATGCCTGGCTAGAGTGCTCCGAATCTTCTGACGTAGCCTCCGTCAATGCTGTGTGGTCCTCCGTAGTCGTGGGCGCCTTTATTTCCCCAGTTCAGTCGCTCGGTCGATCAGTGTGCCTTTGGTGTGAGACGAGGGGGAGCTCTGCTGTGGGAGTGGCTCTTGTGGCTGTCCCGTGTTTGCTCTGAAGAAGTCTGTGATCCGTCTTTGAGACTGGCTAGCCTCGCCACTGATCAGGCTATCTCTGTGTCTGCGCAGCTCGAGCAAGAACAAACCCAGGCATCTCTGATCCTCGCATCCCATGACTCTTGAGAGTGGTCCAAAACCCTCTCTGAACAAGCAATGGAAGCGGCCTCGTATGTCGTAGTAGACGGGGCAGCGGCATGTGTAGTGCATCTCTGTCTCAGGCTCCATGTTACACAAGGGGCATGTCCTGGCCTTTGCTGGTACTCCGCTGTATCTCCCAGTCTCAATCCGCAGCTGGTGAGAAGATGTGCGTAACTGGCCAATAGCACATCGTATCCCATGAGACAAGTGGGTGTTCATGTATCTGGGTCTTGTCACAAAACCATCCTCCGTAAGCTGGAGAAGGTGGTCTCTGTAGAAAGCCATCTTCGTGCCCAATTCTTGTGCTGGCTGAGAGAGAGAGAGAGAGAGAGAGAGAGAGAGAGAGAGAGAGAGAGACAGAGAGAGAGAGAGAGAGAGAGAGAGAGAGAGAGAGAGAGAGAGAGAGAGAGAGAGAGAGAGACAATAGCACATCGTATCCCATGAGACAAGTGGGTGTTCATGTATCTGGGTCTTGTCACAAAACCATCCTCCGTAAGCTGGAGAAGGTGGTCTCTGGAGAAAGCCATCTTCGTGCCCAATTCTTGTGCTGGCTGAGAGAGAGAGAGAGAGAGAGAGAGAGAGAGAGAGAGAGAGAGAGAGAGAGAGAGAGAGAGAGAGAGAGAGAGAGAGAGAGAGAGAGAGAGAGAGAGAGAGAGAGAGAAATGAAATGTTATATTAATGTCTTCAAAAGGCCAAAATGACCTATGAGACCAATCAGTTACAAAATAGTGAATCTAATACCATGTCTGGGTACAAAAGAACTAGAAGTGGAACAAAATACTACTACTACTACTACAATCTAAAACTACGTGGGTGTAGCAGCTGATACAATAGGTACCCGGTAAACTGGATGTAACAGTGTGTGAAACAAAGATGGAAGAAATGGTGAGGATCCATCCTCATCTGCACTCTGGATGTCGAGAGAGTATGGCTCGAATCTTCTGTTGTAGTCTCCGTCGATGCTGTGTAGCTCCTCTCCTCAGTCCCGGTCATCTGTATCTCTGTAGCTCCAATGCTCGGTCGATGAGAGTGCCAGTAGTGGTCGAATGAGTGTGGGACGAGCTCTGCAGTGGTGGCTGCTCCTCTGGCTGTCCCATATCAGAAATCTGTAATGTGTCTCTGGGACTGCCTCTCTCTAGCTCTCCCCAGTAAAGTGTCTCTACACCTGTGTAACTCAAGTAGATATAGTCCAAGACATCTCTGATCCTCATAACTCATGACCCTAGATAGAGGACCAAAACCCTCTCTGAATAAGCAGTGGAAACGCCCCCGTATCTCATAGAACACTGTGCAATGACATATGTAGTGCAACTCTGTCTGGCATAATCGGCATATCCTGCTGTCTGCTGGTATCCCTCTGAATCTACCAGTCTCAATCTCGAGCTGATGTGAGGATGTGCGTATCTGACCAATGGCACAACGCAAACCATGAGACATATGTGTGTCCATGTAGCTGGGTCGAATCACAAACCCATCTCCTGTGAGGTGGAGAAGATGCTCTCTATAGAAAGCCATCTTCGTGCTCAACTCCTGAGGCGGCTCTATCCATGTCCTCCTGGTGTCGAGCTGGATCAGGTCCTGACGAATGAGTCTAGTGATCTCCACCCGTGTAAGAGACTGCGAGGGTGCCTGAAGAGAATACTGGAAAGGGGGCAACCTGTCCATGGTGAAGCCATGCGTCTGAAACCATGAAGTCATCTGTGCATACCAACATGAAGTGTCCCCCTGTAGATCTAAATGTCTGGAAGACTCAAGGGCCAGTCTAGCATATCTGTCTCTAGTAGTATCCCATAGGCTGTGCACAAAGGACACTGATCTGGTAAGCGCCTCAATCTCCATGGGGGGGGCAGCTAGCTCTGCTTGAATGATCGCGTGAGGTACGGAGGCCTTGGCTCTAATCAATCGGGAGATCATAGATACCAAGGGCCTCTCCATACGTCTCCAACCATCCTGGCCTACAGAAGGTCCCCATACCTGTACCCCATACATCATAGCTGAGGCTACTAAAGTATCGAAGAGCCATAACTTTGTCCGAGGTTCCTGGAACTGAACCTGCGAACACATCCTCTCCAAGCCTCCCAAGGCCGCATAAGCTCTGGTCAGTCTAGTCTCTACTGCTCTCCCCAAAGAAAACCTCGGCCCAGTGAAGACTATCCCAAGGTAAGTGTATGCATCTGTATACTCCACAATCTCTTGACCATATGTGAAGGTCGGTGCCGATCTCCTGATCCACTGCGGTGTGGTGTTAAACACCATGACCTTGGTTTTACCAAGGTTTACAGACAATCCACTATCCTCTGCAAAACTGTGTAATGCATCCAACTGTCGCTGCATACCCTCTGGTGAGAGAGAGAGAGAGAGAGAGAGAGAGAGAGAGAGAGAGAGAGAGAGAGAGAGAGAGAGAGAGAGAGAGAGAGAGAGAGAGAGAGATTATTTTCATGATTTTTAACACTCACATCCTCCTTTTGAGCAGCTCGCAAAGTCAGCAAGGGAGGTGTCCAAATTTGCTTCCATTGCAGTAGCGGATGTTGATGCTGAAGCTATTCAAGTATACGTTAAATATTTTGACATAACAGTGATTCCGGCAACTATTTTCTTCTTCAATGCTCAACATATGAAAATGGACTCTGGGTAGGGTGATAAATGTAATGATGGTACAAGCTGTGTTCTAGAGTTACCTTCTCATAGATTGGATGGCGCATCTTTGCAGCTCTCCTGATCATACGAAGTGGATAGGAGCCTTTCACACTAAGCAGGATTTTATCGATGTATTAGAGGTAGGCTTTTGTGTGTGTGTGAAGTTTGAGTGCACATTAAAGTTTTTCGAAGGCTGAATTTTGCCAATCTCACCAGAGCTGAAAGGATGAAAGTGCAGTTAGTCTTTTTAAAGGCTGAAGGTGTGGTTAGGGTACATGTAATTTTACAGGGTAAAGACATCCATCAATCATTTTATGTTTCTTTTTCAGCAGCATGTTGCATTTAGCATACCAACATTTCCAAGGTGGTTTAGGCATAATACAGCATAATAGGGCCGATGGTAAGCATTAAACTCAAAGAAAGGAAATTGTATGCTGCCATTAGCTAAGAATCAGGTTCCCCTTAGGCTGTACAAATATCTAGAGCGTGGGAGTATGTAGACGTATGACTAGGGGAATGACATCCTTCCTTGCTCTGAATTACCCATTATAAATCTCTCTACAAATTTCCAAGAGAGATGGAAAAGGAAAAACGCTTCTCTTTATTCCTGGGAGAATCGTGTCATGGGCATTACAATACCATATTTCCATATGGATGCAAGTGCTAACGACATTCCAAACAAGAGAAAACGCTTTTGAACCTCCAAGCTCTTTGTATCTTCTCTCTAGTCCTTCAAGTGTCCACTTTCTCTCTTATTGGATCGCAATCGACTCCAAGCAAGGAATCAACAATCTTTGTAAGCACATAGGACGAGTGTCATCAAGTGATGACATGTTAAGACTCGTAGATAGATAGAATGTAGTAGGCTGGAGGAACTGTTGTAGGTTAAAGGCAACGGCCAGCATGGATGGTATGAGAGGTCTGTTGATTCGGCTGCTTAGGTGCTGATGAAACAGTATTGTTGACGCTGCATACCTACACAACCAGGTAGGGACGTAGGCAAAGAAGCATTTTGTGTGGCCTAAAAGCATGATGTAGACCTTCAAACTCGCCACTCGGATTGTGTGTCGTTTTTTTATCTCTTGTCTCTAACGGTGTGGTTTTCAAGGTCACCACTTGTCTTTGCCTAGGACCAGTTGGTTTACAAGTCCATTGCAAGATATTCAATATCCTCTAATGCAAAGATGTTGCACCTATGGTCTTCAAGAAACTCTTTGAGTTTGGAGACTAATCAAGGGTTGAGGTATGTCCAAGAGGACATGCAGAAGTGTGAACGAGTTGCAGAGTTTGAGCAGATTCTCATGCATTGTATGTTGGTTGGTGCATTGGTTGAGCGTGCCACGGGCAAGTTCATGACGATAGTTCGCATCTAAGTTCAACAATGAATTTCTTCAGCTGATAATAAGGAGACAAAGACACGGCCTAGGTTGATTGATCGAAATCTCGCATGCGAGTGGTGGCGAAGGTGGTGGATCATCCGGCGGCGAAGGCGGTGGGCCCGAGGGAACCTAAAAAGCAGCCACTATGTGTACATGCTGTAGGTAGTAGCTTTTTTGCATGCATGATTTGAGTCTTTTTGGCACGATTTGAGAGAGAGAGAAATGAAATGAAATGATATATTAACGTCTACAAAAGGCCAAAATGACCTATGAGACCAACTGATCACAATGATGAGTCTAGTACCAAGTCTGGGTACAAACAAAGAAAACTACAAACAAAGAACTGAGATAGGTGTGCTACCGACCCCTATGGGTGGCTGGTAGGCTAAGCAATGGTATCATGCCAAAAAGGTACAAAATGGGGATAAGTGTCACCATGGTATAATAAAGCAATAGCATGGAGCCTATCCTGGTCGACACTCTGGGTGTTGTGCTAGAATCCTGTGGATCCTCTGCCGCAATCTCCGCCGGTGCTGCGTGGCTCCCCTCCTCAGTCGCGGTCGTCTCGATCTCCCCAACTCTATAGCTCGGTCAATGAGAGTACCGCTGGTGTGTGTATGGGTGGGAACCGAGCTCTGTGATGTTGGTGTCCCCTCTGCTTCTGTTGTACTCAGACTGAAGAAATCTGAGATGCGTCTTTGGGACTGTCTCTGTCTTTGCCCTCTCAATAGAGCGTCTCTATGTCTTTGTATCTCAAGTAGAAATAATCCGAGACACCTTTGATCCTGATATCTCATGACTCTATCTAACGAGTCAAAACCATCTCTGAATAAACAATGAAAGCGTCCCCGTATCTCATAGTAGACTGTGCAGTGACATATGTAGTGAAACTCTGTCTCTGGCTCTGCATGGCATAACTGACAAATCCTACTGTCTGCTGGTATGCCTCTGAATCTACCTGTCTCAATCCCAAGCTGGTGTGAAGATGTGCGAATCTGGCCTATGGCACATCGTAACACAAGAGATAGATGTGTGTCCATGTAGCTGGGCCGTGTGACAAATCCATCCGTCGTGAGTTGGAGAAGATGCTCTCTATAGAAAGCCCTCTTTGTACCCAACTCCCGTGATGGCTCTATCCATGTCCTCTTGTTATCAAGCTGGATAAGATCCTGCCGAATGAGTCTAGCACTCTCCATCCGTGTAAGAGCCAAAGATGGTGCATCAAGAGAATACTGGAAAGGGGGCAGCCTGTCCATGCTGAAACCATGCCTCTGAAACCATGAGCTCATCTGTGCATACCAACATGATGTATCTCCTTGCAATGCCAGCTGTCTGGATGACTCAAGAGCAAGCCTAGCATACCTGTCCCTGGTGGTGTCCCATGTTAAGCGCGCGGTGGTGTGTGCAAGTGAAAGAGCACGCGAGGAAGTGCAGTGTGTGTGCAAAGAGGGTGGTGAAAGCCAGCAGGAGAGGAAGCGCTAGCAGAACGATGAGGGAGAGAGAGGGCTCACGTTTTTGGGGAAAACTCAATAAGTGAGTTTTGGGTTTTCCCACTTTTATTATAAGTGACCTTTAAAACATGTGTCCAGGTTCAATATGAACATGGACAAAGTATAAAAATGTACAAAAAGGGGTTATTTAGGTCTTTAACCCAACAACCTCCCACTTAAAGGCATAAATGATGCCTTTAAGTTAACCAACTCCCACTAGCTATATGCAATGCTCATGTTGAGCCTTAGCAAGACTCTTGGTGAGAACATCTGCAGGGTTATCCTGTGTTTGAATCTTAGTCAAGGTGACTAGACCATCCTCCAATATCTGTCGTATGAAGTGGTATCGCACATCAATGTGCTTTGTCCGTGCATGAAACATGGCATTCTTGGCCAAATAGACAGCACTTTGGCTATCACATCCCAAGACAGGAGTACTAGCAGGCATACCAAGCTCTTTGACAAGTCTGCCCAACCATATGGCCTCTTTAGAAGCCTCAGTGGCTGAAATATATTCAGCCTCAGTAGTACTCAATGCCACAATTTTCTGCAGTCGTGAACACCAAGAGACAGCACCACCAACAATAGCAAACACATAGCCACTAGTGGACTTCCTGGTATCCAAGTCACCTGCCATATCTGCATCACAATAGCCCTGCAACTTCAGGTCACTTTTGCCATAGCATATACACCTAGATTGTGTATCTGACAAGTATCTCTGAATGCATTTCACAGCTTCCCAATGTGCTTTGCCGGGATTGGACATGTATCTACTAACAACTCCCAACGCATGGGCAATGTCAGGACGAGTGGCAACCATAGCATACATAAGAGAACCACAAGCTGATGCATAAGGGATTCCCTTCATAGCATTCATTGCCACGTCATCCTTTGGGCAATCGGCTTTGCTAAGTTTTGTGTGTGGAGGTAAAGGTACTCCAAGTGACTTAGCTTCAGCCATGTTAAACCTGTCAAGTACTTTAGCAATGTACTTTTCTTGAGATAAGAAGAGCAATTTCAGTTTTCTATCTCTCTTGATTCTCATGCCCAAGATGTGCTCAGCATCACCTAAATCCTTCATTGCAAAAGCTGAATGAGCTGACGTTTAAGAGCATCAATGGTAGACTTATGCTTCCCAACAATCAACATATCATCTACATATAGCACAAGGATTATAGGACTTCCATCATTATCCTTCTTTGTATACAAACAATGGTCTGAATAGCTGCGTTTAAATCTTTGAGACAGCATAAAAGTATCAAACTTTTTGTACCACTGACGTGATGACTGCCTCAAACCATACAGTGCCCTTCTTAGTTTGCATACAAGTTCCTTTCTATCAGGAACTACAAAACCCTCAGGTTGCTTCATGTAGATATCTTCATCAATGTCACCATGAAGAAAAGCTGTTTTTACATCCATTTGATTCAATTCTAAGTCAAGCACTGCAGCGAGAGCAAAAAAGACACGCAATGTCGTAAGCTTTACAACAGGAGAAAAGATCTCTTGAAAGTCAATCCCCTCTTTCTGTGCATACCCTTTGGCAACTAACCTTGCTTTATACTTGGGCTTTCCATCAACACATTTGACCTTGTAAACCCATTTGCTAGGAAGAGCCTTTCTTCCTTTGGGCAATGGCACAAGATCCCAAGTATTGTTTGCATGCAAAGATTTGATTTCCTCTTGCATCGCAAGCTCCCACTTACTGCTTAACTCACATGATTTTACCTCTTTATATGTAAGAGGCTCTCCCTCATCTGTCAACATAATATGATGCAAAGAGGGGTCAAAGCGCTGTATCAACCTTCTGACACGAGTAGACCTGCGTACCCAATGATCTACATTCTCAGGCACAGGTTCTACATCAGGAGGCAACTCATTTTCAGCATGCTCATGCTGCTGAAAATCATTTTCAGCCATGACAGGTGGCTGTCCATCCTCATTTGGAGCATCTAAATCATGTCCTACCTCTTCTGGCTCAAGGTTAACCAGCTGATTATCAATTTCAGCTTGCGGTAATGCATCCTGAGGCTCTTTTTCAACATCAATAGGTGGCAAGAGAGGCTGAAATTTGACCGATTTCTTGTCAATTTCATAAGATGTAGCATTTTTCAGCAATTTAGCCTCATTGAACACTACATCTCGGCTGCGTACAACCCTCTTAAACTGAGGCAACCATATCCTGTAGCCCATTTCACCCTCTTCCCCATAACCTAGGAAGAGTCCTTGGATGGACTTGGCATCTAGCTTTGTCCTCAAGTCATTACGAACATGGACAAAAGCCTCGCAGCCAAACACTCTCAAATGATCATAAGAGGCAGGTTTGCTAGACCAAACCTCCTCTGGAATGTCATTTTTCAGCGTACTGTTAGGAGAGCGATTGCATACATGAATGCAGTTTTCAAAGCCTCTCCCCAAAACCCATGAGGGAGATTAGCCGTGGACAACATGCAACGCACTCTCTCACATAAAGTACGGTTATACCTCTCAGCCACACCATTAGAAGATGGATTATAAGGGGCTGTCAACTCCCTTTTAATCCCATATTCTTCGCAATAACGCTGAAATTCACGTGTACTCCCCCCCATTGTCAGATCTCAGACATTTAAGCTTACTACCCTTTTGCGTGCTCACAAAAGCATGAAACCTCTTAAATGCATTAAATGTCTCGCTCTTATTCTTTAACAAATATGCCCAGCCTTTCCTAGTGCAATCATCAATGAATGTAACAAAGTATAATGCACCACCAAAAGACTTAACAGGCATTGAACATACATCGGAGTGAATTAAATCAAGAGCATTAGCTTTGCGTGAGACACCAGAATAATAAGAAGACTTCTTTTGTTTACCATACAAACAGTCATAACAAAAATCTAACTTGGTGCCCTTTACATCAACCCTCTTCAAAGAGGAGAGCACATCAAGTACCTTCTGGCTCATATGGCCAAGTCTTTTGTGCCACAACTCCATGTGAGAAGCAACTTCGGCCACTGCAAGAAACTTGCCAGGCAAAGCTTTGCCATGTAAATAGTACAATGTACCACTCTTGCATCCCTTGACAATGAGCATTGATCCCTTAAGCAACTTCTATGAACCCCCCGCAAAAATGGTTGTATAACCCTGCGCATCCATCTGGCCAACAGACAATAGACTCTTCTTGATGCCTCGTACATACCTTACATCTTTAAGCATAAACTCTTGGCCACCATTGTTTAATGCCAAGCGCACAATGCCCATTCCTTCAATGTCACAAGCATGGTTATCCCCAAGGTAAACCTTGCCATACTTGCCTGCATGATAAGAAGCAAAACACTCCACAGATGGAGTCACATGAAATGAGGCACCCGAGTCTACTATCCAAGACTGTGTAAGGCCATCATTTGCACTTAGCAATGCATCAATGACATCTCTACGTGAGATAAGCATGTCTTCTGCATTTGCTACAACAAAATCTGAGGGGCATGAAGTTGCAACCAAGATCTCCTCACTGTCGGATAACTCTATGATAACCACACTAGAGGATACATTGACAGTCTCCGAATCCTTGGAGGAGGTACCTGTTGATTTTTCCCCTTTCTTATCCTCTGTCTTCTTCTTCTCCTGTGATTCCTTCTTTTTTTCTTGCTCTTTCTTGAAATACCTGCAATCTGGCTTCTTATGGCCTTTTTTGCCACACTGGTAACAAGTCACATCCTTATCCCTAGACTTGCTTTTACTCCAGTTTTGAGTCTTGGTACCTGTATTTTGCTTCTGACTTCTGCCTCTCGCATTGTAAGCAGAACTGCCACCTTCCCCACCACTAGATTTGCGTCTAATTTCCTCATTTAAGATGGAGCCTCGCACTCCATCATATGTGAGGTTGGGGCTATTACTCAAAGAAACCACAAGCGTTTCCCAAGAGTCTGGCAAAGTTATCAACAAAAATATGGCTTTCAACTTGTCATCAAAAGGTTGAAGCCCAGTATCCTGTAGCTGACTCATAACACTGGTGAAAGCACTTAAGTGCTCAGAAGCCGACTTGGCTTCGTCAAGCATCATGTTCACCAGTTTGCGCATCAAATGCACCTGATTCACAGGGGTGGCATTCTCATAAGTGGCCTTCAACTTATGCCAAATTGCATGTGCACTGTCCAAGCCCTTTATGTCCACCAGAATGTCATCGGTCACAGCCATTTTGATGTAGGCCTTTGCCCTCTTGTTGAGCTTGGCCCAATCCTCATCTGGCATATCCTCAGGCTTTACAGCCAAAAGAGCGTCCTCACAATCCTTGAGGAACAAAATCCCCTGCATCCTGTCCTGCCGTAGGTCGAAACCTGTACCGTCAAATCGCTTGATTTCCATCAAGCTCTTGGTATCAGACGACGAGGAAGTAGAGGCCATTTGCACGGATAAAAATGCAGCAGAAAGTGTCTACACAAAATCTGAAAATTTTTAGTGATCACAATGTACCGCACGTTGCATACAATGTGCTGAAAATTTCAGCAATTAACAAGTATCCCCAATGCGTACTTGCATAAACCCACAAAAGGCGTACATAAACCTCAATTTGTGTACATAAAAACAATCCAATTCTGAATTTTTTGCAAATTTACTGTTTTGGCTCATCAATTTGTATCAAATGGACCTATTTTGAGTGGGAAAAGCAAGGGGCATTCACGGGGATCGATTTAGAACACCTGCGTTTTGCTGTTTTGACCTGTAATTTTCTGTTTTTTACCTGTTTTGACCTAATTTCAGCCTGTTTTAGGCTGTTTTGGTAACCCTAATCACCCTAGGTGACACCAGAAGCAAGGGGCTTCGCCATGAAAGCGGAAATTTGACGCAAGAGAAGCCTTTCGCCTGCTGTCCAGCCACCTTCGCAAAGCTTCTGAAACCCTAATCTGGCTCTGATACCAGTTGTTGAGCACGCAGCGGTGTGTGCAAGTGAAAGAGCACGCGAGGAAGTGCAGTGTGCAGAGAGGGGTGGCGAAAGCCAGCAGGAGAGGAAGCGCTAGCAGAACGATGAGGGAGAGAGAAAGGGCTCACGTTTTTGGGGAAAACTCAATAAGTGAGTTTTGGGTTTTCGCACTTTTATTATAAGTGACCTTTAAAAAATGTGTCCAGGTTCAATATGAACCTGGACAAAGTATAAAAATGTAGAAAAAGGGGTTATTTAGGCCTTTAACCCAACAGTCCTATAAGTTGTGTACAAATGATACTGATCTGGTGAGTGCCTCAACCTCCATAGTTGGGGCAGCCAGCTCCGCTCGTATGACGTCATGTGGAACTGAGGCCTTGGCTCTAATCAGCCTAGAGATCATAAGTATCAAGGGTCTCTCCATATTACTCCATCCAGCACTGTCAACAGACGGTCCCCAAACCTGAACCCCGTAGTGCATAACTGGAGCGACCAAAGTGTCGAAGAGCCAGAGCTTTGTTCGAGGTTCCTGGAACTGAACCTGCGAACAAATCCTCTCCAAACCGCCTAGTGCTGCATAGGCACGAGTCAATCTAGTGTCTGCTGCCCCTTTTAGTGTGAACCTCGGTCCACTAAAGACCACCCCAAGATATGTGTATGCATCAGTATACTCCATACTGTCCTGCCCATATGTGAATGTAGGTGCTGATCTCCTAACCCACTGTGGCGTGGTATTAAATACCATGACCTTGGTTTTACCAAGGTTGACAGACAATCCACTATCCGTTGCAAAACTATGCAATGCATCCAAATGTCTCTGCATACCCTCTGGTGAGTCTGATATCAACACGATATCGTCAGCATACAATAACAGAGGGATCCATGTCCCCGCAAGCTGAGCACCTCTATCTCCTCCTCTGTCAATATAATCAGAGACCTCATCAACATACATACCAAATAAAGTAGAGGACAATGGGCATCCCTGTTTCACTCCGATAGTGGAGTGAACTATGTCAGATATCCCCTCTGGTGTGCGTACATGACCCATCACTGAACTGTACAATGCCATAATCCCCCATATCAGCTCTGCCAATTCCATAAGTCCGTCTACCATGTGCTCGACCCTCCTCAATGATAGCTCTGAGTGTAAAGACATGATCTAGTGTGGAGAAACCCCTCCTGAAACCAGCCTGCCCAGGTGCCTGTATGCCCATAATCTCTGCTCAACTGCTCAACCTATGTTCAAGGATGGATGTATATAACCGTGCCAATGTGTGTCCTACCATGATAATACGGTAATTCCCCGGCAATGTGGGGTCTCCTGTGTATAAGGATGCTGCATACTGCCCCCATATCTCTGTAGAAGTAATCACTGGTGGGGGAGACTGCCCATGGAATAGACGCCAAGCCTCTCCTGAATCTCTACTAAGGAAGAGCTGATATAAATCTTGCTCCATCTGGACCAAGAAAGCTCGGTTCTTCCGTCGCACTAGTCGTCGTGTAGCAATACGAGACTGTCTATAGGTGATCACTCCCAATGCAAGCTCCCGCAGTATTTGAGCTCTCCTCTGTCGACACTCCTCATCATACCAGCTGTTATGAGGCATGTGTCCAGAACGACGTCTCTGACTAGGCTGAGTGTGTGGGTATGCCTCTGTCGCTGCCCCATGCAATGTCACTGTCAGCATAGATGTCATCTCCTCCACTGTGTATACTGGCTCTGATGTGCATAAAAGCCTACGTATCTCCTCTGCATAGACTGAGTCAGTCTCTGGTGTAAAAGTATAGCGTGGATGTCTACCACCTCGTGAGGCCTAAGATGTATTGTACTCAAAGGAGACTGATATGTCAAAAGTGCATGATCTAATGCAATCCCAACAGGCCTGGGCCCCACTGTGAAATCCTGAATGTGAGAGATAAAGCTTGGATGTGTCAGAACATAGTCTACAGTACTGGACCCATGTCTGTGTGGAAAACAAGTAAAACCTGTAGAAGATGGAAAAGTCCGTAAGCCATTCAGTATGGCTAAACTGTGAGTAGTCGTCATCTCCCTCATGTATCTCCCATACTGCGTATGCTCTTTGTCGTGTGAGCATCTCTCAAGCCCCATCTCCTCTGGCTCTAGCTCTCTGAGCATCTCCTCTGAGGTGTCATAGAAAACTGTCTGTGAGCTGTCTGTACGGGCATTGAAATCTCCCAAAAGTATGATGTCTCCATCCCTGGAGAACTCCCAGATATCATCATCAAGTACAAAATAAGGAGACTGTCCTTTGGGTGAAGCATATACTGAAGTGCTGGGAGGAAAATAGAGAGAGAGAGAGAGAGAGAGAGAGAGAGAGAGAGAGAGAGAGAGAGAGAGAGAGAGAGAGATGAGGGAGGGATGGATGAATGGATGATGAAATGAATGTTATATTAACGTCTTTAACAGGCCAAAATGACCTATGAGACCAATCTGTTACAAAATGGTGAATCTAATCCCATGTCTGGTGACAAATGAACTAGAACAAAGATGCTACTACTAGAATCCATCCTTATGTGCACTCTGGATGTCGAGAGAGTATGGCTCGAATCCTCTGTTGTAGTCTCCGTCGATGCTGTGTAGCCCCTCTCCTCAATCATGGCCATTTGGATCTCCGTAGCTCTAGTGTTCGGTTGATGAGAGTGCCGGTAGTGGTCAAATGAGTGTGGGCCAAGCTTTGCAGTGATGGCTGCTCCTCTTGTTGTCCCATATCTAGTGAAAAAAATCTGTAATATGTCTCAGGGAGCGTCTCTCTCTATCTCTCCCTAGTAAAGTGTCTCTACATCTATGTAACTCAAGTAGATATAGCCCAAGACATCTCTGATCCTCATAATTCATGACCCTAGAGAAAGGACCGAAACCCTCTCTGGATAAGCAGTCGAAACGGCCCCGTATCTCATACAACACTGTGCAATGACGTATGTAATGTAGTTGTCACAAACTGGTGACATGGCAGGAAGCCCCCGGACACACTCACTGTTGACGTGGCAGCAGATCTTGTAAAACGTGCCAACAAGCTGATGTGGCAGGTCGTACGAAGCTCCGCAATTTGCGTTGATTCGCTGATGTGGCATTTTACGGATTTCCGTAAATCACGCTGGCTGAATTTGCTGCTGTTGGGACAATTGCTTTTGAGTTAAATGCTTTTGGGGCTTTGCTTTTGGGCATCCCTTGTACTTATAAATAAGTGGGCAAGGCCTCACTTCTCAGAGCATCTGGACGCAGAGTCTGAGAGTGAGCAGTTACCTACTCGCTTGTACTTTGAACACAGATTAATATAAAAAGAAATACCGAAAGGGGCGCCATTCTTTGGGGCCAATACCTCTGGGCACGGAACTACGCCGAGCCGTGTCATCATTGTGAATTGTTTTGAAGTGAATCTTTGTTGTGTTGCAGTAGAATCTTGACTTGGGGTGTCCAAGTTTGTTACAGTGGTATTAGAGCACATAAAGATTCTTCTTCTACGGAGGATCCGATCCTTTTTGCAGCGCACACAGCTTTTGGGAAAGAATCTTCGTGCCCTGATCTCGGACTTATTAGCCACTCCCACCCTTCATACATCACCCATCAGGCGCGCTCCCGTCTTCATCGTTCTGTCTTACTGCGCATAAAACCACAAAGAATCCCAGATTACACATGGGTTCTCGTGGAGAATCTGACAGAGATGGCACCTCTCAGTGGGAAGGCAAAGAAAAGCTGAAAATCCGGCCCGGAACTGAAGAAAAGAATGAAGATTAGGGCAAATATTTTTTTTCGAACAAGTTTGCCAGAACGGAGTACAAAGGTCAATTGCAGATTGGCACATGTGTGGTTAAGTACTCCAGATACCCGAGATTGGCGAGACACCTGAAGAATTACCCGAAAGACACAAAAAGGCAGCAGATCGACACCGTTGCGATTTGAAAATTAAAGGAAGACGATTGGGTCCTCTTATGTTTTGAGAAGCCACGCGTGAGAAAGAAAAACGGAAAGGAGCGGCTTTTTCCAAAGCTTAGCATGAGATACTATGGACCTTTCCAGATAAAAGAAAAGATAAATGAAGTTGCCCGATACTTGGAGAATTGACAATGCTTTTCATGTGAGTCTCTTGAAGCGTTTAAGGCGATGTGTCCGATGATGGGGAGCCAAATGAGCAACCCGAAGTGGAGGAAATCAAGGAGATACTCGTTCCAGAACAGATATTGACACATAAAGATAGAAAGATTAAAGGTAAAGTGATTAGGTGGATCTTGGTTAAATTCAAGAACTATCCTGCATTGGATGCGAAGTGGATGGAGGAGGAGGACCTAGCAGATACTCCTCAGATTGCGGAACTTTACCTTGAAGCATTCGGTTTAGCATAGTCTACTTTGATAGAACCCCGATTTCAGCATGGGTGAATCTAGTGCAACGGGCTTGCACAAGAGGGGAGTCACTCCGCTCCTTTGTCAACAGATTACCCTGATTTTTGATATAGAGTCATTGATGTGCCTTTGGGTTTCAGGGATACTGCTGGGCTGAGAGTATTCTGCTGTATGACTTTATGAACTGGAATTCCCAAAAAATGATAATGATTGATTTGTGCTTGACTTGTTTGAGTGTAGGAACTGAAAGACGAAATGAGTGTAGTATTTCGGTCTCATAAATCTCTATAGGCATGATTGCAATATCGATTAGTTAATCGGGCATTTGTGAGGTTTCGACTGGATCTAGATGCGATTACTAAATACGTTGCCGATTAATCGTGGTTCTAGATTTGGAATGAATTTGAATGTGATTTGTCATGTGATGTCATTGATATCGGATGATGTAACTGTTGATTGGTACATGTGCTAGATGTGTTGTGCCTAGTGCGTCGGTACTAACAGTCAGTGTCTGCTAAGACAGTTTATGGCCTCTGTCTGTTTTGTCGGCGTAATCGAGGGCGATTACAATTCTTTCAAGAGGGGGGTATGTCACAAACTGGTGACGTGGCAGCAGGCCCCCTGTACACACACTGTTGACGTGGCAGTAGATCTCGTAAAACACGTGCCGATAGCTTACGTGGCAGGTCGTACAGAGCTCCGCAATTTCCGTTGATTCGCTGACGTAGCATTCCTTACGGATTTTTGTAAGTTGTGCTGGCTGAATTTGCTGGCAGCATTTGGGACAATTGCTTTTGAGTTAAATGCTTTTGGGGCTCTGCTTTTGGGCATCCCTTGTACTTATAAATAAGTGGGCAAGGCCTCACTTCTCCAAGCATCTGGACGCAGAGTCTGAGAGTGAGATCTTGCCTACTCCCTTGTACTTTGAACACAGATTAATATAAAAAGAAATACATATAGGGGCGCCAGTCTTTGGGGCCAATACCTTGGGGCAGGAAACTACGCCGGGTCATGTCATCATTGTGAACTGTTTTGAAGTGAACCTTTGTTGTGTCACGGTAGAATCTTGACTTGGGGTGTCCAAGTTTGTTACAGTAGCTCTGTCTCTGGCTCTAGCTGGCATAAGCGGCATATCCTGCTGTTTGTTGGTATCCCTCTGAATCTACCAGTCTCAATCTCCAAATAAAGTGAGGATGTGCGTATATGACCAATGGCTCACCGCAAACCATGAGACATGTGTGTCCATATAGTTGGGTCGAATCACAAACCCATCTCTTGTGAAGTGGAGAAGATGCTCTCTATAGAAAGCCATCTTCGTGCCCAACTCCTGTGGCGGCTCTATCCATGTCCTCCCGGTATCCAGCTGGATCAGGTTCTAACGAATGAGTCTAGTAATCTCCACCCGTGTAAGAGACATAGAAGGTGCCTGAAGAGAGTACTGGAAAGGGGGCAGCCTGTCCATGGTGAAGCCATGCGTCTGAAACCCTGATGTCAGAGAGAGAGAGAGAGAGGTTTTGAGAGAGAGAGAGAGAGTGAAACCGGCTGTAGGGCGGTAGACTTTAGCTTTCACCTGATCTTCACTTGAACTTTACGACATAAAAAACTTCACGAATAAGTCTGCGAGACTGGAATTACAGTTCAAAGTTCAAAACAAACCACGGCTTGGCATCTAGAGTTCTCCCAAGCAGACAGCGACACCGTGTTGGCCCCAAAGACTGGCACCCCTTTCGGTATTTCTTTATACTTATTACACTTGAGAAAAACCTGTAAACTTCTACAAGTTGTCGCACTTTTATCGGGCTGAAATTCCCCTACTCTAACCCAATTTCGGCAGCATAACCACAGTAGAAGTCTCCACGGACAAAATCCCAAGTAAACAATGACTTTCCACGCACTTTACAAAACTTGGCGAGAAATTACAGCACGCTGAAAACTCTATTTTTGGCTTCCAATTTGCGCCAAAACGCCTGTTCGGTGATTTTCTAGCTTCCCCTAAGATCCTGGGACCTGTAGGCATCAAAATTGGCCAAAACCCTAAACCTTCAAAAAATTACAGCATGCTGTAATTCTCTGTTTTGCGCTCTGATTCATGTGCCGAACACTTTTGTGAGTAGCCCTTGAGCTCCCCAACTTGTAGGGTCACTTGCCCTTTGAATCAGACGAGATTCTTCGTGGGAAATCTCTCTAAATTGTCCTGTACAAGCACCCGAGGCTTTCCCCAGGCTCCCCTCGCATTACCTTGCCGTTTGCGAAACCCTAAACCTGCAAAAAAAACACAGCAGGCTGTAATTTTCTGTTTCGCATCATTTTGAGCGGAGCAAGCACGTCTACGCGTCTCAGAAGCTCCCGCACGCAATGGGACAGCTCCCCTGTAAATCGGACGAGTTCGTTTTCGCATTCCATCGTGTTGGCACTGTGCATACTTGAAGGGGATTAGCAATTAGCTAATCCGGTTCCTGTACATAAGGCTCTTGCCTTAGCAAACGCGCTTAAAACCCCCAGAAGTGTGCATGGTCATCTGAGAAGCCCAACTAGTGGGGCATTACCATATGTGCAAAGGAAGGAGAGAGAGAGAGAGAGAGAGAGAGAGAGAGAGAGAGAGAGAGAGAGAGAGAGAGAGAGAGAGAGAGAGAGAGAGAGAGCAAATCATCGCGCTACATGAGACAAGGGAGAAGGGCAAGTTTTTAATTAAAGCTGTCATCACTGGCACCCACTACTCACCCACACTGTGTAGCACAATTTTGATGCCGCCGTACCCTCTTGGATAAGGCCTCTGGAAGGTGTGTGTTGGCTTGCATGCAGCTCCCCTACTGCCAAGTGTCCATTTGACTCCTTTTCATTTAATTTCCTAGTACCCACCAACTTATAAAGTCTTGGCGAGGGGCCTAAATGACTTTGAATTGAGCCTAGCCAACCTTTTACTTCTCGGATTTCAGTATCGATTGGCCCGACCATCTCGTGGCGACCTACCCTTCTTGGCTATGGGTGAAACTCTCGGCGAATGGCCGTTTCACACTAGCCATGCAATGTCTGGGCATTTGTGATTTCAACAAGAGCGTCCCAAAATTAAATAAAAATCAAGGGAAAGAAACCAACAAATATATATAGTGGTTGTCACAATCTTGTGACATATATAATATCCCCCTCTTAAAATCGCAAATGTCCTCGATTGCATGCCATAGATGATTTAGTGTTCTTAGCACCCTGTTATCATCACATGTATCCTCAAGAAAGATTATGAAACATGTATAGAATTGATTCGTGAAGTTCCTTTGTGTCGTAAAGTTCAAAGTAAAGATCGGGTGAAAGCTAAAGTCTACCGCCATACGGGCCAGTTTCATGGTTTCGTCACCGGGACAGAATCACTTTTTCCTTAAGAAGTGAGCCTTGGTTGGGTTTTGGCGATGACACAAAGCCCAGGAACTTAGAATTACACTATGGCTGACAGGACGAATGACACCAGGTAAGAGGGTTCCTCTTCATAGGACAGACAAAAAGTTCCTACAATGTTCGAGGTTGGCGAGAGTTCACAGCCACCATTGTCTGTACCTTTTGTTGATGTGAATGCTCCACAAGTTTGAGGGTTTATGACTAGGCAATTGAATGAGGATGCGTTCAGGACACAGTTGCTTGCTGTTGTGAATGTGTTTTCTGGGTTGGTGCAAAATCCTAGGTTTATGGAATATCTCCAAGCGCCACCAATGTCATAGCAGACAAGGCAACTTTCTCATGCAGGAGAGCTTGTTGAAGCTCAAGTCTGGTCCCTTATGTGTCCTAGTAGGGCAGGGAGCACTCGCATGTTGCGGAGTCAATTGGGCTCCAAGGCAAATTCCTTTTATCCTCGAACGGGTGGTTAGGATGCCAGTTCCACAAGCTTTACCAGTTCAGCTAGCCATCTTTCGGAGTCCAAATGTTAGTTTTAATGGACACGGAACCAATTTCCACGCTGTGCATCAGATTTTTCCACCACCCACGGTATATCCTGGGTATTTCGGGGGTGGATTAAGTGTTTCAGATCATGGCTGGTTATGCGCTTGGAAACCAACAATATATGCCAAAACCAGTCTTTGGGGGTATGCAAGGTATGACGCCAAACCCCATGTATGGTAAAATTGGCATCCAACAAGGGTTTCAATGCAATAGAAGTGTACATCGTTCAACAAAAGTATAAAGGTCTAATTAAGTCATTTGTGCACATATTTGACAGTTTTTCTTGCGGATGCATGCAATGATAAAAGGGTGCTTACCACACTAAATCATCTATGGCATGTACAGTCACCAAATGTATTGCAATATTACCTTGAAGCCCCCAACTCAGGTCACTTCAGTAGAGCAAGGGTCAAAGGACTTAACATGTGCTCAAAAGAGGGGTGATGATAGAGCTAGCACTTCACATGTACGTAAGGATTCAGTGCAATAGAAGTGTACATTGTTTGACAAAAGTATGAAAACAAACCACGGCTTGGCATCTAGAGTGCTCCCAAGCAGACAGTGACACCATGTTGGCTCCAAAGACTAGCGCCCCTTTCGGTTTTTCTTTATTCTTATTACTCTTGAGAAAAACCTGTAAACTTCTACAAGTTGTCCCACTTTTATCAGGCTGAAATTCCCCTACTCTAACCTGATTTCGGCAACATAACCACAGTAGAAGTCTCCACGGAAAAAATCCCAAGTTAACAGTGACTTTCCACGCACTTTAGAGCACTTTTAAGTTACTTAGGTTAGAAATCCACCTTTGAAACAGTTAGCAGATCCAAGAAGTGTGTCCGCTTTGAGGATGACCCCAGTTCATCTTCGTCTTGAGACAACTTTGAGAGTTCCTCTTCCTCCGACTCCAACGAGGAGGACGAAAAGCATCGGAAGCACAGAAAGACTCGGAAGAGCAAGAATGGTCGGGACAAAGGATCCAAGAAGAGCAGATCCTCAAAAGGATCTTGGAACCACCGAAATTATTTTGATAGTTTTGACGAGGATACATCGTCCTCAGACAATTTTGAATGGGATGAGTCAATGTTTGGAAAAAGTAGAGACGAGGTTACAGATTGAGTCAGTTTGACCATCTTGAACAGAAGGGTGGGAGGACCAAGGATTTCAAAGAGGGTGGGCAAGCACTTCAATTTGACACCTTTTTCGCGCTACAAAGACACCCACAAAGCTCTTGCTTTCATCCACCAACAATTCGACATTGTTTTCTCGGGAGGGCGCTTTTTTGAACACTCTAAACGCATGGAGTGCTCCCATCGTTGTCCATCATTTGCTGCATCATCAGCTGCGTTTCAGCCCCGCTTAATGCGTGAGATTGGTTGCGTTTTTGCAGCCAGATCTGCGTTTTCACAGCCAGCCATCAGCCCTTCATTCCTGTCACATTGGGAGCGCAATTCAGCGCTAGATCCACCCCTTGGTGGCCATTTGCAAGGAATCCAAAGGTGCATCAAATCAGCCCCGGAGGTACTTCAGTTTGAAGAGTTACTGTGGTGACATTCCCCATTCGAGTCAGTAGAGTCTGCGTTTGAGGTATTTTATGTGTGTACATTCCATTTACTCAATCAAAAGCAAAAATCACATTGGCAACGGTGTGGGAGGCCCTTGATAGGGTTGGTTGGGACCCCACGGGGTCTCTCTCTCTCTCTCTCTCTCTCTCTCTCAGGAACCATCATTCGTGCCAAGTAGCACACATTCAAGCAAGGAAGAAGTAAAGATTTGTGAAGTGTAAAGTCTAGAACTTGTCACCATTTTGATTCTGCTGCACCTGACATTATGAGACCACAATGAGAGAGAGAGAGAGAGAGAGAGAGAGAGAGAGAGAGAGATTGCACTCCAATTCTGAACTGCATCTATGGTCTTATTTTGCTTTGTTTTCAGACAATTTTTAGAGGAGCAATGAAAGGGAAAATGATTGTTTCTTCTCCAATTCCACCTGAGAGAGTGCCTAAATTTCAGCTTCTTTACAAGGGAATTTGAGAGAAATTAGGATGTGCATAATGACTTGTGATGGGAATGGCCGCATCTCCGAAGGAGCTCCTTAACTCACATGTATGATTAACTGATTGCCACTTGCACTCGTGGCAATACAGAGACCCAGTTATCGTGTTAAAAAGCCTCTGGTGCTCAGCATGCACTTGTACTACAAATTAAATAACAAGTCACGACTGCTAAGGAAGCTCAAACAAGAGAACAGTTGATGGACTTTGAAAGTTGGTCATTGTTCTTTTTGCATTTTTGTTGTTGAAATTGGAATGGCATACAATTGACAGTAAGACCAAACAGTACTATGTATTTGTTTGCCTTAATTTGCATGAAAGCTCACCCATAGTGAATAGTATTTAATTGTTTGGGGGCAATTTTGTCTTTGTAACATTCATGCAATTATGATGTGCCTTCGATGAAGATGCAACCGATGGATGTATATGTTAGGAGATGTCAGAGAATTTCCTTGAAAACCAACAAATAGTCTTGGTCACTCATTGTATATTTATGGGCATTTTGTGGTATCACAACTCTGTGATGATCAGCTTTTGTACATTTTATGCCCTTGAGATGTTTATTTTAGAAGACTTTTTCTTGGGAAAAAAATGTGTGTGTGTGTGTGTACATACTACATTTACCCATGTTAGTAACAACTCGTTAAACTTGTATAGCATCATTAGGTCGTTTAAGTTGCCAATCATTCACAATGAATGCTTTCAAAGGAGCTTGTGAAGTGTCCTTTACTAGGACATGGACCTTAACACCTTGATATGTTAACAAGATGGTATTTCAAGGTTCAATGAGTGTCATTGGCTAAGTAAGCTCTTTGTTTTTTTTACTATTAAATTTAGTTGTGACCGTGATTGATTGTTGAAGAACATAGACCAAATTGTTGTATCTATGTAGGTCATATTTACAAACAATGTACCTGGACCATAATGTTTTTTTTGAAACGTTCATATTTTGAACCTGGTATCTCCTTATTTTTTAGTGCGTAAGGAGTTGTAGGATGCTTGGGTGCCATAACTTGCACATCTAGATCCATAAACCTAAGTCAATTAGGACTACATTTTCCAATCTGAGATGCAATTACTGTATGCAAACAATACATGGGAGCTTGTTCCTTTGCCCAATTCTAAAAATTCTCATAGTTATTTAAATCAATAGTTATGTCAAAAGAGTGATTATAATGAAAGTATCAACCTTAAGACATGATTGTCTCTCTTGATGATAGAGAAAAAAAAACACAATGTGATGCTTTATCAGGAGCAATGAAGTTAATAGCCAAGCACAATTTACTCTTAGACGAGGGGAACGACCATGAAAGGGTTAATGTTGATGAGCACCGTGTGGGGAGAACTTTGCAGCAAAGTAGTAGAAACGATGGAGAATATTCCTGCATGCACACTCATTTTTGTTACATTTTGGGTTGACTAGCCGCTTTGCCAAAAAGCAACAAAAGAGAGTGCATATATCATGCACCCACTTGCCTAAAAATAGGTCGTTAGAAAGGATCCTTGCATGATTTTGGGCAAGCTCCATTCACCCCGTCTTTGCTTAGTGATTACATAAGAGGCGTAAAGTGCTTATGATGAATTTAAATATCTCTCTTTTCTAATGTGTTGCTTCTACATGTAAATACCACCTTAATCATCGTGGTAGTTGAAGTTTAGGCTTCTCCTCTACAGAAATCTCAATCTCTAGCCATAGCGGGATGGAAAATCATAATGGTTGCCTTGTTTATAGGAGGTTGTGCTTGGTAGATGAGGTTTATATTATGGAATACTAAGACTTCATAAGCTACATTGTCTCTAATGATTCTTCACAAACATGCAATTGGATAAGCATGCTTCTTTAAGAACATTCATTTTCGAGATTTTGGGGGAGGGGGTAAGGGTCCATAAAATCTTATCATTTCGTCCCCGCCCCCCTCTCTCTCTCTCTTTCACACACACACACACACACACACACACACACACACACACACACACACACACACACACACACACACACACACACACATTTTCATGTTTTTTTCATTGAATGATATCTAGCTATGGTCGAGCAACTTGTGACCATCTTTACTTGCTAAAAGAGATTAAAGAGAGCGCATTTTTATCAAAGCAAGATGGTTTTCTCCTATTTTTTGAGGATGGATCAACGTAAAGAAGCACCATCAATGATACCTAACCGGAATAAGGAAACTAAGTATCTTGGGGCTTGCCCGACACCATGGGAATTGGTGATTCTGTGATACACCCTATTGAGGCAAATCAACATTTCGGTATGTTGAACTTTGATGTGTCTTTGAGGGAGGTGAAACTAGTAATGATACTACTATGCCTACCTTTCTAGTCTAATTGACTAGTGTAATGTTTGCCATGGGTATGGGTATCCAATGTACTTTTTCTTGAATCGGAAGAATTCTAAACATTGTAATAGCATGAAAAATAATATGATTTGGCTAGAGGCTAAAATTAATGACATAAAGCTCTTGAATGGAAAGTACACGCAATTGGCTATTTTGTGCACAAATTGCAAGAAGCACATGGGGAGAATCTCCAATGGACTACTTTGCTAACCAATTGCAACAAACTTCCAAACATTTTTGCAGGCTCCATTGATTGTTAGCCAAGAAGCTTACACAAATCAAATCTCCTTGGATTTAAAGGGATTCTCTGTTAAGGAGGGGATGCAATTCCTCTTGAGAGTTCCTTGAATCTCCAAAAAGGAGCAAACGTTAACTTGCAACCAATTATGTAGGCTCCATTTGATTGCTCTTGTAGGTCCAAATCAAGCTCCTTCCGACCAAGAAGCTCACAAAATAAAAGAGAAAGCTCCTTGGATTTATGGGGGTCGCTTCAAGGGAGGGAATGAAATTCCTCATGAGAGTCTCTTGAATTTCCATGAAGAGTAGACAATAACCTTCTACTACTAGAAGAAGACAAACCCATCAAGACTCACAAACAATTGCATCCATGCAATATAGAAATATCTCTCCAAACGGTAACACAAAACTATGTTTGAAATGAATCTTCCTTAAATAAGCATACCATAAAGAGAAGCATGAGGATCTTATAGAGAGCTCAGATCAAAGTTTATCTCTAAGAAAACATCCGTAATAATCTCTAAATTTCTTTACAAGAGAAAAAACTCCAATTCAAGATGTGTGCACACGCACGTGTGGATGTGCATGTGCCTATGCACATCTCTCTCTCTCTCTCTGTCTCTCTCTCTCTCTCTCTCTCTCTCTCTCTCTCTCTCTCTCTCTCTCTCTCTCTCATGTCATCTATAACATCAGAACCATGGAGCACCTATGGTATGCACGGACAGGTGAATAGAGCACAATGTATATGCAGAGCTCCAGAAAGAAATTTTGCATCGCTACTTAAGGGGATTTAGGAATTTAGTCAAGTGGTTTGTGCATGGCCACTTTTATCCCTAGGTAAATCCCCATGTAAGAGACTTCTGGATGGTCATCCATTTGAGTTAGTCCCCAATTGGTTTGTTGTTTTTGAACACTCAAATGATGGAGGCATCTTATATTGTCAGACTTATCTATGCCTACGTCAGTTAAATGACAAAAGAAAAAAAAGATACTATCACACATGAATGCTACCAAGCATGTTTAGCGATTCAGATACTAGTCTCAATGATCAATATAAATGACCAAAGAAAAAAAAGATATTTTCGCACATGGATGTTACCAAGCATGTTTAGAGATTAAGATACTTGTCTCAATGAAAAGATGAATAATCTTAAAAGACTGTCAACAAAGTGACCTTGTATGAAACCATATGGTGTGGGATGCATGATTTTATCTGAGAGTACTTTGTATACATTTTTGTGCTCAGCTCTAGCATAGAGGCAGGAAGTGAAGTCCAAGAGGTGCTACACGTGAAAATGAATTTGTATTTGAGAATAGATAGTGTCCTTAAGGGAGGAAGAGTAAGAAGAGAAGAAAGTAAGGGAGGTTTGTTACATACATTTACAAAAACATGAGTATGAAAAATTGTGGTCAATAAATGGCAACCAAGTAAAATCTCAATGTAAGTGTCAAGGGAAAGAGGTCACTCTACCCAGTGACACACTGCGAGAGACTTACAAGCCTATTTACCTATTGGTGAGAAGATCATTTTTTGTTAGAAATGGCACACCGATATAAACTAAGAGAAATGGCAATGAAGTGGCTTGGAAACAAGTAAGGTTGTGGGGAAAAAGCCAAGGATGCCAAGCCAAAAATAAATAAATGTCTTGAGAAAACACTCTATAATCTTTGGAGGTCTTCTTGAGAAAACACTCTATAATCTTTGGCCAATGGTTTAAAGATCTCTAAAGATAGGTAGACAAAAATTACCTAAAAGGGAAATTCATATTGTCCAACCAAGTAGTATGGTGGAAAGGGTTGGATACTTTTACTCAACTATTCTAGGTTGGTTGTTAGAGTTAGTTCAGATCAGTAATACAAGAGACAAGGGATTAGGACTCAAGAATCGTGTAGAGTTAACTCTTAAGGGTCAAGTCCCTCAAAATGATGTAGTGGCCCCTATTTATAGACACCTGACTGGACTTTGACTGACTGTGCACTGTTTCGGTTACCATAGTAACTGCTCTATAGTTACTGTCTCTGAAAGTTTCTAGTCCAGTCGCCTGCTCAATGGGCATTCCCTCCATCAACATTCTTGCAATGCCACGTCAAGGAAGAAAATACCTCTTTCTCTTCCATCCCTATCGACTCTTCCAACACTAACAACCCCCCTCCCCCCAAGCCAACTTCTACATGGCACACAGCCAATGGGTTTGCTCCACATGCAAGTAATAGTAGGTGGTATGTCCCTGGTACTTGTGTGAACAATGAAGCCCCCCCCCAAAAAAAAATCACCTTTGTTCCTCCTAGAAACATACATAGATGTCGTTATCTTCCACCGTCGTCGTCTGAATGAAGCCCATGATGTTAATGCTGCTCTCTCTCTCTCTCTTTCTGTGTGTGTGTGTGTGTGTGTGTGTGTGTGTGTGTGTGTGTGTGTGTGTACCCTTATCTCTCTTTTCATTTGGGAAAAATCTTCTCTCTTCCTTTCATTTTTGTAGGCAGCATTTTTGAAGTGAACAACTATGGGGAATTTGACTCTCATCTCTTAATCTACATACAATGTCCTATGGCACTTGCAAGGGTGCTTCTTCTTCAACAAAGTCCATAACCATTGTAAAAAATGATCCAAAATCTCCTTATTTATGGAGATAGCAACACAATCACTCCACCAACGACATCGAAAACCATGATTATGGAATATTTGGTATGTTTGCAAGAGACCGTAAACAAGCAAAGTCCATAACCATTGTAAAAAATGATCCAAAATCTCCTTAGTAAGCAACACGACCACTCCACCAACGACATCGAAAACCATGATTATGGCATATTTGGTATGGTTGCAAGAGACCTTAGTATGAGATAGCAACACAACCACTCCACCAACGACATCGAAAACCATGATTATGGCATATTTGGTATGGTTGCAAGAGACCGTAAACAAGCAAGGTGAAGACTTATGGGCACTTGCAATGGAGAATGGCATGCTAAAGGCCTCTCTAAGGGTTCTTGTTGTTGAGAATGAGCATCTCAAGAGGAAACTTGAGATGCAAACAACACGTTTGATGCAACTTGAAGAAGACGTCAAAGAATATAAACGCTCTCTTGTGGACCTGAATGCTTTGAAGGAGCATATGAGCAAAGTGCAGTATGACCATGTGTCGAAAAATGAGAAATTTGACGACATGAGTTGTGATGTATGCGACATGAAAAATGTATGCACAAACAAGTCTTCAATTGATTTATTGGTAGCAACGTGGTTCCTGATTCCTCTCTCATGTATGCTATGGCCCAAACAAAGAATGTTGAGGGGATGTGGATATAGAAGAGTTGAAGGAACAGAAGCAACACTCCAAGAACATTGTTATTTGTGGAATTCCCAATTAAAGACACCTCCTTCTCTTGCCATTTTTATCAAAGATTTCCTCAAAACTGACTTTGACATGTCAAGATTTATGGTTTATAGAGCACGTACAATGGGTAAGCAAGGAGCTCCTCACTTTTGAGAATGGCCAATTATATGTACCATGATGAGTTCAAACAAAAGATTATCCTTCATAATAGTTGGATTTATTTGAGGGATACAAAATGTTTTGTATGTGAAGATCTCACTATTAAGCAACAAAATGTGCATTGCAAGGCTTATGAGGATAGAAATAAGAAAAACAAGGAGATCTCTCATGAAAAAAACATGCCCAAGGAGAAGGAAAGTTCCTTGAGCAAATATGAACGTGTAGCCTATGAGGCTGAGTCACAATTAAAAGTATGCTTTTGGTATTGCAATGGATACCCATGGAATGTGGGGATTGGCATAGATGAACCAACAAGCAAAGCCAATCTTGTACTTCTTGTTGAAACTAGGGAGCATGATACACAAAGGATTAACGGGTTGGAAAAGTACAATGTACATTCATTGATGTGGTCAAAGAATCAGGAGCAATGAAGAGGGCAATGAGTGGTAGCATGTATGATTAAGAAAGGGTTGGAAGATTGTGTATCAATTGTGAAAGATGACAAGGAAAAATGTTATGTATGGTTGAAAATTATGACACCACAAAGAGCACCCATTTTTGTAGTCGGTTGCTACATTTCTCATCAGGATTTTCCCCTTCTATGCTTGCATGAATAGAAATCTGCCATTTGTTGATTTAGAAGAGGACATTGCTTATTTTAAAAGAAAAGGTGATGTTATTGTCTTTGGGGATATGAATGCTAGCAAAAAAAATTACAACATGATAACAATTTGATATGCCCTATATTTCAAGGGTGTTGGAGGAGGTCCACTTATATGCTCCTTATATGATTGTACTTCAATGGATGAGAAAGAGCTGGATCACTATGGAAAGTTACTTTCACACATGTGCAATATCACGGGTATGATCATTGCCAATGGTGTAGCTTTATGGAGTGGAACCAATGGATTTACTTGTAAAAAACACAATGGGGATAGTGTGATTGACTATATGCTACTCTCCAAAGCCATGATGTTTTACGCTTGGTCAATGGACCCTGCAATCAGACCATTGGACCTTATATATTGATCTTAATGGTGGAGATAAAACTAAGCATGATTAGGTCTCTCCAATTTTGAAAAATTAAAAAGCCATCTTAAGTGCATAGTTGAAGGGTGAGTTTAGGAAATGAAAAACTCATGAAGGTGGAAATTCAAAAGAGTTTTTGTGTCCATATAAAGAGGTGGTCGACTTCACATTGGTACATTCTTGTTTCTCTTCTCCTTTATTTTTCCTTTAGCGTTCTTTTCTTTGAAGTGTCCTTGCACTATGTAGGTAGTGTTTTTTTTTTATATCATTAGAAATACCTTTATTTTTAAAGCATGAAAATCTCAACCAAAGGGAAAAGAAGTTATCTCTTTGTATGGATTTCAAACGGGCACCAATGTATATTGAAATGGTTGAGCAAAACTTACGGATGACAAATATTCAATATGAGGCACCATTAGAAACTGAATGGGAAGCTTTCAAGAAAGTTATTTGTTCTTGTGCCAAATTCTAGGAAATGCATAAGGTAGTAGAGCTCTATCTAGCTTTTTCATTACCAACTGCCCCTTTAGAAGTTTCTGTTGGAGCTGTTGTAATCTATCCAGTTTGACTAAGGGCCGTTGTGTCTGGTCTGTGTCTTGAGCTTGCTTTGTAGTGCTGCCCGATTCCTGGTTTTTTCCATACCAACTGCTTCCTTGGGATTTGCAGGTGCACTGATTTTCTTTTTGGCAGTGTCTGCTAGAGGGGTAGATGTACTGGTTGGTTTCTATGTACATGCCTAAAAAAATTTCAGCAAAGTTGAGATTTTTGACTTCTTAGCCACGCTGAACTTGTATCTATATTGGGAGCTAGTATTTTGGTAGTGTTCTTTCCCTTCCCTTTACCTGTTTCTTTGTTTCTTGTATCTTCAAAAGTTGATGATAAAGTTATCTTGTGTTGCTGCTAACCCATGACTTTATTCCAAGCAGTCTGAACATTGGAGTGAATTGGGAAAGAGTGTGCCTAGTAAATAAATTGCCATACATGACAGGCCTTGAATAGATTTTGAGATTTGGCCTTGGCAATCTACTGCATGACATTGGTGTAGAGAAACTGGCTGATATTGATGCTAGCCTCTGGGTTAAGAATCCTTGCTAAAAACATGGCAAAAAGCTTTTCAAAAATGTATGTTGGGTTGTTTTTTAGACTGATTGCCTTAGCAATAAATCTACACACTGGTGTGCAGTTCTGCTACTATTGGGATGCCTGGTGCTCCAAAATCCCTCTTTTTTCTAGCATGTGCATCTTCATTCAGATATATACTAACTTCATCAACAGTGGCTTGTACAGGTTTTCTTGCATTTGGTAACTTGAGAGCATGAGCCAACTCTCTTGTGGCAATTTCCAATGATACACCATTCACCTGTGCTATTCCTTTATCTGCATTAAAGGTATTGAGAACCTGTTGGGTGACGTCTGCATCATAAGGAAGCTTGGTGGCTTCAACTACTACCTCTAAATGCCATAGCTTGAGCAATTTTTGTCTTTCGCTTGGAACACATGTTTGCCTATTTTACTATGTGCCACAACACCCACTGCTTTAGCAATTGATGCCAACAGAGATTCGTTTTTTGTAGACATTTGTTCAACGGTATGCTTCATCTGCTCCGACATTTTCTTCATGTGTAGAGAAAGTATACTCACTTGTAGAAGTAGGCAATTCAAAAAAGGAATAGCGAGGCGTGTTCGATAGAGGAGTAGTGACTGTTGGAGGAGTCATTGTGAGAGGGGTGACGGGGTTTTCTACGGCAGCTGTGAAGTTGTTAAAGGTGAAGGAGTAAGCTCTGGAGGATATGGTGCAAGTCGCACAGGTTTCTACGTGAGTAAAGTGAGGAAGTTCACACTCGTCTCATTGTTACACACACACACACACACACACACACACACACACACACACACACACACACACACACACACACACACACACACACACACACACACACACACACACACACACACACACGTGCACACACACACACACACACACACACACACACACACACACACACACACACACACACACACACACACACACACACACACACACACACACACACACCATGAATGCTGCACTCCTTTCTTGCCTTGGATTTGTGTGCGTCATTTGTGACATGTTATTCATACATTGGCTGCTTTTGATTGTTATTATTGAAAAGATTCCCTTATGATGATGGCATTTCTTTCCCTTTGATGACAATTATATGGAGTTGTACTTATTGTCTTTTTCCTCTGAATCAGAATTGGCTTGGCCGGTTAATTGCATGTCTGAATATGGACTTAGTGTTGCCTATGACTGCTGAAAGGGTGAGACTGTGTTGTCTTTGCCAGTTGTTGAGTCTAAATTGAAGTTGATGTTGTACAACTAATTGGTTCTAACCACTGTTGTGTCTCCACTTGTCTGACATGGAATAAGTCCAAAGGTGCATCTTCTGATTCTAGATGCATTTTTGGTACTTGTTCCACTAGGATTTTCTCTGATCTTGCATAATATAGTTTGATCTTGGCCCCATTGTAAGCCTCTCGTAACAGTAATCCGGATAAGTCTTTGAGTTTTATCATGCCATTGGTCTATACCCAATCAACCCCATAGGGTTTAGACCAAGATATCTTCAAATTTTGAAAGGTGTCATGCCAGTAGTAACCTTATAGGCAGTGCAATAAGCACATAGTGCTATCTAAAGTTTGGCATCCCAATGGTCTGATTCCTTCTGAGCTATTTTTGTGAGAATGGACTTGATGGTTTTATTGCTACTTCTACCTAACCATTGCCCCTGGGATAATAAGGCATAGATTTTTGGTGCTTAACTAAAAAGATCTCATTCAGTATTTGAATGGTTTCATTGATGAAGTGTGTTCCCAAATTTGAGGCAACCTTGATTGGACATCCATATATGTATATGATGCTCTCATACAAGAATATATAAACTTTAGACTTTTTATGATTAGTGCCTTTTTCCTGTTCTCTAAAAATCCCCTTATTTTAAGGAAAAATTATAGACATCTTGCCGTTCTAGATCCAATCCATCATCTATTATGGAAAAGTTCAACATCTACTGGTTCATCTTTTAGTGATGCTTTAGAGTGACCTTCTATGCTTCTGGAAAGAAAATCAGCACCATAGTGTGTTTTTCCTGGTTTGTTGAAGATTTTGAATTCAAACTCCATTAGAAATATCATCCATCTAATGAGCATTCCCTGAATGATCACTTTGTTAATTAGAAAGAGAAGTGCCTGATGGTCCACATAGAAATGAAACAACGTTCCCAGTAGATAATGCCTAAAATTTGTAGCATTGAACACCATTCCATTGCTTCTTTCTAGCTGGTCAAGTAACCTTGTTCAACAAGGCTAAATCTGCAACTGGCGAAGTAGATTGGGTAGTATGTCTTCCCATCAAGCTGAGCCAGTATGCCCGCATAGCCATTCCAAATGCATCAACATGCACATGGAAAATCACATCCTAGTTTGGTTGGCGAAGGATTGGCATCGTGTTGATTGCAATCTTTAAGCACTAAAAGCTTTGCTCACATTCTGGGGTTTAGACTCAAGTGCAATCTTCAGCTCTAGCTTGAGTGCCCTTTGCACGAGATCATTAAAATTTTTGGTTGGTTCTAGAACCTCCTGTTCCTTGAGCTTTTTACTTCTGAATGCATTTAGAAACCAGGCTCTCATTCTTTTCTTTAATGGAGGCTCTTGCAATGGTCTGGTTAGTTCCTTGATTTTCTTTACATAGCTCCTAACTGACAACTTGCCTTGTTTAATCTTGTCTAGCTTACACAGATGTCTTTATCCCTCCTATTGTCTGAATATTTCAATCTGAAAGCCTTGATGTGTTGGGTAATGACAATACCATTTCCTTGTTGCTTTGTTGAGTGTCTGGGAAAGTATTCCACCCATTCATCTTCATCAATATCGTTAAGCTCAACCTATTTCTCAAAAGCTTGGATGTGAACATCTAGGTCATCCTTTTTGCCTCCTTTGAATACTAAAAACAAAATTAGTGGAATCCTCGTGATTATTGTATCTGGTTCTAAAAACAAGTGTTGACCGTTGGGTCAACAACACAACATAACTCAAGTTTTGTACCAAAGTCTTATCTTTTGCGAGTTATGAAATGATGTGGATTATGGCTATAAACGTCATTTGTAATGAGTAGTTATTCTAGTTTCAGAAGCCGGGGTGTAATGGCACTTCCAGATTGTGAATACAAAGCCATTTGACCCTTTCAACCCCATTTTTGGTTAAACCTAAGGTAGTCTTAGTATGGTCCATAACGGAAATTCAAAAGCGAAGATAGACGAGAGAGCACAACATCCAAACAAAGGGAAAATGGGGGAGCAAGTCATATTTATAGGACTCCCGAGGACATTGATGACATTTATTGACGTGCATCATGTGGCCGCCGTGCATCATGCAGTCGCCGTGATGATTACGCCACGTGTCAGCCGTCGTGGAACGGTCGCGCCACAACGCGAAACTGGTGCCGCCACTCCAGAAAAGCACCGCTATCGTGTTTTGGCATGACAGCTTCTTGTCTCATCATAACGCGATACGGCCAATCCAGAGTACTCAAGAACGCCCCGTATCGTTTTGTGACGCGACACCTTTTTGTCGCGCCACAACGCGATACTTGTGGTCAAACTAACCGCGACCTTACTTATCGCGTTTTGACGCGAGAACATTTTGTCCTTTCACAACGCGAACACTGCAATTCGGAACCATCAAGGTCCGCCTCCTTGTGTTGTGCCGCGACATACCGTTGTTGCTAGGGCAACCCGTTGGGGCGCTTCTTTCCTCGTCGTGCCACACCGCGAATAGGCAGTGCCACTAATTTCGGCACCACCAATATCGCTTTTTGTCGCGATGTGCCACGTGGCACGTAATCATTATGCTCGCACGCTTTCCGTCATACCTCGCAATGTCATGATTAATGCAGCCGCCTCTTCTCATGATTAAGATGTGATTATACTTATTCCGCTAATATAAACATCCCCCCCCCCCCCCCCCCCCCTTTTTTTCTCATCGTTTTTTCTGAAGTGTCTCTAGTCACTCTGCGTTTTTACCCACATCTAGATTTCCATATTTCCTCGCATTCTCCTCGTTCAGGTCATGGCCCGCACAAAGCAAATAGCAAGGAAGGTTTATCCTGGCCAGTCTGGTCCACAGGGCCAGGCTAGCTCGTCTACAGTGCAACAGTGAACATCGCAGGTGATTCCGGGAAAGACCATGCCGCAGTTACGGGCAAGACCATGCTGCAGTTACGGGCAACAATGCGAAGAAGAAGATACGAGCAGAATAGGAGCGTTCTACTCGAACTTCGTAAGCTCCAAAAGCACATTTCATTGGCAATACCTAAACTGCCATTCCAGAGAGTTGTTCGCGAGATTTGCAAGCAACACAACCTGAATTTCTGGTGGTCTCGAAGTGCAATGGGGTGCTTGCACGAGGCCGCCGAGGATTTTTTTGTAGAGCTTTTCCAAGACAGCTACATTCTCTCGACCCATGTCCCTAGGGCAACATTGATGCCGCGAGACATCAACACACTTCGCCTTCTCAGGTTCAGGTATGACAAAACAATATCGCCTGCCGGTATTTCAGACCGAAAGATGGACAATATTCTTAGAATACCACCTATTGACAAGGTCAAATTTCATGAAGTGTCTACACAAATTCATCAATACAGCACCCGTCTCAACACCGAGGGGGACACAACAGAAGACGATAGTGAAAGATTGAAGAAGGTACGCCTTGAGATGATGGAGGAACAAATGGTAGATGTCATCAGCGACGCCAACGCTGATGATTTGTCATTGTTGTTTCCCTATTTCCATGTTGGCCTTCCTCTGTGGGGACGCATTCTGTATTTTTCCTATCACGTCCATGAGATTGCAATTTTACAGAACCGGACGAGAGAACTCACAGACTCAATCATCAATTGCTTGCTTTGGTGCGTGCTATTCTTTTTTTCACAATAAATTCTTTTAATATATTGAATTTTGTATGACACGAATTTCTTTACAGTTTTTTAGGTTCAAATTTGCCTTGGAATATGCAAAATGATGTCGTCGTCCTTGACTCGAACCTCTTGGTCATTTTGATGGCCGAGAATACATCTTTAGTGGAAGTAGTTGACTGGTTCCAGTCAATGAACATGGAGACGGCAAAAAATTTTGTTTTGGCTATCATGAAGGGTACGCAATGTTTTCAATAGTAAAATTATTTTATCTTGAACTCTAATTTGTTGTGATGACATATGTTTTGCTTATGTTTATTTGTAACAGCGCTCATTGGAGTCTTGTTCTTTTACACCTTGAACGAAACCGGTGCTACCTTGCTAATTCAGCCCATGGATTTCATGGTGAAGTACGTAGGTAAGAGGTTTTGTATTTTGTTCGACATCGCATAGAATTTTGTTAAAAGTTGCTTATGAAATTTAATTGTATTTTGCGCAGATCTGTTCGGAAGCTTGTGTCTGCTCTTGAAGCTTTAACGCAAGAGTAGATATATGATAATATTACGATTATTAGTTGCAAAGTCCCTAAGCAGGACGATGGCTACTCTTGTGGATGAAGGGTTTTAATCAATGCAGAAATTTTGTTAGGGGTCATGCTTGTTGGAAGTCATAGAAGTGTAAGCATTTAACACTCGTTTACAGATCTGTATCTTAATAAGTTAGTAGCTATGTTAATAAACATGATGTTCTTAACGCAGGTAAGAAATTTGCAGATTATTCAAAGGCTGATGTTTCTTCGTTTAGAAACAGAATGATTGAAAACTTGATCAATTGCGCGACCATGCGTCTAGACGGAGCACATGATGCTTTTGTCCCGCCAACACCAAGGCCCACGCCTAGGCCTCCGCCGACAAGATACACCTTGTCTGCCATACCAACACAAGCACATATCAATATCTCCCCAGATGCCTCCCCAACCCAAGCTCCCACCAGCTCTCGTCCTCAAGAAACAGCTCCAGAACCCTCAAACCCCCCACTCAGCACCTCTCCTACTCATGAAGCAGCTCTAGAGCCCCCAAACCCCCCACCCAGCACCTCTCTTACTCATGAAGCAGCTCCCGAGCCCCCAAACCCCCAAGCCACCACCTCTCCTCAACCTCAACCAACAGCCCCCACATCACCGCACGCACAAGATTAGAAGAGATTATGAAATGTACTTTTGACAAATTGATTACAAGCAATGGATCGAAATTTGACTTTTGTTTTGATTATGGTTCAAAGTTTACAAAATGCTGTGTACAGCTTTCCAAAAAAATGGGAAAGTGAGGATCCAATAGTGTTTGGTAATGTAGAGAGTTGCCTTTGTCAAGTAATCTTTGAGAATAGTATTTGAATCATTGTGTACAGTTAGTTCACTATTTCAAGTCTGTCGCTGGTAATCTGTGCACAAAGAGTCGTATTTTCTTGTCTGTGAGGTACCTGCAATGCAATGTACGCGATAAGACATTGGGATACATGAGCACGATAGAAACATTAACGTATAAAAGTAATACATGTAGCTTAGTACCTTTCGCAAGTTACACTTGAAAACAAATTTTGAAGGCAAATTGAGATCAGACTCATTAACAGATCCTCTCGAACCTGTCTTAAAGTGACATTTGATCTGACCACAACAACTATAAGTAAATAATTTGAAAAAGCAAATAATTTGAAAACCATATCTCGATGGACATCAAAGGTCAGTTGGTAGCTATGGATCAAGATTAAAAGCATTGTCACTTAAATCTTGATCCATAGCTACCAACTGACCATTCACTCGATGCCACCTCATGTAGTAGAAAGAAACTATAAAATTCTGTGATGCTGTCATACACTTGCACACAACCGAGCGCTTGTCAACTTTGCACAAAATGCCTTCAGAATCACTGACATCCCAATTATCATCCAAAAAATCAAGGCAAGTTTGGGATTTGCAGATGAACATGGTTTGTGTTTTTCTAACCTCCTCATCGTGGAAGAAATCTATAAAGACATGTAATGGCATAAATAGATTGACTCGTACTTGCCTACTTGCAATGTTTGGTCGCAAACACTTCAAAATTTCCTGATGAAGCTTGAGTCTAAAACACTCAGAGGTTTTTGAAGTTGGAACTGGCCACTTTGGGGAATCTTGTTGGGGAAGAGGGAAAGGTTTCAGAGTGCCAAATCCATGGATAGAGCAAGGGGCGTTGTAAAAGTAGCCGTAAAAGAAAACTCCCCTCTTTGCGAGAGCTCTTCTCGTACTAGTTCTGTACATAAGTTCTCCCACCGAAGCATGAAAAGCATCAAACCAATTATGCACTCAACTGGTTGCCACTCTTCTTTGATAGAAGGATAAATATCTGCAAAAACAAAAGATAAGAGAATGGTCATAAGAAATAGTCAACAAAATAACTTGAAGAATCTTTAAAGACTTTTTAGCAATATAGTAGTCACACAGTTTGGTCTATGAGCAGGAAACCCCAAAGGTGACTGTTGTAGTCGTAGTTCGGAGTGCATATATGCATGCTCAATGAGCACCTCTTTCGCTGTCTTTCCCGTTTGAGACAAGCAAAAATCTTTCACACGTCCTTTGTAGCTGTTGATGAATTCATTTTCGATCCGCTTTCTTCTTCTTGTTTAAAGCAGAACCCAACTACCAATGGTGACTATGGTAGACATCCAGCGACCATGGTCTAAGTCAAAGCTGTTGAATAGTTCCACAAATTTAACAGAGGCGGATGGTCGTCGTGGTCGTCTTCCTTCCATCTTTGCTTCTATTAGCTGCGAAGTGACACTACGCAAAAACGATAGAAGAAAAGAGGCTCACTAGTTTACACAAGAAGTAGTAGCTTGAAAAGTGTTCATCAAAAGGTGTGCCTCATTGAATGTGAATTATGGCACATTCGGCGTTCGTCGGCCATGGCAGGGGAATAATTTGCACAAATCGCGTCATATCTTCTTATTCAGATCTTTTTAACAGAAAAAAAAACTCTTTTTTGAAAACGCAAAAATTTGAGATAAAAATCAAATAAATTGGAGCTACCGTTGTGGTGACTCAAACTCTATTGGTCGAACAACATTCTCTCTCTAACGCCAAAAAGTCCTTTTTTGAGTCCAAACTTTTCCTAATGGAAATGAGCACTGGATATGGGAACTGAAACTCGCATTGTATATTCAGATTAGACTAGTGTGCAAGCACAATGATAAGACAAGCTCAGTGTTTGATTTGGATTACAAGAGCAGAACATCTCCAAGATACAAGAGACAAAGGATTAGGACTCAAGAATCGTCTAGAGTTAAGTTAGCTCTTAAGTGTCAAGTCCCTCAAAATGATGTAGTGGCCCCTATTTATAAGCACCCAAATGGACTCTGACTGACTATGCATTGTGTCAGTTACCATAGTAACTACCCATATTTATTGTCTTTGAAGACCATATTAGGTATTTTGGTAAAAATCTCACATTATGGGAATCTCCAAATCGACCGAATTCATGTAATTTGGGAATTTTCCACTTAAAGTGGGAAAAATTGAGGTGTGTGGCTAGTAAATAAAGTGAAAATCTCATAGGATTGTGGTGTTGATAAACACCAAAAGTCAAGAGGATGTACAACACATGGATTTGAATAATAACTATAAATTACATAAAACAAAGGAAGATACAAAAAAGATTTTGTTTACAAATTGACTAGTATAGTCACAATAGAAGCTCCACATAATTCTACTCCACATTTGATACCATATCTGAACTTTGATCCAAGTGTGGCTGATGTGCACGAGTGAGGCCTTCTTTGGCTTTTAGAGCATGTCTTTCTGGAATCTTTATTCTAGAAAATGGTCCTTCTTTGTTGGGTCTCCAGGACCAAACAATTGCATCTATAGTTTCCCACACTTGTGGGTCCTTATAGTTGACAGCCCAATAACCCTTCCAACAATTACTGTAAGCTTGAGTATCTGTCATCCCACTTTTTCTCGCGCAAGGTGCCCAATATTGAATCAAGAGTTTTCTGTAGTTTGGTGATGTAGGCTCATTATCAATGTCAGATAAAGCCATTGCAAGCCACACTGGATAGATTTCTGTGTCACTCGGAACAAGCATAAGAAAGTCACCTTGGTGCACATCAGACATAGGGTCAAACTCTTCCCTTGGCCTATCTCGTTGAGGCCCACAAAAATGATCGTTCAACTCTTCAAGGCCTAGGAATCTTTCTGCTCCTTGTTGCAAATTCATTGTAGTGCTTTGTAGGTGAGAATATTCTTGAGTTTTTGGCCAAAACATTTCATACAAGACTCCCTCTGATATGATTGCTTTTCCAATCTCTTCAATTACCTTACTCCAATAATCTATCACGGGTCTATAATATCGCGGAATACTTGAACCATTCCCTAAATTTTTCCAAAATTTTATATAGTTCTTTAGCCCCAAAATGACTTCTTCGTGGGCCTTGACATACTCCGCCATTTGTACTAGAGGTGGATCTCCATGTGGTAACATTGGCTTGCCTTCTGTGTCTGTTTTCCAAAGGCGAATACTTCCACTCCAACTTGATACACCTACATGTGCCTTATATTGCATCATTGGTGTCTCATCCTGCATAAAGAACCTGAACTGAAGCGGTTTGGAATGTCCAACAAGTATGTCTTGTCCATCACAAAGATAGCCATCACAATATTGCTTGAAATCGGGGATCTTTGTGAGAAAAAATGGAGCTGGAGATGAAGATGAGCTGTTTCGTAATGTATCCATCAAATGTGGCAAAGTATAGGTTTGTGTAACTCTCAACTTCTCTGAAAACCTACTAAACATGGCGTCTATGTCCTCATGTGTATGCCCAACCATTAAAAATCCCAGCTGGATGGTTTTGAAAACACCCCTTGCAACAAGCATTGACAAATAGGCAAATAAGTATCGATTTTTGTTTTCCCCTGCACAATTATCCAATTGTAGCAACAAGTTCTCTGGCAATCTGCGAAATGTTGACCCCAATTCCTCTTCTGCAATTTCTGACGACTGCACAATGGGCTCTTTTCCATCACTCAAGTTATGGTAGTCCAAAGCATCCCTTGAGTTCAAAGCATGTAGTAGTGAAATATTGCTCCTTGGAAGTCCATTTGTTACTAGATCACCAAGAGGATGCTTATCTATCCTCTCGAGGTTATGTAAACAATTAGCAATTGAGCCAATTGTAAGATTTGGATCAGCTGGCCACAAACCATTCAAGACAAAGTGTCCGTAATGACCTTCTCCATGTCCATGAGTGATCATGCCAATCAATGCCACCTGCAGATTATATCCTGAATCCACACCCTTGGGAACAATGCGTAATCTAGGAATGGCAGTCTTCTTTTGATCCATCTTATCATGGATTATGCATACATATTTTTGTGGTTGAGTTTCTGAATACGTGCGCCATGCATAATATAGGCTTCTGCAACTCTTTTGTTGTGCCATGTGAACTTCTCTCTCCCTCAAGAGAAGAGCTCTCTCTTCAAGAGAAGGTTTAGCTTCTAACCTTGCCTTGATTGAGCTACAAATATTGCACTTAGAGAACTCACTCGTCTTTGTTAAAGTGACATGTGGGTACTCTTTATTCCAAATTCTACCAAAAGAAGATTGGGATAGCTTCTTCTCATAGCCCATTTGGTCAAGTGTCGTGTTGATTTCACATAAAATATCCACTTGTTTGTATGTTGATGGAATCACCAATTGAGTCTCTCTTGAGCCATCTAGCAGTGTTCTACTTCTATGTGGCATCTTCTCAGAGTTGTTTTCCACAAACTCATTTAGTAGTGCTCTTGCTAACTAGTATGTTGAAGTCCCCTTCTCAATGTACATGTGTTCCCATGTACATATTGGCGCACACCATTTTCAAAGTTCTCCTTGTATCGATAAAATGATGTCTTTGGTATTCCATGTAGCTCATACCATGCTCTACAACAAACAATAGAGCCATTTAGCCTGAATTGGTATCGTGACTTCTCATCTTTCTGATAACATATAGAAAGAACATCATAAACATAATTAGTGCGTGATTTTTGAGACTCTCCCCAAATTGTTGTCGTAACCTTGTCACCATATCACGATCTGCAAATTGGCAGCATTTTTGTGCACAACAATCAATGCATGATACCCTTTGAATTGATTTGTTTGAAAGGTAAAAAGTCGAAGCTGGTGCTGCTTTTGATTTTTGAGTCCTGTTCATGAAAGTGTATCGTCTCTTCCTTGACAACTGGACAACATTACTCCCATCAAGTTTTTTTCCAACATTGCCATCGTTGGATACATCCTCATATGTAGCATGCATGCCATCAACAGGAACAAAGCGTTGTAATGGGCTCCCATTCAACATTGTTGTCTGCTTGATGGGCCACTTTAGCAAAGTGATGCTACCCACTTCAACCACATCATCAATGCTTGCATTTTCTCTTTCAATACCCACACCCACACAATCAGGACCAAGTTCCTGAAAGTTGACATAATCATGTGGAAATACATATAAAATGGTCCCTTCATTCATGGTTTGCATCATTGTGTCATCTTTTAAAAGGACCCTCTGATTTCTCCAAGACTCTCGAATCATTGCTTCAAATTCTGGGCTTGTCATAGGTATTGCATCTGTAACTAGAGGATCAGAATGATCATGTTCTTCATCACCATTGTAGCTTTCGTGTGGATCAATTAAGTTCCCATTTAATACAAAAGATTGCAAAAGAAGCTTTGACCATCGAACAGCGCTCCATAATGAGCCTTGGAGAGATGAAGTATCCATTGTAGGAAAAGGTAGGACCACATCCTTCAAGCATTCCTCCACTAGTATGGAGACATTTCCCAGCCCTATCTTTGTACCACCACAAGTGGAATCTGGATCTGTTCTACACACACAACCAATACCAACGATTTCATTGTCAAGTATCATATGTACTTTCTCCCCAGATTCGAAGTCCATCCTGTAAGTAAAAAGATTACATTGTTAAATCCATAGTTATAGAAAAATACTCTTCAAACCAAAAATCATGCTACAACATGAAAAAGGTTTGCATAGGTTGGACAAGTGGTGAACCTTGAGACCAAATCCTCCTTGCTATATTAATGGAAGCAAGGTTGGACAAGTGGTGGACCTTGAAACCAAAGCCTCTTTGCTATATGAGAGCATAGGTTGGACAAGTGGTGGACCTAGTTGTAATACCCACTGCCACCTATCAACTACTATAGGACTATGCTTTCCAATGTCCAAGTATCCCTTGAGTCTTTCAAGGTTGAACACGTGGTGGACCTTGAAACAAAAATCCCCTTTCTATATCAGAGCATAGCTTGGACAAGTGGTGGACCTAGTTATAATGCCCAATATCCAAGGTGAAATACCTTAGGACTTTGCTACCTTGCTTGCCAATGTTTACGTAGCCCCTCATTTCTTTAATGGAAGTAAGGTTGGACAAGTGGTGGACCTTGAAACCAAAGCCTCTTTGCTATATAAGAGCATAGGTTGGACCTAGTTTTAATACCCACTGCCACCTATCAACTACTATAGGACTATGCTTTCCAATGTCCAAGTATCCCTTGAGTCTTTCAAGGTTGAACACGTGGTGGACCTTGAAACGAAAATCCCCTTTCTATATTAGAAAGGTTGAACACATGGTGGACCTTGAAACGAAAATCCCCTTTCTTTATCAGAGCATAGCTTGGACAAGTGGTGGACCTAGTTATAATGCCCAATATCCAAGGTGAAACACCTTAGGACCTTGCTACCTTGCTTGCCAATGTTTACGTAGCCCCTCATTTCTTTAATGGAAGCAAGGTTGGACAAGTGGTGGACCTTGAAAGCAAAGCCTCTTTGCTATATGAGAGCATAGGTTGGACCTAGTTGTAATACCCACTGCCACCTATCAACTACTATAGGACTATGCTTTCCAATGTCCAAGTATCCCTTGAGTCTTGCAAGGTTGAACACGTGGTGGACCTTGAAACCAAAATCCCCTTTCTATATCAGAGCATAGCTTGGACAAGTGGTGGACCTAGTTATAAAGCCCCTCCTTTCTTTAATGGAAGAAAGGTTGGAAAAGTGGTGAATCTTGAAACCCAAACCCTTTGGCTATATATAGAGGATATCTTGGACAAGTGGTGGGCTTAGTTGTAGTATCCAATGTCCAAGGTCCAAGGTGAACTATGTAAAGACCTTACTTCCAAAAACAGAGTCGTACAAGTGGTTCTCCTTGAAACCAAAACCTCCTTAGTGTATTAGAACATAGCTTGGAGAAGTGGTGGACTTAGTTGTAATGGTGAATGTCCAAAGCAAACTATTATAGGACCTTGCTTCCCAAATCAAGTTTGGACAAGTGGTGGATCTTGAAACCAAAACCCCCTTACTCTATTAGAGCATAGCTTAGATAAGTGGTGGACCTAGCTGCCATGGAAAATGTTCAATCTGAACTGCTGCAAGACCTTGCTATTAAATGTCTAAGTAGAGCTAGCTTCTTTAATGGAATCAAGGTTGGGAAAGTGGTGCATCTTGAAACCAAAAGCCCTTTATTGTATTAGAGCATAGCTTGGACAAGTGAGGGACCTAGTTTTAATGTGTGATGTCCAAAGAAAAGTATTACAAGACCTTGCTTTCCAATATTTGAATTGGTCAAGTGGTTAAAACTAAGTATAAAACTTTGACCATTTTCTTCTCGAATTGCCAAAAAGCTAGTTTTAGACACCCCTAAATGAAAATGGTTTAGGGTGGCCTTAAACAATGTTTTTTCAAAGACTTGAACAAAAGGGTTGTCGAAGAGTAATGACAATTTATTGTGGCTTGAAGTGCCTGAGTATGTGAAAACAAGCCTAGGTTTTCCACGAGGCAAAAGGTGACATAATAAGAACATTGGAAAGTTAGGATTGACCATGTGGCCTAAACTTTGGCAAGTGAAGTGGTGGCCAAGTTTTGTGGCACAGTGTGCACTTGGTCCTATATGTGTTGACCACTTGGCTAAATCTAGGACCATAAGGCCAAACCTTTGGCACCTTAAATATAGTATGGGACATAATCTAGAACTGCTATAGTAAATTAGTAGTATAGCTAATATGTTAATATTTGTATTATATTTAAGTATATGCTAATATAATTTATGTTCAAAATTTCACTAATGAAGAATGTTCCCATTTAGCACTCCAGATGCGGGGTCTTAGGGCAATGCCACAATGGGGTGACAAGGCAGCGCTTCCACGTGAGGTTTGGGGGTAGCGCTCTTGATGGGGATGTGGAATATAGCGCTCTCGATGGCGAGGCTTGGGAGGTTGATTTTGGGATATTGTTCTGGGCGGGGTCCGGGGCAGCGCCCCGGGCAGGGTCAAGGGGCGGCAGCCCAAAGATTTTTTTTTTATAAAGTGAATTCCTAGTATAGAGTTACGCATGTTTTTCATATTTTCAACCATGATTTCTTTAATTTTGGCCGTGTGAATTGGTTAATTTTTTATATTGCTTTTGTTTTTTTTAATCCTATGATAAAACATGGACTTGTAGCATACGTGGCATTCTAATAAACCCTATCAAGATTAGGCACACAGAGAGCACACGAGAAACGCACACAGAGAAAGCAGGCGAGTAGCAAACACACAGAAAGCGCACACGGATCGCACACAGTTGGAGTATACGCGCGCGTAGAGGAGCAAAGCTCGGCAATCGTACACAACACACAGGTGGAGTGCACAGGATTGAAAGTTCGCGCACAAGATAAAGAAACAACAGCGTACACAACGCTTTCCAGAAGGGCAGGATCGGGCAGTCTTCTCTGAGACATTGCACACCTCACGAATAGAGAAAAAATAGGTATTTCCTCTCTCTCACTCTCTGTCTTTCTCCATATAGAGAAGATGGTTCTCTGTAACTCTTCTTGCACACACACTCTCTCGTCAAAAGACAGAGATACATAGTTTAAAAGTATCCCCGCACACATACACATATTCCCACACATCGTCTTCTCTCTTCCACATACATAACCACAGTGAAATCTGTTATCTTGCTGTCTCTCTCTTGAAAATACATGCACATATTCCCACACATCGTCTTCCTCAACTTCCACATACATAACCACAATGAAATCTGTTATCTTGTTGTCTCTCTCTTGAAAATACGTGCACATATTCCCATACATCGTCTTCCTCTCTTCACATACATAAACACAGTGAAATTTGTTATCTTTCTCCCTCTCTCTAAAAAACAGGTATTTATCTCTCTCTCTCTCTCTCTATCTATCTTGTATCTTGCTATCTCTCTCTTGAAAATACATGCTCATGTATGTGTGCGTCTGTGTTATCTATGTGTATGTATGTATATTTTGTGTTATTTCATTGTAATACTCATACATAATGCAGATACACAATTACACTTAATTACGATATGCACACATAGTATATATACATACATAAATATCACAAATAACTAACACATTGTAATACTAGTAAAATTGAATGGAATGACTTACTTGCGTGATCTGTTAAAGTCGATTCTTGTAGCGAGTTTCTGGATGTATGTGAGCTGATTTTCCTCTAATCCATTTGTAGATATGATTGTAACTTCTGTTCTCAAAAATAGTAGTGTTGTTTAGTGATACACCTAATGGACATAAATGGTTTAAACTAGGACATGTAGACCAAAAATACGTGTATTTCTTTGGATGAATATATACACTTTTTGGTGACCCTTACCACAAGTGGTGGACCTTGAGACCAATGGACTATAAGGACCTCCAACAATACCTTGTACACTCAATCCTTCTTGGTATCTAGGTTGGACAAGTGGTGGACCTTGTTCAAATTCTCTAACCACTCTCTCTAACATGGTGACATAATTTAGGTGTGATAAATCATATCTATGCAAAACTAATATCAGTTAGGCTTGTTAATTTGAATTTGTTTGAATTTATGTACATATATAATGATTTGAGGTTTGCATATTTGAATTTAGGTGGTATAATGATATCTTTTTTGTGGTAAACTTGAATTTAAAATCAATTTCGCGTGGAATATTTTAAATTTAAGTAGTAAAATTTAAATTTTTTATAAAAAAGTTTGAATTTTAAAATTTGGGCGGATAGTTTAAAATTTAGAGCGGGAGATATTTAAGATTTGGTAGGGATATTTTAAATTTAGGCGGGAAGGTTTTGAATTATAGCGAGATCTCCCTTACATAAGAAGTATAGGTAGGACAAGTGGTGGACCTTCAAGCTAGAGCATCCATGCTACTGGACATGATAGGTAGGGGAACTAGTTGAATATTGTATGTATAATAATATATGTAATAGATCTAGCTTGGACAAGTGGTGGACCTTGGACCAAAAAACCCCCATGTAAAAATATCATGCACATTCCAAGTGCAAAAAAAATATCATTTAGAATATAGCCTTATAGGTTGGACAAGTGGTGACCTAACACCCAGATATTCTTCATATAATGACATAGAGTGAAAAACTGTGAATCTGAGACCAAACCATGCTACTAGCGATAATAGCTTGGACAAGTGGTGGAACCTTGAAAGTAAACCCCCCATCTACGAAATATCGTGGGTTTAAGGTATTTCGATGGAGCCTAGCATCTTGGAGACATCGTGCATCTTGCTTCTCTTCATGTTTCAATGGAGCCTATCTTGGACAAATGGTGGAGCATCCTTCTCTCCATGTTTCAATGGACCCTAGCTTGGACAAGTGGTGGACCTTTACTTCTCTCTATTATTCAATAGAGTTAGCTTGGACAAGTGGTGGACCTGAACAAAACCCCCATTAAAACCTATCATGGGTCACTCCAAGTGGTGATAAAGAATAACCTTTAAGATATAGCTTATAGGTTGGACAAGTGGTGGACCTTAACACCTAATATTCTTAATATAATGACATAGAGTGTTTAAGTGGTGGAATCTTGAGACAAAACCACTCATGCTACTAGCACTAATAGCTTGGACAAGTGGTGGACCTTGAAACAGTAAACCCCCATGTTTCATAGATTAGCTTCGACAAATGGTGGAGCATCCTTCTCTCCAGTTTCAATGGAGCCTAGCTTAGACAAGTGGTGAACCTTGCTTTTCTCTATGATTCAATAGAGCTACTTGGACAAGTGGTGGACCTTTGCTTCTCTTTTATGATTCAATAGAGTTAGCTTAGACAAGTTGGTGGAAACCTTGCTTCTCTCTATGATTAATAGAGTTAGCTTTGACAATTGGTGGAGAATCCTCTCACCATGTTTCAATGGATCCTAGCTTAGACCAAGTGGTGGACCTTTGTTTCTCTCTATTGAATTTCAATAGAGTTAGCTTTCAGTGGTGGGACCTTCGAACCATAACCCCATGTAAAACCTACATGGTCACAATTATGTGGTAATAAAGAATAACCTTTAAGATGTAGCCTTATAGGTGGACAAGTGGTGGACCTTAACACGCGCATATTCTTAATATAATGACATAGAGTGGAAAAATGGTGAATCTTGAGACCAAACACCTCAGGCTACTAGCAATAATCGCTTGGACAAGTGGTGGACCTTGAATGTAAACCCCTCATCTACGACATATCGTGGGTTAAATGTTTTTCAATGGAGCCTAGCAACTTGGAGACATGGTGCACCTTGCTTCTCTCATGTTCAATGGAGCCTACCTTGGACAAATGGTGGAGCATCCTCTCTCCATGTTCAATGGACCCTAGCTTAGACAAGGGGTGGACCTTGCTTCTCTCTATGTTTCATTAGAGTTAGCTTGGACAAGTGGTGGACCTGGAACCAAAACCCCCATGTAAAACCTATCATGGTCACTCAAGTAGTAAGAAAAATAACCTTTTAGATGTAGCCTTATAGGTGGACAAGTGGTGGACCTTAACACCCACATATCTTAATAAAAGGTGTGAATCTTGAGACCAAACCACTCAGCTACTAGCAATAATAGCTTGGACAAGTGGTGGACCTTGAATGTAAACCCCTCATCTACGAAATATCGTGGGTTTAATGTTATTTCGATGGAGCCTAGCATCTTGGAGACATGGTGCAGCTTGCTTCTCGTCATGTTTCAATGGATCCTATCATGGACAAATGGTGGAGCATCCTTCTCTCCATGTTTCAATGGACCCTAGCTTGGACAAGTGGTGGACCTTTGTTTCTCTCTATGTTTCAATAGAGTTAGCTTGGACAAGTGGTGGACCTTGGAACCAAACCCCCTGTAAAACCTATCATGTCACTCCAAGTGGTAAATAAAGAATAACCTTAAGATGTAGCCTTATAGGTTGGACAAGTGGTGGACCTTAACACGCGCATATTCTAATATAATGACATAGAGTGGAAAAGTGTGAATCTTGAGACCAAACCACTCAGGCTACTAGCAATAATAGCTTGGACAAGTGGTGGACCTTGAATGTAAACCCCTCATCTACGACATATCGTGGGTTTAATTTTTTCGATGGAGCCTAGCATCTTGGAGACATGGTGCACCTTGCTTCTCCTCATGTTTCAATGGAGCCTACTTGGACAAATGGTGGAGCATCCTTCTCTCCATGTTTCAATGGACCCTAGCTTAGACAAGGGGTGGACCTTTGCTTCTCTCTATTTTTCAATAGAGTTAGCTTGGACAAGTGGTGGACCTTGGAACAAACCCCCATGTAAAACCTATCATGGTCACTCCAAGTAGTAAGAAAGAATAACCTTTAAGATGTAGCCTTATAGGTTTGACAAGTGGTGGACCTTAACACCCACATATTCTTAATAAAAGTGGTGAATCTTGAGACCAAACACTCAGGCTACTAGCAATAATAGCTTGGACAAAGTGGTGGACCTTGAATGTAAACCCCTCATCTACGAAATATCGTGGGTTTAATGTATTTGGATGGAGCCTAGCATCTTGGAGACATGGTGCAGCTTGCTTCTCGTCATGTTTCAATGGATCCTATCTTGGACAAATGGTGGAGCATCCTTCTCTCCATGTTTCAATGGACCCTAGCTTGGACAAGTGGTGGACCTTTGTTCTCTCTATGTTTCATAGAGTTAGCTTGGACAAGTGGTGGACCTTGGAACCAAACCCCCATGTAAAACCTATCATGGTCACTCCAAGTAGTAAGAAAGAATAACCTTTAAGATGTAGCCTTATAGGTTGGACAAGTGGTGGACCTTAACACCCACATAATATTAATAAAAGTGGTGAATCTTGAGACCAAACCACTCAGGCTACTAGCAATAATAGCTTGGACAAGTGGTGGACCTTGAATGTAAACCCCTCATCTACGAAATATCGTGGGTTTAATGTTTTTCGATGGAGCCTAGCATCTTGGAGACATGGTGCAGCCTTGCTTCTCCTCATGTTTCAATGGAGCCTATCTTGGACAAATGGTGGAGCATCCTTCTCTCCATGTTTCAATGGACCCTAGCTTGGACAAGTGGTGGACCTTTGCTTCTCTCTATGTTTCAATAGAGTTAGCTTGGACAAGTGGTGGACCTTGGAACCAAACCCCCATGTAAAACCTATCATGGTCACTCCAAGTGGTAATAAAGAATAACCTTTAAGATGTAGCCTTATAGGTTGGACAAGTGGTGGACCTTAACACGCGCATATTCTTAATATAATGACATAGAGTGGAAAAGTGGTGAATCTTGAGACCAAACCACTCAGGCTACTAGCAATAATAGCTTGGACAAGTGGTGACCTTGAATGTAAACCCCTCATCTACGACATATCGTGGGTTTAATGTTTTTCGATGGAGCCTAGCATCTTGGAGACATGGTGCACCTTGCTTCTCCTCATGTTTCAATGGAGCCTACCTTGGACAAATGGTGGAGCATCCTTCTCTCCATGTTTCAATGGACCCTAGCTTAGACAAGGGGTGGACCTTTGCTTCTCTCTATGTTTCAATAGAGTTAGCTTGGACAAGTGGTGGACCTTGGAACCAAACCCCATGTAAAACCTATCATGGTCACTCCAAGTAGTAAGAAAGAATAACCTTTAAGATGTAGCCTTATAGGTTGGACAAGTGGTGGACCTTAACACCCACATATTCTTAATAAAAGTGGTGAATCTTGAGACCAAACCACTCAGGCTACTAGCAATAATAGCTTGGACAAGTGGTGGACCTTGAATGTAAACCCCTCATCTACGAAATATCGTGGGTTTAATGTATTTCGATGGAGCCTAGCATCTTGGAGACATGGTGCAGCTTGCTTCTCTCGTCATTTTCAATGGAGCCTATCTTGGACAAATGGTGGAGCATCCTTCTCTCCATGTTTCAATGGACCCTAGCTTGGACAAGTGGTGGACCTTTGTTTCTCTCTTGTTCAATAGAGTTAGCTTGGACAAGTGGTGGACCTTGGAACCAAACCCCCATGTAAAACCTATCATGGTCACTCCAAGTGTAATAAAGAATAACCTTTAAGATGTAGCCTTATAGGTTGGACAAGTGGTGGACCTTAACACGCGCATATTCTTAATATAATGACATAGAGTGGAAAAGTGGTGAATCTTGAGACCAAACCACTCAGGCTACTAGCAATAATAGCTTGACAAGTGGTGGACCTTGAATGTAAACCCCTCATCTACGACATATCGTGGGTTTAATGTTTTTCGATGGAGCCTAGCATCTTGGAGACATGGTGCACCTTGCTTCTCCTCATGTTTCAATGGAGCCTACCTTGGACAAATGGTGGAGCATCCTTCTCTCCATGTTTCAATGGACCCTAGCTTAGACAAGGGTGGACCTTTGCTTCTCTCTATGTTTCAATAGAGTTAGCTTGGACAAGTGGTGGACCTTGGAACCAAACCCCCATGTAAAACCTATCATGGTCACTCCAAGTGGTAATAAAGAATAACCTTTAAGATGTAGCCTTATAGGTTGGACAAGTGGTGGACCTTAACAGCCACATATTCTTATTAAAAGTGGTGAATCTTGAGACCAAACCACTCAGGCTACTAGCAATAATAGCTTGGACAAGTGGTGGACCTTGAATGTAAACCCCTCATCTACGAATATCGTGGTTTAATGTTTTTCGATGGAGCCTAGCATCTTGGAGACATGGTGCACCTTGCTTCTCCTCATGTTTCAATGGAGCCTATCCTTGGACAAATGGTGGAGCATCCTTCTCTCCATGTTTCAATGGACCCTAGCTTGACAAGTGGTGGACCTTTGTTTCTCTCTATGTTTTCAATAGAGTTAGCTTGGACAAGTGGTGGACCTTGGAACCAAACCCCCATGTAAAACCTATCATGGTCACTCCAAGTAGTAGAAAGAATAACCTTTAAGATGTAGCCTTATAGGTTGGACAAGTGGTGGACCTTAACACCCACATATTCTTAATAAAAGTGGTGAATCTTGAGACCAAACCACTCAGGCTACTAGCAATAATAGCTTGGACAAGTGGTGGACCTTGAATGTAAACCCCTCATCTACGAAATATCGTGGGTTTAATGTATTTCGATGGAGCCTAGCATCTTGGAGACATGGTGCAGCTTGCTTCTCGTCATGTTTCAATGGAGCCTATCTTGGACAAATGGTGGAGCATCCTTCTCTCCATGTTTCAATGGACCCTAGCTTGGACAAGTGGTGGACCTTTGTTTCTCTCTATGTTTCAATAGAGTTAGCTTGGACAAGTGGTGGACCTTGGAACCAAACCCCCATGTAAAACCTATCATGGTCACTCCAAGTGGTAATAAAGAATAACCTTTAAGATGTAGCCTTATAGGTTGGACAAGTGGTGGACCTTAACACGCGCATATTCTTAATATAATGACATAGAGTGGAAAAGTGGTGAATCTTGAGACCAAACCACTCAGGCTACTAGCAATAATAGCTTGGACAAGTGGTGGACCTTGAATGTAAACCCCTCATCTACGACATATATCGTGGGTTTAATGTTTTTCGATGGAGCCTAGCATCTTGGAGACATGGTGCACCTTGCTTCTCCTCATGTTTCAATGGAGCCTACCTTGGACAAATGGTGGAGCATCCTTCTCTCCATGTTTCAATGGACCCTAGCTTAGACAAGGGTGGACCTTTGCTTCTCTCTATGTTTCAATAGAGTTAGCTTGGACAAGTGGTGGACCTTGGAACCAAACCCCCATGTAAAACCTATCATGGTCACTCCAAGTAGTAAGAAAGAATAACCTTTAAGATGTAGCCTTATAGGTTGGACAAGTGGTGGACCTTAACACCCACATATTCTTAATAAAAGTGGTGAATCTTGAGACCAAACCACTCAGGCTACTAGCAATAATAGCTTGGACAAGTGGTGGACCTTGAATGTAAACCCTCATCTACGAAATATCGTGGTTTAATGTATTTCGATGGAGCCTAGCATCTTGGAGACATGGTGCAGCTTGCTTCTCGTCATGTTTCAATGGAGCCTATCTTGGACAAATGGTGGAGCATCCTTCTCTCCATGTTTCAATGGACCCTAGCTTGGACAAGTGGTGGACCTTTGTTTCTCTCTATGTTTCAATAGAGTTAGCTTGGACAAGTGGTGGACCTTGGAACCAAACCCCCATGTAAAACCTATCATGGTCACTCCAAGTGGTAATAAAGAATAACCTTTAAGATGTAGCCTTATAGGTTGGACAAGTGGTGGACCTTAACACGCGCATATTCTTAATATAATGACATAGAGTGGAAAAGTGGTGAATCTTGAGACCAAACCACTCAGGCTACTAGCAATAATAGCTTGGACAAGTGGTGGACCTTGAATGTAAACCCCTCATCTACGACATATCGTGGGTTTAATGTTTTTCGATGGAGCCTAGCATCTTGGAGACATGGTGCACCTTGCTTCTCCTCATGTTTCAATGGAGCCTACCTTGGACAAATGGTGGAGCATCCTTCTCTCCATGTTTCAATGGACCCTAGCTTAGACAAGGGGTGGACCTTTGCTTCTCTCTATGTTTCAATAGAGTTAGCTTGGACAAGTGGTGGACCTTGGAACCAAACCCCCATGTAAAACCTATCATGGTCACTCCAAGTAGTAAGAAAGAATAACCTTTAAGATGTAGCCTTATAGGTTGGACAAGTGGTGGACCTTAACACCCACATATTCTTAATAAAAGTGGTGAATCTTGAGACCAAACCACTCAGGCTACTAGCAATAATAGCTTGGACAAGTGGTGGACCTTGAATGTAAACCCCTCATCTACGAAATATCGTGGGTTTAATGTATTTCGATGGAGCCTAGCATCTTGGAGACATGGTGCAGCTTGCTTCTCGTCATGTTTCAATGGAGCCTATCTTGGACAAATGGTGGAGCATCCTTCTCTCCATGTTTCAATGGACCCTAGCTTGGACAAGTGGTGGACCTTTGTTTCTCTCTATGTTTCAATAGAGTTAGCTTGGACAAGTGGTGGACCTTGGAACCAAACCCCCATGTAAAACCTATCATGGTCACTCCAAGTGGTAATAAAGAATAACCTTTAAGATGTAGCCTTATAGGTTGGACAAGTGGTGGACCTTAACACGCGCATATTCTTAATATAATGACATAGAGTGGAAAAGTGGTGAATCTTGAGACCAAACCACTCAGGCTACTAGCAATAATAGCTTGGACAAGTGGTGGACCTTGAATGTAAACCCCTCATCTACGACATATCGTGGGTTTAATGTTTTTCGATGGAGCCTAGCATCTTGGAGACATGGTGCACCTTGCTTCTTCTCATGTTTCAATGGAGCCTACCTTGGACAAATGGTGGAGCATCCTTCTCTCCATGTTTCAATGGACCCTAGCTTAGACAAGGGTGGACCTTTGCTTCTCTCTATGTTTCAATAGAGTTAGCTTGGACAAGTGGTGGACCTTGGAACCAAACCCCCATGTAAAACCTATCATGGTCACTCCAAGTAGTAAGAAAGAATAACCTTTAAGATGTAGCCTTATAGGTTGGACAAGTGGTGGACCTTAACACCCACATATTCTTAATAAAAGTGGTGAATCTTGAGACCAAACCACTCAGGCTACTAGCAATAATAGCTTGGACAAGTGGTGGACCTTGAATGTAAACCCCTCATCTACGAAATATCGTGGGTTTAATGTATTTCGATGGAGCCTAGCATCTTGGAGACATGGTGCAGCTTGCTTCTCGTCATGTTTCAATGGAGCCTATCTTGGACAAATGGTGGAGCATCCTTCTCTCCATGTTTCAATGGACCCTAGCTTGGACAAGTGGTGGACCTTTGTTTCTCTCTATGTTTCAATAGAGTTAGCTTGGACAAGTGGTGGACCTTGGAACCAAACCCCCATGTAAAACCTATCATGGTCACTCCAAGTGGTAATAAAGAATAACCTTTAAGATGTAGCCTTATAGGTTGGACAAGTGGTGGACCTTAACACGCGCATATTCTTAATATAATGACATAGAGTGGAAAAGTGGTGAATCTTGAGACCAAACCACTCAGGCTACTACCAATAATAGCTTGGACAAGTGTTGGACCTTGAATGTAAACCCCTCATCTACGACATATCGTGGGTTTAATGTTTTTCGATGGAGCCTAGCATCTTGGAGACATGGTGCACCTTGATTCTCCTCATGTTTCAATGGAGCCTACCTTGGACAAATGGTGGAGCATCCTTCTCTCCATGTTTCAATGGACCCTAGCTTAGACAAGGGGTGGACCTTTGCTTCTCTCTATGTTTCAATAGAGTTAGCTTGGACAAGTGGTGGACCTTGGAACCAAACCCCCATGTAAAACCTATCATGGTCACTCCAAGTAGTAAGAAAGAATAACCTTTAAGATGTAGCCTTATAGGTGGGACAAGTGGTGGACCTTAACACCCACATATTCTTAATAAAAGTGGTGAATCTTGAGACCAAACCACTCAGGCTACTAGCAATAATAGCTAGGGATAACCATTAAGATATAGTCTTTCAAGGGGTGAGAAAGAATAACCATTAACATATAGTCTTATAGGTTGGACAAGTGGTGGACCTTAACACCCAAATATTCTTAATATAATGACAGAGAGTGGAAAAGTGGTGAATCTTGAGAGCAAACCACTCATGCTACTAGCGATAATAGGTTGGACAAATTGTTGATCTTGAATGTAAACTCCCCATGTACAAAATAACGTGGGTTTAAGGTATTTCGATGGAGGCTAGCATCTTGGAGATATGGTGCAGCTTGCTTCTCTTCATGTTTCAATGGAGTCTATCTTGGACAAATGGTGGAGCATCCTTCTCTCCATGTTTCAATAGACCCTAGCTTAGACAAGTGGTGGACCTTTGCTTCTCTCTATGTTTCAATAGAGTTAGCTTGGACAAGTGGTGGACCTTGGAACCAAACCCCCATGTAAAACCTTCATGGTCACTCCAAGTGGTCAGAAAGAATAACCATTAAGATATAGTCTTATAGGTTGGACAAGTGGTGGACCTTAATACCCAAATATTCTTAATATAATGACACAGAGTGAAAAAGTGGTGAATCTTGAGACCAAACCCCTCATGCTACTAGCGTTAATAGGTTGGACAACTGGTGGACCTTGAATGTAAACTTCCATGTTTCAATAGAGTTAGCTTCGACAAATGGTGGAGCATCCTTCTCTCCATGTTTCAATGGAGCCTAGCTTGGACAAGTGGTGGACCTTTTGCTTCTCTCTATGAGAAGAATAAAGTTAGCTTGGATAAGGGGTGGACCTTGGAACCAAACCCCTATGTAAAACATATCATGGACATTTCAAGTGGTGAGAAAGAATACCCTTTAAGATATACCCTTATAGGTTGGACAAGTGGTCGACCTTAACACCTAGATCTTCTTTATATAATGACATAGAGTGGAAAAGTGGTGAATCTTGAGACCAAACCACTCATGCTACTAGGGATAATAGCTTGGAAAAGTGACTGGCCTTTACGTTAAACCCCACATGTAAACAATATCGTGGGTTTAAGGTATTTCAATGGATCCTAGAATCTTGGAGACATGGTGCAACTTGCTTCTTTTCATGTTTCAATAAAGCCTATCTTCCACCAATGGGGGATCATCCTTCTCTAAATGTCTCAGTGGAGCCTAGCTTGGACAAGTGGTGGACCTTTGCTTCTCTCTATGTTTCCATAGAGTTAGCTTGGACAAGTGGTGGACCTTGAAGCCAAAACCCCATGTAAAAAATATCATGGTCATTCCAAGTGGTGAGAAATAATACCCTTTAAGATCTAACCTTATAGGTTGGACAAGTGGTCGACCTTAAAACCTAGATCTTCATAATATAACGACATAGAGTGAAAAAGTGGTAAATCTTGAGACCAAACCACTCATGCTACTAAGAATAATAGGTTGGACAAGTGGTGGACCTTGAATGTAAACCCCCCATGTACGAAATGTCATGGGTTTAAGGTATTTCAATGGAGCCTAGCATCTTGGAGACATGGTGCAGATTGCTTTCCTTCATGTTTCAATGGAGCCTATCTTGGACAAATGGTGGAGCATCCTTCTCTCCATGTTTCAATGGAGCCTAGCTTGGACAAGTGGTGGACCTTTGCTTCTCTCTATGTTTCAATAGAGTTAGCTTGGACAAGTGGTGGGCCTTGGAACCAAACTCCCATGTAAAACCTATCTTGGTAACTCCAAGTGGTGAGAAAGAATAAAGTTTAAGATATAGCCTTATAGGTTGGACAAGTGGTGGACCTTAGCACCCAGATATTCTTAATAGAATGACATAGAGTGGAAAAATGGTGAATCTTGAGACCAAACCACTCATGCTACTAGAGATAATAGGTTGGACAAGTGGTGGACCTTGAATGTAAACCCCCCATGTTCAAAATATCATGGGTTTGAGGTATTTCAATGGAGCCTAGCATCTTGGAGACATGGTGTAGCTTGCTTCTCTTCATGTTTCAATGGAGCGTATCTTGGACAAATGGTGGAGCATCCTTCTCTCCATGTTTCAATGGACCCTAGCTTGGACAAGTGGTGGACCTTTGATTCTCTCTATGTTTCAATAGAGTTAGCTTGGACAAGTGGTGGACCTTGAAACAAAACCCCCATGTAAAACCTATGCTGGTCACTCCAAGTGGTGAGAAAGAACAACCCTTAAGATATAGCCTTATAGGTTGGACAAGTGGTGGACCTTAACACCCAAATATTCTTAATATAATGACATAGAGTGAAAAAGTGGTGAATCTTGAGACCAAACCACTCATGCTACTAGCGTTAATAGGTTGGACAAGTGGTGGACCTTGAATGTAAACCCCCCATGTTTCAATAGAGTTAGCTTCGACAAATGGTAGAGGATCCTTCTCTCCATGTTTCAATGGAGCCTAGCTTGGACAAGTGGTGGACCTTTGTTTCTCTCTATGTTTCAATAGAGTTAGCTTGGACAAGTGGTGGACCTTGGAGCCAAACCCCCATGTAAAACATATCATGGACATTTCAAGTGGTGAGAAAGAATACCCTTTAAGATATACCCTTATAGGTTGGACAAGTGGTCGACCTTAACACCCAGATCTTCTTAACGTAATGACATAGAGTGGAAAAGTGGTGAATCTTGAGACCAAACCACTCATGCTACTAGAGATAATAGGTTGGACAAGTGGTGGACCTTGAATGTAAACTCCCCATGTACAAAATATCGTGGGTTTAAGGTATTTCAATGGATCTTAGCATCTTGGAGACATGGTGCAGCTTGCTTCTCTTCATGTTTCAATGGAGCCTATCTTGGAAAAATGGTGGAGCATCCTTCTCTCCATGTTTCAATGGACCCTAGCTTAGACAAGTGGTGGACCTTTGCTTCTCTCTATGTTTCAATAGAGTTAGCTTGGACAAGTGGTGGAACTTGGAACCAAACCCCCATGTAAAACCTATCATGGTCATTCCAAGTGGTGAGAAAGAATACCCTTTAAGATATAGCCTTATAGGTTGGACAAGTGGTGGACCTTAACACCCAGATCTTCTTAATATAATGACATAGAGTGGAAAAGTGGTGAATCTTGACATCAAACCACTCATGCTACTAGTGATAATAGGTTGGACAAGTGGTGGACCTTGAATGTAAACCCCCCATGTACGAAATATCATGGGTTTAAGATATTTCAATGGAGCCTAGCATTTTGGAGACATGGTGCAGCTTGCTTCTCTTCATGTTTCAATCAAACCTGGCTTGGACAAATGGTGGAGCATCCTTCTCTCCATGTTTCAATGGAGCCTAGCTTGGACAAGTGGTGGACCTTTGATTCTCTCTATGTTTCAATAGAGTTAGCTTGGACAAGTGGTGGACCTTGGAACCATACCCCTATGTAAAACCCATCATGTGCATTCCAAGTGGTGGTAAATAATACCATTTAAGATATTGCCTTATAGGTTGGACAAGTGGTGGACCTTAACACCCAGATCTTCTTAATATAATGACATAGAGTGAAAAGTGGTGAATCTTGAGACCAAACCACTCATGCTACTAGGGATAATAGGTTGGACAAGTGGTGGACCTTGAATTTAAACCCCACATATACAAAATATCATGGGTTTAAGGTATTTCAATGGAGCCTAGCATCTCAAAGACATGGTGCATCTTGCTTCTCTTCATGTTTCAATGGAGCCTATTTTGGACAAATGGTGGAGCATCCTTCTCTCCATGTTTCAATGGACCCTAGATTGGACAAGTGGTGGACCTTTGCTTCTCTCTATGTTTCAATATAGTTAGCCTATATTAGACAATTAGTAGACCTCGAATCTCTCCATGTTGTCTAGAGCTGAGCTTGGACAAGTGGTGGACCTTACTTCTCCCTTCCCTTAGTTTACTAGCTTAAATGATCACTATGTATACTTGCTTAGATCTAGCTTGAACAAGTGGTGGAACTTGTATTCACACAAACTTAATCCATTACAAAAAAGTATATGTTAAAATAACATTTGGTTTTTTTTGTTTCAGGAAAGATGGCTCCAAAAAAACAGGTTGCAAGGGTTGCTGTCTCAGTTGACTATACTTGCAATGATCTTAGGAAATGGTATTTGGACATACATGGTATAGAGGGTGCACAATTTCATAAGGTGCATCTATTTATTGCCAAAAAGGAGAATGACAGCTTGTTTGAAGATGTTGGACAAGTTGTGGAAGCATCTGTCTCTGTAGTTGATAGTCATCCAGAGGTGGAATGCATTGACATTCTAGTTCCAATGAATCTAGAATTTCAACTATCTCCAGGAGCATATGCATTGGAGCGCATGTCTAGAAACAAAGAAGAGACAATGTTTTCTCGAGGATGGAAGTTTGCAGAATCAAATCCAAATATCACAGCAGATCAACTTCAAAGCTCCATCATTGCCACACTACAACGAAAAAAGGTGAAAGCTTCACGACCACCATCCACAAAGAAGCAAGCAAAAGTGCAGAAAGTAGAAGCTAAGCGAACTAGTTCCATTTTGGATGTAGACAAGGCATCTTTGGCATCCTCATCAACAGAGGGTTCAATGTCAAAGATGAGAATTGTGGATCCAATGTTTTAGAAGCTGAGGCCATGAAAGGACAAGAAAAAGATACAGGTGGAATGAATAAGTACATAAATTATTTTCCTTTCCAATATAGGGAATTTGATATCCCTATTCAAAATTGTTGGCTTGCTCCTGATCACTATAATGCACGTATTATGGATAAAAAACACGCTGAAAGTGTGTTATTTGGATTTTCACGGAGTACGACCAAGCCTGCAGCATGTGCATATTTGATGCCTGTTCGAAATGCAAAATCAAAGAAGGGGACTCCTTTGGCAGTAGAAGAGGTAGAGGAGCAAAAAATTAAAGATTATCATTATTGGATTCTTGATGGGCAGCATTCAATCTATGCTGCAAAAGTTTTGCTTCACAATGAACAAAACAACAAAGAGATCTTTGAAAGACTGATTAGCGTGTATAAATTTAGAAAGGCTCGCATTGTTGTGAATGCTCCTCCATTTGTTGCAACTGCTATATCTGCCATTGCAAATGAGGAGGCTCAGGCATTGTATGTCAAGCAACCTTACAGCCAAATATTGAGACATTTACGGAGTCAATGGATCTTCTCAGGACGACCACCAAAGGCAGCAAGTGGAATTGCAGAGGGACATGCATCTCGTGCCGGATGGGATGTAAGTTATTTTCTTTGTCTTTTTGATAGTGTTTAATTAACAAATCTTGCTCAATAGTTTAATTATTTCTCTATTTCTTTTTAGGCTTTTCTTCGATTGGCAAGAATGAGTGCAGCAGCAAGTTGGATTGCTAAACAGGCACACATGGTCACGTACTCTGATTTAGTTTATGATTGCTGGATAGAAATCATTGAAAATCTAGAAGAGGAGAATAAGAAACCCCCAACAACTGTATTTAGATACCTTTGTGGCCTTGAGGAATCAGAGGTAAAGACTATTCAAGAAGAGATTAGAGATGAGAAGATTTTACTGTCAAAGAGTGCAAAGGATGGTGATGCAACTGACATGTATGATCGAATCAAGCAGTTGAAGCAAGACAAATTGATTCAAGATGCACTTCTTGAAGGCTTCAACAATTTGAATGAGTCTTCACCATGTAAAGACTGGGAGGAGGTGGTCAAAATGTATAACATCAATGATGTTGTTTATAAAACAATTTTAATGCTATGCGAGGAATGGATCAGATCTAGTTTGACGCGTGGAACAAAGAAAATGGCTTTTCCAGATGGAGCAATAAAATACATGCAATGGGCAATTCACCTTCAAAAGGAGAAAACTGAGCCTAGAGATTTGCCATGGTCAATCTATGTGGTGAGCCTACAAATGGAAGGCAATCTCTACTTGATGCGCCACTTCAATAATAAAGTGCCTATTGGCTTATGTGTTTTAGATATGACAAAAAACGTTGGAGGCAATTTGAAGTGGAGTGAGGAGACATTTAACAATGCTTTGGATGGGATCTTGGCTATTGCTGGAGGGTCAACAGATCCTGGATTTGTCTTTCTTGCATTTGTGGATTTCACTAACTTCACAAAATTGCAATGTGCCTTTCACGCCATGGGAGATAATCTGAGCTACCATTGTTGTGGTGCATTGCATCACTTTCCATCAGCTCCTTGCAAAGGAGCAATTCAATTCCTAACAGTTATTGCCTTCTTGGGACAAGGCAATGCATTTGAAGACCTGAGAAGAAGATCAGAGGAACATCCCATGCCAATTGATTGTTCTCTTCTTCAAGTAGCAGATAACGATATGTCAGATTTGCAATATTTGGAGGCCAAAAAAAGAGCTTTGGTCAAGCACTACATTCGTACATATTGTTTTGAAGACCGCAAGCTTGTTGATGTTTTTGGTGATGGCTCCTTGGTTGCACAAGAAGGAATACAACAGAAAAAAGAAGTTATCTGCTTAATTGATAGTGTGGAGGAGGCAAAAAGCGTGGAGACCATGCTGCTAGACTTTGTTAAGTCTCATGAAGATATAGAAAAATGGGCTGGACTTCAACAATCCACTTCGCAATCAGGCGACATTGTGCCTGTTACAGAGGAGTGCTCTCCACAAAGAGAAGAAGAACAACAACAACACCATCCTCTGTCAATGGAGGACTTTTTGGAAATGGAGACACGTATGTTTTGAGTTTCTTGTGCATGTTAGTGTTTCTTGTTACTGATTTGATACTCTTAATGTTAGATTTTGCTTTATATAGTATTGATTGAGTTTGTATTTTTATCTCAAGCATTCAAGGTTTGAATGTAAATAGTAAATTACTTGAGTTTTTGAATGGTGGATCTGTAGACTAAAACTATAACATTTAATACTCACAAAGACTTAATTACTTAAGAGCTTGAACTCAATAAGTTTTGGACCTTTTATCAATACCCCCTTGATATGATACATTAGATCGTAGCATGGTTAAATGGTGATGCTTCATAAATTGAACCTAGCTTAGACAGGTGCTGGAGCCTAAATTTAAACTAACCTTGCTAGAAGGGAGCTTATGTTTGGACTTTGAGAACTAGCATAAGTAATCAATTAGAGCATAGATTAGACATGTGGTGGTGGCCGGCCTTAGAGACCAAAATCTTAATGAGCTTGGAAAGGTATTTAAGTACTGCAATTTACTTAGTTTTAGTACTCATTAAATGCATAGCTTGACAAAAGGTGGACCTTACATGGATCCTAATTTCAAGAGGTGTGGTAGACCTTCAAAACAAGCTCATATAGCTTGGACATGTGGTAGACCTTGCATGAAGACTAGTTTAGACAAGTGTGGTACACCTTGTAACCAACACCCATTTGTTATATTAGCTTGGACAAGTGGTGGACCTTGCTTTTATGTTTCAATGGAGCATATTTTGGACAGGTGGTAGACCTTGTTTCTCTCCATGCTTCAATGGAGAGAAACTTTAGCTTGGACAAGTGGTGGACCTTGTTTTTATGTTTTAAAGGAGCATATTTCGGACAAGTGGTAGACATAGTTTCTCTCCATGGTTCAATGGAACCCACCTTAGACAAGTGAAGTACCTTGAAACCAAACCCCCATAATACAACCTACTAAATAGGTTGGAAAATTGGTGGGATATGAAACCATCCATGATAGAGCATAGTATAGGTGAAAACGTAGTGGTCCTTATATCAATTACCCATGCATAGCTTGGACAAGTGGTGGACCTTGATTCTCTCTATGTTTCAATGGATCCTATCTTGGACTAGAGATATATCTTACTTAGTTCCATGCTTCAATGGATTGTAGCTTGGATAAGGAGTGGAACTTCAAACAAAACTCCACAGCATAGCATATATTAACAATTCATGGGTTTTATAGAGATTGTCTTGCCTATTTTGGAGAGTTGGTACACCTTTATTCTCCATTCTTCAATGGATCTGAGGTTGGACAAGCGGAGCTGGAGAAGTGGTCAACCTTAAAATGAAACCTCCCATGCTACAACCCATCATAGATCGTATATGTAGTGGACCTTGAAACTCTTTTATGTCCCTAGCTTAGAGAAGCATTGCACTCTTGATTATCTCCATACATGAAGGCAAGGTTGGACAAGTGGTGGACCTTCAAACCAGAATCTCTATGCAATAATAGGCAAGTGGTGGAGCTTGTTTTCTCCATGTTCCAATGGAGCCTAGCTTAGACAAACAATGGAGCTTGCTTCTCTCCATGTTTCAATGGATCCTAGCTTAGAAAAGTGGTGGAGCTTTGCTTCTCTCCATGTTCCAATGGACCATAGCTTAGACAAGTGGTAGACCTTGAAAAACACCCCCCGTATACAACATATTATGGGGTTTTCATGTTTCAATGGCTCCTAGCTTGGACAAATGGTAGAGCTTGCTTCTCTTTATGTTTCAATGGATCCAATCTTAGCCAAGTGGTGGACCTTGAAACAAGAATCCCCCCCCCCCCCCCATGTACAACGTATTATGGGTTTTGAAAGCACTGGGAGAAAATAATAGCTTTGATAAGTGGTGGACCTTGCTTCTCTCCATGCTTCAATGGAGCCGAGGTTGGACACATGTTGGAGAGAAGATGGTTGCCCATGAAATAAGACCATGCATGCTATAATCAATCATATGTTGTACACATGGTGGACCTTGCAATTGTTTTATATGCCTAACTTGGACAAGTGGAGGACCCTTGATTACCTCCAGATATCAACAACAAGCCAAGTTTGGACAAGTGTAGTACCACCAAACCAGAATCTATATGCTACAATAGAGTATAGGTAGGACACGCGATGAACCTTGATATCAAACCATCCATGCTACTAGAGATGATAGGTTTCACATGTGGTGGAACCTTGTATCAATGTTCTATGTGTAGTTTTTGACTAGTGATAGACCTTGAAACTAATCCCTCTAGGCTACAAGAAAAAAGAGATGGATGAGGAGGCTAGACTACTTTTGTTGCATCAATGCATCCCATGTTACCACATATACTATAGGGTTCTTGGATAAGTGTTGGATCTTGTGTCAATGCTCCATGTCTAGCTTGGACAAGTGGTGGACCTTGGTTCTCTCTATGCTTCAAATGGGCAATAGATTGGAGACACAGTGGCCTTTTTTTTCCAATGATTTTATTTTTTGGAAACCTTGGAGGCACCATGTAAGAGGCACTCTAAGTCTTCCATACAATGGACCTATTGGACTATAAAATAATGATATCTTTCTTTGATATTGTCATTATTTTATGCATAATATTTTCTTCTTTTTGCAGACACAAAGGAGTTAAGTGATATAAAAACTAGATGTATTTCACACTATGATTGGCATGAAGATCCTTTTGGGACACCAACTTTTCCTATTCCCAAAGATGTAATTTTCCATATTAACGGTGTGGATTTTGAAGTGCGACTTTCATGTATTGAAGGAGCTGGTTATGGGCTATTTGTGCATACTACCCTGGAAAGTGGTTTGACTATTCTAAACTATGGAGGGCATAAGTATAGATTTCAAGACTGGAAAAAGATATGCAAAATATTTCCAAGAGCTTATAAATATTCTCTTCTAGAGGATCCAAACATAGAAGAAGAGGAAGATCAATCATACATTATTGGTTGTGTAGAAGAAGGAAACGTGTCGGGCTATATAAATAGTTCTCACAGTACAAATGTCTGTCCCAACGTACGCTATACATTTGATCCAAATTTTCCACCTTGGCATAAATGCACCTCTTCACACATCAAGTCAGAAGAATATGGCCATGTATGCATTGAGACTATTTGTCAAGTTGAAGCAGGAGAAGAGTTGTTTGCTGACTATAACTTTACTTGACATTGTAAAGTATTGTACATGGATGGAAATCTCAAGTACATGCATCATTTTCATTTTTCATGGATGAAATCTCAAGTAAATATAACATTTGATTATTGTTTAGTTTATGCTCAACGAGAATCTAGAGTGCTCTTATGCTTTGTGTGTTGTCTAACATATTTGACTACCTTGGCCATAGAATCTTGATTCTACTCTAGATTTGTGATAAATCTTACCAAAATTTAATCAATGTCTAGGTTGGACAAGTGGTGGGGCTTCAAACATTACTGTCTTAAACAAGTGGAGTTATCTTACTTGAATAAGTGGTGGCCTTTGAATCCAAATCTAAGCCAAATCTCTAATTATTTTCTTGTAGTCTAGGTTGGACATTTGGTGGACCTTGTATCCATGTTTCCTCAACAAGGGTGGCTTTTAGTTTTCACTTTAAGTACTCATCTTTAATAAAGTGTAGGATGGAAAATGTTGAGTTAGTAGATTGTATTTTAGACAAGTGGTGTTTGGTGTACGAATGCTGAAAATGGTTGCAAGGATTCTAACAACGACTTTACCTTAAATAAATTTCTTACTAGGAGTTCTACATATAAATATGGTGAATAAAATTCTAGTGGTTTTGAGATACCATTTGTGTGTGTGTTTTCTTAGATTCACAAACTGGGATGGATAATGCTCCTATGGTTCAGTCAACAACTATAGAATCCATAGATTCTATGGTTTCTAAAGTGCCCAAGATGGATGATATTTCTATACTAGAGTCTAGTGTTGTGCAACTTGAGCAAGCTTCCAATAATGAGAACCAAGAAATCGATGCTTCAAAAATGCAACATACATCAAAAGAGACTGAAAAGTCCACTCACGAGCTATTGCCAATTGGTACTACGTCATGTAGCGTAGATGTTGAGAAATCCATGCTTACAATTATATTGGATTTAAATGGTCTATTGTTGAAACGTTCCCCTCAACCATCCTCACACCACAACTCAGTGCAAATGGATTCAAAAAGATATATTATACTCAGGCCAGGTTGCATCCAATTCTTGAAGACTATTTTACAAAGGTTTAATGTTGCAATTTGGTCGACAGCTACTAGGAATAATGTGTATCAAATCCTTGCAGCACTAAACAACTTAGCTGAGGATACATTGCCTTTCTTTGCAATTTGGTCGCAAGATGTTTGCTACACCGCTCAAACTCAAAAATTGTTTAGACCCGACAATCCAAACGTTGAGGCAATGTTCAAGCCTCTAGCCAAAATTGCCATGGGGTTTGAATGTGATCCACAAAGAACAGTGCTTATTGATGACTCTCCTTACAAGGGATGTATTTCACCAGCAAACAATTGCATTTTTCCACCACAATTTGATGCTGAGAAGATGGTTGACAATATGCTCTTGGAGGAGCTACTGCCATACTTGATTCAGCTTGATGAGAGAAGGGATGTGCGTGATTTAATTGCTTCTAATCGTTATGGACAACCTATAGTGACAAATGATAGTGAATACAAACAAATCATGGAGTATTGGAAGCAGAAAAATGATGTTTGGTCAGCTAAGGTGTTCTTTACAAGAAGAATACCACCTGCAAAAGGTGACAGAGATGAAACTATCATTGAAGATGCAAGTGACACAAGCCACCGCAATGAAATGAGAAGAGCCCAAATACAAGAGATCTTGGCAAAGGAGCGTACACCCATTGAAAGCATGAAGGCGTCACAATTGACCACTTTAGCTAGGCAATTGGGTTGTAACACAAAAGGAGTTTTGAAGGCAACCACAGCAAAGGCTTATATAAATAAGGTGAAAGCTGAGAACAATCTTCTAAGGCTGGATAGAAAGCAACCCTAAGGTACTAGTGACATGTCATATATTCTTGATACACATGCTTGAACACTCATGTGCATGGTATCTAACAAATCTTTCTTTTTATTCCTTCTTGCAGGATCTTACAAAGGATACTACTAGATGGAGCTCAATCAATAGAGATTTTGATATTTTTGCTCAAAATAATGAAGCAGTCACCTACATTTTTTGTTTATCAATTTCTTGAGAGACTTTATTTTAGTTTGTAATCATCAAATGAAATGAAAAGTATCCTTCTTATTAAGATTGTTGATCTTTTTCTTGTTCAAACCTTTCAATTGTGATTTATAGTTTTGTTAGCATGAGATTGTGCTTTTTTAGTTTGAAAAAAACTGTCAAAGATCCAAGTCTTTTTGGCTTTACTTAAGTTATTAATTGTGAAAGATCCAAGTCTTTTTGCTTTACTTAAGTTATTGATTGCCTATGTAATAGTCCTTAAAACAATATCGGATGGCTTTCTTGCTCCCATGTCTCACATTGGTCTTTAGGTAAGACAAGTGGTGACCTTGAAAGTATGGTCTCATATCTCGATCAAGTGAAGAGACATGAAGCTTAAATATCACTACTATGTATCTAGTGTTAAACTCCATCGAGACAAAGACTAGATAGCCAAATTGCAGTCGAGTTTAAGTGAAAAATCCATTTGAGCTAAGGTAAAACTTATAGTGCCTCATTTTTCTAGGATTCTACCCCATCAAGGAAGTTAGAATCTAGCACAAACCAATTAAGACTCTTTTGGAGCCTAGATAGGACAATTCGTGGAACTTATGAAACTTATTATTGAGTTAGAGTCTAGTTTAGATAAGCAAAAGATCTTCAAACCAGCACTTGACTTTCTTACTATTCAATATTCAAAGTCCCTTGAGGCTAACAAATTACATACCCACTTGTAACCTAACTAATGAGTAATTATATAGATCTAAGCAAGTATATATAATGAGTCTTCAAACTAATAATCCAAGGGAAGAGAGTAGCAAGGTCCACTACTTGTCCAAGCTCAGCTCTAGACAACATAGAAAGATGCTAGTTCTACTAATTGTCTAATTATAGGCATGGAGAAATGATAGAAGGTTGACCACTTGTCCAACCTATCATCTCTAGTAAGATGGGAGGTTTGGCCTTAAGATTCACCATGTAACCAACCTATACATCATTGTATTATGAAGAGTAAAAAAGCAAAGCTCCACCACTTGTCCAAGCTAGTTCTAAAATCCACATGGAGATAAGCAAGCTCCACCATTTGTCGAATATCTCTTCCATTAAAACATGAAAAAACTCATCTATGTTGTATAGGGGGACTTTTTTCCAAGGTCCACCACTTGTCCAAGCTAGGATCCCTAGTAGCACGAGTGGTTTGGTCTCAAGATACACCACTTGTACACTCTATGTCATTATATTAAGAAGAACTATGTATTAAGGTCCACCACTTGTCCAACCTATAAGGTTATATCTTAAATGGTATCCTTTCTCACCACTTGAAATGCCCATGATATGTTTTACACGGGGGTTTCATTCCAAGGTCCACCACTTGTCCAAGCTAACTCTATTCAAACATAGAGAGAAGCAAAGGTCCACCACTTGTCCAAGCTAACTCTATTCAAACATAGAGAGAAGCAAAGGTCCACCACTTGTCCAAGCTAACTCTATTCAAACATAGAGAGAAGCAAAGGTTCACCACTTGTCAAAGCTAGGCTCCGTTGAAGTATGGAGAGAAGTAACCTCCATCATTTTTCCAAGATAGGTGCCATTCAAACATGGAAAGAATCAAGATCTACCATGTCTCCGAGATTCTAGGCTCCATTGAAACACCCTAAAACCATGATATTTTGTACATGGGGTGTTTACATTCAAGGTCTACCACTTCTCTAACGTATTATACCTAGTAGCATGAGTGATTTGGTCTTAAGATTCACCACTTATCCACTCTATGTCATTATAACTGGGTGTTAAGGTCCACCACTTGTCCAACCTATAAGGGTATATCTTAAATGGTATCCTTCACCACTTGTCAAGGTCCATCACCACTTTTCCAACCTATAAGGTTATATCTTGAATGATATTTTTCCTCATCACTTGTAATGTCCATGCTATGTTTTACAAAGGGGTTTTGTTCCAAGACCCACCACTTGTCCAAGCTAACTCCATTAAAACATAGAGAGAAGCAACGGTCCACCACTTGTCCAAGGTAGGCTCCATTGAAACATGGAGAGAAGGATGATCCACCATTTCTCCAAGATAGGTTCCATTGAAACATTGAGAGAAGTAATCTCCACCATGTCTCCAAGCTAAGCTCCATTGAAATACCCTAAACCCATAATTTTGTACATGAGGGTTTTACATTCAAGGTCCACCACTTGTCCAACCTATTATCCCTAGTAGCAAGAGTGGTTTGGTCTCAAGATTCACCACTTGTACACTCTATGTCATTATATGAAGAAGAAATATGTGTTAAAGTCCACCACTTGTCCAGCCTATAAGGTTATATTTTAAATAGTATCCTTTCTCACCACTTGAAATGCCCATGATATGTTTTACATGGGGGTTTCATTCCAAGGTCCACCACTTGTCCAAGCTAACTCTATTAAAACATATAGAGAAAGAAAGGTCCACCACTTGTCCAAGCTAAGCTCATTGAAACATGGAGAGAAGGAACCTCCACTGTTTCTCCTAGATAGGCTCCATTGAAACATGGAGAGAAATAAGCTCCACCATGCCTCCAAGTTGCTAGGCTCCATTGAAATACCCAATACCCATAATTTTTTGTACATGGGGGGTTTACATTCAAGGTTCACCACTTGTCCAACCTATTATCCCTAGTAGGTTTGGTCTCATGATTCACCACTTGTCCACTCTATGTCATTATATTAAGAGGAATTAGGTGTTAAGGTCCACCACTTGTCCAACCTATAATGTTATAGCTTGAATGGTATTTTTTCTCACCACTTGTAATGCCCATGACATGATTTACATGGGGGTTTTGTTCCAAGGTACACCACTTGTCCAAGATAAATCTATTGAAACATAGAGAGAAACAAAGGTCCACCACTTTTCCAAGCTAGGCTGCATTGAAACATGGACCTTAATACCAAATTATTTCTAGTAGCATGAGTGATATTTTGTACATGGGGCGTTTACATTCAAGGTCCACCACTTGTCCAACCTATTTCCCTAGTAGGTTTGGTCCCAATTTCACCACTTATCCACTCTATGTCATTATATTAAGAATAATTGGGTGTTAAGGTCCACCACTTGTCCAACCTATAAGGTTATATATTGAATGGTATTTTTTCTCACCACTTGTAATGCCCATGATATGTTTTACATGGGGTTTTTGTTCCAAGGTCCACCACTTTTCCAAGATAACTCTATTCAAACATAGAGAGAAACAAAGGTCCACCACTTGTCCAAGCTAGGCTCCATTGAAACATGGAGAGAATGATGCTGCACCATTTATCCAAGATAGGCTGCATTGAAACATGGAGAGAAGCAAGCTTTACCATGTTTCCAAGCTAGGCTCCATTGAAACACTCTAGGGGGTTTTATTTCAAGGCCCACCACTTGTTTAACCTATTATCCCTAGTAGCATGAGTGGTTTGGTTTCAAGATTCACCACTTGTACACTCTATGTCATTCTATTGTGTTAAGGTCCACCACTTGTCCAACCTATAAGGTTATATCTTAAATGGTATCCTTTCTCGCCACTTGAAATGCCCATGATATGTTTTACATGGGAGTTTCATTCCAAGATCCACCACTTGTCCAAGCTAACCATATTCAAACATAGAGAGAAACAAAGGTCCACGACTTGTCCAAGCTAGGCTCCATTGAAACATGGAGAGAAGGAACCTCCACCATTTCTCCTAGATAGGCTCCATTAAAACATGGAGAGAAGTAAGTTCCACCATGTCTCCAAGATGCTAGGCTCCATTGAAATACGCAAAACCCATGATATTTTGTACATGGGTGATTTACATTCAAGGTCAACCATTTCTCCAACCTATTATCCCTAGTAGGTTTGGTCTCACAATTCACCACTTTTCCACTATATGTCATTATAATAAGAGGAATTGGGTGCTAAGGTCCACTTGTCCAGCCTATAAGGTTATACCTTGAATGGTATTTTTTCTCACCACTTGTAATGCCCATGACATGCTTTACATGGGGGTTTTGTTCCAAGGTTCACCACTTGTCCAAGCAAATTCTATTGAAACATAGAGAGAAACAAAGGTCCACCACTTTTCCAAGCTAGGCTCCATTGAAACATGACCTTAATACCAAATTATTCCTAGTAGCATGAGTAATATTTTGTACATGGGGGGTTTGCATTCAAGGTCCACCACTTGTCCAACGTACTTTTCCTAGTAGGTTTGGTCGCAAGATTCACCACTTGTCCACTCTATGTCATTATATTAATAATAATTGGGTGTTAAGGTCCACCACTTTTCCAACCTATAAGGTTATATATTGAATGGTATTTTTTCTCACCACTTGTAATGTCCATGATATGTTTTACATGGGGATTTTGTTCCAAGGTCCACCACTTGTCCAAGCTAAATCTGTTCAAACATAGAGAGAAACAAACGTGCACCACTTGTCCAAGGTAGGCTCCATTGAAACATGGAGAGAATGATGCTCCACCATTTATCCAAGATAGACTCCATTGAAACATGGAGAGAAGTAAGCTCCACCATGTTTCCAAGATGCTAGAGTCCATTGAAATACCCAAAACCCCTGATACTTTGTACATGGGGGGTTTACATTCAAGGTCCACCACTTGTCCAACCTATTATCCCTAGTAGCATGAGTGGCTTGGTCTCAGGATTCACCACTTGTCCACTCTATATCATTATATTAAGAAAAATTGGGTTTCCATATCTAAATGGATCTTTGCTTGGATAAGTGGTAGACCTTGAGACCTAAATACCCATTCTACACTAGAGCATTGGTTAAGCCTTATACACTTCAAGAATACCTTTAACAACAAGTAGTAGTTATTAGTTGACTTAAGTCTAGTTGAACTCCATGGTATTGAGACTAAGAGAGAGTGTAGCATAAAAAAGAGTCAGGATTTTAATTTGACTTTCTTTCTATTAATGAGTAGATCATAGATGGATTTTGGTATCTAATAAAACCTTAGGGTAGACAATGTAAAACTCATGTCTATTGTTGTGTTTGCATTAAGTGTTCTTGTTCTTTAATTTCAGAACCATTACAGAAAAATGGATTGGCTATATGCTAGCATAAATTGAAGAAAACTATTGAATTACCCATCCAACCTCCTCCAAGACCTTGTCCAAGGAATGAATCACCTCCTTATCACCTACCACTTGCTTTCAAGGACATCAAAAGAGTACTTATCTTGGATCTAGAGGGGTTACTTCTCAAGACAGTTGAAATGAAACATGGAGATTCTATGCCATCTTGGGCTCAACACATGCGACTTGTGGAGGACAAAGATGAAGTTTATCATGTGGTGCGACCAGACGCACAAAGTTTTTTGGATTTTTGTGCTGAATACTTTGAGCTATGGATATGGAGTTGCTATAACTTAACAAGGGTGCAACGCATCACACAAAAGTGTTTTCCTGAGCAGTATACCAAGTTCAAGGTGTTTATGAGTAACAAAAATTGCCAAAATCCAAATATCATGTTAGGATTTACAAGGGTTTATCACAAAAATCTGAGTGATATTTGGAAGATATTTGAGGATTTGGATGCAAACAATACCTTAATTTTTGATGACACTCCATATAGGGTGATGTGGAACATGCCAGGGACATATCTTATATTTCCAAAGATGTGGAGGCAAACTTCCGAGCAACTTCAAAACTTCTTGCAGAGAACCATAATTCCATGGTTGGTAGGATGGTTGTATGCAAGAGATAAGAGAGTCTATACATACAACACAATTGTAAATCAGTATAGTGATTCTGAGACAAATTATGTCCTTGGTGTGTACTTGTCAACACGAAAGCATTGAATAAATATGGCTATAAGATGCTTTTTTTATTCTAGTGTGTATCTTTCAACATTTGTATAATTTGATATAGTCTTTTTTTTTTTTTTAAAGGTGTGTCAATTTTATGAACACTTGAATGGAGTGCACCCTACTCTAACGGGACTTCAATGTACTATTGGAGTGCATCCTATTGTAAGGGGACTCTGATGTATTGCTAGAGTGCACCCAAATTTTGGGGACTCATTTTTTATTTGATTGGGGCCTATGTTGGGTCATATAGTAAAAGAAATTCATTTTTTGTCAATTCATATCGAGGTTGCATTTATTTGGAACTATGAAAGAATTGATGTTTGATGTCAAAATAAAACTTGTAAGTGTGGATCAGAGAATTCATGGACTTTAAATATGTGAGAGGGATCTTTTCCTTGGGCACAAATGTTTGCTTCAAGAATTTTGTCATTACATACTTTATGTGAAAGAGTTTTAGAACCTAAAAGACTTTGAAAACAAAACTATGGAATCTAAGTGCATGTATTCTTGAATGGCTTGAAAGTTGATGTATACATGCATGTCGCCTTGATGAAGATTTAGATCTGACAAGATGGAAAGATATAATTCTTGGACGTTACCTTTGTCAATTTGGTAATAACATATTTAACTTTCTTTTAATATGGGTGGAAAATATATTATTATGTGCATTTGGAACCTAATTGCTTGACCTTCAAACCAAGATTCCTATGTTATTTTTTCATATACTTTTTTGTACTGAATTAAGATTGTGGATGCAAGGTCCACCACTTGTTCAAGCTAGATCTAAGAAAGTATATATACTGAGTCTTCAAACTAGTAAACCAAGGGAAGAGAGAAGCAGGGTCCATCACTTGTCCAAGCTCATCTCTAGACAACATAGAGAGATGTTATGTCTACTAATTGTCCAATATAGTCATGGAGAAATGATAGAAGGTTGATCCACTTGTCCAACCTATCATCTCTAGTAAAATGGGAGGTTTGGCCTTAAGATTCACCATGTAACCAACATATACTTCAGTGTATTATGAAGAGTAGAAAAGAAAAGCTCCACCACTTGTCTAAGGTAGTTCCAAAATCAACATGGAGAGAAGAAGCTTCACCATTTGTCCAAGATAGGTTCCATTAAAACATGGAAAACCTCATATATGTTGTACATGGAAGCTTTTTTCCAAGGTCCACTACTTGTCCAAGCTAGGATCCATTAAAACATGGATAGAAACAAGGCTCCACAACTCGTCCAACCTTTATAGCTGCGAAGTGTACCGGTTGTCTAAACTAGGCATGGGAAAATAATAGAAGGTCCACCACTTATCCAATATATTATCTCTAATAGCATGGAAGGTTTGGTCTCAAGATTTAGGAATTGGTTGACCTGTATTTCATTGTATTATGATGAATTTGGTTTTAAAGTCAACTACTTATCCAAGCTATAAGTTTATATCTTGAATGGTATTCCTTCCCATCACTTAGAAAACCAATGATATGTTGTACATGGGAGGGTCTGTTACAAGGTCCACCACTTGTCCAAGCTAGTTTCATTGAAACATGGATGAAGACAAGCTCCACCATTTGTTAAATCTAGACTCCATTGAAATCTAGAAAATCCATTCTATGTTGTACATGGGGTTTTTGTTTTAAGGTCCAACACTTGTCCAAGCTAAGATCCATTGAAACATGGAGTAGAGAAACACTCCACCACTTGTCCAAGCTAGGCAACATTGATAGTAGTTGGTTTATTTTGAAGATCCACCACGTGTCTAAGCTAACTCTATTGAAACATAGAGAGAAGCAAAGGTCCACCAACTATTCAAGCTAGGCTCCATTGAAACATGGACAGAAGCAAGCTCCACCATTTCTCCAAGATAGACTCCATTGAAACATGGAGAGAATCAAAGGTCCACCATTTCTCCAAGCCAAGATCTAGTTGTCCAACCTATAAGGTTATATCTTAAATGGTAATCTTTCTAATCACTTGGAATACCCATGATATGTTTTACATGGGGGTTTTATTCCAAGATCACCACTTGTCCAAGCTAACTCTATTGAAACATAGAGAGAAGCAAAGGTCCACCACTTGTCCAAGCTAGTCTCCATTGAAACAAGGAGAGAAGCAAGCTCCATCATTTCTCCAAGATAGGCTAGCATGGATAAGTGCACCTTGAAACCAACCTTCCTATGAGGCAATAGAGCATATGCTACATATTTTATGTATGCCCCATGTCTCAAATTAAGAAGTTATAGATTGGAAGTGGACCTTGCTTAAATGTCACATGCAATAAATTAAGGAAAAATATCCAAGTGGATTGTATTCCTCAATGGATCCTTGCTTTCACAAGTTGTGAACCTTGAGTCACTTTTACATTAACTTGGACAAGTGGTGGACCTAGAAACCAAGCTCTCCATGTTGAGATAAGTTGTAGGTAGGACAGTAGAACATAGACAACGATAATGGATGCAATATACTCCTCTCCTAATAATCCAATTGATTGAAACCATGATATTTTAGTTGTTTTCATTGTGTATTGTATGTGCATAAAGTGGAATGAGACCTTAAGAAAACTCAAATTTTTGACAAAATCTCTATATTTTATACATGATATATTGAAAGTTGTCCAACCTGGGAATTGGGATTTTCCCACTTTACCTAATATGGTCTTTTTGGACGTTTCTAGTCCTGTCGCCTGTTAAGTGGTCGTTCTTGCCATCTACATATGGGATTCTTGGTCTAGTATTTTAAGCACTATAGTTCTTAAGGTAAAATTGTGTGTCCCTAAGAACGTAAGAGGTTAATACATAAGGTCCGATGGTCTGATTCTGGGGTCCATTGGCCAAACATAAAACTCTTTATGCAATACATGATTGCTTTGGAGAGTAGCATATAGTCAATCACATTATCCCCATTATGTTTCCTACATGTAAATCCATTGGTTCCACTCCACAAAGATACACCACTGGCAATGAGTATAACTGTGCTATTACACATGTGTAAAAGGAACTTTCCATAGTGATCCGGCTCTTTCTCATCCATTGAAGTACGATCATACAAGTGAACTTCCTCCAACTCCGTTGAAATGTATGGCATATCAAATTGTTGAGTATCATCTTGCAATGTTTTTGTGCGAGCATTCATACCCCAAATACAATAACATCACTTTTGTCTTTGAAATTTCCTCTTCTAAATCAAAAAATGAATGATCTATATCCATGCAAGTATAAAAGGGGGAATCATGATGAGGAATGTAGCAACCGGCTAATGGTTGCTCTTTTTGGTGTCATAATTTTCAGCCATACATAACGTTTGTGCTTGTCATCTTTCACAATTGTTACAAAATCTTCCAATCCTTTCTTAACCATACATGCTACCCCTCCTTTTCCTCTTCGTTTTGCTTGAGATTCTTTGACCACATCAATGAATGTACATTGTAATCCTCCAAGCCGTTAATCCTTTGTGTATCATGCTCCCAAGCTTCAACAAGAAGTACAATATCGGCTTTGCTTGTTAGTTTATCAATGCCAACCCCTATATTCCATGGGTATCCATTACAATTTTAATAGCATATTTTCAATTGTAACTCGGTCTCATAGGTCACGCATCCCTATTTGTTCGATGGACTTGGTTGCCTCCTCCTTGGACACATTTTCTTCATGAGAGATCTCCTTGTTTTTCTTATTCTTTTCTTCATATTCCTTGCGTGCATATTTTGTTGCTTAATAGTGCAATCTTCACATACAAAACATTTTGTATCTCTCAAGGATAATCTTTCGTTTGGTCTCATCCAGCATGGTGCATACAATTGTCCGTTCTCCCAAGCGAGGAGCTCCTTGCTTACCCACTTTATGTGCTCCATAGACCATAACTCCGGACATGCAAAAGTGGGTTTTGAAAAAATCGTTGATAACAATGACAAGAGAAGTAGGTGTCTCTAACTTCTCTTCGAGAATTCCACAAATAACAATGTTCTTGGAACATCGTTCCCGTTGCTTCAATTCCTCCACATCTACATTCTCAACATTTTTTGTTTGAACCATAGTGAGGAATTAGAAACCACATTGTTACCACATACATCAGCCCAAGGCTTGTTTGTGCATACATTTTCATGTCGTATACATCCCGGCTCATGGTGTCAAATTTCTCCTCTTTCAATACATGGTCATGCTCTACTTTGCTTATGCGCTCCTTCAAAGCATTCAAGTCCACAAGAGAGCATTTACATTCCTTGACTTCCTCTTGAAGTTGCATCAAACGTGATGTTTTCATCTCTAGCGTCCTCTTGAGATTCTCATTCTCAACCACAAGTACCCTTAGTGTGCCATTCTCCATTGCAAGTGCCCGCAAGTCTTCGCCTTGTTTGTTTATGGTCTTTTGCAACGATACCAAGTATGCCATGATCATGGTTTCCAATGTTAGTGGTTGGGTGATTGTGTTGCTATCTCCACGCTTAGGAGATTTTGGATCATTTTTCACAATGGTTGTGGACCGAGTGTTGAAGAAGAAGAACCATTGTGAGTGCTAGAAGACATTGTATGTAAAATAAGAGATCAAAGTTTCCTTCTTGAACCTGTTCACTTCAAAAATACTGCTACAGAAATGCCTTCCATAACTCTAAAATTTTCTTTCTTTACATCAATGTGTAGAGGGAGTTGTGCTCTTGGATTGAGGCTATAGATCACCCAATCGGAGTTTGGATGAAGTAGGTATGATCAAAAGAGTGAAGTGCTGTCGAGATAGGGCGTTGGAACAATGGATAAGAGTCAAATTGATTGTGCACATTATGCTCACTGCAAGTTCAAGAGTCTGAGTACCACACACTACTAGAGTGCTGATCTTTTGGTCATATCCGAACTTGCTTCTCTCACATTTTTAGCCATGACTTAGACCTACAGACTTTCATCTCCCAGCCACAGTGTGGGCTCTCCATTTCAACTCTCATCACCACAATTTTGGAGCGTTGAGAGTCACTCATCAGCCTACACATACTACATCACATGTAACTTTGGTCCCATAGGTCATATGTGATCCCCGAGGACAATAATAAAATCTCTCTCTCTCTCTCTCTCTCTCTCTCTCTCTCTCTCTCTCTCTCTCTCTCTCTCTCTCTCCTTCCTCTTCTTCCTTGACTTATGTTTTTGAATTATATCTAACTAAAAATCATTGTGCTTTGAAAAGGTAAAGATAGATGAAGCAACAACGTACTTATGTCATATAACAAGTTGGTGCCACATTTAGTGGACAAGACCCTATCTTTCAAGAAGTATTTTTGTTCTCCTTTTTATACCTACTAGTAATCTACACGCTAGTAGCATATCCAAGATCAAACTAATGTTATAGATAACAAAATTTTAGTTTCTTGTGTCCTTTTAAGAAACTTTAAGACATCCTTAAATGAGATGGTATCTAGTCCATGAAATATGATGCTGACATGGGTTCAAGAAATTCATGATGAGACTCTGAGCCACAAGATGTTCAAAGCAACAAAGTGTAGCCATTGTAGTGACAAAAGCCGGATTAAGCCCACACAATTTCTTCATAAAAGTGGCAAGCTCAGCTCCCATGAAAGAAAAGTGATCAAGCTCTTGGTTATATTTTGAGCTAAGACCAGAGTTTGGTTAATTGATTCAAAGATCATAGTACATCCTCCTTAGGCTCCATATCAAGTGTTGCAAGAATTTTGACCCAATCGGAAAGCATGGGTAAGATAGAAGATTTCTTTTTAGGAGATAAAGAGGAGTGATTAATAAGTTGTGATGCATTGCCAACAGCGGGTGTGTCAAAGCCTAAGTATGTTGGCCTAATTTTCACAGCAGGTCTCATTAACGAGAATATCTCTAGATGCTCTAATGCGTTCGATCGGAAAAATGCTGGAGCCAGCACGTGGAGGAGAGAGGGGATACAGAAGAGAGGGGGATTTCGCATGGCAAGACGAATGGCTAGATATTTTTTTGGTTGACGTCGCTGAAGTTGCTGCTTTGTAAAGCCAAAGAGCGAGAGCGCAGGACAATGGTGACCCCGTAGAGGTGAGGAGCACAACAAGGGAACTCAAGAGATTGAGCGTTCGCTCTGTGTGTGTGTGTGTGTCGTGCAGAGCAGGCTTAGGGTGGACCGTATTCACTATAGCACGGCAGGCTCCAAGGATGTTCAGGATGCAGTGGGTGTCTTGCGCAGCAGAGAGGGAACTGCGATGGAGCTGAAAGGATGCAGGAGCTGGGCGTGGTGTAGGAGAGGAGGTGGACGGCGGGCAGAACAGGACCTCGACGTGATGGAGGAGAGGAGGTGGGGGAGTGTTGCGTGTGCATCACCTCCACATTGTCGTAAAATGCATTATCCTTTTAGTATGGTGGGAATCTCCAACCTTAATTAATTAATGGATCAACAGTAGACCCAGTATGTCTGCAATCCCAACCTACCTAGTTGATTGAGGAGACCTTGTGTTTAGCGCGTGCGCATGTGTGTGTGTTGTTGTTGTATTAATTATAATACTTATACACAAAAGAATGTTATGTTAAAAAGACAATTGGCCTTGGCCAAAAGCAAGGTCTTTGCACACAAATGATTTTGTACTCAAATATTAGTTTTGTACAATATGGTTAGAATAAAGTAAAATTCTAGGTATCCTATACATTACGACTACAAAAATTATGTGGATGAAGTAGCCTTCATCTTCAAGGTCAGATTGTAGCGAGCCTAAACCTCTATAAGAAAAGATAGAATTCTTACCTACATCCATATAAATAAGACCACATATTTTGTTAGCCTTAAGTAGGTATTGCATGTGTGAAAGAGCCTATTAGTTTTTATCGGTGTCAAAACTTAGAAATGATTAGATTAAGTATAGTTCTACTACTTAGTTTAATCTTTAGGAGTTTGGTACAAAACTAAAAGTATTTAATGGAACAATGGTCTAAAAAGTACGACACAAAGAGGTAATGACATCGTCAAAGGTTCCAAAACATGTTCCATTTAAAATAAGTTTGACCTTTTCTTCTTCCTTTTATTATTTAAAGGTCATTATCCATCTTGGCTTCCATCAAAAGGACGTGGCAAAAATTCTTTGGAAGATTTCAACAAGTTTTTCTTTGTCGGATGAGGTAAGTATTGGTTAGAGTCAAAGACTGACAACCACATGTACGTGTGTGTGTGTGTGTGTGTGTGTGTGTGTGCTCTTTTTGTCTATGTACACTGAGAACTAGTGCAACCATTTCTTTGGTTTTATCGGTGAGCCCTTTTGATGAACCATCCCACATGTCATGTTGGTGAGCTCCTTCATATACCATTAATCTAATCATGTTCTCATCCCTTGGCATGACATAATATACGAAGCAATCACATGTACGCAAACAAATGGGCGGTTGACTGCAATAGTGGCAAGTAAGCTTGCCACCAAGTCCGGCGCAAAACTTGCCCATGCAAGGTAATTTTAGCATGATTCCATTCAAATGCGTGGTGTTTGACTTTTCAAAATTAACCAATTTGGGACAAGTTTCATTGAGACGTTTTAGAGCACCTGCACACTGACTTTTGCGACACACTCCAGGAAATGCGATATTTGAGGTTTGCGGTTTGGTCCAACGGTGTGGATCATATTTATGTTCCATAGCATCGATTGGATAAACCTTTCCTAAAGTCGATGGAAACTCAAACACCAAGTTACCATTGTACACCTTTGGTATTTCCAACACTTGTTTGATTTTCACTATCTTTGAAAGAAGCTTTGTCAAAGTGTTGGGATTCATCATTGCATTAAAAAATGACAAAATACTATTTGTACTCCTTACCTCGATAGAATTTTCCAATGCTCGCTCTCCAAAGAGGTGTTCCTTTCTTGAACGACTAGCAAGATCTATGTAGGGAATATCCACCAATGGAGCAGCCATGCCACTAGAATTTGAGACTGTGTCATCTTTGACTAGCACCATGAACTTTGTAGAAAGAGATTTGTCCACAACATAAAACTCCTCTCCCAAGTGATTGCTTGTTCTCTCCACATTGGTACTGTCAACTTTTCACTTCCAACCATGACAATTGCATGAAAAGCAGAAAACATTTGTGGCAAAACATGCTTCTGTAGATATTTAACCCCAAAGATAATCTTCCCATTGGTAAAGGAAAAAGCCCTTTTAAAAGAAAGGAAGTCTATAGTGCATGACATGATATTCGAGTAGAAAAGATAAGCAGGAGATTGAAAAGATGAGAGTGAAAGTGTTTAGTTGCGTTTAGAGGATTTAAGAGCATTTTATATCGATCTTAGTAGTTATTAGTAATATTTAATAATTTTTTAAATCCAAAATTATAATTAGTCTGTTTAATTTGCATCGCACTCTCTTGTTTACTCTCTCTCTCTCTCTCTCTCTCTCTCTCTCTCTCTCTCTCTCTCTCCCCTCGTGTGAATCACACATACTCAAATCCCCCCCTTTGTTGCCTCTCTCTCTCTCTCTCTCTCTCTCTCTCTCTCTCTCTCTCTCTCTCTCTCTCTCTCTCTCTCTCTCTGGGCGGTAGGGTGACGGGGGGCAGCCACCAGGGAACGCAGGGAGGCAGCGCAGACGGGCATGCACTGTAAGGGGGCGGGGGACGACACAGGGGACAGCAAGGGGGTGGCACAGGGTGCGCATTGCAAGGGGCGGCTGGGGGGAGGGGGGACACAGGGGGTGGCAACAGGGGGCAAGGGGCGGGCGACTCACAATCCACATGGACTTCCACGTGGAATGCCATGTGGTGCACTACCCTCTGCGTGGCATGCCACATAGCCACCACATTGATGTGGTACCTACATGGTACACCACGCAAAAGGGAGTGCATTGCGTGGCAATCCATGTGGACTACGGGTCGCCCATAGTCCATGTAGATTCCACATGGACCCCACATTGCGTCCCCTTGCCGCCCTGCACCCCGTCCCTTCCCGTGTGCGTCCCCCTTTTGCCATGCGCCCCGCCCCTTCCCGTGCGTCCCCCCGGCCCTCTGACCCCCTGTCATGCGCGTCCCCACCTTTTCCCTCTGCCTGTCCTGTCGCCCCGTCCCTTCTCGTGCATGCCCCCTGCGCCTGCCCTACATCCCTCTCCCCTTTTTGTGTGCATCCCTCTTTCCCCTGCGTCCCATCCCTTCCCGTGCACCCCCCGTCGTACATGCCCCCACCTCTTTCTTGCGCCTGCCCCGTTGCCCCCCTGCACACCACCACTCGTGCCCCTACACACACCCGCTTGTGCCGACCCCCCCGCCCCTTTCAAATGCCTATGAAAGCTTACTCATCTCCTCTTTTTTTTCCTCATAGTTCTATTCTTCCTTAAGTGTTAGTGATCTCTATCTTTTAGAAAAGCAATTTTTTTTTTCCATTCCTTCGTACCTTTCCAAACATTCCACTTCCACTTTCTTTTATTTCATTTCTCTTAAACCTTCTTCCCACATCTTCAAACCTTTCATATTACTTTCACATTTCATCATTTCTTTGAAATCCATAAGCACCGTAATTAACAAAGAAGATGCCAATTTTAACAAGAAAACGGTCTAAAGACGTGGACTGCCAAAAAGAAATGACAATTCAAATCACCCAAGGAAAAAAATTCTCTGCACACCACTTAAGAGAGCGGTTTTGTGGTTGGAGCGTCCGATTTGACGACGATGCAAGAGTCTCGTTCGACGAGTGCAGTCACGTCGACGACCATCCTTGTGGAAAACACAGATAATGATCCTCTTACTGATTTATTTGGATCCGTGTTTGATAGCCACATCTCATCAGGTTGGATTGATACACATGTTGTGCCATACAATCGCTTGTTGCCTCACATCCCTCTTTGCCGTCTTTTTGCCAACCCGGCCAATAGAACGAATGATGATTGTGTGGTTGTACTAACAACCTCTATAGTCAAAAGAGGTTACCAAGCCACAATGGCTTGCTTCATTGTGTTTGAAGCTTTTTTCGGACAAGATCCTATACCATTCGATTGGCGTGGCACTTACAGTAGAGAGTTAGTAATGTCGGCCACATTTGATGACTAAATTAGAGACCGAGCTCTCTCGCATAGAGGAGAACATGTTCATCATTTGGGATGGCAACCACCGGCTCCATGCATGGAAAGATTGGGTATTGCAGGAGCGGTTGGATGAATTCTCTACACTAAAGGTTGAGTGCACGATTGTGAACTGTGACCTTGCGGAGATGGCAAAATTTCTCTTGGTACTCGGCATGATCAACAAGTAAGTTTCTTCACATTACTATTGGTGCACTTGATATTTTCAATTGTTAATATAGTGTTTCATTTAAAACTAGGGTGATGCGAGTCCATGTGCCTCACACCACTGCATACGATATATTTATGATGCAAAAACTAGCGCTTGCGGACCCACAGTCCTCATTGGACAAATTCAATGAAGACGATAGGGAAAAAGCTTGTAGGGCACTTCATGGGACGGATTTTGAACTTTACAATATTAAAATCGTGTATTTTAAATGGTGAAGTTATTCCTCTTGTTTTTTGTAGATGGTGGTTGGGCGCCCTTAAAATAGGCCTTCGCAGTCTATACCCCAAGCATCCCAGCAATGCGTGGGTGGAGTCTGAGAGAGAGGAGAGAGATATCTATCCTGTGATTCGATAGAGAAGCTCCATGATAAGAAAATGTGAAGAGATTGTCCATGGTTTTTGGACTATGCAGATGGCGAATTTCTCGAAGACGAAGTTGAAGCATACAATGGTAAGTCATGTTTTTCTTGTTCAACTAATGTGTATAGTTTGCTATAGTGTCCTCGCTTTCTTTTGTACTTGCAGCATTGCACAAGAAGATAAAGGTTAAGGGCAAAAGCTTAGGTGTCACCATCAATCAACCTCCCATTGATGCCATTTTCTCTAGCACGACCAAGGGACGTTGAAGCCCAAAAACAACTCAGAAAAAACCTAAACAAGATAAGAAGAGAGGGCGACTAGTCATCAATGATTTTTCAGAGATCTCGAAGGAACTTCGGAGTGAAAGGAGCGAGCATGAAGGTGGAGGCTCAGATTATGAGCAAGGTGATTCTAAACGTCACTTGGAGTTACGCAGATCTAGTCCTTCCCAAGCCTTGAGATCCTGAGGTCCCTAGCGAACCATATCCATTGCTACTGGACAAAGCAAGATAGCTACCCAGTTTCTATTCAGCCACCCGAACCACTTGACTTCATTCCCCTAGGTAAGAAATTCCACCACAAACAAATGATTGTTTTGACAACAGCAAACTTGTGGTACCTAATATTTCATTAAATTTTGCGTTTGACACAGTTTGGGCTCACTCTGATGCACAAGTGGCAGAAATTTCAAGCATTGGGCTAGTCCCAATACATCTCGCAGTGCTTGTTGATGTATGCCATCTACAGAAGGCTATCATGGATCCAAAGATTTCTTCTGAGTGAGATTATGACACTTTGGCTTCCACTTTGAATTTGGTAAGCACCCTCTCAATCTTCTTTTGCATGGTATTTATGTATTGTAGGAGCCTTCGAGTGATCCAACGTTTGATTGGATCTCTCTCACACTCTGGCAAAATAGAGCCTGATCAGCCGCTTGGAGGGGTGCGACTTGTGTGGGCAGACCTTCCCACAAATTGCAAACTTGATTCCAGCATTGATGGCATACTCTGATGGAATGCATTCTCTATCAAGCTCGTTGCTAGTGTGTTTATCTTGGCTGCAGATTTTTTACTCTTGGATGGAACAGTAGTCATGGCATGCCGGGCAGACCACTTCGCACTCATCACCGAGGAGGCTCGCTTGCACGATTTTTGCCATCTTCCCTCTTTGCATGGTGTCACTCACATATGCTATGATAGATGACTTCACGGATCCAATAAGTTCTCAACCATTTCTCCAACGAATTTTATGGTTGGTAGATATTGGTGTGTTTTTTGTTTGAAACGGTACTCATATTGCAAGTCGTGACCTTATTGTTGGTCATGTTCACACGTAAAATTGAAGGCCTTCTAGTTTCCACTATATGATCGTCAAGTAGGAGATGTGGCAGCTAACAACGATAGATTCGAGTTTGATTGTGACATGATTTGAGAGCCATTACGGGAATTTCCATGGACGCTAGATGCCCTTGGAGCATCATTTTGTCATGGAGTGGAGAAGAGCGAGTTCTTTTCTCTCGGTAAGTCTAGGAGGACACCTTTATGCTCAATTTTTTCCATTGAACTAGCCCGCTAATGTGCCATTGAAATGGCTGCTAATGTTTGTGCTTTTGTAAACAGGTGGTTGTTGGGCACCTTCACAAAGGTTGGGGATGCAGTTTTAGATAGTCTAGCAGGTTGTGGTGGCTTGGCAATGGAGTACAATTATCTACGACGCCATTGTATCGGCATTAAATGGGACAAGAAATTTATTTTGATACATATTCAACCACAACAGCGGCTTCCTACTGGTCTAGGATCGACACATCATGTGGGCGAGGTATCTCGTAGAGCATAGTCACAACCACCCTCATCTCCTTTACGACGTCGCCAAGAGTCGGTTGTGCCATCTGCTCCTCCTTCAAGTAAACCTCCAGCCATAGTTCCTTGATGGCCAAGCTATGGTCAACCGCTCTATGGTCACTATTTCCCACATTGCCCATGGGGCCCCCACCTGCTCATGCCCTAGTAGCGCAAGCCCCACAAGATTTGCGGCCACCAGGAACTTAAATCCCAACTTGTATTGATTACTCCATATTAAGTCATTTCTATGTAATGATACACCTGAACTTACTGGTTGGTCATACTATGTTTTAATTTTTGCTCAATTTGTACGTGTTTGCTCTATGTTGATGTTTAATTTTGTAACTATGTTTAATTTTTGAAGGCAAGTCAATATGGTGGTTAATCTATTAGTGTTTTTTTTTCTTTCGTAATATTTTAAGTGAAAATATTACGAAGGACATGGTGTAAACGACCCTTGAAGTAAAGCCGCTGAGTTTTTTTAGTAAGTAGCCAGAAGAACACCATGTTTCATTCATTCATTCATCGTGGACAACGCGATCAACGTGGTCAATCCCCTCCCCATGTTGACCCCATCAACAATGTGCGCACCACTTATATTCTCAATAGTGTATATGCTATGAATGCAGTATGCACAGCACAGAGTGCATACAACTACACTGACTCTCTCCATACATTCGATGAGGCCACAAGCTCTATATTCAACGCCATGCAAAACCTTGATTTCAATGCACATCCAACCAAGGGGAAATCGATCAAGTTGCCGCACTATCCAACAATGCAAGTATGATATGGGAGGAACATGGTTTTGGCAACCCATAGGAGTGTACATTCTTTGAACGACACGTGGAGGCTTGGGTAGAAGTGTGGATGTCATACATTGTTGGGCAAAGAATAGCCAATCGAGGAAACAATCAAAACAACAACAACAAAAACTAGATCTCACCGTTCCTCGGTAATGTTGGAGAAGTAAGGCCTTGACGTCATATTAGCATATTGTACTTGTTTTTTTCTCCATATCTATTTTATTGTAGTTGTTGTTTTAAGTTGTGTACTTTAAACCCTTTTAATAATAGTCTGTGGTGTTTTTATTGCAGTCTTTAAATGTTGTTCAAAATTTAATTTCATTATTATGGAGTGTGAACAGTTGAAATTGATTTGTTGCATATGTACGAGTGCTCACAAGGGTGACAAAATAGAAGGACACTTATCACGTTGGTGGTTAATCTTGTTGCCCAACATATATCACAACATTTGAGAAGACAAGTTGCATGTATGAGTGAGAGGATAGTAACATAGAGAGATTTATAAATTATGAACGTTTGATCGAGACAGAGAGACAGAGAGAGAGAGAGAGAGAGAGAGAGAGAGAGAGAGAGAGAGAGAAGAAGGAGAAGATGATGATGATGATGATGGAGAAGAAGAATCTTGGGTGCTATGGTGATAGAACCATTTACCACTTTTTTTAACACACATACAAGCATCGTCAAAGCACACACATATCTCAGAGAGAGAGAGAGAGAGAGAGAGAGAGAGAGACCGACGGAGAATAAAGAGAAAGAATAAAGTTGAGAAGGGAAAAAGAATCTTCTTGAAATTTGCTCGCCGGATTCCAAAAAAGCGCTCGGCAAAAAATTACGTCCCATCTAAACTTATTATAATCTACAATTTTTTGTGCCACTAGTTATAGCTTACAATGTATATAAAGCTCTTTTTGCAAATATGAAATTGCAACATAAACAAAAAAACACAGCATAGAGGGAAAAAATATGTGACATTTTGCACCTTGAAAGGAATTCTTGTTTAGGTGATGAACATGGTTATGAGCATAACCAAAAAAATTGACTTTGGAGCTTCCATTAATCACACGTGGACCATGAAGGCTTACAAATTCAAAATCCAAGCAATTAGGCACTCAAATTTGTCACAAATCTCTAAAGTCCCAATCTCCCTCTCAAAGACACTCAATTATCAGAATCACATAGCCTTGTAGAGAGGGATTGAGATGAAGTTTGAAAGCTTAGTAGATAACCATGATTACACAACTAACATTTTGGGCAGCTTCTTTGTTGTGTTGCAATAGATTAGCAGATAACTATTGATAAGAACAGAGAACAGAGATATGTGGGGCTTTGTAAGATCTTTAGAGAGTGTATAAGCATGCCATGGCTTCTTCGGAGAGTCTCTATGATGTACGTGCACTCCCTTATCACCACGACAGAATTGAGGCTTCTAGAAGGAAGAGAGAGAGAGAGAGAGAGAGAGAGAGAGAGAGAGAGAGAGAGAGAGAGAGAGAGAGAGAGAGAGAGAGAGAGAGAGAGAGAGAGTAAATAAAGTTAGTTGCATGCTGACTTTGCTTGATTTGTGACTTGATTTACTTTCCCCTTATCCCTAGCCTCATGTCATATGGATGCAATTTTGTGTATTTTTTGTACTACTCTTAGACGTAGAAATTATGGTTCATTAGTATTTTGAACCCGTCTCGATCTGTATGTTGAAATCCTAAAATGGTTTTTCCTAGTTTAATGAGGATACCATGAGCTTTTAACACCCTTGTATCCATTCCCCAAGTTTATAAGAGCTTCTTGGGCAAAAAGAATGTCTTTTGAGGTCATTATTTAGGGTGTTTTATCACCAAAAAGGTCCATTGAAACCTATGGCTTGTGAATGTTCAAGGTTTTTTAGCATTTATAATCTTAATGTCTCCATCTCCACTGATTTTGTACCCCATTTGAGGGTTTACACAAGAACTCTCTCTATAGCTTAGAGAGAGAAAAGTTGTTGGTCAATCCTAGTTTTCATTTTGATCACTATGAAATATCTTTAAGCAATCAGAATGGAATTTTATTGCTTTCATAGTATTATGGCTTGACCAAAAAATAAATATGTTGTCATGGAAACTATGCTAGAGAGAGATATCTTCATTTCCATCTTTAGCTTGGATAGCAAACATAACTCGATCTCCTATGGAATCTAGAACAATTAGAAAACTTCTTGTGGTTAGGTAATTTTGCACAAATGTGGAAAATTATATAGTTCCTTCATTTGCCCAATATAATTCTTACTTAGCATGAATATCCCTTGTCCTTTGCTCTTCCATTAAAGAGAGGGTATTACAGAGATCATCTCTTGAATATACCTTGGAGGAAAGATTCATACAAAAGCTAGGCTATAAAGACACTCACAAGGTAGCCCACTCTCCAAGAGCCAATGGGAGTCAACCCAATACTAGAGGCAGTTGATCCACTTTTGACTTTAGAGAGAGTTAGAGTCATTCCTCCAATCGCAATCTACCTCTAGTAGAGAATGGAAGTCCCAATTTATAGACTTTATCTAAAGGAACACTCATGCATCCCCTCCTACCACCAATAGAGGAGTCACACTGCAACATGCAAAGAAATTGCCTAATCTTGTAGGTCTTATCAAGCACCCAAATACTAGATTGCAAGCCTCCCCAAGGACTCTTTGTGACTGAAAAAATGGCAAGCCAACAAGATGAAATCAATTGGCCCTTGAGACAACAAGCCTCCCATCAAGACTATAGCATACCTCCCCTCAAACAAAGATCAACAAACACATGCACCAACCAACAACAACAACAACAACATGGCTATCCAAGACAACGGTGTTGCTTTAACAACAATGAGGCACAAGCTACAACAATAGCATGCCTCTCTTCAAACATAAGGCTAGCACAAACACATGAGCCAATCAATGTGACAACATGGCTATCCACTACAACATTGCTACCTTGACAACAATGAAGGGCAAGCAACAACAAGAAGGCACCGTACAACACAACAATATCTTCAACGCATCATTGACAGGGGCATTCATCTTCTTCTTGTACAACATGGAGATTGCCTTTGCCTTTAAAGTCTTTGTAGCTCTCATGGATGAAAAGAGCTTCTCTTTTTAATGGGACTTTGGTTGTCTACTCCACCACCTTTGGCTTTGTGTGCCATTCCTTTGCACCACACCCCTACAAATTATGAAGGAGTACGATCGGAAGTGCGGCGCGAGAGAGAGTGCGAGAAGAAGAGCACGACGATATGGTGAACTCGCTCTATTGTAATGTGTAGAGCATAGTGAGTTCATATTATGTTTTTACAAAAGAATATGTGTACATACCTAGGTGACCACATTGGGCTTTATACCCCAACAACCTCCCACTTAAAGTCCAATGTGGTACTTTAAGTGTGAGAGAAGCTACTATACAAGCTAATATACAAGAGATGTAGAGAAGTGATGTACTACCCTACACCTAACTGATTGCGAAAATGCGCAAATCTCTCTGAGGGAAGTCCTTTTGTAAGTAGATCAGCAGGATTTTCTGTGGTGTGAACTTTGACAAGCTGAATTTGCTTATCCTCGAGCATTTCCCTGATGAAATGATACTTCACATCCACATGCTTTGTCTTTGAGTGATAAACTGGATTGCGAGCCAATTGTATAGCACTCTATCACAATATAACACATGCATCTCTTCTTTGATTCCCAAATCTGTTACTAGTTGATTAAGCCAAATTGATTCTTTGCATGCCTCTGATGTTGCAACATATTCAGCCTCTATAGTAGACTGAGTAACACAATCTTGTAATCTAGAACGCCATGATACTACTCCACCAGCCAATGTAAAGACATACCCTGAGTAGAACTTCGGTTGTCTAAGTCACCTGCATAATCTGAGTCTATAAAACCCTTTACACTTAGCTCCTGACCCCCATAGCATATACGCATACTCTTTGTAGCTTTCAGGTATCTCAATATTCCTTTCCCTGCCTCCCAATGTTTCTTGCCTGGGTTTGACATGTATCGACTTACTACTCCCACTGCAAATGTAATGTCTGGGCGAGTAGCAATCATTGCATACATCAAACTACCCACTGCAGACGCATATGGAATCTTATCCATTTCAGCATGTTCTTCCTCAGACACAGGACAATCATGTTTGCTAAGTTTCACATATGGTGGCAATGGAACACTCAATGCCTTTCCCTTTTCCATATTGAAATGTTGCAAAACCTTGTCAATATACTTTGTTTGAGATAACCAAATCAACTTCTTTGATCTATCTCTCTCAATGCGCATACCAAGTGTATGACTTGCCTCACCCATGTCTTTCATGTCAAACGATTTTTCCATCTTTGACTTCAAAGCTGAAATTTTTTCCAAGTGCTTGTCAGCAATCAACATGTCATCCACATACAAAATAAGGATCAGCCAACTGCCATCCTTAGCCTTCTTTGTATATAGACAGTGATCGAACTTACTACGTTTGTAGCCTTGCGAAAGCATAAACTTGTGGAACTTATGGTACCATGCCCTCGGTGATTGTTTTAAGCCATAAAGGCTCTTTAACAACTGGCATACCAAATCTTCCTTGCCTTTCTCAACAAACCCTTCTGGCTGCTGCATGTAAATTTCCACATCTAAATCACCATGCAAGAACGCTGTCTTGACATCCATTTGGTGCAACACCAAATCTAATATGGCAACCAATGCAAGAAAGCATCTCAATGTAGTCATCTTGACCACCGGAGAGAAGACTTCATCAAAGTCAATGCCTTGTTCTTGCTTAAAGCCCTTGGAAACAAGCCTTGCTTTGTACTTTGGCTGACTATCATGAGCGGTGATCTTATACCTGTAAACCCATTTACAAGGTAGAGCCTTTTTGCCCTGTGGTAATTTAACTAGCTTCCATGTCTGATTTTTATGCAAAGCTGTCATCTCTGACTGCATGGCCAATTGCCAATTCCTGGGGTCCTTCATTTGCACTGCTTTCTTGTAACATGAAGGCTCATTGCAATCAGTCAACATGACATAGTTCATAGATGGAACAAACCGATCAGGAGGTCGTGTGATACATCCAGATTTACGCAAAATAGGTGGCTCAGGCTCAGCCACAACCTGTGGTTCCACTCTATCCTATCCTTGCTCCTCTTGAGCCCTGACATTTTGTCTTGCACGTGCAAGTCCATCTTCTTGGAAGACAACTCTTCTAATATCCTCAACCCTCTCTGGTTTAGAATGATATTTGGCTTCATTAAAGTGAACATCATTGCTGCGGATAACCTTTCTGGATTCGGGATCCCAAAGTCTGTACCCCATCTCACCAGAATTACCATAGCCTAGAAAGATGCACTTTCTACTCTTTGGCTCAAGTTTGTTCCTAAATTCCTTTGGAACGTGAGTATATGCCTCACAACCAAAGACTCTAAGATGCTTGTATGAGGGCACCTTGCCTGACCATACCATCTGTGCCACTGAATCCTTCTACAAAACCTTGCTAGGAGATCTATTTATAAGATGAACAGCTGTTGATACAGCTTCAACCCAAAACCCATTTGGCAGTTGTGCATTAGACAACATACTTCTGACCTTCTCTTGTATGGTCCTATTCATCCTCTCAGCAACACCATTTTGAGGAGGATTGTAAGGAGCAGTAAGTTCACGTTTATACCTTTTGACTCACAAAAGTCCTGGAAGGCCTTTGAAACATAATCTCCACCATTGTCAGTGCGTAAGCATTTAAGCTTCTTGCCACTATGATTCTCCACAAGTGTCACAAACGTTTTGAAAACACTAAACGCTTCATCCTTGTGCTTGAGAAAGTAAACCCATACTTTCCTCAAGTAATCATCTATAAATGTCATAAAGTAAGAAGCTCCCCCTAGAGATAGGTTAGGCATAGGTCCACACAAATCACTATGAACAAGTGCCAACTGTGTATCTCTTCTACTGCTTCTATGCTTATGTGGCTGCTGTGTTTTCTTACCATACAGACAATGTTCATATAATTCAAAATCATTAAATGAAAAGCCAGGCAAATAACCAGAACGAGACAAGATTTCCATTCCCTTCTTGGACATATGTCCTAACCGGCTATGCCACAAACAAACGTTCGGCTGCTCAATTACATTGATTACATTTTTAGAGACATTTGATACATAAATCATGTAAAGTCCTCCAGACTTTACTCCATGTGCTACTGTCATAGAACCCTTGGATATCTTCCACATGTTTTGTGTTGGAATTAGGGTTGCAGAGAAACACACACAGCTTGGAGAAGACGAAGGAAGCTCAAGGCACACAATAGAGAGTGTGTTATTTAGTGTGCAATGGAAAGATAGATAGCCCTAGAGTGATGGGCGTATATACAATGCACGGGGGAAAAAACCTCCTAAAGAGGGAAAAAATGCCCCGGCGGTCCTAGTGTGTTCACACACATCACTACCACATGTATATGGTAACAAATCCCCCCTGGAGTGATGCGGTGAACGAGAGCTGGCACATGAGTAAAGGGAAGTGCCATGCCCTGAGGACATGATCAGTCCACAAAGGGGAGTAAGCCCAAAGCTTTGTGGAAAGCTTCAAGCTTCTCACGAGACAATGCCTTTGTGAAAAGATCTGCAAGGTTGTCCTGTGTTGACACATAAGGCAAGTTTATCTCTCCTGCTGAGAGCCTCTCCCTGACATAGTGGTAATGCACCTCAATGTGCTTTGTGCGAGCATGAAAAAATGGGTTCCTCGCAACTGCCAATGCGCTCTGACTGTCAGTGTAGATAGTGTTGGTAGTGTCCTATCCAACACCCAAATCAATCATCATAAGGCGTCTGCGCCATACACACTCAACCGTAGCTGTGAAGACTGCCCTGTACTCAGACTCACAACTCGAAGTGGCCACAGTAGGTTGCTTCTTGCTCAACCATGATATACATGAACTGCCAAGCATGAAACAAAAACCACTTGTGGACACTCGCGTGTCAAAACAACCAGCCCAATCTGAGTCCGAAAAAGCATGTAAGTCTGGCGGCAATGATCCCCCCTTGGGATAAAACAAGCCAAGATGTAAAGTGCCACTAAGGTAGCGGAAAATCCTCTTAACAACCTGCCAATGCTTAGACCCTGGGCTATGCATAAATCTGCTGACCTGTGAGACTGCAAACTGAATATCCGGCCTCGTGTTGCATACATAAATGAGGCAGCCAACAACAGTTTGGTAAAGAGTGACATCAGTAGGATCGCCAGCATCATGTAGACTCAACTTCAAACCTGTTTCCATGGGAGTGGCAATAGGTTTGCAATCCTCAAGTCCGAACTTACATAGCAATGTCTCTATGTAACTTTTTTGACACAAGGCAATACCACCATCACACTGCTTAAACTGTATACCCAAGTAATGATGCAACAGCCCCAAATCTTTCATCTTGAAAGTAGCATTCAAATCAGCCTTAAATTCAGCAATGTGTCTCTCATTTGGTCCAGTGATCAGCAAATCATCAACATAAAGAACCACAATGAGAAGTACATCACCCTCACACTTTACATACAATGTGCTTTCTGTTGGACTGTTACGAAAGCCTTGTTTGACCAAATGAGTGTCAGCTTTCTCATACCAAGCACGAGGAGATTGCTTCAACCCATACAAAGCCTTGTTACATTTGCACACTTTGTCCTCTTGTCCTTTTATGACAAAACCGCGAGGCTGCGTTACATAAACTTCCTCAAATATGTCACCATTCAAGAAAGTAGTAACAATGTCTAATTGATGTACATCCCAACCAAAATGAGTTGCCAATGCACATAGAAAACGCACAGTAGTCATACGACAAGTGGGAGCAAAAGTCTCTTCATAATCTATGCCTTTTGCTGTGCATAACCCTTTGCAACAAGTCGAGCCTTATGGCGATCGATCTCATTATCCGGCTTGCGTTTCAACTTGTAAACCCACTTCGTACCAATGGCCTTTTTGTCAGGAGGCAAATCACATAAGTCCATGTGTCATTTTCTATAAGTGCATCATATTCTGATTGCATGGCAGCCATCCAATTTTCTGAATTTTGTGCTTCATCAAAAGTCAGAGGCTCCTCAACATCATGTAAGCTAGACACAGCCAAAGCATAACAATCTGATGCATAAGATGCATAGCGAGAGCCTGAACGAGTACGACTAGACAAAGGTGCATCCAATTTACTGTCATGCAAAGTGTGCACCAGCCATTTTGGCATACCTCTAGCCTGCTCATTTTCAGCCCTTTCCTCATCAACTACATCATGTACATCTGCATCAGTAAAACAGGCTAATCTAAAACATTTTCAGAATCCCCCATAGGCTGTACATTTGCCTCATTGGAACTTACATTCGTATTTCCACCACTGAAAAGAGGCAACAAAGTGTCATAAATGTCCTGTGAGCTTACATTACTGTCTCTAGTACATGACCACAAGGGCTGAACAGAATCTTCCACAAACACTACATCCCGAGAAACCAGAATACGTTTTGTTTGCGGATGATACAACCTGTAACCTTTGCTTTCAGCACTATAACCAACAAAAATACATTTGACAGCCTTATCATCCAATTTTCTGCGCTGCACTTGTGGCACCAATGCATATGCCAAACAACCAAAAACACGCATGTGCTCAATATAAGGTTTTCTATCATGCCATGCTTCATATGGAGTAATAGACTGCAAAGCTTTCGTAGGACACCTGTTAAGTACATAAGTGTCACACATAATGGCCTCAAGCCAAAAAGAATGCGGCAAAGCTTGAATTTTGACCATACATCGTGCCATTTCCGTTAGTGACCTGTTTTTCCTCTCAGCAACACCATTTTGCTAAGGTGTATAAGGCACTGTACATTGGTGTTTTATCCCACGACTAGCCAGAAATGCATTAAATTCATGAGACATATACTCCGCCCCTCGATCGGAACGGAGGGTGCCCATAGTACATTTCAAGACATTTTCAGCCATAGCCAAAAATTGTTTGAAGCACATAAAAACTTTGGACTTCTCTTTAAGCGGAAATACCCATGCATGCCTGGAGTAATCATCAATGAAAGTCACGAAGTACAGGTAATTGCCCAAGGACGGAGTTTGCATGGGCCCACAAACATCACTATGCACAAGCTGCAACCTGCATGTGGCCCGAACTAAACCATCCTTTGGAAATTTAGAACGCTGCATCTTACCCAAAATACAGCCTTCACAAACATGTTTGACAGGTGCTTCAAGAGGTGGCAAAGAAGCAACCATATCAGATTTCTGCAAACGCAGCAAACTGGCAAAATTCAGATGACCAAAACGTGCATGCCAAAGTTTTGCATCTGAAATAGCTCTTGAATCTGCAACAGCATTTGCAAAATTTTGTCCACACTTGTCATAGAAAGTGAGCTTATACAGCCCACGGCACAAAAGCCCAGATGCAACAATTTCATCACCAAAACTGAGATCATGAACTATACATCTGTCATCCACAAATTTGACTACAAGTCCAAGTCTAGCAAGTGCGGATACAGATAAGAGATTCTTCTTGATCCCAGGTACATAAAGTGCATCAACAAGTGTGAAGGAACTGCCATTAGCAGCAGTGAGCACAATCTTTCCAACTCCCTGAACTGGATAAGAGGCGTTGTTGGCATAAGTGACTGAATTCCCATGAGGGACAGACTCGAGAGAGGTAAACAATTCACGATGTGAGGTAATGTGCTTTGTAGCACCACTGTCGAAATAACACACATGTGAATCTGTAGCAACTGACAAGCATGCATCATGGACAGCAAGATTGTAAGTGCACTCTGCGCTAAAAGCCTATTCTGCATCAACATCAGCAACACAATCTCCTTTCATAGAAGACTCAACAATGGGTGCATTTGTAGTGGAACCAGCATTTGCAGTGGAACCACCCTCTTTCTTCTTAGCCTCTTTGGCCTTCAACTTAGGACACGACTTGATCAAGTGATCATTGGCTTTACAATAATGGCAACGCATCTTATTTTTGCCCTTATCACCAGAATTGCCAGACGAAGTACTGCCAGCAGAAGCATTAGGAACAGAATTTTTGCCACTCGCAGCAGAACCATAAGAAGTGGCTGCATTACTGTTACCACCCTTTCTTTGAGAAGCAATAAAAGCCTGTTCAACTGCACGCTGCCTAGTCCTGTTTTTTCTAGAACGTGACTCTTGCAAAAGCAATGTGCACAATGCATCAAACTTGACAACTTCAGGGTCATCAATCTCCAAGGACTAGCAAAAGTCTGGTAGGAATCTGGTAAGGCATCAAGAACAGTCTGCACAAGGGAACTGTCTGAAATAACTTCCACTGCAGAAATAAGTTGCTCATTGATATCCTTGACACTAGCAAGGAAAGTGTCCATATCATCTTCCTCATGCATAATCTTTGACTCCAGCTCTTTACGCAGCAAAGCAATTTTAGCCTCATTGCGGCTTGCATAAAGACCTGCTAGAATATCCGAAGCCTTTTTTGCAGACTTTGCTGAACGTATGTGACGAACAATGGTGCGCTTCACAGACAACGCAATTAATGCATGAGCCTGCGCATCCTTAACATCCCAACGAGCTTGTTCTGCCATAGGCAAAACAACTCTAACAGCTGCAATCCTTGCAGCAAGACCTGCAACATCCTCAACATCGCCTACATCCTCAGAACCAGGACGTACATCAATGCCCTGCACAATGTTCCAGACACCCTTTGACACAAGAACATGTTGCATCATATAAGCCCACATAGGGTAGTTGTCCCCATCCAACCTGTCCTCAGTAAGAAACATCTTGAACACATCTGTGTTGTTGTTGTCAGCCATGGTAAATGCTGGACCTGATGTGAAAACTGCCCGAAAATAGGAGAAATGGAGCGGGAACAACCTGTGCTATATAGCACAAACCGTAGAAGACTATAAGGCACCTGTTATGCAGAAAACGGCACTGACAGAAATTCTGCACAAAATGACGAAATAGCATGTGCAGTACTGCCTGTAGTGGAAACGGAGGTCGAAATGAGCCCAAATCAAAATTCTGAGCAGACCAAGCTCTTCAAGCTTACCCAAAAGTTTTTTCGACCTGCGAACGCTCGCCAAAGCTCACTGAAATCGGAGAAAGTGAGCAGGTGTATGCTGGAGCAGCTGGCGACTAAGCTCGGGAGGACGTGACCTGCTCTGATACCAATTGTTGGGATTAGGGTTGCAGAGAAACACACAGCTTGGAGAAGACGAAGGAAGCTCAAGGCACACAATAGAGAGTGTGTTACTTAGTGTGCAATAGAAAGATAGATAGCCCTAGAGTGATGGGCGTATATACAATGCACGGGGGAAAAAACCTCCTAAAGAGGGAAAAAATGCCCCGGCGGTTCTAGTGTGTTCACACACATCACTACCACATGTATATGGTAACATTTTGTCCAAAAGTGGTGACGTAGCTAGCATCATCAAGTAAACCTGTGCTGATCAAGCTCTTTTGTAATTGCAGGAACATGTGTCACATTTTTCAGCGTGAAAGAAGAGCCATTCTGAAACTTCAATTGAACATCTCCAACACCTAAGATCTCACATGTCTGCCCATTGCCTAGCCGAACATGATCTTTAGTGGTCACATAAGAGGTAAACCACTCCTTGTTTGGAGACACATGAAGTGATGCTCCTGAGTCTATAATCCAGTCACTCAGTGCATGTCCATCAGATGTTGTAAGAAGAACTGAGTCTATTGTATTCTTCAAGAAGTAGATGTCTCCTGACACTAGACTTTCATCCTCTGCAACAGTGTTTGTCACATTTATTTCTTGAATCTTCACTGAGGACTTGTTCTTCTTACCATGGTCTTCAGCTTTCTCTTTGCCTTTTTCTGCTTTCCATTCTCTACAGTCTCTTTTCATGTGACCCTTCCTGCCACAATGGTAGCATTCTATGTCACTCTTGCCTTTAGCACTGTGGGACTTCCTACGAGACTAATTTCTCTTTCCACCTTTGTACTTTTCTTTGGTCCTTCCCCTGACAACTAAGGTTGTTCCTTTGCCTTTGTCCATTGTCTTTCTGTTGGTTTCTTCAGTAAGCAGACTGCCTTCTACACCTGCTATGGTCAAACTATCTAGAGGTGCAGAATTACTCAAAGCTGTGCGAAAAGTGTTCCAACTTTTCGGCAATGTGATCAACAGGAACATAGCTCTAACAGGTTCATCAAACTTGACACCTTGAGCTGACAACTGACTGTAGATGGTGTTGAATTCATTCAGATGATTGGACATAGGTGTCCCTTCTTTCATCTTCAAGTCAACAAGCTTCTTAAGCCATTATACCTCTGAAGCTGTCCTCTGCTTCTCATAAAGATCACTCAGCTTTGTCCATGCTTCATAAGCTGACATCTCGTCTGCTACATTGAAGTAAACGCTTTCTGCCAGAGTCAACATATTGGTAGAAAGTGCCAATTCATCCATTTTGCTCCATTCATTTTCGTCCATATCTTCCGGTTTTATCCCCTTGAGCTTTATAGGTTTTATATGCTTCTTTTGTACCAACACGTGTCAAATATGCTTCTTCCACAATGGGAAATTGGTTCCATCCAGCTTCTTGATATTGTAAAGAGCAGTGTCCTGTGATCCAACCATAGCTACGCTTCACAGTAGTTTACTTTCCTGGGAAAAATTCGGCAGAGTTTCCCCTGTAAACTGACCTCAAATGAACAAAAAAGCTTCAGATTCTGCAAAAATTTTGGCAGTCTTCTTTGTAAAATGGCTATGGTGTCCTAAAAAACAGACCAAAAAACAGCTCAAAAACCCACTGTCTCTCCAACATTGTAAGCTGTGGGTCTCTCACTGTACTGTCTCTCACTGTCCTGTAAGCATAGACTGCGACAATGCCTCAACGGCAGTAAAGCAAAGATGCAATTCCAACTGTCTAACTCACAGTCAATACATCCTAGCTGCCTATCTTAGGGTGCTTGAGGGATCGCTCCAAGACCTGTATCACCGAAAGGATCTCAATATTCGAGAATTCCCCAGCTCAATAAAACCTCACTCGACCCTCAACAAAGGCTGCAGTAAATCTGACAATACATAGACTTCCCACAAAGTCATACATCCACAAATTTCCCACTGTATGCTGTAACCGCTGCGACGGTTGTTTGCTGCGTGACTCACAGCCAACAAACTCTCAACAGACATACATCATCTCTGACAATACATCCCATGTGGAAGTACCTGCAATGTCAGGATGACATCTGAAATATCAAGCAGCAAACACAAGCTACCTGATGAACTAGTGGATATCGCCTACAGTCTGTGTGTAGATGCGCCCGTGTCGTATGTGACACACCTCCAAGAACTGTGAGCCATCCTTCGATGTGTAGACAGCCACAAATCAGCACTCTGGGAGTGCCGATATCCTCAGCACCTCAGTCGTAAGCCGAAACCCCAAATTTGCAGAGTCGGATTTGCACCCGCCGAGACCACGTAGTCGAAAATGGCCGGCGCAGAACTTTGTCGAAATGACCTCAGAATGAGATTCTGAGAACACCAATACCTTCGGGCTGTCCCACAGGATTTGGGACCGTGTCTTCGCCTGTCGAATCTCACTCCAATCTGAGCAGGTGACTCTAGCTTCCTGCAATGCTGCCCCGAGCTTCGATTTGAGCTCTGATACCAGTTGAAGGAGTACGAGCAGAAGTGCGACGCGGGAGAGAGTGCGAGAAGAAGAGAACGACGATATGATGAACTCGCTCTGTTGTAATGTTTAGAGCATAGTGAGTTCTTATTAGGTTTTTACAAAAGAATATGTGTACATACCTGGCGGCCCGCCCACTTACCTGGGTGACCACATTGGGCTTTATACCCCAACAAATTATAGCTGGCAGCCCTCGAGACAAAGTTGCCTTCGATTAGGGAATGTCTTCCCACCTATACATAGATTGGGGTTGTGTCAAATCCCTTTACATGTCTAGGGCTCAAAAGAACTCTTTGATTTGAATTGAAACATAGCATACAGATGATGTATTTGGAAGGGGAATCTCTCCAACACCCCTCAAGTGAGGTGATAAGGATAAAACCCTAAAATATTTCTGTAAGGTGACGTGATGATACTTTGAGAAGTACAGTCATAGAATAAGGCTTGGAGAATTTTGCTCAAGCACAATAGGTCAACCATCTTGAGTTTCACAACAATACACATCGACAAAATAGGAATGAACTCTTTCAATAAGATAACATGTGATCTTAATTTGAGAAGTACACTGAGAGAATAAGTCTTTGAGAGTTTTGGTCAACCATCTTGATTTTCACAACAATACATCCTGACAAAATAGGATCGAACAAGAACTGAATCTTAATAAGACATGTGATCTTAATTTGAGAAGTACACTGAGAGACTAAGTCTTTGAGAGTTTTAGTCAACCATCTTGAGTTTCACAACAATACATCCTGACAAAATAGGATCGAACAAGAAATGCTACCTAAACCTCTCAAGCTTATTTGACCATGTAGTAACACCTTGCAGAGGTTGTAGGTCCTTCCAAATGCTTCAAGAGTTTGGACAAGTTGAGTGTGCCCTGTTGGAAACTCCAATTGCCTTGAGACTTGTTTCAAGGGAAGAACAAAACTAGCTTTACTTGAACTCCGAAGGTCACCTTCATCTGGTGTTTTGAAGAAATGACTGCTCACTTTCTACCTAAAATGCAAGAATTAAAGAGGTGGCTCAAATTAAGAAATTAGAATGAAATTTAATACATAATCTTTTTAATCTAGGATTATGTATTAAATTTCATAATATTTCCTTAATTTCAGCCATCACTCACAAACATGTATTACCCTGTCTTTTAGTTTATTTTGTAACACACGTGCCAGGGCACTTACATATTGTTTATCCTTTATTGACAAGCTAGACTCATATACATCAATCTATCTCCAGAAGAAGTTAATAAAGGTCTCTCTCTCTCTCTCTCTCTCTCTCTCTCTCTCTCTCTCTCTCTCTCTCTTCGCCATACATGAGGAGGCCACCATGAGAGAGTCAGTAGACACAGCTCGCACCACAGAGTACGGCCATCATTTGCTCAGACTAGGCTCTCGTTATTTATAACGGGATGGCACAATGGCCTACTTCAAGAGGACTGACATGCATACCACATGGAGTTGCATTCGGGGGGGAGCACCGTGGATTACATCATGGGGCCCAGAGAGGCCACCCACCTACTTAGCTCTTTCACCATTCCACCCATACTGATTGGAGTCGACCACACCTATCTTGCATTCTCATTCACTAACGACACCACACCCCACACACCCATGACACGTACCCCACACACCATGATCCATTTCACACATGAGCTAGCCCCCTTATACTCGACAGAGATCGAGAAGGGACTCCTCCTGCTCCACCCCTCTACACCACATCACATTTGTTCTTCAGACATCAACCATTAGCTCTCTCCCGCACACCACCCATACAGGACACTCCCCCTCCCCCTTCCCAGGGGGACAATACCACAGAACTACTAGTACGATGATGAGTGCAAAGACCTCTACCGCTGGTTGCGTGCACAACGGACTCTTGGAGAGACCACTGATCGAGAGGCTAGACACTCACATGCCGAAAGCGGCGATCTTTCAAGGAGGCACAGGAGCTAGAGCTATATCACATGTTCGTGAGCATGGACAATGTCATAGCATGGCGCACCCTCCAGGAGCCACGACCGACTACCCCCATTGAGGATCCACAAGTATGGCACGAGTACGCAGAGAAACTCTATGAGCTATCGACCCAGCGTGCGATTTCACAACCTCCTGGGCCTCGACCCACGAGTATTCTCCTCCTTCACAACAGAGATGGTCAAAAAGGCCATCCACTAACTATAGCACCGCCGATCATCAGACCATACAGGTTTAGAGAGTGAGCACCTCATTTATATAGCCGCCATGATAGCCCCATTGAGCGCACATGCACTCAACCGGGTATAGGGGAGGGCTTCCCAAAGGAGTTGACCAGACACACCATTGTGCCGACCCACAAGACTGGAGACACTTTGGACCCAGGGAATTACAGGACTATCACAATCAGCCATACACTGGCCAAACTATATGGGACAGTTCTTAAGGTTGAGTTTAGTTCTTACTGGTAGTTCTTACGGGGAGGTTGAGTGCCTACGGGGTCTTGGTCAGGCACGGTTCAAGCGGACCTTCTCTACTATCGACCCTTATTGATGGGACAAAGGTGCGAAACAAGAGGCTTTACTGCTACTTTGCGTCCCACAGGAGAGGCTCTTTCGACGAGTTTGGGGATACCTCTGGAGATGATATGGGCCATCTACGCTCTGTATGAGAGAGTGACTGGGACAGTTCATTGCCCAGGCGGTATGTCAGAGTCTATTGCTAGCACCATTGGTGTTAAGCAAGGATGCCCCCTCTCCCCAACACTCTTCGAACTCTATATCGACAAGATCTCCGTCTACATCCTACGAGCGGGAAGGACAGGAGGGGACCTAACAAGCACCACAATCCATATTATGCTATATGTTGATGACATTGTATTGATTTCAAAGTCAAAGAGCATGGTACACACAGATTAGAGCATGGTTCAAAACGGCCTGGACCTGGAGAGGTTGCAGTAAGACCCCAACTCCCCCAGCTTCATCTCACGTAGTGAGAAACATAATGATCCAACAAGATCTCTGGTTGTTCTATATCAAACAAACTTGGATCACATCTCCTCTCCAACAAAAGATGTCACACTACAGAGACCATTTTCTTACCATACTGGAGGACGGGTTCATACAATGACCATGCTATAAGGACACCAACATGCCACACAACTCACGGTGGCAATTGGTCAACGCAATGTCATCACACAAACTAGAGATCGAGGTGGGGCGAACTCATGACATTCCCATGGAGGAGAGTGTGTAGAGTATGCAGAGAGGAAGTGGAGAGGGAGGAGCATTTTATTTGTAGATGCAAAGCTTATGCGGATCTCAGAGGCCGATACGAGCCCCTATTCAAAGGGCAGCCTACCATCCGAGATATCATGCACTCTCAAGATCAGAGACAACAGGGGCGCTACTTGCTAGAGATACAGAGGCACAAGGCCACACTTCCGATAGACAAAAGACATACACACATGTATACTTGATTTGTCTCATAGGCCGACTTCGGCCTCCTCACATAGACTTCAAAAAGCTCTCTCTCTCTCTCTCTCTCTCTCTCTCTCTCAATATTTGTATGCGAGTGCTGCTTCAGGATGACCCAAACACACTCCAATTAACTCTCTGCATATAAAGGATATACTTCAAAGTTTTTCAAGCAGAGCTTGACCAAAGCTGAATTAATAAGAAGACTCACCATGACTTAAAGCACTGATATGCAGATAAACTTACTTTGATGGCAAAGTTATGACTATTGTTCATGCTGGTCATTAAGAGCCACGCTTACGAATATGACGTCCACTAGTTGAGACAGTGCTATATGTAAACTCTGACAGAACTCAAGGTTGAAAATTACACATGTTTTAAGAAATTTCCATATTGAGCACATGAGACATCGACCTCCACTAACCCAAGCCTGTTCAAATTGCTGGCCAAAAGTTTACATAGAATACATTACAGTTGTAGCCATAATTTGATATTTGGAGGGATGACTTTATATGAACATATGTGGGTTTGTGCAATTTTCCCAGAAACACACAAAGGATGGCAGCACAGTGACCACAACGCATGGCCAAGGCCTTCAAATGGCAGTTGCCAAACCACTTGTGGCAGAGCTAAGTCCACTTCACTCAAGGTGGTGGACACTTTCACACCTACCAATGGACGGGCGTCCCATCAGCCACAAGACAGATAAACAACGTAGAGGATCTTGGCTGACCTTAAGAGGACACTGCATGCATTAGAAGAACCCTAGAACGACCAGAGACCCTCGAGGAGCATATGAGGCCCCTCATCCACCCATACTTTGCATGAAAATGTTGGCACAGACCTCCCATGTGCATCTGACCATAATCAATAGGGCAGTTTCTGTTGCCCGTGTCATATTCCCACCCCTCGCTCCATTCAGCTGCCACGTTCTCCCACAGATATACATTTGTATTTCCTACGTTGCTCCTTTCTGCCCTTCAGCAACCCCTGATTTTATTGTTGAGCACTTTGATTCCTAATGTACGTGAAAGACTTCACCCCTGGACGCATCGATGTTCCTTGGCCTGCTGGCTTGAGTCCATTCCCAAGCGAAGGGCTTCCTCCCGTTGCAGTGGAATCCCGTTTCCATTGCAGTTTGGTGGGTGTTACATAAGCAGCACGCACGCTGGCAAACCCAGGTGAATTATGAGCGTTTCTGAAAAAGCGACCCCTGGAGGAAGGCCTGGACAGCAATGAAGTGGGAGATCTGATAGAAGCCGCCTGACTAGACAGCATCTCTTGAATATTCGAGGAATCTGTTAGCACAACCTGAATAAAAAAGTACTTCAATAAATGTGCGGTTCGCATCTAGTGCCAGCCAGGATGCCCTTCATAAATGCTGAAGCAGTTTTTTTACCTTCAATATCCGGGAGAAAAACGAAGTTTCATTCAAAGTTAAGGCCTTCTCTGCTTCTGCCTTCGCACTGAACTCAACATACGCAGACCTATAGCACAACAAAAGTCAGGCAGATAAAAAACAACCCACACTGTTTATATTGGCTCTGCGACTACAATGAAGAATATGACTCTATGACTGAACACCACACCCCCCTGAACTTTGAAGAGCCGAAGAAGTGTTCCCATTTGGGGTATATATAGCTCTTATCTTCTACGTGCCACATGAGAAAAACGAGTACAAGCGTGAAAACATCCATGCAGACAACAGCATGCTCATGAAAACACACACTCCTATGTTTGCAGGGACAGAATTCGACACAAGTTGTTGTAATCTCGATTACCCTTTGGGTTTCCCTGTTGCTGCATCAGTAAGCACCACCACCTGCTCTACCTTCCCACACTGCACAAAATGAGCCATAATAGCCTCCTTCGATGCAGCAAAATGAATCTACACAATCAAGTTTTCAAAAGCATTAACGGCTGCAGAAAATCAAGTGTCCTGTAAGAACTAAAATTGGGCTTCTTGTATGTAGTGGGGAGCATTTACATTGGCTACAAAGACTGTACGGCTTTGCAAGCTATCCTGCATCTTCAGAACTTCGTCAGTGCCTGTGGTAAAAATTCAGGATCAACAGATTGACATGAAGATATAACATGGACACCACTTAATAACTGCAAGAGAAGGGATTACAAAGCTCCAATCCAGGAATAGAGGTCATACTAGACAACAGCCAGTATGTGTCACTAGACACAGTGAAGTAGTTATGCAGGTGCAAGCATTTTATGAGCTTGTTGATTTTAAAACCCAGAATTAATTTTATACTGGGAAAAGTTCAAGGACAAAGAGTGGATTCTCAGACTGTGAGCTCCTCTAGCATTGTCCCTTCTCCTCTTTATGCACTATCTCCATTGTGTCCAACCTTGTCTAGAGATCCACAATCGTTTCCTCTTTCTGCTTTGATAGTTGCAACTTATTCTTCTAGTCTCTTGACCTCTCCTCTCCCATGATGACTGCTTACTACAGGCGGAGGGAAAGGTGGGGACCGGGGTTTTCTCCATCAAAGCTGCAGCAAAGGTGTCCCCCCCCCCCCTGGTGAGTATTAGACCCCTGGAGGTGCCCAATGATAAAAGGGCTTCCCCCTCAGGCTTAGCCCTTGTCCCTTGCGGGAGGGGGTTGGAGCCTCTATTCTCTGGCTTACACCTGCTGGCCTTGATTACTGAAATCAGCTCAAACGCAGAGTCATTGGAGCTGTGGGTGCTGCCAAGGGGAGCAGCGAGATCTGCAACGAGATTTATAAGCAGGCCCTGTGCTTGACAAAAGCAAAGTCTGTGCTTCGTGTGCAAGCGAGTAGCCGACAGACGACGATGGAAGCAGAATGGAGTGAAAGCCATTATAGGTGCTCCGGGTTTGCTCACAGAGAAAAGACAAAATGTGATTTTGTATTTCCTTAAGTTTTCCTTTTCCTTCCACGGGGGCGGCGGGGGCGGGGGGGGGGGGGAGAACCATATCTACTGCAGCATGGGCAGGTAGGGCAACATACATGACAGCAAAAACAGTCCCACGACGCCGTTAAAACAAAGTGGGGGGGAAAACTGCACAAAAATTGTGTAGTGGGGCATTGGCAGGAACAGACCCTCAATGCGCCTAAATCCACGCCTGATAATGTAAGGCTCGCCAAACCGCAACCGAGGGCCAGGCAATAATGAGCAGAAACAAGAGAACCAGCAGTGCACAGCATCCAGAAGGTGAAAAATTAACAGCTGCAGCATAAAGAAGGTGAACCTCTAGCAATGCCAATTGTGTATTGAGGAAAATCTTAAAGCAGTGGTGTGAACACCTCTGAAGGACATTGTTTCCCCACTCGTGGATTTGACAAATGGAACGCCTTCTTTGAAGAAAGTGCTCTCAGACCCAAAAGTGCCTTCTTTTTGCTTAAGAGAGGTTTGGTCGCTTCATTTCCAGACTTGAAAAACGCATTAGAATTCCCACATAAAAAGGGTTTGCACACAGCCTTAGCATCTGCAGGTCTCTTCCAATTCTTCAGATTGGCAGCAGTACAAGCAGCAAGCAAGGACATAGCCCTTAGGTGGCTGAGCTCTAGAAACATGCTGAACTCACATGCTGTCACCACATTAAGGAAAGTGCAGGGGCCACACAGCATATTGTAATTCCAAACCCCGCATTGTAAGCACTATATGTTGGGGGTTCTTGAAATGAACATCCCCCTCTTCAAATTTTTCCAAGACTACTTGGCACTATGTCAACCACTTCTAAAAACATGGTCTGAAGCTATTGGTTGGTGTGGTTTCTAGCATATTTCTTCAAAATCAATACAAATTTTTTTGTTCGAGGTAGCTATTGAAACTTCCAAAAAATCACAATAACATACATGCATCCATGCTAAGTGTGTACACCAGATTGTAAGAATGAAACAGTGAATCTCATGCTATAGATTCATCGAAAAGTATGCTTATTAAGAGCTCCGTTATCACCAACAATTTCACTCTGGCCAAATCATGTTAAAAATTTCAGCCAAGGAGATCTAATAGCTTTTACATCGAGGTGTTAGAGCTGATGGATGCAAATTTGTATATAGATTTTGGGGTTATTACTCTGTTTGTAACCAGCATACATTTTTCTTTGACCAAGGGATCTGGTAGTTATTAATTGAAGATAATTCAAAAAACAATGATGATATTAGAGAAGAATGAAGTTAAAGCAACAACATCCACACATTTCAGAAAGGTAAAATTTTTCATCCAAAAATACCAATAAGCTCAACTGCTGCATAATCATCTTCGTATCCCATTAATAGATCAGGGAAGGTATAACCTCACCTGGCAAGATAGAAGAGTTAGCATTTTGCATCTCTTTATTTGAATCGAATTGCTTAGCACGCAGCTTCATCATTTCCATTTGAATTTGGTCTAAACGCTTCTTCAATTCAAGGACGTTCTGACAAACATTCTCCACACCAAATTACCTTCTTGCATAAAAAAATGCTGCTCCCTTTGACACATCCTAATGAGAAAAAGCAAGGCAAAAGGAAATACTAGCATCGCACACATGTACTTACTTTATGGCTGTCATCCTCAGGCCTTGCAAGCTGGGTTTGTAACTGCTCCATATGAGAACTTCCAGGTTGTTGGCCTTGCGAGCACACAACATGCTGATAAATAGCAGAATTCTGCTCAGAACTTCATGGATACAAGACTTCATAATGAAAATTTCAGAGAAAGTGTCACAACCTTTTCAGAGGAATCAAACTGCCTTGAGGAAGGCGTTGCCAAAGATTCATGTTGTGCTCCTCTGATTTCTGTATCCACAATTCTCACTGGTCCATTTGCATACAACACTCTCTTGGACTCCTTATCCACACTTCTAGGGACTCCAACAACCATTTCTTGGTTATCATTCCCTCGAAAATGTTGAAAGCGTGTATGGTTGAGAACATTGGCCTCCTTTACATGCACCCGACGAGGACGATCTTGGTGAAAACTATCTGGCCTTTCAGCAATTGACTTTTCCGTTGCATGCCCATTTCGCTCATTTAAATCCAGATCTGACAGCCTTGATTGGTGCACTGGGAGCTTTCTCCCATCTTCATCCTCATCCATGTATGTATCTTCACTCATGAACCTTCTCTCCCATATCCTTGTAGAGTCCATATCACCTTGGATACCCTCATCTTTTCTACACTTGGTTGTTCTACCCAATCTATCCCATACACTACCTATGAAGCCTCCATTGTCATTCTGTTCGGTTGGTGCAACACCTTTAGCACATACTGGCAAAGCTGGTAAGGCTATCTTTTCGTCTTCGACATCATCAGCCTTGACCACATTTTTGTATGCCCTCGTATCTTCAAGCTCATCTGAATCATGAAATGTCACAGGTAATACATGTAATATCAGAATGACAAACTGCCACAAAACATTGACAAGCAGCATTCTTGGCATGCCACTAAATCAATTGATTCGCTAAAATAAGAGAGACCAACGGCCAAGAAGAGAAAATTCGATTGAAAAAAAGCCTGTAGCTCACCCACTTCAGTCGAAACAACTGATCGTAATCGTTTTGAACCAGATTTTAGTAGACCTGTGACAGGTCCCACTGCCTCTCTTACAGCAGATTGCAAGAGCCTACGGGTGGCATTCGCACATACAGGAGAGGCATGTCTCTGCATATGCATAAGACAGTAAATAAGTTTAACCTGTTAGTAATGTGGCATTTCCAACTGAAAAATCATCTCCTATATAAAAATCGAATTTACCTTTCGATGATGTTTTACGTCTGATCTCCTCTCTCTTTCTATGCGAATCTGGGTATCGTGGAAGGAATGCAGTTGCTTGACACTATGTTGAGAATGCTTACCTGCAATTCTGTCCTTTGCTCCAACCTTCTCACTTTCACTTCCAATTTCCATGTTCCCTACTTTAGGAGGAGAATCATTCAAATCAGGAATATTTCTTGCATTGTTTGAAGTGTGTAATCTCTTCTCTCCATGTTTGTTTCCTAAAGATGACACCTACATTTAGAAAGCTCAACGGTTATTCAAAAATCCTAACTACCTGAGGTCTTGACAAAGAAAGAAAATCTTACTGCACTCTGGCAATAGGGGTGCTTTCTTTCAGTAAGCATACAATTATCCGCCATATGCTACACAGGCGCACACCTGTACATCAGCTTGGACAAGTTTTACTCTCCCACTGTCTGCTTGTTCTACCTTATGCTCCACTCCATTACCACCCAATACTGGTGCTTTTGAAACAGATGCATGCAGATGTAGGTTCGAGCACAGATAATCCCATAGCCTGTAATTTACAGCGTAGACAAGTATTTAAGGCCTCAAAGCACACAAATTAATCATACCCTTACTCAAGCACAGCTGTAAATTAACTCAGGAGCTCATACCAGGCTACAAAAGATTCACTTCTGTCGCCCAAGAAGGCTTCGAGATCCTTGACAGCCTGGGCTTGTTGCTTGCCATGTGCCACTAGAACTAGTATATATTGCTGCAACATTTAAACAGTTAGCTTTTCAACAAAACAAAGAACACATGAGATGCCTGTAAATCGTAGAAATTACAGTGCGCAACATGGTTTTTACGACAAGACTAAAGAATCCATTTCCTAACCCAAAACAACCCATATTTTTCATGTACTGAACGTATGTTGTTCTGTAGAAGATGCTTGGCCAAACTCTCATGCTCAACAGTTTCTACAAAATTCTTGAATCAAAGATGATTTTGATTCGATGAAAACTATTAATTTGTAGCAGCATACAACTTATCAAGCAGAAGCTGTCACCGGGAGGTGTATCTTGGTTTCTATTCAATTTATTTTAGTTCTTTTAGTTTCTATTTTCTTTCTTTTTCCCCGAAGCTCTTGAAGCAGGCAAGCCGACAAGACCTAGAGATTCTACAAATAAACATTGCCAATGTAAAGCAGGCCAAGGCGAGTGGACCAAGGACGTCGCTTGTGTTTGAGCGAGTCAGCACTAAAATCCAAGGTGTGTGGGTCACTTAAAGGGCCTTGGACAACCTTTTACATGTGGACAAAGTCAGTTATGAGGTTGAGTGTGAAATGAATTAACGAGAGGACAATATTGGTTCTGGACATAAAAAATAATCAAAAGCGTCATGCTGCCTAAAGAAATTTTTGGCTAATTTGAGGGCTGATTTTTGCAGGAGTTGCAAGTTTATGCAACTACGATGTGATCAGTTATTCGAGAAACCATAGTTACATGGGACGGCGGGCTGTGGACGGGAACGGGGACGGGACGGCAAAAGTCAGGAAACAGGGACGGGGGTTGGAACGGCAAAAAAAAAAAAGAGTTTTTTTGGAATTTTTTGACCTACACACATGCCACACACATAGAGCAGCACTTTGACCATAAATTTACACTAAATAGACCAAAGAACACGAGTCATATAGGTAGAAATGTGCTAATAAAATATCGATGATCGATGGATACAAAATGAGAAGTGCATGCCACAAGGGCTCAAGAGTCAAAAAGCCTAAACGACTTAGGACAAGCCTGAGGCCTCAAGGATAACAAAAAGTACAAAGGGCTATGTAGTAGGTAGAGTCGTAGACTCGAGAGTCGAGTGATCAATGATCATCAAACTCAAGAAGTGCTCGCCTGCCGAATCTCCATATCATCGTCGTAGTCGAGGTCGTCAGCGACGTATGAGGGCTCGGGAGGCTCGCATTGAGGCTCGAAGTCCTCCTCTAGCTCCTCCAAAAGAGTATCGGCCATAGATGGATTCTCTTGTGCCATCTCCCACTCAGTGAAGGGATCTGCCTTGTGTGTGACGCTCTTGGCAAGCATGCGTAAGTTAGCGTTCACAAACACCAAATCATTGGCCCTCTGAACCCCAAGGCGATTCCTCTTCTTAGAGGCAATGTGGCTGTACACACTCCATAGTTGCTCCAAGCAACTAGTGGTACATACTTGGCTAAGGACACGAACAGCCAAGCGCTGCAAATGTGGGCCATCTCCTCCATAGTCCTCCCACCACAAAACCGAGTCAATCTTGTTCCGATCAAGTTGTGCATCTACACATCCATAGGAGCCCTTCTTTTGCCTGTAGTTGAGTAGCTCGTCTCTAATCTTGCGCCTAATGTCATTGCTAGGCTCAAGGCGCTCCAATGCAAGCCGCCATCCTTTGCTCACCTCCTTGTCGGTCTCTTGACGCCTTCCCTGAAACTCAGGGTCAAGCACATAAGTTGCCGCATGAAGTGGAGAGTAGTATCCATTCCACCTCGACTCACACAAGCCATGAATCTCCGCATACTGAACAGGGTCGGGCACGAGCTTCTCAAGTGCCTCTATCATCCGATCCATGGCTTCGTAGACTTTGCCAATGCATGGCTGCAAGCCATCCACCACTCAAAGTAGGTGTAGAATAGGCTTGACCATGGCGTCAAGAGTCTTCACCTCCTCCCACCAAGCGGCGTCATCGGCCCATTCTTGGCATTTCAATCCTGTTGTGCTGATGTAGACTCCGGCATGGCCTGGAACTCATCACTGAGAAAGAGGCCCCTTAAGGCTCCGCCACATGTAGACAAGCTGCCTAGCATAAGCCAATTGAATGCAAATCTTGTCTCTGAATATTTGAGCAAGGACAAGTGGCTCCTCTTTGAGAATTCATGGCGCACTTTTTGATGGTTGAGCACAAAGGAGACAATTCGAGAGGCGTCACCAATGGTGGGTGAAAGCCATGACAAGTTCCCTATGTCCTTGAGGAGGTTATTGAGGCAATGCGCCATGCAAAATGTGACATGGATGCTGGGATACATGCCCTCAATGATAGCCACGGCTGCCCTATTTGACACCTCTCCATCTACAACCATACAAATGACATTCTCCGGGCCGGTGATCTCTATGGTGCTTGTCCACTCCGCAGCAAGCATCTCGGCGGCCTTGCCACTATCGGATGCATCATGTGACTCCACAAAGTACATCTCCCCCCGAGAGTAGGCCACCACACAGTGGATGGACTGCTTGCGGGTGTCGCTCCATCCATCTACAAGGAGAGAGATGCCATTGGTCTCCCACAAATCCTTTGTTGCTTGGGCCGCTTGCTCCACGGCAAGCTTCTCTTTGTCAAGGAGGGTGGTGCGAAGCCTCTCCGATGAAGGTGGCACATAAGAGGAGCCATATTCCCCTATTCTCGTAACCATGGTTCGAAAGTATGGAGACCTATCCACACAAAACAGAGCATGTTGTGTTAGTATGGAGAGTCGAGAGTCGAGAAGTTAGAACCCATTATGAATACAAAATGGAAGATTGCAATGTGCATATGCCAAGGGAAACTCACCGCGAAGCATGGAAGGCAATGTGGTCGTGGAAGAAGAATCAGGCAACCGACCTATCCACCTCTTCCTTCAATTTAGGATTCCAATTTTCGTTGAGAGTGCTTTGGCGATGCGGAACGGAAAAGGACGGTGTAGATGCATGGCTCTTGAAGCCTCGAGAGATGTCGTCAAGGTTGGCTTCCCTTTGCTCTCGCGGTGTCACCATGGCGGAGGGATCAACGGCAACAAAACGGCCCCTCTTGGCCGCTTCCGCGACCTCATACACCGTGAGCTTCTCAAGAAGATCCAACCTCTTCTCGGGAGTTACTCAAGGGCAAAACTTCACCTCGTGACTGGGTTCATGAAGAAGATGGGCTCGCACTTTGTTTGAACCACCCGTTCTCTTGTATGGGCATAGCTTGCATGTCCATGGTCTTGCACCGCCACCTTTGCCACGCGTGCTAAAGTCGACTTCATCCCACCACGACCACATTTGCACGGCGGGCCTCCTTCGAGAAGAACCGGCTTGAGAAGTGGAGTTGGCTTGAGATGACATGATGGAGAGACTCGAGAGAGTAGAGCTTAGAAGTTAGAGGAGTTAGAGGAGAGCTTCAAAGTGGGCAGAAGAGGGAGAGAGTGGAGACTCAAGGGTAGAGTGTAGAGCGTACGGGCCACGGCGTATAGTCATGCTTGAGCCTTGAGCAATGAGGCTATGAGTAGAGAGGAGAGCTTGAGCCTTGAGGGAATAAGTATTAAGAGGCCCAAGGGGGCTTTTATAGCCTCCCAAGGGCCAAGCCCCCCCAAAATATGGCAGTTGGGCTGCAAACAACCGTTTAAAACGGTCAAAAACGGCTATTTTTATCCGCCTGAAAACCATTGTTCCCGGCCGTCCTCGTCCGACCCGGTCCGTCCCCTTGCGACCCGCCCGTCCGGCCAGAAATCCAATCGTCCCCGTCCGTCCCCGGCCCGGTTGCGGCCGCCCCCCGGCCCTAGGGCCCGTCCCCCCCGTCCCCTGTAACTATGCAAGAAACACCAACTACAGAAACTGAAAAGAGATAACTCAAAATTGTAGACAAGACACAGCAGAGTAGAGTTCTCCACTCAGATGAGTGAAGTAGAGTTCTCCACTCGGATGTGGTGGCATAGAAGCATGGGAACGGGGAACGGGGTCGGGGTCGGGGTCGGGGTCGGGTCGGCTGAAATTAGGGAATGGGCCTAGAACGGCAAAAAAAAAAAAAAAAAAAACATTTTTTCTCGATTTTTTGGAGCTACATGTATGTACCGTAGTGCTAAGAACACTTCGAACATTAATTTGCAGCAAAAAAGATGAGAAACATGACTCGTAATAGCAAAATACGCCAATAAAACATCGATGGCATTATGGCGAATACAAGTAGATGAGTATATACCTCAAGGGCTCAAAATGGCAAGTGATAAAGAGGCAAAAAAAGGCTAAAGCCTAACTAGGGAGGGGGTGAGCCCACAATGGTACATCAAACCCCGAACGTGCTTTCCTCATGAGAGTAGATAGAGGCTTGCCGCTTGATAGAGTAGATGGACGGAGCGGAGGTTGAGAGAGAGAGAGAGAGAGAGAGAGAGAGAGAGAGAGAGAGAGAGAGAGAGAGAGAGAGAGAGAAATGAAATGAAATGTTATATTAACGACTTCAAAAGGCCATAATGACCTATGAGACCAATTTGTTACAATGTAGTGAATCTAATACCATGTCTGGGTACAAAAGAAACTAGAACAAAATACTACTGCTATACGCTGGAACTATGTGAATGTGAAACAATGACAAAATGGGGGGTGGAGAAATGGTGAAGATCCATCCTCATCTGCATTATGAGTGTCGAGAGAGTATAGCTCGAATCCTCTGATGTGGTCTCCGTCTATGCTGTGAAGCTCCTCTCTTCGGTCGTGGTCGTCTGGATCTCCATAGCTCCAATGCTCGGTCGATAAGAGTGCCAGTAGTGGTCGAGTGAGTCTGGGCCAAGCTCTACGGTGGTGGCTGCTCCTCTGGCTGTCCCATATCTAGTGAAAAGAAATCTGTAATCTGTCTCTGGGACTGTCTCTCTCTAGCTCTCCCCAGTAAAGTGTCTCTATGTCTATGTAATTCAAGTAGATATAGTCCAAGGCATTTCTAATCCTCATAACTCATGACCCTAGATAAAGGACCGAAACCCTCTCTGAATAGGCAGTGGAAACGGCCCCGTGCTCATAGTACACTGTGCAATGACATATGTAATTTACTCTTATCTCTGGCTCTATCTGGCATAAGTGGCATAACCTGCTATCTGCTGGTATCCCTTTGAATCTACTAGTCTCAATCTCAAGCTAATGTGAGGATGTGCGTATCTGACCAATGGCACAACGCAAACCGTGGGACATATGTGTGTCCATGTAGCTGGGTCGAATCACAAACCCATCTCCTGTGAGGTGGAGAAGATGCTCTCTACAAAAAGCCATCTTCGTGCCCAACTCTTGAGGCGGGTCTATCCATGTATTCCTGGTGTCCAACTGGATCAGGTCCTGACGAATGAGTCTAGTAATCTCCACCCGTGTAAGAGACAGCGAGGGTGATTGAAGAGAGTATTGGAAAGGGGGCATCCTGTCCATGGTGAAGCCATGCGTCTGAAACCATGATGTCATCTGTGCGTACCAGCATGAATTGTCTCCCTATAGCGCTAACTGTCTAGAAGACTCAAGGGCCAGTCTAGCATATATGTCTCTAGTAGTATCCCATAAGCTATGCACAAAGGAGACTGATCTGGTAAGCGCCTCAATCTCCATAGGGGGGGGGCAGCTAGCTATGCTCGGATGATAGCGTGAGGTACGGAGGCCTTGGCTCTAATTAGTTGAGACTTGAGAGATCATAGATACCAAAGGCCTCTCCATACGTCTCCAACCATCCTGGCCTACAGAAGATCCCCATACCTGAACCCCATACATCATAGCTGAGACTACTAAAGTATCAAAGAGACATAGCTTTGTCCGTGGTTCCTAGAACTGAACCTACGAACACATCCTCTCCAAGCCTCCCAAGGCCGCATAAGCTCTAGTCAATCTAGTCTCTGTTGCTCTCACCAAAGAAAACATCGGCCCAGTGAAGACTACCCCAAGGTACGTGTATGCATCTGTATACTCCACAGTATCATGACCATACGTGAAAGTAGGTGTTGATCTCCTGATCCACTGTGGTGTGGTGTTAAACACCATAACCTTGGTTTTACCAAGGTTTACAGACAATCCACTATCCTCTGCAAAATTTGTAATGCATCCAAATGTCGTTGCATACCCTCAGGTGAGTCAGAGATTAACACAATATCATCAGCATATAGCAATGCGATCCACGTCCCTGCCAGCTGAGCACCTCTATCGCTCTCTCTGTCAATGTATTCAGACACCTCATCAACATACATACCAAATAGAGTAGGAGACAATGGGCAACCCTGTTTCACCCCAACAGTGGAGTGAACTAAGTCAGATATCCCCTCCGGGATGTGTACATGTCCCATCACTGATCTGTATAAAGCCATGATCCCCCAAATCAACACTATGGACACGCCCATCTCCTGCAGCCTGCGGTACCATGTCAAATGCTTTGTGGAAATCCACAAAGCTACAATAAATCCGTCTCCCATGTGACTTGCCCTCCTCAATGATGGCTCAGAGTGTCAAAATATCATTGGAGAAACCCCTCCTGAAACCAGCCACCCTTTGTCCGTACACCCTCACCCTCTGCCCAATTACTGAACTGCTGCTTAAGAATAGATGCATACAACCGTGCCAATATGTGTCCAACCATAATAGTGCGGTAATTTCCTGGCTCTGTAGGATCACCTGCCTTGAAGATAGGCACAATAGACAACCTCCAAGTCTCAAGTAATCCCTCACACATGACCCGATTGAACAATATTGCAAGAACCTCGGCCAGCATATCCCTAGCATGTATAAAGTGCTCCGCTACTAGACCATCATGATCATATGCCCTCCCGGTCCTCAACCTGTTAATGGCTCTCTTTACCATCTCAGTGGTAAAGAAGGTGCTCGTAGGTGGACATGGTTCTTTAGGATCTGGAAGGGGGTCCTGTCCAGGAACGATGTCGCATACTAGCCCCACACATCAGGAAAAGTAATCACTGGGGGAGGGGAGTGCTCATGAAAGAGTCGCCATGCCTCTCCCAAGTCTTTACTCAAGAACAACTGATACAAATCTCGCTCCATCTGGGCCAAGTAAGCTCGTTTCTTCTGTCGCACAAGGCGTCGAAAAACAATCCGAGACTGTCTGTAAGAGATGACTCCTAAAAGAAGATCCCTCTGAAGCTGGGCTCTCATCTCTCTGCACTCCTCATCATACCAACTATCATAGGGCATGCTCCCAGAATGTCGCCTCCGATTCGGCTGAGTGTGTGGGTATGCCTCTGATGCTCCACCATGCAATGTCTCAGTCAAGTAAAGTGGTGCACTCCTCCACTGAGAGGCATGGGCCAGCTGTGCATAGGCAATCCCAAATCTCCTCTATATAAACCGAGTCAGTCTCTGGTGTAAATGTATAACGGGTATGTGACCTGCTTCCTAATGTCTCTGTTGTACTATACTGAAATGAGACGGACAATGTCAAGAGAGCATGATCCACTGCTACGCCCTCTGGTCTGGCTCCCACTGTGAAATCCTGAATACAAGGAATAAAGCTCGGTTGTGTCATAACATAGTCTACTGTATTGGCCCCGTGTCTATGTGGAAAGCATGTGAAACCTGCTGCTCCGAAAAATTGTTGTAAGCCATTAAGTATGGCCAACCCATGTGTAGTCGTCATCTCCGTGAGGTATCTCCCATACTCTGTCTGCTCTCTGTCATGTGAGCATCTGTCAAGCCCCAACTCACCCACATCCAGCTCCCTAAGCATCTCATCTGAAGTGTCATAGAAGTCTGTCTAAGAGTTGCCCGTTCGGGCATTGAAGTCTCCTAGAAGGATGATATCACCATCCCTAGAAAACTCCAATATATCATCGTCTAGTATAGAGAAGGGTGACTGCCTCTGGATGCAGCATATACTGACGTACTGGGGGGGAAGTAACATATGGCAATGTATAGAAATCGACCTGTGTCAGCTCTCAACCTCACCCACATGTATCTAGCTGCTAGTATGATCATCTCTCAGTACAATATGTAGTAGTGGTTGTAACTCCTCTCTACATAGCACTGCTGCTACTCCTGAACCTCTACTTTCATGCTCAGATCTCGAGACTATCCTATGGGCTGTCTCCCATCTGTACCCCGCCACATGTGGCATGAGCTGTCCAAGAGCCTGGTGAGTCTCAGAGAGGAATACAATGTCCCTGTCACTGAAACTCTCCTCAAAGGCACCAACATCAACCTCATAGACCCATTACAATTCCAAGTAGCCATCTTCAGTGTGGTCACATAGGTCTCACACCGTCATGTAGAGTGCCGCTCTACAATCACCACCCGACCATCTCTGTAAAAGGCTATCTTCCCCTTGTCTCTAGCGGCCCTAATCTCTGACATGACTTCCTACATATGGGCAAGCTGTGAAAGGGTGAGGTCGTCGCCAAGATAGACCCCAATCTTCTTGAGGGTGGGCCTCTTTTTCAAGAACTCCTTCTTCGCCTCAATAGAGGGGAAGCGCAAAATGAGAGCCCTCTCTTTCGATGTATCCCCCATGCCTCCAGTTTTCTTGCCAACTCTCCATGCTCTTGCATGTGTCGCTTTATCTATCCCCATTAGCACCATGAGCTCCTTCACTTCTTCGTCGACTTGATCCCTATCTTTAAGGCCGGTGACCCTCACATGTAAACCCCTTGTACGCCTTCGTTGTTCCTCTTGAGGTGTCATGTTGATGATAGTGGGAGTGGGGATTGAAACTTGATACCGCTTTTCCTTTGCCCTTCTTGGCGACTGCAATCCATTTCTCTGCCTCATCCACTTTCTTTTGGGTTTTGGTGATCACCTCTACCCATTCTTGCTGCTTCTCTTCCTTGATGGCTTGCATTTGTTCTTTGATTACCTTAAGTTCTTTCGTCACTGAGGGTTGGATTTCTCCCTCTTCAAGTCCAACATTGGCTCTTGCTTCGGCTAGCTCTTTCTTAAGGGCTGAAATCTGCTTCTTGAGTTCTTCAATTTCAGTCCGAAGTTCCATTTTCTCGTCAGTTCGAAGCTTGTCCTCGCTGATTTTCCATTGAAGGAAGATCGCCTTCTCTTTCTTCCACTCTCCATCTCCACCTTGTACTCCTTCATCTCCTTCTCCATGATTGCTAACCGCTTGTTGGTGGCCATAAATGTGGCTTTCTTCCCTGTCGGGGATGCCATGAGATAAGAAAGAGAGAGAGAGAGAGAGAGAGAGAGAGAGAGAGAGAGAGAGAGGGAACGAAATCCACCTTATGTAGACAGGTATCTCCACACTATGCATACATGTCTATTCCACATTTATACACATACATTTCCCCGATTTTGCAGTCTGTCTCTACTTCTGACCCTGCTTAATTTATGGCCTCAACCAAAAATCTGAAAAAAACTTGCTACAACTTTGACATCCGTATCGTTTTGTCGCGCTTTTATTGTTGTCTCATTGATCTGCATGCATGCTGCCCTGATACAAATTGCCGTGCAAGGCTGCAGCTGCAGTTGGGTATGTTGTTGCTGCGGGTAGGCACGTCAGTTGCTGCAGGTGCTGAAGGTGTTGAATCTGCTGCTCGTGACCTGCTGGAGAGCAGCCTGCTACTCTATCAGCAGCAGTTCTCCATGAGAGAGAGAGAGAGAGAGAGCTAAAAACAGCCTGTTGACTGCTGCACGAACCCTAAAACAAGCCTCTGTCTGCTGCACGATGTTGGGTTAAAGGCCCAAATGGCCAACCCAAATGACCCCTTTTGTGTATAGTTTTTAAAGGTTACTAACCTTTGGCCAAGTTCACATTGAACTTGGCCACTAACTTAAAAATGATCCTATACTTTAATAAAGGGAATGAGAGCCCAATTCACTCTCAACTTATTCCCCTTACAAGAATCGTGCAGCCTCTCTCTCACTCTCTCTCTTCTACTTCGACCTCTCACGCCCCATCTCTGCACACCATCGCCTCCTCTCCAAGGCTCAAATGGCCAACCCAAATGACCCCTTTTGTGTATAGTTTTTAAAGGTTACTAACCTTTGGCCAAGTTCACATCGAACTTGGTCACTAACTTAAAAATGGTCCTATACTTTAATAAAGGGAATGAGAGCCCAATTCACTCTCAACTTATTCCCCTTACAAGAATCGTGTAGCCTCTCTCTCTCTCTTCTACTTCGACCTCTCACGCCCCATCTTTGCACACCATCGCCTCCTCTCCAAGGCTCAAATGGCCAACCCAAATGACCCCTTTTGTGTATAGTTTTTAAAGGTTACTAACCTTTGGCCAAGTTCACATTGAACTTGGCCACTAACTTAAAAATGGTCCTATACTTTAATAAAGGGAATGAGAGCCCAATTCACTCTCAACTTATTCCCCTTACAAGAATCGTGCAGCCTCCTCTCTCTTCTACTTCGACCTCTCACGGCCCATCTCTGCACACCATCGCCTCCTCTCCAAGGCTCAAGTCTTGCACATCTCCTCGTGCTCTATCACTTGCACACATTGCTGCGCACTCATCAATTGGTATCAGAGCAAATTTAGGGTTTGCTTCCAAACTTGCAAACGTTGATTTTCAGCCAAGGAGGTCACCTTTCACGCGAAGTTTTGCAATTTTATCGCCAAAGGACTCGTCCCCGGACACTAGAGGGCTCCTGGCTAGTCAAATTGACCTAAAACAGACTGAAATTAGGTCAAAATCAGCAAATTACAAGTTATGACAGGAAAAAATACAGGTTTTGCAAATCATGTATTAAGGTGAGGGAACATCTTTACTAGGTCCCCACTACCCGAAAACAAAGAAATTGCTGAAAAACAGGTCCCAAAACAGGTACTTTCAGCAAATTTCAGATTTGCGCAGGTTTTTGCAAGTGTATTTTTGATGCATCTACATTGAGGAAAGTGCAAAATGATGCAATTTATGCACATTTGACAAGTTTTGGCTATGTATGACCATTTGTGGCTCAATTTTCTGCATTGATGCTACAAATTGGGACTTTTGCTCATACATGCTTCTAAAGGCTGTGCATTAGCCTTATGCACGTCCTGTGAGGCTAAAAACAACTAACATTGTTGTTTTTGAGCACAAATTCACTTGCTGAAATTTCCTGCGCAGAAATTTCAGAAATTGTTTTTTGTGCTGTAATTGACCCATTTTGCCCCAAATTACTCCTGTGACCATTTGGAGCTGTAGTGCACACTTCTGTGAGGTTATACTCCGGTTTTGTTGCATTTTGCCCAAAAATTCAGCATATTATCCCTCTTATTCGTGCATCTATGGCCTCATCTTCTTCGGATGTGAAGAATCTCTTTGAGATTAGGAGATTCGATGGAACAGGTTTCGACCTTTGGAAAAACAAGATCCAGGGAATCCTATTTCTTAAGGATTGTGAAGGGGCACTTAAACAGGTAAAGACACAGGATATGTCGGATGAAGCATGGGTTAGCCTGAACAGGAAGACAGTTACATACATCAAAATGGCCATGATCGATGAGACAGTCATTGATTTGAAAGGTCTCACAAATGCTTTTGATGTGTGGGATAAGTTAAAGGCGATGTATGAGAATACAACGCCTGTCAACCAAGTGCATTTGATGCGAAAACTTGTTGGCATGCAGCTAGATGAGTCCAAGAGCGCTGCAGAGCACTTGTCGTTGTTTACAGGTACTTTGTCGCAATTACAGGATTCAGGTTTGCCTCCTTTTGATGATAAGCTGAAAGCTATCTTCTTGCTTATGACCTTACTTGATTCATGGGAAACATTGGTGGTTTCATTGTCGAATAACCCCAATTTGACCTTTGATGGTGTTAGGGGTTCTATCTTGAATGAGGAAATCAGGAGAAAAGCAGGTGGAGAGGGCAGCTCTGCCAACATGGTTAGAGGCAGGACAGAGAAGAAGAATGTCTATGCACAAAGGAGTAAGAGTAAGAGTAAGGAAAGGGGAAATGCCAGCAAAGGCAAGGGTGATGTGACTTGCTATCAGTGTGGCAGGAAAGGTCACAAGAAACCCGATTGCAGGTACTACAAAGCCAAGTTAGAACAGAAAAAGAATGGTGGAGACAAAAAGAAAGAGAAGAAGGAAGTCAAGACAAATGCACAGGACAGCTCAAAGGACAAAGAGAAGGCCAATGTGGCTTCTAGTGTTGTGATTGAGGAGCTGTCAGATGTAGAGGACATCTTGTGTGCCACTTTGTCAAATGATGATGCTTATGACCTTGATGCCTCTCTTAATGTTCATTCACAAGACATGAAGATCACCAAGAGTGATCTTATTGATGCTTTGTTGACTGTCAATGATGCATTATCCCAGACTTGGATAGTTGATTCCGGTGCTTCATTTCATGTGACTCCTATCAAGGAGTGTTTCTCTACTTTTGATGCAGGCAAGCATGGCCATGTATACCTTGGAAACAATCATGCATGTTCCATTGAGGGTATTGACACTGTGCATCTCTCCATAGATGGCACAAATGAGCCTGTCTTGCATGATGTTAGATATGTGCCGGGAATCAAGAAGAGTCTGCTTTCTGTTGGTCAGATGGATATGCATGGTTACAGCATCTTGTTTGAGAGAGGATCATGAAAAATGACTAAAGGCTCAAGGCTGATTGTAAAGGGCACAAAGAAAGGGACACTTTACTGCATGCATGGAAAGGCCATGTTGGGCAAGTTTATTGCGTTGGCTGAAATTAACTCTCACATGGAGTTGAGACTCCGGGCTCGCTGCTGCTCGCACCTCTCCCCCCTTGCGCCATCGCCCTCTCTCACTCCCTCGCGCTGCTCTCCTGCTTGTCCACCTCGCGCTGCCCCCTTCCCCTCGCGCTACCCCTGCTGCTGTCCGCTGCACTGGCAGCCCGCAGCTGCCCGCTGCCCAGCTCAGCCAGCTCTCCCTGCCGCTCCCCCCCCCCCCCCGCGCTGCCCCCCGTTGCTGCCTGCTGCCCAGCCAGCCCGAAGCAGTTCCCGCAGTCATCCACGCCAGCCCGCCCCCTCCCGCTATCCGCCCCCCTCGCTTGCTTTTTACCGTTAGCCTTCTCCCTCTCCATTCTTGCTTGACGGGCGTCGCCAGCACCATTGACGTGCTCGGTCCAACAGGTCTTCCCCCCCTTTTTTTCGTCGACGATCCTCCGCCTTTTCTTTACCAGTAGCAGACACAGATGGCGGCTCATGCTCCACCGCAGAGGGACTCCAATGAAGCCCCCTCGCCTGACCCCGCTGAGCCCACCATTCGACTTGCTCTTACGCCGGCAGAGCAAGCGAGCCTTGCCACAGAGGTAGAACGCTTGCAGGCGACTTTTGTCATCTGCAAGGTTCTCGGCACTCGTCCCAGCAGAGGAGAGCTGCGAGACCTTCTCCAGGCCCGCCTCCTCGCAGAGGTGGGCAAGATCTTGGATGTCCAGATTCTCGGACGGGGGTACTACCAGATTGAGTTCGAGACTTCCGAGATGGCCTCCAAGGTCATAGCTATGAGTCCATTGGCCATCCGAGCATCACGCGCCCACTTTCGACAGTGGCAACATGGTTTTGACCCGTCTTCGGATGTGCTAGTAGAGGAGGCGGACATCCCCATCTCAGTCTGCTTTCCGGGTTTACGGAGGGAGTACCTTCCACTTCTCTCCAGGATTGGCTCCGCCATCGGAACTGTCCTGGAGACACCTCGTACGGCAGCATCAGTAGCTGCCAAGGCGGCTGGCATCCCTTCAGTTCGAGTTTTGGTCAGAGATACCCACACGCTCCCGAAGGTCATCCTTCTGCCTCGGGTGAGTGGGGGTTGGTTTAGACAGAGTGTGGAGTACTCGGGTCTCCCGAACCAGTGCTTCATTTGCAGACAGATGGGCCACCTAGCGAAGGCCTGTCCACGGAGGAGACCACGACCCGCACCCCAGCCTCAGCCTCAGCCTGCCAAGGCTGGGCCGCAGCCACAGCCAGCGACACAGAGCACAGATTCAGCGCCACCCTCAGAGCCTGGGGCTCCAGCGGAGGAGGGGTGGCAGCAGGCCCGTGGCCGTCGACGCCAGGGGCCACAGCGACAGCCTGGCACTCAGAGTAGCCCCCAGGTGCCTCCTCAGCAGCAGTGGGTTCCCACGGGGAACCGCTTTGGTCCTCTTGAGCAGGAGGAGCCCCCTACGCCAGCCACCACCTCCGCTTCACCCTCGCCAGCCGCTCCGCCTTCCGATCTCCCCTCCTCCTCCTCATGCCCTCCCCCGCCCTCTGCTACCGCTCACTCCCCACCTCGCCCCACCCCGCTTCTCCTCTCCCCCGCCCCCCCCCAGCCCCTTCTCCCGCTCCTCCTGCTTCAGTACCACAGTCGGCTCAGGAGACTGGACCCTTGCCGGCGGCCAGGAGATCTCTTGGCAGCGCCTTCGCCACGAGTCGCCTAGCGAGAGAGGGTCAGCCCTTCATGCGGCCCCCACTGCAGATTCAGACTTCTCCTCTTGCAGCTATCCCTCGTGGTTTGACGAGCTTTGACCTCCGACGCCGCTGGGATTTCTTCGATTACGGGTTTACTCGTTTTCTTGGCGATTCCGCAGCAGACCACGAGGCAGCTTGCTTCAGAGTCCACGCTTTGTTCCTCGCCGCTAGGGGGACAGAGGCCTTGGACTCAGCAGTTGGTTTCTCCTTCCCCCTATGTGGCAGGACTGAGACAGAGTGGTCCCTCGACTCAGTGGTGGGATGGTTGCATACACAGGTTCTCGAGTTCTCTCACCACATGGGAGAACTTGGAGTTACAGATTTGCTGCAGACTTTGTGGCCACTGGCCAAGTTTGCGATGACACCCCCAGACTCAGCAGGATGTAGGCAAATTGTGGTGTACTTTTTTGCTGATACGAAGTGTTTGCCTTGCTATGTATACATTCACGAGGACTCCTGGAGAGAGGAGGTTGCTTTGCGCACGGCTCGCTCTGCTTGGGCTTGGGCCAGGCACTCACTACAGGCTCGCCTATCTAGAGGACGCTCGGATGCGGATTACTCCCCATCCAAGCCTGCCTCGAAGATGGCCCGTCTTGCTGCTGCGGCAGTATCTGTTCTCTCTCGCTCCCCATGAGGATTGTCTCGTGGAACGTGCAGGGATTAGGTGGGCCCTAGTTTCAGCGACAGCGGGGCCGATTGCGTCAGGAGCTTCAGCGTTGCCTTGTGGGAGGAGAGATTGATCTCCTTATGCTTCAGGAGCACCATTTGTCTGAGAGCCGCATTCGGCGATGTGGTCAGATTTTGCGGGGACGTTATGATACCTTTTGGTCAGCTGCTTTTGGACCTGGAGGCATCTAGGGTGGGGTATGTATGACTATTGCGGACTCATTGCAGCAGGCCATTGTAGGCATAGGGATTATTGTGCCAGGCAGGGCTCAGTGGATTACTTTGCAGGTTCAGGGTGGCCTTGTGGGCTTCCTGAACATCTATGCGCCCTAGGTGGCGAGTGCTCGTGCAGAGTTTTGGTCACAGATTGTTGAGTCCTTGCCACAAGTTGACCATTGGTGTGTAGGAGGGGACTTCAACATGTTGGAGGACCCCTTTGACAGGATCGGAGGAAGCCATGCTACTGTACATGGAGTCGAGTTAGCAGCTTGGGAGAGGTTGTGTATGACTTTGAGGGTCTCGGATACATGGCAGCATTCTGGCTTTGTGAGGCCTCCAGAGAGTCTTGCCTTCTCTAGATCGGACCGCAGAGTGGGAGGAGTGAATCTATCGCGCATAGATCGCTTCTACACTAGTGACCACTTCAGTGACTTGGGAGGATCAGTAGGCATCGTGGCAGAGACATCCTTCTCGGACCATGCACCAATGATCCTCACAGTGGCAGACAGGCAGAGGAGTGGGAGCAGGATGCTTCGCATCCCAGAGCGGGTCTTGTTGGACTCAGCACTCAGAGAGAGGGTAGAGGCTCTCTGGACAGAGGGCATGGACAGCCAGGCTCTTCCTGCAGACAGAGTGGCCTTAGGCCTAGCTCAGCTTAGCCACTTTTTTTCTCCAGGAGTCTTTGGCTCGACGGGCTGCAGCGAGAGAGGAGTAGCAGCGTCTCAGACGAGCCATTGCTTCACTACAGAGGATGCAGGAGCAGCATCCAGACAGTCCATGGTTGGAGGAGCAGCTACAGTAGGCTCGACAGGAGCTTGCTTGCACAGAGGAGAGGCGCCATGAGTTTGCCTTCCACCGACAGGCATCTCAGTGGACTCAGGTGGGTGACAAAGTGACAGGTGTTTTTTTTCAGACAGTGGGACCTCGGCACTCGCATCCCAAGGTCAATCAGTTGAGGAGACCCGATGGGTGAGTTGTTTGTGAGCCTGAGGATATGCGTGCAGTTGCTACTGACTTTTACCGTGAGCTACTGTCGGTTGAGCCCGAGTCAGAGAGACAGGATGCATGCAGGGAGCAGGTCTGGGCACAGATGCCTTGTCCTGTGACTGAGGAGATGCGGCAGAGGCTTGAGTTACCTCTTCAGCTTGAGGAGCTGCACACGGCTCTTAGGGCCCTCCCTCGTGGTAGCTGTCCAGGTGAGGATGGGCTGACTTTCACCTTCTTCTTGGAGTACTGGGACCTGCTTGGCCCAGATCTTTGTAGTGCCTTTCAGTACATTCTACACACAGGAGTGATGCCGGATAGCATGAGTGAGGGCCTGATTTACCTCATTCCAAAGGAGGGTGGCTCCTTGGATGAGATTCAACAGTGGCGTCCCATCACCATTCTCAACTCAGCCTACAAAATTCTTGCCAAGGCTCTGAGTTTGAGGATTCAGCCACTTTTGGAGAGCCTTATACATGGGACTCAGACAGGTTTTGTCAAGGAACGCAGTATCCTTGACAACATCTTCACTTTTTGGGAGGCTTCTGCCCTGGCACGGCTCCGTGGGGAGGACCTTGTGATTCTTCTTCTCGATTTTGAGAAGGCATACGACAGAGTTGACCGGGACTTTCTAGAGGGCACGCTACGTAGGATGGGCTTCTCAGAGGCTTGGATCAGAGGGGTGTCAACTTTGTACAGGCAGGCCCACAGTCAAGTGCTTTTGGCAGGAGGTAGAGGTGAGCGCTTCATGCTCACACGATCGGTCAGACAGGGTTGTCCTCTTGCCCCCTTTCTCTTTCTGTTCTATGCGGAGGCGATGAGCAGATTTTTGGTGTCACAGCAGGTTGGTTTGAGGGGCTTAGCACTCCCTATACGGGGAGATCGAGCTTCTGGACGCTGAGTTTGCCGACGACTCAGCCTTGTACTTAGAGGGCCAGGAGGCCAATTTACACAGATGTGGGCAGGCCTTGGAGACCTTCTGCTGTGCATCGGGCGCACTGATCAACTGGAGAAAGACAGTGGCTTTCTCAGTTGGTAGTGCTCCTGTGCCAGATTGGATGCCAGGAGAGGGTTTCAGGTGGATTCCTCCAGGGACTGCAGTTCGGTACTTGGGTTGTCAGGTTGGTTTGGATTTGTCCCCTGAGCAGCAGATTGCTCCTCTTCTCCTGTCCATCAGGAGAAAGCTGTTACATTGGAGCTCAGCACGACTTTCGCTAGTTGGTAGAGTAGTAGTTGCCAACCAGGTGTTGTTGGCGACTATGTGGTACATCCCTTCTTGCTGGATCTTCTCGAGTTCTTGCATCAGCCAGGTAGAGAGGTTGATCAGGAACTTCCTTTGGTCTGGTCGCGACACTCAGATTGCCCGAGCCAAGGTGGCTTGGTCGGTCATCACACTTCCTTGTTCGCAGGGAGGGCTTGGGATCATTGATCCAGCACAGCAGAGCAGAGCCCTTCTTGGGAAGTTCGTCGTCAGAGGACTTCTTCCAGGCGAGGAGCCCTGGAAGGAGTTCTTGTTGCAGAGGCTTCGTGCCAGGGTGCCTCAGTCAGGAGGCCCTTGGCAATCTTCGACCAGATGGATCTTTACAGAGTTGCGCCGAGTTGGTTTGAGCAGGAGACTGGAAGACCGATTCGCTGTGAGTTTGCTTCGTTCTTGGGAGCTATTGCGGCGTGGCCTAGAGCAGCGGCAGCCGACGTGCACGGAGGAGCGCCTACGGCAGCCCCTCGTCTGGAACCCCATGGTTAGCACTCAGAGAGGCCACTTGGTTGGGAGTAGGCCTCATGTTTCTTGGGGTCCCATGGCAGCAGGTCCAGCGCGCTCTCTAGGTGACTGGCTAGAGTTCACAGGTTTGTCAGAGGAGGTGCAGGTTGTCCAGCTACAGGGCATGAGAGGGGTTCAGAGCATGTGTCAGGACATCTCAGAGTCAGTTCCAGCTGATTGGCTCATGCCTCTCGAGCCAGTAGCACCCCGGTGGATGGGAGCCTTCACACGACTGGAGGTTCTCATTTCAGTCAGGGCTTGCTCAGAGACTGTCCCAGCCCTGTTCTTCGAGCTTCAGGGTGGGGGACGATTACAGAGAGTTGCAGTAGAGGCCCCGCAGGTAGCAGAGTGTTGTTTCCAGAGGATCCGAGTTGTGGGCATCTGTGGGAGGACTTGCGTCATAGACTCTGACCCAGCAGCTCTTGAGACAGGAAACTGGAGGCTATGGGCTTGGGAGTGCTGTCCACTGGCACGAGTACAGTGGGATCCTGGTGAGTGGCTATGGAGGGACCTATTCTCTTCTGCAGACCGCCCAGGAGTCCCTTTCTTTCAGTACACTGTTCGGCTTGGACGTCATATACTTGCAGCACAGAGAGAGGCCCGCCCCGCTGCAGCACGTCATTGGCAGGAGGAGGGTCTCACAGTTGAGTTCTTCGCAGCTCTTTGGCAGAGGCTGTGGGACTCCAGACAGCCGAGGCGCGTCACCTTGTTCCAGTGGTTGGTTGCACACAGAGCCACAGCAATAGGGAGCTGGCTTGTACATATTGGTCTCTCGGCCGCATGTACAGCCTGTGACCAGTTGGTGGAGAGTCAGCGACACTGTCTTTGGGACTGCCCCTCGGCCTAGCAGGTGTGGCTACGAGTTCTTCGGCTGATGCCTGCCCTCTCCACGGCTCGACAGTACACTTGGGGGGCGGCGGCTTGGTCCACCCTCACAGGCCCGGCACTTCAGTTTGAGCTATCTTCCACCAGCAGGATGATAGTGATACAGGGGGGTCGACCTACACTCCAGCCTGCTACAGACCTTACTCCACAGGAGTGGAGCAGTGAGAGAGCGGAGTGTTGGGAGCTCATCAGCGGCCTAGGTCTCTGGTTCATCTGGCGGGCCCGTTGTTTCCGCAACTTTGAGGCTCGCCCTGTACCACCAGCGGAAACTATTCGTGACTTTTGGCTAGAGCTGATCCACACTCTCAGAGGACAGCTTGAGGGACTACAGGGCAGCTCCGACCGCATGCGGGAGCGCCACGAGGCTTTCCTTCGTCTCTGGCGCCCTAGGCCGTTTTACTCCATGGTCCAGGGGGTGCTCAGATGGCACTATTGTCCACCTGTGTGGCTTTTCCCTCCTCCCATCTCTTGATTTAGCCCCATTGTATATATGCTGTTTTTTCATTGGGAGAGTCTCCCCATCATGTTTGTTGTAGCCCTCTCTTGCAGAGGTGGATGTAGCCCTATGGGCAGCTTTCATTAGCTAATAGAAGGATCTTTTTCTCGGAAAAAAAACTCTCACATGGAGTTATGGCACAAGAGGCTTGGCCATATGAGCCAAAAGGGCCTTTCTAAGCTTTGTACTTTGAACAAGCTTGATGCTAAAGGCACAAAGCTTGACTTTTATAATGAATGTCAATATGGCAAGCAAGTAAAGCGTTCTTATTACTCCGGTGTCTCTCGTAAATCTTGTGTGCTTGATCTTGTACAATCTGATGTATGTAGCATGCCTACTAAGTCTATGGGAGGTGCATGCTATTTTGTCTCCTAGGAAAATTTGGGTTTATTTGCTTAAATCTAAGGATGAAGCCTTTGCTGCGTTTAAGAAATTTCATGCATTTGTGACCACCCAAACAGGTAGAAAGCTGAAATGCTCGCGTACGGACAATGGGGGAGAGTTCACAAGTGCTGAATTTAACAAATTTTGTGAAAATTTGGGCATTAAGAGGGAGCTTACTGTGCCATACAGCCCCTCTTCTAATGGTGTGGCTGAAAGATTCAATATGACACTTTGTGAGAGGGTGAGATGCATGCTGTCCACGGCTAATCTCTCTCATGGATTTTGGGGAGAAGCTTTGAAAACTGCAGTGCATATATGCAATCGATCCCCTCACATGTCTTTGAAAGGTGACATCACTGAAGAGGTTTGTTCTGGCAAGCTTGCTTCATATGATCACTTACGCATTTTTGGTTGCGAAGCTTTTGTGCATATCAGACCTGAGTTGAGAAGCAAACTAGATGCCAAGTCCATTAAAGGCCTCTTCATGAGATATGGTGAAGAAGGCGAAATGGGTTACAGGATTTGGTTACCTCAGCTCAAAAGGATTGTACACAGTCGGGATGTTGTTTTTAATGAGGCAAGGCTGCTTCAAAACAATTGTGCCTCAAAGCATGAGCATAAAAGGGTCAAATTTCAGTATGACCAGCCACTTGTTAGGCCTATTCTTGACCCTCAGGATGCACCACATATGGCTGAAAATGTAGATGATCCAGTGGTGTTTGAGCCAGATGATGTTGGGCAGCAAATTGAGGCTCCTGAAGGGCATTTGCAGCCACAAAACAATGTTGAAAATGGAGCTGAAAATGATGTACAGCAGCCCATTGTTGATGATTTTATCATGCCACCTGATGTAGACCCATTACCGGATAATGTGGATCATTGGGTGAGGCGGTCTACTCGTCCAAGACGGACTGTGAGTAGATATTATCCCTCTTTGCATTACATTATGTTGACAGATGAGGGAGAGCCTCTTACGTATAAAGAGACAAAGACATGTGAGCATAGCGACAAGTGGGAGCTTGCTATGCAGGGAGAGATTAAAGCTTTGCACGCTAATCATACTTGGGATTTGGTGGAATTGCCCAAAGGTAGGAAGGCTATTCCTAACAAATGGGTGTATAAACTCAAGACAGTTGATGCAAAACCCAAGTATAAGGTAAGGCTGGTTGCAAAGGGATATGTTCAAACCAAGGGCATAGACTTTCAGGAAGTGTTCTCTCCTGTAGTGAAGATGACCACTTTGCGTGTATTGTTTGCCATAGTGGCTGCCCTTAATTTGGAATTGGACCAAATGGATGCATGGTGATGTGGAGGAAGAGCTTTACGTGGAGCAACCCGAGGGTTTTGTTATTCTTGGCAAGGAACATTTGGTATGTATGCTCAATAGAAGCTTGTATGGGCTGAAACAATCATGTAGACAATGGTACAAGAAGTTTGACCGCTTCATGCTCAAACATGTTACAAAAGAAGCCATGCAGACCATTGTTTGTATACCAAACGTGATGAGGATGGCAGCCCTATCATTCTTGTGCTCTATGTGGATGATATGTTGATAGCTGCAAAGAAAAGAAGCAATGTTGATGCTCTTAAAGAGCAGCTGAAATCTGCATTTTCAATGAAAGACCTTGGGGCAGCTGAACATATACTTAGAGTGAGGGTTAGAAGGCAAAGGGACCAGCGCATATTGTATTTGTCGCAAGAAAAGTACATTGAAAAGGTGCTGGACAGATTTAACATGGCTGAAGCAAAGCCTCTTGGCGTGCCATTGCAACCATATGTCAAAATCTCCAAGGATGATTGCCCCAAGTCAAAGGAAGAAGCCAATGACATGCAAAGTGTGCCTTACGCTTCAGCTTGTGGTTCACTTACGTATGCTATGGTTGCTACTAGGCCTGACATAGCCCATGCAGTGGGAGTTGTGAGCCGGTTTATGGCTAATCCAGGCAAGTTGCATTGGGATGTAGTGAAGTCCATTATGAGGTACTTGAAAGGGACTAAAAACAAATGCCTCTGCTATGGTAAAGAACCATTGCAGTTGTAGGGATTTTGTGACTCTGACATGGCTGGTGATGTGGATACACGGAAATCCACAAGTGGTTATGTGTTTACTCTTGCAGGAGGTGCTGTTTCATGGTGTTCTAGATTGCAAAAGATAGTTGCATTGTCTACTACAAAGGCTGAATATATTTCAGCCACTGAGGCTTCGAAAGAAGCCATTTGGTTAGCAGGCCCCACAGGTGGCAGAGTGCTGTTTTCAGAGGATCCGAGTTGTGGGCATCTGTGGGAGGACTTGTGTCATAGATCCTGACCCAGCAGCTCTTAAGACTGGCCACTGAAGGTTGTGGGCTTGGGAGTGTTGTCCATTGGCACGAGTGCAGTGGGATCCTGGAGAGTGGTTTTGGAGGGACCCTTTCTCCTCAGCCGACAATCCAGGTGTCCCTTTCTTTCAATACACTGTTCGTATGGGATATCACATACTGGCAGCACGGAGAGAGGCTCCTCCTGCTGCAGCACCTCATTGGCAGGAGGAGGGTCTCACAGCTGAGTTCTTGTCAGCTTTTTGGGCGAGGTGGTGGGACTCCAGACGGCCGCGACGAGTCACTTCGTTCCGGTGGCTGGTTACACATCAGGCTACAGTAGTTGGGAGCTGGCTTGTACATAGTGATCTCTCGGCAGCATGCGCAGCTTGTGACTATCCTGTGGAGAGTCAACGCCATTGTCTTTGGGATTGTCCTTTGGCACAGCAGGTTTGGCTTCATGTCCTTCGGTTGATGCCAGCTCTTTCCACGGCACAACAGTACACTTAGGGGGCAGCTACTTGGTCCACTCTCACGGGCCCGGCGCTTCAGTTTGAGCTGTCCTCCACCAGCAGGATGATAGTGATGCATGGGAGTCGACCTACACCCCAGCTTGCTACAGAGCTTACTCCACAAGAGTGGTGCAGTGAGAGAGAGAGGAGTGTTGGGGGCTCATCTGTGGCCTGACACTCTCGTTCATTTGGCGGGCCCGCTGCTTTCGCATCTTTGAGGCTCACCCTGTACCACCAACAGAGACTGTTCGAGATCTTTGGCAGCTCTGAGGACAGTTCAAGAGACTCCAGGGCAGCTCCGACCACATGCGGGAGCGTAGAGAGGCTTTCCTTCGACTCTAGCGCCCTCGGCCTTTCTTCACCATGGTCCAGGTTGTGATGAGATGGCACTACCGTCCACCCGTGTGGCTTTTCCCTCCTCCCATCTCTTGATTTAGCCTCATTGTACATATGTTGTTTTCTCATTGGGAGAGTCTCCCCCTTATGATTGTTGTAGCCCTCTCTAGTAGAGGTGGCTGTAGCCCTATGGGCAGTTTCATTAACTAATACAAGGATCTCTTTCTCGGAAAAAAAAAGAGTCTATTGTCAATGATCGAGATCCTTGCATGACAGGAAACTTTTGGCGTACCTTGTTTGATAACCTTGGCACGAAGTTGATTTTTTCTTCTGCATATCATCCTCAAATGGATAGGTAGAGTGAGATCGCTAATTCCACAGTATTAAATATGCTGAAATCTTATGTGTCAAAAAGACAATCTAACTGGGAGAAGTATTTGCCCCTTGTCATGTACGCGTATAACAATACCGTTTGTCTACGGAGAAAGCACCTTTTGAGATTCTTTATGATAAGCCTTTGCTTCCACCAATCCTTGTCACTAAGGATAAGATTTTTGCAATAGATGAGTTTGTACAAAATTTGGACACGGCCTACGGGTAAGTTAAGAGAGTAATTTTGCGCTCTCAGGAAAAACATAAGAAAGCTACGAACAAGCACAAAAGGAATCTCGACTTAACAGTCGGTCAATTAGTCATTACTCAAGTTTGAGAAGGCAAAACTAAAGAAACAAGTGACTCATAGAGGGAACGTGGTAAAACTTTCCAATCGTTATTATGGGCTGTTTAAGATAATTAACCAAATGAACGATGTGACGTTTCGATTAGACCTACCATCTAATTGAAAGATCCACAATGCTTTCCATGTTAGTTTACTCCGGCCATATGTGGGACCGCCTCCAAGTCAGCCTATTGCTAAGGAACCTCCTGAGGTTGAGGAAACAGAAGAAATACTCCATGCAGAGCAAATCATTCATCATCAACAACGGCCACTCAAGTCCGGAAAGATTACACAGAAGTATTTGGTAAAGTTTAAGAATTATTCTACTTTGGATGCTCAGTGGATGACCGAGTAGGAACTAGCATCTTATCTTGAGATTCTGCAAAAATATGTACAAGCACTACAGTTGAGGACAACTGTTTAGAAGCCAGAGGGATGTTGCTAAATGGACTCTTTTCTTATTTCTCTGAGTGATTTCTTTTTATTGTAATTAGGATATTTAAATGTGTACACTTGAACCTTAAGGTTAGAAACTATAGACCTATTGGAATTATTAAAAACCATCAGGGGCGGACAACCCTGATGTGTCATATGATGGATGACATTAAGCATCACAAAGGGTTGTACCCTTAGTTCGGTAGGAGAGAGCGGGAAACGGATATTCCTGATACGTCACATGATGGGTGACGATCCATTGGTCTGGCAGGTGTCACGAGGACGTGGCAACTGTTAACTATGTCACGAGGACATGGTTGTGCTTAAGTGTTAATTCCCGTCGCAGGTTTCCTTTGCACGTTCTCTGTGTGTGTGTCTAAAGTAAAGAATTTCGGGTGAAAGCCAAAGCCTACCGCCCTACGGGCCGGTTTCAACAGGAAACCCGAATTAGAAAAAGGAATACACGTAAAGACGCAAGCACAAGAATAAAGATGGGTTTTGAGAAGCTTTTTCTAAAAAGCGGATTATTTTAAAGTATTTTCCAGAAAGAGCGAATGCTTTCCCGCGAGGAATCTGTGTTTGCATTGCATCTGTGCCCGAGAACTGCATTTGGGGAAGCTTGGAACGTGACTATAAAGCATAGATTTTCAGCTCACCCAATTTTATTGAGTTTTGTCCAGGTTCAATTTTTTTTAAAGTGATTGGCCACCCACTTAATAAGTGGGCATCCCACTTAAAAGTATAATAAAGCCTCTAAAAAAAAGCCAGCGCTGTTATCTTACGGCTGAAAAAAGAAGCCAGCAATCTCTCTCTTTGCTCGCCAAAAACAGCCCGCATACTCGTTCTCCTTCTAGTGCTACCTGGCAGCCCCTATTCCAGCCGGCTCCGTGTAATGTGCAAAGGAAGTGAATGATGGTGCAAGCTCAGGATGAATGATCAGTGGATGCTCAAGGTTCTTTTTACTGAAGGGAAGGGAGAGCCTTCCTTGACTTAATGAGAGATTGTGCAATGACCAAAACAAGGGAGTGGAAAACTATCAGAGAGTGTTGAGAGTGATAGAGAGAGAGAGAGAGAGAGAGAGAAAGAGAAAAGATACGAGACCAGATGGGGTCCCAAACCCGCTTCCAAGGGCCCCCCTCTCTATTAGAGAGGTATTTGCTTTAGATTGCACAAAGTGTGGTATAATGGTTCTAAATGTTGTGATGCTTGACGACGACGATGATGATGTCGACGACGATGCCGAAGCTAATGGGCTGAAATCTGAAAATGCTTTTGGATGCTAATGGAAATCTATTGGTGCGGTGAGGCTCTAGCGCTGAATTGTCATCGTCAGCGACGACGATGGCTGAAAACTGAAAAACGCTGACTGGTCTGCTGACTGAAAGCTGAAAATGGTGTCTTAGCTGCGATCAGAATGGCGACCGCAACGATGGAAGGCTGATCTGCTGTCGTACTCGGCGGGGTGCTGATGACGAAGCAAAAACGCTGATACAAAACGCTAGGTAATGCTGGCTGAAAACGCTGGTGTATAGGAGGCTGCTTGGTACTTGAGGGGTTCGTTGCTCTGCTCCTCTGCCTTCTTCAAGCGCCCCAAGGGGCTGATTATATAGGTGCATATAACTGGGCCGGGCAGCCTCCTAGCAAACCCCACGATTTGGGTAAATGAAGGGTCGTTTTAGTTAATAAAAATCTCTGTTAAGAGGTGGTCCATGCGCGGTAGGGAAATTGGTCATGTGCGGTGAAAATGCTTTATGCTTGATGCAGGGTACTGATGCTATAGCTAATGGGTTGTGCAATCAAAGGGTATGCAACTACTCTTAAGTGCCTGGACATGCACGTCCTGCGTACAGCGCACAAAGGTGCCAAAACACTTCCTAGGCTACCTAAAACCTAGAAGTAGGTACAGCTTGTCCACATGCATATAGGGTTAGATGTGCATGTGACATCCCCCCCTTTTCAAGGTGAGGTATTGGTACCGAGCTGTATGGCTTCCATATAGTCCGCCAACAACTCTTGGGAGTCTGCGAAGGACTCTTTGCCGGCCCACTCTGCTACGTGGGTCCCGCGATACTTGAACTTCCGGAAAGTCTACAATGCTTGCTTCTTTGGGCCATGCCGAAAGCGACACAAAACATCTGCTTCGGCTCCAATCCTTCAACTTCGTCTACGATGTGGGGTTCACCTTCTTCAAGAATCTCCTTTGAGGAATATCCCTGAAACCACTTCAAACACAAAATCATCCACACATCTGTTCCTTGTCGAGTGACTGAAAAAAGACCATGCTTCGTAAACGAGTGTGCATAAAATGCACATGAACAGTGCAGCGGAGTGCAAAACCATTCACCAAATATATGCCAAAGGTGTGATCTAAACTTGACTTTTCGACCTAGAATGGTGAAACATTGTGTTTGCCTTGAATGCCAACTCTTTATCTTTTCGTGATCTTCATGCATCTTTGCTCATCCCTGAGTGAATCATGTGCATCGTGCAATATGGAGTTCCTATGAGAAGGTAACACATAAAGACGGTGACGAAAATACAAGAGACTGTCATGAATGAGAGACTCGAACAATGCATATTGACTAATCATGCGAACCAAAAATACGTCCTGAATGGGTATTGTGGACCTCGACTCGAGAGCCAAGATCGGTGTTGCGTGACTAATTGTATCTGCAATTGGGTTAGCTTTACTAGGAGCCAATCAATCAAACTTGCAGTTTGCTCACAACACTGGAACCGTCTAGCTTGACGTTGACCCCAAGGTGTACTCGGTACAGACTGGAGCAACTTGAAGGCTTGATGATCCTTACGAACAATCAAATCTCTATCATGCAAAAAATGTGTGTCGTGCTTAGGAGAAGGAATAATTGAAAGAGATTCCTTTTCATGCATTGACAAATTCTTTTCTAAATTGTTGAGAGAGACTGTGAGACTACGTGTTGTATCCTCTTTCAAAACATGAGAGTGAGAGATTAATGGCAAAGATTGAATGTCCTTGTCACAACGAAGAAACACGAGAGATGCTCTTCGACTATATGAGAGATTGTGTTTTCTTTCCAACTAACTTGTGGATTATAATCCTTAAACCATTTGATGCCAAAAATCATATCACATCCTTTGAGAGGAGAAATCACAAACTTACGACGAAAACCGACGTTTTGAACTAACACTGTCACATCAGGACATTCATGCGTGAAAGAAGAGTTCATGCCAAGAGCAAATCCAGAGATCACAATGGGATCTATTGGAAGAGCTTCTAAACGTGCACGCTTCACGAGAGAGTCACTAATCACATCATGCATCCTACCCGCGAATCAAACAAGATCACAATGCATTGATTATCCACATCACCATAACAATGCATGAGAGACTTATCTGTATGATCATTAGAATTTGGGACACATTATTGTTCTCACTGATTGCATTAACAGATGATGTGGATTCTGTGGGTTCTTTAGGTTCTTTCTTAAGACAAACTCTTTTTATGTGACCTTTAGTGTGACAATCAAAACATCTTCCTTCCTCTGCAAATTCGGTGAGTTCTTCAAGAGTTAACCAACCTCCTAAGATTCCTTGAGCAGATTTTTCATCAAACGTCAACTTAGGGGTGTCCTGAGTTTTAGCCTTTCCTTTACTATCATTGTGAAAGTTTTGTGTTCTGGGTTAGAGGAAGATTGAGAAGAAGAAGAATTACGTTACGCTTACCATTGTTCTTACCGTTGGTCTTACCATTCTATCTTGAGGGGTACTTGATGTTAGACTTACACCACTCTACTGCTGCACAGGTCTATGGCATACTTGTACGACTAGTGTGCCTTCGGGTTGGCCACCCTTGGCATATGCATTTAGACTGTATCGTCCGGCCGCCCACTTTTGGGCCGACCACCCACCTTGTCCGAGCGCCTTCATATTTCATTTATTTCTTGTTGGGTCGTGGGGGATTTTTTCCAGGCATTGCCCTACCTCCCATTGGGCACCTATTTATGGGGCAAGGGAGGTACCCACTTCCACCGATCACAAATCTCATTTGGTTATTGTGTATTGGGTCTTCTGCTCATGGTAGTCATGTAGGGCTGATCGCCCCCTCTTCACCATATCTTGCATTTGTGGTCTATTGTCTCTCTCTCCCCCCCCTCTCTCACGCTTCCGCACACGCGCACTCTTACATGGTATCAGTCGCCAATACACATGGTATCAGCAGCTTCAAGCTCTCCATGGAAGAGGCGCTTTTGCATCAAGTTCTCCTCCCAAGGGATCGCAACAGCTAGCGTTTTTGGAAAGCGTCAGCGTTTTCTACAAGATCTGCCATCGTTTTTGCAATGACCAGGCACGCGAAGAAACAGGCCTTTTTTGTCACGGAGGACTCCCCTCTACCTGCGTTTTTGCAAATCAAGCCAGCGTTTTTGCTTTTGGCTGCCAGCGCTACAATTCTGAGGCATTTTCGTCATTGGAATATCCCTCCCCCTACCTGCATTTTTGGCCATCTCTGGCGTTTCTCGCAGCGTTTTCCACAGAGGGGGGCAGCGCTCAGCTTGGCCCACATGGATCTTGCTTTCCCACACGGCTTCGCATCCGATGCGTTGCAGTCGACAATCCTCTTCATCTACTACAGATTTCCGCCATATACACCTGCTGTTTTTTTCCTCTGTTTCAGCCCTCCGACGGCTGTACACACATAGAGAAACCCTCCCCACACCCTCTGCATCGCTCCGGATCCTGCTGGGAGCGTACGAGCACGCTGAAAATCGCTGGACAGCAGCGTTATCATCACCTCGCAGTTGCGTTTTTGGGTGGACAGCAGACACTTGGTTTGTTTTTTTTACAGAGGATGAAGTTACCTCCTGACAGGACACCCCTTGGAGGTGGTTCGTGCGGTCTCTCAGTGACTGCTGCACTACACGATATCTTTGACGTCGGCTTGATCATCTACGGACGTACGATCCTTGGGAGATCCATTCATTTCAGCCATCATTTGGCGGTTGCACACTCCACATGGGTGGTGACTTGTGGTTTGCTATGGACATACCTATGCACATTGCATTCATCAGGGGAGTTCACACGAGATATGGCCATGCTCATGGCATATGGGATTCCGAAATTCAAAGAGAAGACGCCACCATCTTTGGTGGACAGACACTTACCACTTGACCTCGACACGTCCAATCACTTGCTTACATAGGAGCATCTACATGGAGTTAGGGAGAGGATCTTGGATCTCTTCTTGGACAGGTTCATTGCTTGGATCCACAGACTGGAGTGTGATTTCAGTGCTTTGGACTCTCTTGGAGAGTTTACCCGCGAGATGCGGGAGATCAGGCATCCCACGACTACATCCGAGTCACTCGGAGTTTGGCTTGGATGGTAGTGCAATTGCTTTTCTACACTCCCGATCATTTGGATTGCTACCTTTAGAGTTGCTTACACTCACCCTCGGTAACCTCTTATCCCCCTACCTGGGCAGTAGGCCACTCCCAGCTCATTCACATTGAGAGCCACACCGAGTTGCGGTTTGGTGGCATTGTTGGCGTGGATTGTGTTTTTGGTTGACACCGGAGGATTGGAGGCATGAGATACAGGCAAGACGGCGCAGACACTTTGGTCTGGACTTTCCTCTTCTCAGATGTTATTCATAGCACAGACTTCTCAATCTGGCTTCTCTTCTTCATAAAGGATGATTACGGTGCAGACAGCTTGGTCTGACCACACCTCTTCTGAGAGGCCCTTCACAATGCAGACTGCTGAGTCTAGCTTTCCCCTCATCTAGGATTACCCTACCTACTGACAGGACACCATCCGGTGGTGATCCATGCGATCTCTCGAGGACTGCTGTAGCTTACGATAGCTTCTAAATTACAGACTGTTTAGTCTAGCTTTCCTTGATTCGCAAGACGTTTACGATGCAGATTCTTACATCTGGCCTTCCTTGAGTATTACATAGCTTAGCTACCTCGCCACACTGGGTTGGAGGTTCATGCATTGACAGGCTTCCGATCATTCTCATGACGGTTCATGGGCTTCACCATTTTCTCCAGACAGTTTGACTACAAACACCACAGATCCTATTGGGCACGACACTTGCAGGTCTATTGCACTTCTTTTGTTGCTTTCACACTCAATTCGGAACCTTCACGTAGTATCTTCAACCTGTATCGGCGGAGTACAGCACTTTACTACACTGCTCGTGACGGCACTTTACCATGGAGATTTCTTGGTGGTTGTGACACCCCAAACTGTTGCTACACTCGCGGGTTCGCCAAAGTATTGTCCTTCAGTGGACATCGCAGCAGACATCTTCATCATTTGCCTCACATTCTCGGCTTCACGCAGTTTGTTCAACATCAGGTGCTGAGAGGGGGTGTTAGACTTACACCACTCTGCTGCTTCAAAGGTCTAGGGAATACTTGTACGGCTAGTGTGCCTTCGGGTTCGCCACCCTTTGCATATGCATTTAGACTGCATCATCCGGCCGCCCACCTTGTCCGGGCACCTTTATATTTCATTTATTTCTTGTTGGGTTGTGGGGGATTTTTTCCAAGCATTGCCCTACCTCCCCTTATTTATGGGACAAGGGGAGTACCCACTTCCACAGATCACAGATCTCATTTGGTTAGTGTGTATTGGGTCTTCTGCTCATGGTAGTCATGGGAGGCTGATCGCCCCCTCTTCACCATATCAAGCGTTTGTGGTCTACTCTCTCTCTCTCTCTCTCTCTCTCTCTCTCTCTCTCTCTCTCTCTCTCCTTATTTTCTTTCGGCTTACCTTTGTTGTGCTTCATATCTTGTGCTAGAGCGATTCTGACGGCGTCATTGTAGTCCGTAGGGTTGAAGACTCACACATCGAACTTGATGTACTCGTCCAACCCAAAGAAGAAAGCCTCCTTGAGATCCTCATCCGATTTACGCAATTTTACGCCAATCTGCAAAATACGGTTAGAAAAAGATATAACAGGAGTGATATTTTACTTGAGACCACGCCAATCTTCTTTTAATCGATCTAGGTACTGCGGTGGCATAAAGCGAGCCTTGAGCTTGTCTTGAAAGTCGACCCAACTGAAAGAGAGGGGTACACCTTCCTCGGCATGCTCAAGATGCTCAGCCAATTGTGACTCCTGCCAAGCTTGATACCAATTAGTGGCATCACCCCCTAGATACATGACAGCAATCAAAATTTTACTGTTGCTGGTTTTCTTGTTAGTCGCAAAGTAAGCATTAAATTGATGCAACTAAGAATGAATCACACCAAGCATCCATCTTACCATCATACTTACTGAACGTCAATTTCTAAGTGACTGGAGTGTTGGAGTCGTCGCCTCTACCTGTGCTACATGATGACTCGCCGGCCTCCTTAAGTGGCTCTTCATGGAGAGTACCTGTAGGACCAACTCCTGCATGCGTTGGTCCCTCTGCGTCTCTCGCTCTTAACTCCATAGCCGCTCGATTTTCTTCGGCCGCTATGCGTTTGTAAGAGTGACCAACGGAGAGGGTGTGAGCCACGCGCACCAAAAACGTCAGCAAGTCAAAAACACAAATCTGCCTGCAAAAAACGCAAGGCTGATCTGGGGCAGATTTGGTGCGATCTCTGGCAAGGAGAGAGTAGCACCTGTAGTGAAGATGCAGATCGAGGCCAGGAGATGCAAAAACGCAAGGCACTTGCAAAAACGCTAGGTTGTTGAAAAACGCTAGGCTGAAAATTTTGCAGGTTCTCGCGATGGATGGTGCAGTTCTACTAGCGCTTGGCTTAGGAGGTGAGATCGTTGCACATTCACCACAACTTGGTGACTGATACCATGTGAGAGTGAGCAACAGAGAGGGTGTGAGCCACGCGCGTTGAAAATGCTAGAGAGAGAGAGAGAGAGAGAGAGAGAGATTTTTTACGTCTGTGTCAAGCCGAAATCGGCCTATGAGACAAATCAAATATACATGGTGTGCATGTCATCCGTCTATCGGAGAGACAAATGAAACAAAACTGATACAAAACTAAACTGAACTGGTAATAAGTAGTGATGTACTGGAGATGGTGATGGTGATATATCCAAGGGATATCTGAGGAGGGGATGGAGCTCTATCTCTGGCAGTATGTGCATGTCTATATGCTCAGGGTAGTACAATCATGAGAGTGCATCAAGCTATCTAGCTCCATCCGTACTAATGGGGGGTGTAATATGTGGTACATGGGCGGGTCTGGTGCCAGGGCTGCCCCTATGAAAGCTGCAGGGTCGACCCTCATCTGAGCCACTCGCTCCTCAGTGGCATGGCGCTCTCGGGCCCCGATCTCCTCGATTTGTCGATGGTGGAGGCTAACCCCCCTGTAGCTACTGACTCGTGGTCGTCGTCTAGCTCGGCTCGCGTCGGCATGTGGGAGTGATTCGGGGGGGGGGGGCCTGTAACTCTCTGAAAGAAGTCTGTGAGCTGCAACTGTCTATCCTCTGTCTGTGTAGCTACGTGTGTCTGTAGTAGTGTGTCCCGGTGGCTCTGTATCTCTAATAACAAACGCCCTAGCTCTCTCTAATCTCGAAAGTCCATGATCTCTCGGAGAGTGGGCTGCCCTCTTAATAAAGCCTCATACCTGCCTCTGATCTCAGCATATGCGCTGCATCGACACACAAAATGCTCCTCGCTCTCCACCTCCTCTGTGCATGCTCTGCAGACTCGCTCTTCCCTGCAGACTCGCTCGTCTCCGAGGACAACAGTGTCTCTCCCAGTCTCAATCTCTAGCATGTGTGATGCCACTCTCAACTGACCAATCGCCACCCGCAAGCTATGTGGCATGTATGTGTCCATGTAGCGTGGTCTCTGTATGTACCCATCAGGTAGTATAGTAAGGAACTGGTCTCTATAGTCTGACATCTTCGTCCCCAAGCCCGGTGACTCCCAGACCCTCCTGATGTATAGCTGCCAAAGGTCTTGTCTCAACACCAAGTTCCTCTCGCTGCGAGAGAGGTGGAACATAGGATGAGTAAGGGTCGTACTGGAAGGGTGGTAGACTCTCCATATCAAGACCATGTGCCTCAAACCATGCTCTCACCTGTGAGTACCATGCTCTCTCATGCCCACTCTCTAATAGTTGTATAGCTACCTCAAAAGCCCTGAAATTAAGTATGTCGGGAGGCAGCTCTCTCATCCTCTGGATGAAACAGATTGTCTAGAATAGTGCCTCTACTACCATAGGTGGTGTGGTGAGTAACTAATAGCTTTGAGCCTCGCGTGCTTGCTCACGCTCAAGCTCCATAGTTGCCCTTCTTTCTTCACAATCTCTATCCATGGCGGCACGATGAGCCTCTTGTTGTAGCTTCATCTCCATCATCGACTTGACCAAAGTCTCCACAGGGCTTGGTACAATCCGTGGCGTAGGTGGGGATGGAGGAGGATCGGGGAACAATCCTCCTGGTGTAGAGACTTCTCCTCCAACTCCACTCTCATCACCTTCATGCAAAGTATCCATTCCGCTTCTGGTGATGACCATGCACTGAGTACTGGGATACTTGGGTTCTATGAGACTGCGTTGTGCGGAAGCGTGAGAGAGGAGAGAGAGAGAGACAATAGACCACAATGCAAGATATGGTGAAGATGGGGCGATCAATCCCCCATGACTACCATGAGCAGAAGACCCAATACACAATCAGTATGATCTCTGTGAGATGAGATGTGGAAGTGGGTACCCCCCTGGCCCTATTAATAGGTGCCCAAGGGGAGGTAGGCTTGTCAGTAGGTAGGGTAATCCAAGATGAGGGGAAAGCCAAACTCAAGAGTCTGCGATGTGAAGGGCCTCTGAGAAGAGGTGTGGTTAGACCAAGCTGTCTACACCGTAATCATCCTATATGAAGAAGGGAAGCCAGACTGAATAGTATGCGCTGTGAAGAACCTCTGAGAAGAGGAAAGGCCAGACCAATCTGCCTGCGCCGTCTTGCCTATATCTCCTGTCTCCAATCCTCTGGTGTCAACCAAAACAGAATCCGCGCCAACAACGCCACCAAACTGCATCTCGGTTTGGCTCTCAATGTGAATGAGCTGGGAGTGGCCTACTGCCCAAGTTGGGGGATAAGTCTGTTGTAAGGTTACCGAGGGTGAGTGTAAGCAACTCGCAAGGTAGCAATCCAAATGATCAGAAGTGTAGAAGAGCAACTGCACTACCATCCAAGCCAAGATCTGGGTGACTCCAGATGTAGTTGCGGGATGCCTGATCTCCCGCATCTCGCGGGTAAACTCTCCAAGAGAGTCTAAAGAACTGAAGTCCCACTCCAGTCTGTAGATCCAAGCAATGAACCTGTCCAAGAAGAGATCCAAGATCCTCTCCCTAAGTCCATGTAGATACTCCTATGTAAGCAAGTGATCTTACGTGGGGAATCAATGTCACAACCCAAGGTGGGCTGAAAACAGACAAAACAGCAAGTGTTTATGGCTGAAATCAGTAGATCTGAAGAGGATTTTGACCGGTAATGTACCAGATGCAAGGCCGTGTGTCGTAGGCAAGATCTAGTGGAGCAAAGTTGAGCGCCCCTCTGTCCACCCAAGACGGTGGTGTCTTCTCTAGGAAAGTCGGAATCCCATATGCCATGAGCATGGCCATATCTTGTGTGAACTCCTCTGATGAGTGCATAGGTGTGTCCAAAACAAACCACAAGTCACCACCCCCTCTGGAGTGCGCAACCGCCAAATGATGGCTGGAATGAGTGGATCTCCCAAGGATTATACGCCCGTAGATGATCAAGCCGACGTCAAAGATACCGTGTACTCCAACAGTCACTTAGAGACCGCATCAGCGCATGGACCACCACCGGATGGTGTCCTGGCAGGAGGTAACTTCATCCTATGTGAAAAACACAAGCCAAGTGGTTGCTGTCCGCCCAAAAACGCAACTACGAGGTGATGAAAACGTTGCTGTCCAGCGATTTTCAGCATGCTCATACGCTCCCGGCATGGTCTGGAGGAGTGCAGAGGGCGTGGGGAGGGTGGGGAATCAATGTCATAACCCAAGGTGGGCTGAAAACAGACAAAACAGCAAGTGTTTATGGCTGAAATCAGTAGATCTGAAGAGGATTTTGACCGGTAATGTACCAGATGCAAGGCCGTGTGTCGTAGGCAAGATCTAGTGGAGCAAAGTTGAGCGCCCCTCTGCTCCAAAAACGCAGCAGCTGTCCAAAAATGAAGATGGCAGCCAAAAACGCTAATGGAAGGAGGAGGTTTTCGCAACGAAATTGCCCAAAAACAGTAGCGCTGGCAGCCAGAAGCAAAAACGCCAGGTGTAAATGCAAAAACGCAGGTTGAGGAGGTTCTCCTACGACAAAAAAACGCAGATTTCCATCGCTTGCCTGGTGCATGCAAAAACACTGGCAGATCTGTGCTCCTTTACAAAAGCACTAGCTATTGTTGATCCCTTGGGTAGAAAGCCTGATGCGGAGATGCGCCCTTGGATCATCGAGTCGGAAGCTGCTGATACCATGTGAGAATGCGCGTGTGCGGAGAAGAGAGAGAGAGAGAGAGAGAGAGAGAGAGAGAGAATAGACCACAAACGCAAGATATGGTGAAGAGGGGGCGATCAACCCCCGTGACTACCATGAGCAAAAGACCCAATACACAATCAATATGATCTCTGTGAGATGAGATGTGGAAGTGGGTACCCCCCTGGCCCTATAAATAGGTGTTAAGGGGAGGTAGGGCAATGCCTGGAAAATCCCCCACGACCCAACAAGCAACAAATAAAATATGAGGGCGCCCGGACAAAGTGGGCGGCCGGACCATGTACAACCTAGACTATGGGTGGCCAGCCTGGAGACATACTAGCCGTACAAGTATGCCCTAGACCTATGTGAAGCAGTAAGTGGTGTAAGTCTAGCCCTAACACGTTCTTGGGATACTTAGGTTCTTGAGTACTTGGGTTCTTGGGATAGGTGCTTAGGTACTTGACTTGCAATCTGCATTTAAGAAGACTTTTTTTTTTTTCCAAGAAAAAGATCCTTCTATTAGTTAATGAAAACTGCCCATAGGGCTACATCCACCTTTGCAAGAGAGGGCTACAACAAGCATGATGGGGAGACTCTCCCAATGAAAAAACAGCATATATACAATGGGGCTAAATCAAGAGATAGGAGGAGGGAAGAGCCACACAGGTGGACAGTAGTGCCATCTGAGCACCCCTTGGACCATGGTGTAGAAAGGCCCAGGGCGCCAGAGTGAAAGGAAAGCCTCGCGGCGCTCCCGCATGCGATCGGAGCTGCCCTGTAGTCCCTCAAGCTGTCCTCTGAGAGTATGGATCAGCTCCAGCCAAAAGTCACGAACAGTCTCTGCTGGTGGCACAGGGCGAGCCTCAAAGATGCGGAAACAATGGGCCCGCCAGATGAACCAGAGAGCTAGGCCGCTGATGAGCTCCCAACACTCCTCTCTCTCACTGCACCACTCCTGTGGAGTAAGGTCTGTCGCAGGCTGGAGTGTAGGTCGCCCCCCCTGTATCACTATCATCCTGCTGGTGGAAGATAGCTAAAACTGAAGTGCCGGGCCCGTGAGGGTGGACCAAGCCGCTTCCCCCCAAGTGTACTGTCGAGCCGTGGAGAGGGCAGGCATCAGCCGAAGAACTCGTAGCCATACCTGCTGGGCCGAGGGACAGTCCCAAAGACATTGTCGCTGACTCTCCACCACCTGGTCCCAGGTTGTACATGCGGCCGAGAGACCACTATGCACAAGCCAGCTCCCTACTAATGTGGCTCTGTGTGCAACTAACCACTAGAACAAAGTGACGCGCCTCGGCTGTCTGGAGTCCCATTGCCTCTGCCAAAAAGCTGCCAAGAACTCAACTGTGAGGCCCTCCTCCTGCCAATGACGTGTTGCAGCAGGGCGGGCCTCTCTCTGTGCTGCAAGTATATGACGTCCAAGCCGAACAGTGTACTGAAAGAAAGGGACTCCTTGGCGGTCTGCAGAAGAGAAGGGGTCCCTCCAAAGCCACTCACCAGGATCCCACTGTACTCGTGCCAGTGGACAGCACTCCCAAGCCTATAGCCTCCAGTGTCCTGTCTCAAGAGCTGCTGGGTCAGAGTCTATGACGCAAGTCCTCCCACAGATGCCCACAACTCGGATCCTCTGGAAACAGCACTCTGCTACCTGCGGGGCCTCTACTGCAACTCGCTGTAATCGTCCCCCACCCTGAAGCTCGAAGAACAGGGCTGGGACACTCTCAGAGCAAGCCCTGACTGAAATGAGAACCTCCAGTCGTGTGAAGGCTCCCATCCAACGGGGTGCTACTGGCTCGAAAGGCGTGAGCCACTCAGCTGGAACTGACTCTGAGATGTCCTAACACATGCTCTGAACCCCTCTCATGCCCTGTAGCTGGACAGCCTGCACCTCCTCTGACAAACCTGTGAACTCTAGCCAGTCACCTAGAGAGTGCGTTGGACCTGCTGCCATGGGACCCCAAGAAATATGAGGCCTACTCCCAACCAAGTGGCCTCTCTGGGTGCTAACCATGGGGTTCCAGACGAGGGGCTTCCGTCGGCGCTCCTCCGTGCACGTCGGCTATCTCTGCTCTAGGCCACGCCGTAATAGCTCCCAAGAACACAGCAAACTCACAGCGAATCGGTCCTCCAGTCTCCTGCTCAAACCAACTCGGTGCAACTCTGTAAAGATCCATCTGGTCGAAGGTTGCCAAGGGCCTCCTGACTGAGGCACCCTGGCACGAAGCCTCTGCAGCAAGAACTCCTTCCAGGGCTCCTCACCTAGAAGAAGTCCTCTGACGACGAACTTCCCAAGAGGGGCTCTCCTCTGCTGTGCAGGATCAATGATACCAAGCCCTCCCTGCGAACAAGGAAGTGTGATGACCGACCAAGCCACCTTGGCTCGGGCAATCTGAGTGTCGCGACCTGACCAAAGGAAGTTCCTGATCAGCCTCTCTACCTGGCTGATCCAAGAACTCGAGAAGATCCAGCAAGAAGGGATGTACCACATAGTCGCCAACAACACCTGGTTGGCAACTACTACGCTACCAATCAGCGAAAGTCGTGCTAAGCTCCAATGTAACAGCTTTCTCCTGATGGACAAGAGCAGAGGAGCAATCTGCTGCTCGGGGGACGAGTCCAAACCAACCTGACAACCCAAGTACCGAACTGCAGTCCCTGGAGGAATCCACCTGAAACCCTCTCCTGGCATCCAATCTCGCACAGGAGCACTACCAACCGAGAAAGCCACTGTCTTTCTCCAGTTGATCAGTGCGCCTGATGCACAGTAGAAGGTCTCCAAAGCCTGCCCACATCTGTGTAAATTGGCCTCCTGACCCTCTAAGGACAAGGCTGAATCGTCTGCAAACCCAGCGTCCAGGAGCTCATCTCCCCGTATAGGGAGTGCTAAGCCCCTCAAACCAACCTGCTGTGACACCAAAAATCTGCTCATCGCCTCCGCATAGAACAGAAAGAGAAAGGGGGCAAGAGGACAACCCTGTCTGACCGATCGTGTGAGCATGAAGCGCTCACCTCTACCTCCTGCCAAAAGCACCTGACTGTGAGCCTGTCTGTATAAAGCTGACACCCCTCTGATCCAAGCATCTAAGAAGCCCATCTTGCGAAGCGTGCCCTCTAGAAAGTCCCAATCAACTCTGTCGTATGCCTTCTCAAAATCGAGAAGAAGAATCACAAGGTCCTCCCCATGGAGACGTGCCAGGGCAGAAGCCTCCCAAAAAGTGAAGATGTTGTCAAGGATACTGCGTTCCTTGACAAAACCTGTCTGAGTCCCATGTATAAGGCTCTCCAAAAGTGGCTGAATCCTCAAACTCACAGCCTTGGCAAGAATTTTGTAAGCTGAGTTGAGGATGGTGATGGGGCGCCACTGTCGAATCTCATCCAAGGAGCCACCCTCCTTCGGAATGAGGTAAATCAGGCCCTCACTCATGCTATCCGGCATCACTCCTGTGTGCAGAATGTACTGAAAGGCACTACAAAGATCTGGGCCAAGCAGGTCCCAGTACTCCAAGAAGAAGCTGGGAGTCAGCCCATCCTCACCTGGACAGCTACCACGAGGGAGGGCCCTAAGAGCCGTGTGCAGCTCCTCAAGCTGAAGAGGTATCTCTAGCCTCTGGCGCATCTCCTCAGTCACAAGACAAGGCATCTGCGCCCAAACCTGCTCCCTGCATGCATCCTGTCTCTCTGACTGGGGCTTAGCCGACAGTAGCTCACGGTAAAAGTCAGTAGCAACTGCACGCATATCCTCAGGCTCACAAACAACTCACCCATCGGGTCTCCTCAGCTGATTGACCTTGGCATGCGAGTGCCGAGGTCCCACTGTCTCAAAAAAAGCACCTGTCACTCTGTCACCCACCTGAGTCCACTGAGATGCCTGTCGGTGAAAGGCAAACTCATGGCGCCTCTCCTCTGTGCAAGCAAGCTCCTGTCGAGCCTGTTGTAACTGCTCCTCCAACCATGGACTGTCTGGATGCTGCTCCTGCATCCTCTGTAGTGAAGCAATGCCTCGTCTGAGACGCTGCTACTCCTCTCTCGCTGCAGCCCGTCGAGCCAAAGACTCCTGGAGAAAAAAAGTGGCTAAGCTGAGCTAGGCCTAAGGCCACTCTGTCTGCAGGAAGAGCCTCATTGTCCATGCCCTCTGTCCAGAGAGCCTCTACCCTCTCTCTGAGTGTTGAGTCCAACAAGAACCGCTCTGGGATGCGAAGCATCCTGCTCCCACTCCTCTGCCTGTCTGCCACTGTGAGGATCACTGGTGCATGGTCCGAGAAGGATGTCCCTGCCACGATGCCCACTGATCCCCCCAAGTCACTGAAGTGGTCACTAGTGTAGAAGCGATCTATGCGCGATAGATTCACTCCTCCCACTCTGCGGTCCGATCTAGAGAAGGCAAGACTCTCCGGAGGCCTCACAAAGCCAGAATGCTGCCATGTATCCGAGACCCTCAAAGTCATACACAACCTCTCCCAAGCTGCTAACTCGACTCCATGTACAGTAGCATGGCTTCCTCCGATCCTGTCAAAGGGGTCCTCCAACATGTTGAAGTCCCCTCCTACACACCAATGGTCAACTTGTGGCAAGGACTCAACAATCTGTGACCAAAACTCTGCACGAGCACTCGCCACATTGGGCGCATAGATGTTCAGGAAGCCCACAAGGCCACCCTGAACCTGCAAAGTAATCCACTGAGCCCTGCCTGGCACAATAATCCCTCTGCCCACAATGGCCTGCTGCAATGAGTCCGCAATAGTCATACATACCCCACCCTAGATGCCTCCAGGTCCAAAAGCAGCTGACCAAAAGGTATCATAACGTCCCCGCAAAATCTGACCACATCGCCGAATGCGGCTCTCAGACAAATGGTGCTCCTGAAGCATAAGGAGATCAATCTCTCCTCCCACAAGGCAACGCTGAAGCTCCTGACGCAATCGGCCCCGCTGTCGCGAAAACTAGGGCCCACCTAATCCCTGCACGTTCCACGAGACGATCCTCATGGGGAGCGAGAGAGAACAGATGCTGCCGCAGCAGCAAGACGGGCTATCTTCGAGGCAGGCTTGGATGGGGAGTAATCCGCATCAGTGCGTCCTCTAGATAGGCGAGCCTGTAGTGAGTGCCTGGCCCAAGCCCAAGCAGAGCGAGCTGTGCGCAAAGCAACCTCCTCTCTCCAGGAGTCCTCGTGAATGTATACATAGCAAGGCAAACACTGCGTATCAGCAAAAAAGTACACCACAATGTGCCTACATCCTGCTGAGTCTAGGGGTGTCATCGCAAACTTGGCCAGTGGCCACAAAGTCTGCAGCAAATCTGTAACTCCAAGTTCTCCCATGTGGTGAGAGAACTCGAGAACCTGTGTATGCAACCATCCCACCACTGAGTCTAGGGACCACTCTGTCTCGGTCCGACCACAAAGGGGAAAGGAGAAACCAACTGCGGAGTCCAAGGCCTCTGTCCCCCTAGCGGCGAGGAACAGAGCGTGGACTCTGAAGCAGGCTGCCTCGTGGTCTGCTGCGGAATCGCCGAGAAAGCGAGTGAATCCGTAATCGAAGAAATCCCAGCGGCGTCGGAGGTCAATGCTCGTCAGACCACGAGGGATAGCTGCAAGGGAAGATGTCTGAATCTGCAGAGGGGGCCGCAAGAAGGGCTGACCCTCTCTCGCTAGGCGACTCGTGGCAAAGGCACTGCCAAGAGATCTCCTAGCCGTCGGCGTCCCTCTGTGGCAGAGCTGGAGCCTCCATCTGTGTCTACTGCTGAGTCGAAGAAGCGGATGGTGAAGAAGAACTGCAATCGAGTACGCCGAACACTAGTCCGAAGAAAAAGCGATGCAGAGCCAGGTGCAGAAAACCTTCGGGGGCAATGCGGACCGGGGGGGGGGGGATGGAGGGAAGGATACAGTGGCGAGCGAAGGAACAAAAGGCTGCCGGGGGGGGGGCCGGGGGGGGGAGAAAACAGCCAGGGAATAGGGGGGCAGCGGGCGGGTTAAAGGGCAGCTAGGGGCGAGAGCGGCGGGCAGCTGGGGGCAACGGTGGCGGGCTGGGCTGGGCGAGGGAGACAGAGCGAGGGCGAGAGGGGGGGGCAGGGGAGGCAGCGCGAGGGCGAGGGGCGGCAGCGCGAGGGCGAGAGAGAGGGGGGGGTGAGGGGCAACGATGGCGCAGGGGGGGGGGGGGGGGGGGGGGAAGCATGCAACAGCAGCGAGCGCCAATTGAGGATGGTGCGTTACCAGATCTGTTTTCTTCATACACCGCTTGTGGGAACTTCCCAGAGACAGATACCAATGGAAACCAACTTATAAATCGCATTTAAGAAGACTTTTCTCTTACCCAGGCTCAACTCCTTCCTGCGGGTGCACACCTGGGCAGCCTTGCACTCACACCAAGATTGCTTTTTTCCAACTAAAATCAATTGGACTGTCGCTAAGTGCAAGGTCCGCTCTCAATGAGTGGAAAAGAGGAACGAGGAGAGGTTGGAGTCTGGACAAGCCCTTCTTTTTTGAGTTACCTAGGAATATATGTACTCGATGTCTCGAGTGAGAAAACCCTCTCACTTAAAATTCCAATAATTCATTTAGAATTACTTTTTTGTCAGATAAAGCTAATTTAGCAACATCCCTATAAACAGTTGTCCTCAATTGTAGAGATGCAACTGAGCTAGCAGGGGAGAAATCGGAAAAATTCCAAATGTTGCTCAATGGTGAGTTGAGGTAGCCCTTTCTCAAAAGAGAACTTACAAATTAAATTAAATAAAAATTCAATATTTCAATACTTACCTTACCGGTTTGAAAGTAGCTAAGGTACTTGACTCCATTAGGAGAAATTCATGTCCTTCTAGTGCCTCGAGGATATCTTTTCAGCAATCATCAATCTTATGAGTCGCGTAGAAACTTGTCATTCGCGTCTTTCCAAAGATCAGAAGTTTCCTTATCCGAGAATCTGTTAACTCAATTCCGTCTTCTCAACATCGAGAAGAATAATCTTCCTAGAAATCAATCTACTTATCTGTCCTTGCAAGTAATCCTACGTTGTTAGTCTTGAGGATATTAAACCTCTTGAATCCTCTAGCATTGGGCATGTCCAAATCACTTGTGCACGGCAAATTTGGACGAACATCCGGGACATGGTGATCCAATCTTTGTGGCTGTCTACACTCAAACAAAGTCTTCTTCACCCCATTCATCATTCGCACACTTTATTTGCTACCACTTTGACACCTCCTCCTAGTTGAAAAACAAATCCTGACACGACATGCAATCATAGATATGCCTTCCTATTCACTAGAACGAAGCAAAAGCAAGTCTCCTTGTGCTGAGGAATGCAACTGCACTCCTTCAACTGCTATGGTTTTCAAGTGGTACACACTCGCTTTTGGACCCTCATGCTATCTACGAGCATCGGCATGCATTTTTGACAACACAAAGGGAGGCACTAAACATGGGAAAATAAAGCGTCATACTCCCTTCTCCCCCCTCAAAACAGACCTCTATATGGATGCCAACTATATGGATAGCCAACCTACAACCCAAAAACCTCTACGCTCACACACACACACTCACAATACACACCACCCTTCATAGGCTCACCCAGAGAGAAACTCCCCGGCCAGTAAAACACACACACACCACCCTTTATAGGCTCACCCAGAGAGAGAGAAACTCCCCGAACAGTAAAACATCTTTGAGATACACTCTTGTTAAGAGCTCTATCATAGGTATCAATATAGGCTCCCACACACAACCCAAGCCACCCACAAGCAAACATAAATACTACGGTTTGCATACTGAGTTTTTGTCACAGCTTTGAAGATGCATGGAAGACTTAGCTCATCACGGCTAGACATCCACTAAATAAAAACAAGTACGACAAAATGGCAAGTCCATATTACACAAGCACAAAGAACCCCTTATACATCTTCTAGTTCTCTAAGAGTTAACGTGCATTTGCAAAAACCTTACTACAACTCACGTCTTCCAAAAAAAGGCATACACTCTTTAGAGTTATGATGAGAACACTTTTCCTTGTTCCACGAGAAGAACATGAATAAGTATTATGTGAAGATAAGCTTAACTACAAGTCTACATGCAATAAACTTTTCGGGGAAAGTGATCTCAACCGACAACATATCTTGCAAATATGTGAATATGTGCTAGAAGAGTCAAAATGGTAATAATGCTAATTAAGCAAGGCTACTTCATCCATACAACATAAATGCAACCACCCATGGGAAACGAATGATGTGCAAACTGAACGCCTAGAATGACGTCTCGTAATAGTTATCGATAAAGTAAACATCAGCAAGGAAAACGTGTTACTCATGTGAAACCTGGAACACGGTATCAACCATGCAATGGCATTGCATTTACTATAGGTGCCTGAGCGTCACTTTGAGTTTCCCTCAGGTGTGGTGTGTGTGTGTGTGTGTGTGTGTGTGTGTGTACATGCGTGCGTGCGTGTGGAGATAGGCCTGAGAATACCGCAAGAACATCATCTGAGTAATCGCCCATAAACTCGGTGAGCTTCTTTAGGATGACCTTCTGCAGGGAAGCAGCACCATCGCTCCCCATATTCAGAGTAAATGTACGCCCTATCTCTCGCAAAGGGTTCATGATCTCCGCTGCAACACACAGACTTCCCTGTTCGCGCTGCACCACTCTCGCAGGCCCGCATCCAGCCTTCGCTTTTGTTGTCGCACTTCCAACAACAATACAAAGAACAAGCTGTTCCAAATGTGTTGCTAATTATTTTACTTATTTTGCAAGAAATGAGAGACCCTGAATTTGTGAAATGAAAAATGAAGTTATATAGCCTGGTCAGCCTACTCCCACATGACTACATTTACGAAGCCCTACTAATCTCTCCCGCCACTTCATAGAGAGAGGTTGAGGATCCCCTAAGATAGGATTTGATGCTCATTTTCCCCTTTGTATGCGATTCTTCCTGTCGTTGAAGGTCAAACTTTTCTTGAATTAGTTATTAAAAGGGCTTGTTCAAAAATTGCCTTGCAGTAGAAAAGAGGAATAAAGTGCACCTATCAATGCCAATAGAAGGGGAACATATTAAGATGCCCATCTAATTTAGAATGCATAGACATGAGTCTTGTCTATTCTTCATGTATACCTGAAATGCTAGTTGGAGAATGTTTTGACCTACACTCAGGCTCGTAAATAGATATTCTACTTATATTGTTCAACAAACATGTTGCCTAAAATTTGACGTATAATTTTTGTGATATATTGTCATTAGAAGTGCAAAATTAAAGTATGCCCTTCCATAGGGAAGAGTCCCTACTACCACTTTCTGTACTTGTCGTTTGAAAGAATAGAAAGCCCTTCAAAACCGTTTCTTTAGATTGAGCAAAATAGTCTTCTGAGGTATATTGAAATTTGAAAGATGTCACTAGGTATCGAATATTGGTCTTTACGCACCCACACATCCACCTTAACCACTAGGTTATGATCCCGTTGGCCTTTTCCAATAGTTTTGAACTATGTGCCCAATGAAAATACACCATTTTACAATCTGCAAAAATTTAATTTTCATGATTGTTGTGAGTGACACATTGAGACTTTCATCCTCAACAAATAGATAAACACCAATAAGAGTTGAACTTGCATGAGGGTTTACATCCCTCCCTAATCATTCTAGCGTTGAAACATTACCTTTGGGAATCATAGAAGCAATGCAAAGAAAGTTCATGTGGGAGCATGGAGCAAAAGCACAACTTAATATGCACAACTAGGAAAGAATCGGGTTCATCACCACCCATCCATCCTATTCATAGGATTTGCTGGTATATAGCCCCTTTTCTCAACCTTGCCTAACAAGACCCTTGTCTTAACATCACTTCCCCTTCCTCTTGAAGGAGTTTTGTGGTAAAAACAAAAGTGAAAATATTCTTTTTGATAATACTATTGTTTTCCTATTACAATTTGTAATTGGGAGTCCAAACATAGGAATTTATCAAAAAAATAATTTCTTGTTCTCCATCAAAGCTCTCTAATGGATGTGAACCCACTTGCCTTGAGATGCCTTGCCTTGTCAAATTGGCACATAAGACATAATGTTTAACATTCATAAGTAAACACAACAAATAGAATTGCCTTTATATTCATGCATAGGTCTAGCAATCATGAGGGTGAGGGAGTCATGAGTATGAACAACACTTGGACTATTGTGACACTTGTAAACAAATTGGTGCCCAGGGTTTGAGTCTAAAGGTACAAATACTCTCCCTTCATTAAGTATGCACCCATCATTAACGTAGAATTGTTAACCTCTATCGAGATTTTCACTCATCAAAGGAAAAACATGTGTCCGCTTATCATTTATTCCACGCTTTTTTTGAGAGACAACTCTAATTTTAACCATAATCCACATCTTTGCGCATAACTGCTAGTCATGCACACATTTATTTCCTTTCATATGTATAATAATTCTCATGGTCTTTGTTATGCTTCTTATTTTCAAAAGCCACATGTTAACCACCTTGTAGTAGTTGTTGCACTAAAGACTCAATTACTAGCTTCTACTAGAGAAGTGACTAAAGCTACGTAAGGTTATCCTCGGGGGATCAACCAAGGAAAACTTATCGGACCATGTACGTGCAAGGAAGGGTTTTTTAGAAGAATTATATGACCATGTGTGAGGGTTTTCAAAGGTATATGAGCAAATAATTCATAGCATCAAAATTTGCACTCACTATAATATGTGGTTTCTTTTTATGTGGCATGGAGGGAAAAAAACCAATTTCAAATGTATTCAATTCAATATGTGCAAGATGCTTCCATTATTGTTATCCGTGTATAAAGATGACTACATACAGAATTCAAGATTACACCATTACACACAGATAATGTACAAGAGACCAAACCAAATCCATTGTAATAATATCATCATTCTTATTAGAATACAGCTTCATCATTAGATACAATTATAGAACACAGAGCGCATTTGGCTTTATAGATCCCCATGAACATAATGGTACAAAAGGGTCGCAAATTAGTGCTCTTGCCGATTCATACATTGATTAAGGTTTTTGGCGGCCTAACAATTATATACCATCAAAACTTGCATTAATTGTATATATTTTCTTATGTCGGTACTTTAGAATTATAGTCAATTTTATTTGTCTTTACTTTGTTGAATTTGTTATGCAATAAAATCTAGATAACAACAAAATTTAGATAAGAAGTGGAAGACAAAGGACCATAATAATTCCTATCAAAGTTTTTTGTTGTGAATGATTCCTCACTTTCTTCTTTTAGGGAGTTACCAAGCCCAAGTATGGCTTTGGTTTATTCTTTAATAGAAGCTAAAGGTTTTTTAGTCATCATTTATGTTATAACAACTCATATCTTTCCACAAAGATTTACATTTTTATATATCAATCATACAAACACTTATATATATATATATATATATATATATATATATATATATATATATATATATATATATATATATATATATATATATATATATATATATATATATGGGTTATAATAAACTTTTTCAGTTGGGGGGAGAGAGAGAGAGAGAGAGAGAGAGAGAGAGAGAGAGAACTTGACACGAGGCAACTCAATGAGAATGAACCAACTAAACCATATACTGTACAAGAGTGGTGGCTTTTATAGGCACAAGAGATGCAAATGACATCAGTGACTGTGTCGGTATACAATGACCTAATTCATTATGTTAGGTGTAGGGTGCTAGCCTATAGTAGTATCCCATTGAGCTAAAAAATCCCCCTTCAACTCATGAGGTGATCTAACCTATGAGGTCAAACAAAGCTCAAAAAAAGTGATCATATTGAGAAAAAGAAGGTAGGAATGCTAACATAGAATCCTTAGGCTTAGAGGTGATGATGCACCAATATAACACTAGATAAACTATCAATGCATGGCTCAAAGTCAGCCAGTGTGGCTCAAAGGCATCTGTACTAGTATTCAACAGTTGGGCCATACATTGCCCTAGGCACTATCACAAGCTAGTAACAGGGGAAGTTAATGCATGGAAGGTCTTCCTGTGTGCTGTTAGCACTCAGGGAGGTGCACTATTCAATACCTCCCTATATAATGTGCATTCGTAGAGTAATTTAAAAATTCCCTTTTTTAGATGTTTGAATGAATAAAATTATCCTGTATTTCAAGATTTTGTTCCAAAATTGAATATAGAAACCCCTTATTTTAATGTATCTCATAGTGGACATATGTAGGAAGACCAAGTTGATGAAGAATCTACCATAAACACCCCATCAACTGCAAACTATTGGATACACCTCGGATTTGCTACCACCAACCTTTTACCAGCAGAATTCCATTTTGAGCATCAGTTGGCTAACAGAAATTTGAACCATAGACCACACTATGTCCCACAATCCCCATTTCTAAACTGTGAACACGTCACGTCTAAACTTTCCTAGACAATGAACTTTTAGGATACATCATGTCCACAATCCAGCCAACAACAATGGATTTCGTGCACATCTATAGTGTTTTGTATATGTCGCATTGGTGCCTTGCTAGATGCATATTTCTTGCACTCTGACTCACGAATTCAAACACCGATAACTTGAACTCCAACACAAGGGCCCGAATCGTGTATAGGGAACTCCTTTTACCCCTCTCTATTGCTCACAAGCCTCTCTCTAGCTGAAGCAAGTTGCGGCAACGTCCACCTGACTAGACGTGCCATGCAGATTTCTTGTATTGAATATCTATTGCCACTATCCTGCCAAGCTTGCCTTTGCTTTTGTCCTCTTGCAAGCTCTTGCATTTGCCTTTGGCTTCAGAATCTTGAGACAAAACGGATCTCCACCTCGCTTGAGGACCTCCTATGTACGAATGCAGCTTACTAGATACTACTCAATACACTTTCCATAGCTAATTGTTGACGTTAGTCTTGTTTCACCTTCACTACTCGAGAAGTTGAGACACACTTTTGGTGTGTTTTCACCACGTTGCTTGTTGAGCAAGCAAAACAACATGCTCTCTTTGTGGCCTTGTGCTTCAAAAATGTCAGCATAAACATGTCCCCAAGGTTGTCTAAGAATAGGATCACGTGCCCTCCATTGCGTGAGTGTTTCAAAATCCTACTTGTAGAAGCCTTCAAGTTGCCAAAGAGACTCTTTCCTTAGAGTGCTTTCGCACGCTGTGGCTGCAACGTTTTGAGTGACGGCAGCAGGTTTGTCTCTTCTTCTCGACTGTGTTGAAAATGTAGAGCGAGAGAAGAGAGATGCTGGGATAAAGGGCCACATGCCCGTCTTGCATCCCTATTGGGTGGTTGTACATGGATCAACATTAGAGCTGTGTTTCAGTAGGAGAGTTTTGGTTTAGCATCAAAACTCTGGTTCAGCATCAAGTGTGCAGACAGTGTTTGTCACTGCAACATTATGCGAGATTCAAGTGGAGCAACAGCCTCGTGGAGAGTGTACACAGACTTGAGGTACTTATGAGCTTCGAGCTCCTAAATATGTAAGCTGGGTAAGTCAGTTTTGAGTTAGGCAAGCAACAAGGGTATCTAGCAAGGGTTTTCTAGAGTGTACCAAAACCTTTTTTCGGTGTTGGCTGGATCTGATGTCTGAAATATTCAGAATTTCTCAAAAGCTTTAATTCCAGAAGTGCAGAAGATCTAAATTTGAGTTGCTAAAGTTGAATCCGAATTGTTGAAGCTGAATTGGATTTTTTGATACTGGCTCAAAACAATATGTGCAGCTGATTTTGTTCTTCTTTGTCAGTGGCTATTAGTGTTGCAGATCACATTTTATATTTCGTTCAATAGAGGCTTCAAATTCTTGTTTTTGGTTAAAGTAATGGCAAGCAACAATGACAACAACAACCTTTTGCACATCAAGAAGCTTGAGGGTGCACACAATTTTGCCATGCTACAATGTCTTGGTGCAAAAGAAACAGGTGAAGCCTATCAAGACAAAGGGGGTAAAACCAGCAAACATAGAGCAATCGAATTGGGAAGATCTGGATGAGCTTGCATGATCTACAATAGAGCTTTCACTTTTCAATTCTTTGTTATTCAACATAGAGAAGTCGAATTCTTCCTATGCTATGTGGACTAGACTTGAGGAGTTGTATGCTAATAAAAATGCTACTAGTAAGGTTTATTGGTTGAAGAAGTTGATGGACCTTCGGATGAAGGAAGGAACAACCATGGTTGTACATCTTAATGAGTTCAACTCGATTTTCAGCCAACTAGTTGCTCTAAAATTCAACATTTATGATGAATTCAAAGCTACTTTCCTACTATGCACTTTACCTGAAAGTTGTTATCATATACATATGGTAGTGATGTGTGTGAACACACTTAGGACTGCTGGGGTATTTTTTTCCTCACTAGGAGGTTTTTCCCCCCGTGCATTGTATATACGACCATTATTCTAGGGCTATCTATCTTTCCATTGCACACTAAGTAATGAAGGAAGGAACAACCATGGTTGTACATCTTAATGAGTTCAACTCGATTTTCAGCCAACTAGTTGCTCTAAAATTCAACATTTATGATGAATTCAAAGCTACTTTCCTACTATGCACTTTACCTGAAAGTTGTTATCATATACATATGGTAGTGATGTGTGTGAACACACTTAGGACTGCTGGGGTATTTTTTCCCTCACTAGGAGGTTTTTCCCCCCGTGCATTGTATATACGACCATTATTCTAGGGCTATATATCTTTCCATTGCACACTAAGTAATACACTCTCTGTTGTGTGCCTCGAGCTTCCTTCGTCTTCTCCAAGCTATATGTGTTTCCCTGCAACCCTAATTCCAACAATTGGTATCAAAGCAGGTTGCCTCCTCTAGGGCTTATTAGCTAGCAACTCCAACACACGCCAGCTCACTTTCTTTGATTTCAGTGAGCTTTGGCGAGTGTTTCTGCTTCGGGCTCATTTCGGCCTTCGTTTCCACTACTGGCAGTACTGCACATGCTATTTCATCATTTTGTGCAAAATTTTTGTCAGTGTTGTTTTCTGCATAACAGGTCCCTTACAATCTTCTATGGTTTGTGCTATATAGCACGTGTTGTTCCTACTTTGTTTCTCCTCTTTTCGGGCAGTTTTCACATCAAGTGCAACATTTACCATGGCTGACAACAACACAGATGTGTTCAAGATGTTTGCTACCGAGGACAAATTGGATGGGGACAATTACCCTATGTGGGATTACATGATTCAACATGTTGTTGTGTCAAAGGGCGTCTAGAATATTGTGCAGGGCATTGATGTACGTCCTGGTTTTGAGGATGCAGGCAATGTTGAGGATCTTTGTAGGTCTTGCTCATTTTGCGGTCTAGCTGGCTCCTCCATAACTGTCTATGTTTCTTCCATGACTGCCTCAGGGTCCACCCTGGCTTGCTCATGCCCCTCTACAAGCTGGCTCAGCCTGCCCATCTGTGTCATTTCTCTCGCGCGTGACTGTGTCCTTTTGTTGTTTAATTCAGCCATAGAAGGATCTGTATGTCGTGCACGAGGATGGAGAGGGGGGATGTTCAGAATATCCATTGTTCTTATATCCCGGATAGGTACTGGCTAAAGCACCCCATCGTAGCGGAAGCGCAGCCTCCGAAGAGTGTCAAAATACCACGGCATGATAGTAACGCGGTGTGCATGGGCAGCCAATATATATCCATCGCTGAAGAATTCAACGAGGTAGTCTTCTGCAATTTCTTGAAGGCAGAGAAGTGCACTGCTGGCCCATCACATACCGACTCTCCACTGCTCGCAAATCTCTCGCACTACTCACTAGAAAGGGAGACGTGGAATAGCCAGTTGAACGTGTCATTCGATCTTTCGTATAAGCTCTTGCAGTACACCTCTGTGCGCCTCATATCAGCGTCTTCTTGCTTGAGCATTCAAAGAGTCACATGTTGCCCTTCTAAGCGTGGCCTTTGCACGAGGCATCTCTACAAATAGCATAACAAAAAACGACATGTCATTTGTCAACACAAGGGACTCAAGATTTCAAAAAAGGTCAGTACCAAGCGAACAGGTGCATCGAACAGAGTTTGCCTTCCCTTATTCGCTTGGTACTGACCTCAGAAAAGTGTAATAGCAAACATCATTTATATTTTCTGAGGTCAGTACCAAACGAACAGGTGCATCGAACAGAGTTTGCCTTCCCTTATTCACTTGGTACTGACCTCAAAAAAGTGTAATAGCAGACATCATTTATATTTTCTACGGTCAGTACCAAGCAAACAGGTACATCGAACAGAGTTTGCCTTCCCTTATTCGCTTGGTACTGACCTCAGAAAAGTGTAATAGCAAACATCATTTATATTTTTTGAGATCAGTACCAAGCGAACAGGTGCATCGAACAGAGTTTGCCTTCCCTTATTCGCTTGGTACTGACCTCAGAAAAATGTAATAGCAAGCGAACAGGTGCAACAAAATACCAATGTGAAGTAGACGAACAAGAGCTCCAGTGAACTCAAGATGAGTCCATGCTGACCTAATTGTCATGTCGTGCACTCCCATCACCTCCCCTAATCTAGGGGGGGGGTGGTACCACTGCTTCTCCCTCCCACGTCTACCTCTCATAACGCATGGCGGTACTCCAACCCACCGCCTCACAGACCACTCATCAGCCAGAACCTAGGCCCTGCTTTTCAGGCATGTTCGTCTAGTCTATTTAACCGACAATTTTTTTAGAACCTCCCTCAAGGTTTTGCAGAGCAACTATAGGAAGTTTGGAAAAGTGGTGATGCCTTTCCAAGGGACACTCCCGTGACACCAGCAGGACTGCATCCGGGCCCTCCTCATGAGGTCTCCCCTTGGTCCTCCCTCGATGGTACCCTTAGTGTTCTCCATCGACACAGCCTGGGAGTGGATGCTGTCAACATGGGAGTCAATCCTCGAGGTAAGCCGTTGGTAATTCTGCCTTCCTCAGGTGTAAAAGAGCAATGGAAGATATCCCACACCTTTTCCTCAACTGCCAAACCAACACCCCCATCCTTTCCCCCTTAGTACCAACCCTTGGAAGCTCATAAATTCTTTCCTTTTTGTTCCCAATTTTCAAGCTCCTAGTTTGAAGATCTTATTTGCTGGATGCTAACCTCAAGCTGGAACAAATGAGGATCTACAGCCACATAGTGTCAATCCTCAAAGACTCTTTGGAAGAAGGGCTGAAGAACTGCAGGGATTGCTCGCCAAGAATGGCTCTCTATATGTTATCTATAATTGGGTACAGGAGATGAAGGATGAAGTGCTTGAGCTAGCCAGTAAATATGAGGAAGCCCTGAACTTTGCCAACAAGCTTCAGGAAGAGATAGACTGGCTGTGAAGAAACAGGATTAACTTCTAACTATTTATTGCCAGTTGTATCCCCGAAAATTAGTAGACCACTTTTGGTAAAGTCTGAAACTTGGCCTTTGGGCCTGTCCCTAGTGTTTACTAAGTCTCATCCCCCTCCATGGTGTTAAGTTGTAATTTTGCTTCTCCCTTATAAATTTAAAACGCGTATTTGGTTTTAAAAAAAAAAACAGGTGCAACAAAGGGTTTACCTTCCCTTATTTGCTTAGTACTGACCTCATAAAAGTGTAATAGCAAACATCATTTATAAAGACGATGGTCAGTACCAAGCGAGCAGGTGCAACAAACAGGGTTTACCTTCCCTTATTAGCTTGGTACTGACCTCAGAAAAGTGTAATAGCAAACATCATTAATAAAGACGATGGTCAGTACCAAGCGAACAGGTGCAACAAACAGGGTTTACCTTCCCTTATTCGCTTGGTACTGACTACACAAAATATAAGTGCACAAAAGTGTAGTAGCATACCTCTTGACTGTGTGTAGAGATCTGCGTCACCAAAGCACTGCAGAACAGGAGTAAGAGGAGGATGCGCAAAAAGGAGGAGCACTAGAGAGTAAGAGGAGATGCGCAAAAAGGGTTGGGAGCACAAAAAAGATGGTTTGCTTACCACGTAGGGTTGACGGGGGTAGAGTTAAAATGATGGAGAGTAGAGGATGCAAAAAGAGACAGAAGAGCGCTCATCGGAGGCGAGGGTATATATAGTTAAAATGTCTAGCGGGGGTACTGCTTCTAAACTTAGAATGCTTACCTCGACGAGAGTGACAACTTCACTTATGCACATGATTGCACCCGATATTGTGGTTGGTAGATCGTACTGCATGGGAATCCGAGCCCATTTATTATTGGTTGTCCTTGTGAGCGCAACCCACGTGCCTTTTTCGAGTGATTGTTTAGAGTCAGACGTCGATCGCCCTTGCAGTTGCCGTTTCCATCTCCAAGTAGAACAAACAGATTGCCATTGCCTTTGCCTTTTTTGCGCTCTTCCCCTTGGCCACCTCTCGTGATCCTGCGTTTAGAGTCAGACGCCGATCGTCCTTGTAGTCGCCATCTCCATCTCCAAGTAGAACAAACAAATCGCCGTTGCCTTTGCCTTTTTTGCGCTCTTCCCCTTGGCCACCTCTCGTGATCCTGCGTTGAGCGACCTCCACTGGTTTGAGTCCTTCGTTGTCGCGTCACCATCGCCATCGCCACCTTTTGGTTCTTGCTCTCAGCGGCCTACGAGATCACCATCCAACTCGGCGCCATTGGATATTGAAGAGACAGGTTCTTTCTCCCTCTCTCTCTCTCTCTCTCTCTCTCTCTTCCCCCTTCCTGTGTGCTGTTAACTGTGTACGCACTGAAGCCACTGCATTACGGGGTTAGAGCACAATGGGACAACACTCCAAGGGCCAAAGAGTGGTCGTTAGGGTAATATTAGAAGTCTCACACCGCATGGTTGGAATAATTACTCCTTATGTGACCGTGCCTGAGTTGTTATTCAATGCTATGTTTGGGCATAGTGAGTGAGTATGCCTATATATCTATTACTGATAACATTAAATGCCATGTTCTAATCCACCTGTTTCAAATGGACGTGGGTACAACGAAAATTCAACTTGGGTCAGAACCAAGCGAATAGGGCCCTTCGGAGATTCTTGGTGCCCCTATTTGGATGGTTCTAACTCAAGTGATGTCACCTATTATGACATTAGTGCACGGGACAGAAAAAAGCGAATAGAGACCTTGAGGGATACTCGAGGCTCAATATTTGCTTGGTTATGACACCAAATACAAACCAATTTTGAAAAGTAGTTTTGGCTTGTTTTTTCTTTCAGTCATGGGGGATCATAGTCCTGGAGACAGACGTTGTGGGTACAACGGAAATTCAACTTGGGTCAGAACCAAGCGAATAGGGCCCTTCGGAGATTCTTGGGACCCCTATTCGCCTGGTTTTGACTCATGTGACGTCACCTATTATAACATTAGCGCATGGGACAGAACCAAGCGAATAGAGACCTTGAGGGATACTCGAGGCTCAATATTCGCTTGGTTATAAATACAAACCAATTTTGAATAGTAGTTTTGGCTTGTCTTTTCTTTCAGTGATGGGGATCATAGTCCTGGAGACAGACGTTGTGGGTGAGGATACATGTGAAGAAAAACTATTCACGTTCTTATACAACGCTCGTGCTCATCACCGTGCACTAGAACTATCAGGAATGTTTAATGCAGATTTTTCTATACCGAGGATTATAGATTGCTCATTTGAGTACCTACAAACCCATTCTCAAAAATATGAGACAGTCATTTGTGACAATTCCATGGCAGTTGATGGCATGAGATATATGCACCTAGCCGACCTTGACCCTGACAAGAGTGCTTCAAGGAGATTGAATCGCTATCTAGAAAAGTGTCCCTCCAATGCACTGCTTGTACAAGACAGGTGTATGAAGCACTTCAAAAAGTGTCGCTTAGTGGCATTCTACCACGAGTTTGTTTGTTACTTATACTTGTAGACGGATGGTGAGTCAAAGACTTCCCAGTCAACAACTTTCACTAGTTGTCCATTGGCGCCGGAGGAAAAGGTAGAGGATGTGGAGGTGCAGTTTGACCCAGAAGAAGTGCGAATAGAGGTATTAAAGGAAACATTTGATGCGGGCTTAACTCTTGCTTCTCTTGCGGATGCAACAATAGAGTGCAAGCAAGAAAGCCCAAATAAGGAAGTGACTTTTCCTCTGAATTGCGCTCCCAGCTTTGCTATGGTGGGCGACACCCACCACGTTCTGCTCACAGATATCATGCATGAGCTGAATATACTGGAGGACTACTGCCTAGCTGCAATTGCAAATTTTTGTGAAGCAGACATGGGATTTGTGGATGATGATGGAGTGGACCAACATCTTATTGCTGACACAGCTATCCACGACTCACAGTTTACTTCAAGGTGGCAACTGATCAAAGATACATTCAATGAAGCGAAGTCCGGAGAGGCCAATTTCCCAACAAATGAGTAGTTTCAATCGACAACAAAACAATTCGGCTTGGAAACCATGGGTAGGCCCGTGGCACCCAGAGCTCAGGTAATGAATAGTCAGTCTATTCACTTGTGGGGAAGGTCGATGCTGGAAATGGACGAGAATCAGATGGTAATTTTTAAAGGCATTGAGATGGTATTGGAGATGGCCCAGTGATAAAATGTCATGATCAATTTTTTTGTTGACAGGTGCTAGTGTATGACAATAGTTTCCTTAGAAGAGCGGGATGCTCACGGCAAGGGCTTCTCACTGGAGTCCAAGGCAAGGATGCGGCGTTGTCTCACTACATCGGGCGTTTCAACCACAAAAAGGTTTGTAGAAACAATTCAAGTACTTGGAAATTGTACTCATCTCACTTACGGCCCATAAATTCATTACTATTTTTTTGTAGATCATAATATACCACAAGGAATACTCCGAGGACAATGCAAAGTTCCCACTGTTTGCAATGAAAGTTATTACAAGATTGTGTGGTGGGCACCCCCTCCCATTAAATGCAGAAAGATTAATTCTGATTGAGAAACAGTTTGCTCTACACGTCTTTGGCATTGGGTATGGGTGCCAAGCACTCAGAGCCCCCTATTTCATGTCCTACACATCTCATGCTCTGGCTGCAGGGGTTGAAGACCCGGAGAGCTTAGATCCATACAACAAGCGGCTGTTTTTGAGGGAAAGAAGACGCCTGATGCCTGTGGGGATGCTGCCATCAACAGAGGAACGAGCTCGTCTACAGAGCTTGCACATCAAAGAGGTACAAAGTGAGGAAGAAGGATGTGCATCGAAGAGGATAAAAACAACGGGCCTAGGTCCATCTTCTCCCTCAGGTCCATCTTCTCCCGCTCCTGACTCGTGACTGTCGCCACCTCGCATGGCGAGAATTAGTCGTCTATAAGTCCATTGGTGTAACTCTAATAGGCTATTGGCCTTATCCTTTCCTCCCCCATGTCTAGTATGCTTAAAATAACCTGTTCTTGCCATGTAGTGGGTTTTTTCCATGTTTTGTGTGGACCATATTGATAGTGAGCCATATGTTTCAGCAAAATATGGACCATGGTTGAACAGTATGTGCTGCATTGAAATAAAACATTGGTAAATAGAGTACAATTTGAAAATTTGTTTTGTATACGTAGAATGCTAACCTACCATGTAATGTGTGATATGTTGCCCACCCCACCCTGTAAGGTAAGCCTTCTTCCAATCTAGCAAGGCTGCTTGAAATGATGTGAGCTTACTTTGGTCCCAAGAATGCTGCTCAACGTAGTGGAAAATTTTATCTAGTGATTTCCACACATTCGCCTTGTGATTTTGGATTGCCCCACCACCAGCATTGTCTTTAACCACTTTATGTAACTGTATCCATTTGTTGAACATGTTTCTCATTTCTTCTCTATCCGAATCTTTGAGGCTAAAGCCAAGAAACCTTCTGGCCTTCACGCCGCCTATCGATGCTTTCCTAGGTACCTTGTAACGACTTTGAGACATCTTAGGGTCTTCTTCGATTTTGACATTGCCTCCATGCAAACCAATGTCTGAGTGCACTCCCTCTAATGCTTTGATCACTCTTTTCGACTCACTCTCTGGCTTTAATGTCCATGCAAAACATATGTACAAATGAACCACCTTTTCAATTATTCAACAGAGTGCATGAAGTGTACAGACGTGAACTCTACTCAGAGGAATATCAAGCACTGACCTAAAAGTTTTATCTTGAAGATGTCTGTTGGTAGCTCTATTCCATTGCACACTCTCAAGAGATTGTGCATTAGCCATGCAATATAAGCATGGATTTGTCACAGCTGCTCTCTGTGTTATGTTGTACATACACTTAAGAATCTTTAAGTCACCTGCCATGTGCCATTCCACTCTATAGTCACCAAATTCTTCCACTGAAAGAACGACTCTGTTTCTTTGTTCATTGATGATAGAAGGAATTTGGGTTTGACTAAAAACCCAATCGAGGATTTCAAAATTTCCCTTATCAACTTGCAGTGAAAAATGAAAACACAAAATCAACAACCAAATAATCAATATTTTTGTTATTATAGAGTGAACGAAGTATATCTGAAATGATCCTAGAGTTAAAATGTTGTTTTAGGATTACACGCTGAAGTATCGTGGATCCTCTTTCGTTATTGATGGATCCAGAGCTTTGTTCATGAGGGTAGTGGTGACTCTCTCCAGCTTCTTGTTCTTCAGGACCTCGCACTCGTCGAGCTTCAAAACAAACTTGAGAACCCCACCGCACTCCTCTCAACTGATGTCAAAGAAGTGAACTGCATACCTTTGCAATGCTTCAAGATCAATGAAGAGGTTTTTGTGCTCGTTAAAATGTACCTCTTTGCCACCCTTGCCTAAGAACGTTGCTTCAATATGGAATGGTGACCCAAGTTTCTCAAACACCTCATCGTTTACGTGCTGGCAAGCAGCCTTTACATGTGATGGCTTTGGCAGTAATGATCCTCTCTGTAGTTTATTTTGAGACTGTTTAGCTAATGCTTTGAAGAGTGCCCTGTATCCCATATGCGAGATGCCACTCTCATCAAGTATTGCTTTCACTTCCATTGGTTCCAACTGATTCTCGTTCATGAAGGAGGTAAGGAGCCTCCCTGTCAACTTACGAAATTTTTTCTGAGTTATCATCTCTTCAACTACTTCTTTTGGAACTAGATGTTCTTTTGGAACAAGTATTGCTTTCACTTCCATTGGTTCCAACTGATTCTCGTTCATGAAGGAGGTAAGGAGCCTCCCTGTCAACTTACGAAATTTTTTCTGAGTTATCATCTCTTCAACTACTTCTTTTGGAACTAGATGGTTGTAATGCACTCCAGCATTGAAGCTTGCACCGTTTGAGTTTGGATGCAGTAAAGACCTGCCAAAAAAGCACCATGCGTTACGATCATGTATAGGAAAGTGTATCCATTTCTTAGTGAAGCACATTGGAGATACAAAAGCAGAAACAAACTTCGAGTTACCTTAAAGCTCGTATTCATTTTTTCAGGCCACCACTACCAATCTTCATGTTCTCAATGTTGCACAGATCTCGCTTTCTTTTCCGACTACCAAGCACGGTGTCTTTCTCTCGCAAACTTGTGATCTTCTTCTCAAGGCCTTGGATTGTCTATTTGTTTGAGGAAATCTTTTGAGAGCATGTTTCATTAAGTTTGTTCTCCATCGCCAGGAAGTTTCTTTGCCTTTCCGCATTCAATCCTCTCATTTCCAAATGTTTGGTGTATCCCAATAGCCCATCCTTGCCATCGCCTGTGAAATGTAAGAGGTTAGTGATATTAGCAAAGGGAGGTGACGCATTTGTCGTAGGATCCTTTGGATAAATAGACCCATCGGTCCACAAATTCAAATGATGTTCCTTGTTTGTCCTTCTAAGTCCTTTCTTCCATTGAGATAAGAGAGACTCCCTCCTACGTTTCTACAACGGTGCGTACTCTTGCAATACATCAACATGAAGATGATGTGTGTTCTTTCTTTGGGTAAGTGTTAAAGATGAAGGGGCTGAGGATTGCAAGTTCAAATTGGTGTTTTCATCAGAAAAAGAAGCGTTCTCCATTCCTAGAGTTGATAGAAAAAAAGATAGACACTCGAAACTCATGAAATATCTCAGGTTTTGGGAGGGAAGACCATATTCTCAAGTTTAGAGTTGATAGAGTTCGTGTGGCTTATGTTTCTGGAGGGAATGCTTGTAAGTTGGCATTTCAAATCATTAGTCATACGGTTAGTTGGATTCCTGACAAGAGAACGAAGGATAAGAATGATAAAGACGGCGGCTACCTACCAAAGAATGTCATTTTGGCTTTTTGTTGGGGCAAAAAAGTATCACATAAAATGCACAATTTAACATTTTCATTTTCTCTCTCTAAGTTTACGTCGCACTTCTTAAATAGGGCCCAAAAGTGAGTCCAACTTTCTCCTAATGCCCTTTGAGAATGGTAGCAAACGAGATGACTGGCTTGCGAGCTGCAGATGCACTTGACGCCTTATTAACGTTCGTATAGATGGGACACTGAGGGACCCTGTCTTTGAGGGTATTTACCTCGAATTTGAACCCTTGCGCTGAGGCCATTTTCTCCCTTGTTTCCTCAAAGGGTACTCTTTCGATCAAGACCATTTTGTCTTTTTTCGTGGTTGAAGCTTTTGGCGAATTGGGGCTCGACATAATCACATCCTCCAACGGTCTCCAAACCGAGCCGTCGCCTTCATCCATCGGCACGGCTAGCCCCATTTCGGGTATTTTACCCTTCACTAGCATCTTTGAAAATTCAACGATATCGGGTTTCATTACCCTCGTTGACTTGGTTAACCTCAAGCCCGTAGGAGCAACGAGGCTTTAAAGCCCTTTATAACCACACCTTAAGTGGGTGTAATAAGGACTAACACTAAAAAGCACAAAGTGCTCAAGTAGAAGGTCAAAAAGTAAACACAAGCGATTATTAACTTAGGTAAGCACCAACGATTATTAACTTAGGTAAACACAAGCAATTATTACTTAGGTAAGCAATTATTATCTGTGAGCAACACGACAGCGCAAAAGGAGCTTTGATGGCAGCTTAGGCTAGCGTGTGAGGAGAGAACCTCCGAAGGTGAAGATGATTTAGATGACTTAAAGGGTGTGCATTCTCGTCTGTATAGCGAGCTAGGTAAAGAAAAGAAGGGTGACACCCCTCTGGGTGTACGTGAGCTACCACAGAAGAGTTCCAAGGGGTGGGGCAAAGTTGTGCCGCGGGAGCAAAACGGGAGGGTGCGTAGGTTGCTCTCTCAAGGTAGTGCTTCACGCTCTCTGCAACCAGGTGCTTGCTCCTGATCGGGAGCCATCTGATTGTCAATGTTGGCAGTGTCTTGTCCAACACCCAAATCAGCCATAAGGCGTCTGAGCCATACACACTCAACCATAGCTGTGAAGACTGCCCTGTACTCAGCCTCACAACTCGAAGTGGCCACAATAGGTTGCTTCTTGCTTAACCATGATATATATGAACTGCCAAGCATGAAACAAAAACCACTTGTGGACACTTGCGTGTCAAAACAACCAGCCCAATCTGAGTCCAAAAAAGCATGTAAGTCTGGCGGCAATGATCCCCCCTTGGGATAAAACAAGCCAAGATGTAGAAATCAAACTGGAACATTTATTCCATGTAAAATAGAAAATCTTTTGACTTTACATTTGAAAAAGGCCTGTCATTTTTTGCTTTCTAAAAGAAACCTTAGTGTTGTGTTGGGTTGGGGAGACTTTCATTGTTTTCAGTGCATGACGGAGACTTACTTTAAATGTTTATTTCACTTTCATTTCATATCCTGACATGTCTTGATTTTTTTTGCATTCTATTGTTTTAAAGTGTCAAAGTAAAACTTCATTTGCATAATTCTAGTAAATTCTATGGATACACACACACATATATTAATGAGTTTTTTTAATTTCACATTTCATTTCACAACCTCACATGGCTCGACTTTTTTTACATTCTATAATCTAATTCTAGTCAATATTCAGGAAAGTCTCTTTTATTAAGCGGCCGTCGCGACTGAGTTTCTTCCCTCAAAGAAGCGAACCAGAAATACTAGCATAAATTAAAATTTGTAGGATTTTTGAACTATTTTCTTGCATATTTCACTAGTTTTTCTTCCCTTTACCATGGTTTGCAATCAAATAGTCTCCATTTTCAATCGGCTCAAGGCTAAGCTGAGGCAATCCTTTCTTGAACAATGAATCTACTTAAACTCAACCTAAATGATTTTATCACGTTCTAATTATTTTAGAAAGCCATCGTGATTCTTTCACTTGTTACATTCTGCAAAGGCTGTCATTTCTTACAATCATACCCTTCACTTTTGCATTTTAGATTAGATGTTCTGGAAGGTTTTTTGAAGTGACCAGGGAATGACACATGGAGGCAATCCTTTCTTGAACAATGAATCTACTTAAACTCAACCTAAATGATTTTATCACGTTCTAATTATTTTAGAAAGCCATCGTGATTCTTTCACTTGTTACATTTTGCAAAGGCTGTCATTTCTTACAATCATACCCTTCACTTTTGCATTTTAGATTACATGTTCTGGAAGGTTTTTTGAAGTGACCAGGGAATGACACATGGAGGCAATAGAAGCCAAAAATAGGGAGCATTGCATACGGGGTGTTTTTCACATCCAAATACACACATGGATGCCAAGTGTGTAGGTTTGAATGCTGACATGTGTACTTCACTCTCGGGCATTCCTTGTAGAGTCGTGGGAGAGTGGAGTTCTGCTATCTCTATGTCTCTCAGACTTCAATAAGCAGCTACCTTCTTTGGGGTTGATATCTACTCTGTGAGAGCTTCCTCTGTGCAGGGCTCCATGGCGGAGACTCATGCAGCTCCCACAGACGATTCCTCTTCACAAAACTGCAGCACGAAGTCGCCGCTGCCGCAGCCATTGCCGCGCCCACGACAGGTTCAATATCCTTACACTCACATTGACCCAACAGCTTCCTCCCTCGGTCGTCATATTGCACGCCGTTTAGTGGAGATTGGTGTGTCGGATGTCTTCACCGTGCCCGGAGACTTCAACCTTGTTCTCTTGGATCATCTCCTCTCCGAAGGGTCTCTCAAGCTTGTGGGCTGCTGCAATGAATTGAATGCTGGTTATGCTGCAGATGGATATGCGCGAGCGCGGGGTGCTGGTGCCTGTGTTGTCACATTCACTGTTGGGGGCCTTAGTGTCATCAATGCTATAGCCGGTGCTTACAGTGAAAATCTTCCAGTTATCTGCATTGTTGGCGGCCCTAACTCTAATGACTATGGGACAAACCGCATTCTCCACCACACAATTGGCCTTCCCGATTTTAGCCAGGAGCTCAGATGCTTTCAGCAAGTTACATGCTGCCAGGTCTGTCTATTCATGTTCCTGCAAAAGTTCCTTTCAAATGGTACATGGTCTGAATCAGTTAAGACTGGTAGGGGTAGTGAAAGAATGTGAAACAACATAATGATAAGGGCACTGGGACTACAAAAATTCACACATATGTCCATGGAACTACGAACAGACAGAAATACAACCATGATTTTAAATGTTCATAGATGATGTGCTTAATAAGAGCATGTACAACACCATACAACACTGCAAGGCTTAATATTCGGAAACTAGGGGTTGGGCACTCATTCATGGATCTGGCAAGGATCTTGATTACACTCTAAAATGGCACCAGCTGTAGCAACAAGGCTCGGTGTACTATCCTGATCGAGGGGACTCATGGCAGCACATAAGGATTGAAGCCTCTATCTAGTCTCTATCAGCACCCCCCCCCCCCCCCCCAACCCCAAAAAAAAAAAAAAAAAACCTTCTGTTGTTTACCATCAAAACAAGAGTGATATTTTGGATGATAAATTCACAGCATTATTTTTGTTTCGTACTTTTTTCAACGGCATATTTGTTTGTTCTGTTGGATGCAAAGTTGCGACTGCTGTTTTCTCTTGCTTAGGAAAGTAGTGCTGTAATCTATTTGAGACCAATCGTACGCAAGCGTCAAATAAATAGTACAAGATATGGTAGTTAGGAAAATGCAAATATTCAGTATTTTAGTATATTCTTACGACTTATAAATGGTTTCTTGGAACGAGATTATTTTAATTGTCCACTTGGTGTTACTCTTATATCAATATAAGACTTATTTTGCATTGCAATGATTTTTAAAACTTTGAAAGTGACATTGCAAATCCATAGGATAGGTGTTGTACATTTGTCAAAAAAGAGGCAGGCTTGGCTTGTAGCTTTTACACACCACAATTTTCCTTGTCATTATGAGCACTATTTTATGTCTTCGCACAAAGGAATTTTCTGTGAAGCTCACTAAACCTATGTAATTATGTCCATTATCTGATGGACTTGTGGATAGAAAGATGAAAGAAGATATGCTAGATCTTTTGGCGAAGGGTTTGAGGAGTTGACTCAAACTATGACTAAGTGGTTTAATTTATCTTTTATATCTTTTATAAATAAGAAAGAAAGTTTGTGGCTGATACAAACCAGATTGAACTGACGTATCCGTATTAGACAGCGTAATTGCATAGCTTGACATGGTATGTGTGTTCAATATACTATAGGGCTATGTAGTGTGTTGGTACCGACCATCACCGGGATGCAGAAGGACAAGCCAGTCGTCCTCAAAGTTCGGTTGTCTCGGTTCGGAACCGACCATCACCGGGATGCAGAAGGACAAGCCAGTCGTCCTCAAAGTTCGGTTGTCCGAACAAAACCTCGAATGAACTTTCTCTATTTGTTTTTCTTTATAGCTAAAAAGTATTGTTTGAAAATTTGTTTGAAATGGAAAGTATTTGTTTTGAACTTGTTTTGGTGCCGATTTAAGATGTTTGATTCTGGTTTCAATACTGGTTTCAATGATTGGTGATTTTACTCCCGAGTAGAGTAGTGAGAAATGATGATTGAAAAGTGTTGTTTTTGACTCTCGGCCCGGACCTGGATGGCTAAGCTGGAGGAGTATTAAGAAGTCTGAGCAGTGATTACTCTCAGCACCTCCAAACGACGCAGACTACGGTCTGTGGGGCGTTTGGTTGTAAAAGGCCTCTATATCTCCCGGCCCGGACCTTTTTAGGTTATGTGGGAGGAGTGATGAGGGAGTCGTTGAATATCTCCCGGCCCGGACCTTGTTAGGTTATGCGGGAGGAGTGTTCATCGGCGGCTTTATGTTTCTATGTCTTGTAACATGCATATGTAAGCATTTGTGCTGCATTGTGATGTGCCAATTACTGAATATTCTTAATTGGATGAGATTGCCTGGGTATGTAATTTTAGTGCATCAAGACACCCGTGGAAGATCAGTACGGTCACGGTGTGATGGCTAATTTTACTACGCGGAAATATCAAGAGTTCCGATCTGGACGAAAGGAGAAGCTAACTCCTTGATCAAAAGAGCCAAAAGGAGAAGCTAACTCCTTAACAAAAAGAGCAAACTGATTGTCCCTCGGAATGTCCCTCGGAATGACCCTCGGAAATTTTTGAGCTAACTTGAGTTGTTTTGCAGATATGTTGTAATCGCGGACGATTACTCTCTTTCAAGAAGGGGAGATGTCACAAACTGCTGACGTGTCAAAGCCCTAAAGAAGGGAGCCAAACTAACTCCTTGATCAAAAGAGTCGAAAGGAGAAGCTAACTCCTTAACAAAAAGAGCAAACTGATTGTCCCTCGGAATGAACCTCGGAAATTTTTGAGCTAACTTGAGTTGTTTTGCAGATATGCTGTAATCGCGGACGATTACTCTCCTTCAAGAAGGGGAGAAATCACAAACTGCTGACGTGTCAAAGCCCTAAAGAAGGGAGCCAACTTGCAGATGTCGGCTGAGGGGTTTAAACCCTAAGAAGAACAAGTAACTGAAGAAGAAGTCCTACCAACTTATGGGGACCCTGTCCGATGGGGCCCCAAGTGACATAAAGTAAATAAAACAGGACTCATACACACACAAGAACTTGCGAAGCAGGCTGATGATGTGGCAGATTTTTGAAAATCACGTTGACTGATGACGTGACAAAATTGTACGGATTTTCGCTTTTCACGCTGGCGGTGCTGACGTGGCAGGATTGTACGGATTTTCGTAAATTGCGCTGGCAGCTTTTTGGCTTTGCTTTTGGACCATATGCTTTTGAGTTTGAAGGCTTTTCATTGTAATTGCTGTTTAGGCCAAGGGTCTTTAAATATGAGGTTAGGGCTCATTCTCTGGCATGCTTCCTGGAGAAGGTGCAGAGTCTGGAGTACCGGCTTGTATTGAGTTGATGCAATATAAAGAATACCGAAAGGGGCGCCAAGTTTTGGAGCCAATACTCTTTGGGGTGGAATTCCGCCACTCTGTGTTGCGTGTCGTCTCTCTTTCAGTTCAATTGTTATTGAAGTGCTAAATGTCTGTTCAGTCTATTCTTTTCTATTGGCACGTGGTGCCCGTCTTGTGACACTCCGTCACCCACCTTGTGACAAGTACCCGTTCCTGCTGGCCTTACAGATATTCCTGTTCATAGTGCTCGTGTCATTACTCTGAATGACGCACTAGAAATATCTTTACTCGGATGTCTCCAGTGAGAAAAACCCTCTCATACTTTAAATTCCAATAATTCAATTAGAATTCTTTTTTTGTCAGATAAAGCCAATTTAGAGAGAGAGAGAGAGAGAGAGAGAGAGAGAGAGAGAGAGAGAGAGAGAGAGAGAGAGAGAGAGAGAGAGAGAGAGTGTGGTCGACACGGCACGTCCAAGACACACTGGTCTCAAAGACTAGGGTCCCTTTCAGTATTCTTTATTAGTACACATCGCAAACGCAAAGTACAACTCCCCCGAGGGTCCAACTCTTTTCGAGACTCTGCGTCCAAATACTCTAAAAGAGTGGCCCAAGATCTCTTATAGACAATATAAGGGATGCCCAAAAGCATGGCCCCAAAAGCTCCTAGTCCAAAAGCACTAAGTGCCAGAAGCATCTACTTTATTTATGGTTTAGGCTCCTCGGCCAAGGTTTTGTAAGTTGGTTGGGTTAGGATTTTATCCTAAGCCACTTTGTCTTTTAAGCCTCTCGAGTGGTCTTCAATAAGTTGGTAGATCTTCTTCTTCGTCTTCTTTTGCTGGTAGGGTTTAAGCCCCTTAGCCGGGATCTATTCCATTGGTCGGAACTTGGTGGTGCCACATCATTGACTTGTCACATACCCCTTTCTTAAAAAACAGTAATCGTCCTCGATTACACTTGCAAAACAACTAAAGGATAGAAACTTTCTTCAGTAGACACTGACTCTATGTGCTCATGTACAAGACTCCACAAGATAGTACATTCACAGAACATGCAATTTACAAATTACACAATTGGTTCACAGTGAACACTGTGTTTCAATCATTCAATCTAGTCATCTCATCCCGTCCAGGTCTCTCGATACACCTAGATCCTTGTGTAGCCATCTCATCCTTCAGGAACTTTGGTGCACTCCCCATAGTATCCAATCATAAAAATAGTTCTTATCGTCAATAAAAAATTATCGAATTCATTCCTAAGCTCACTACATGTGTCTAGGTGTGAGTTTGGCTTGTGCCATGTCATGTGTGCAGAATAGATCCGGCGAGGGACTAACATTGGTATTAGAGCCTCCTTCCTACTCGTATGCACAACATGACGATGTTCACAAAACCACTAGAGCTTATGGGGTCGTGATGGCCTAGCTTGACAGGCTCTCCCAACTCTTGTATAGGGTGGTATGGGATGCTACTCGCAAGAGAGGAGAGCAAGGGGGGCATATGCCAAGCCGATGGTGGGAATTTGGCGAGTTCTTCTTCATGGATTCTCGTGTGTGGAATGTTGATTTGCCAGTGGCAGTCACATGGACGCTTGGTATGCCATTGCTTGTCTCTCCGTCTCCATTTATTGCATGAGGGTGTCCTCGAGAGCTTCCAGTTCAAGGACATGGCAGCCCCTTTGTATGCAATTGGTGAGAGATTTTATTGCACTTGGGGTATGACTTTTTCAGGAAGTGGAGATGGAGAGGGAATTTTTGTAGTCGTCGTGCTTGAAATATAGTGGTCATATTTCTTGCTCGCCGTTTTGAGGTGCGTAGAGAATTAGCTTTCTCTACCGAAGGCATTGCTTCGCAATGTATTGAGGTGCGTAGAGAATTAGCTTTCTCTACCGAAGGCATTGCTTCGCAATGTATTGAGGTGCAAGGCAGCATGGCTGTGTTCTTTTCCCACTCCATGGCTGCAAGCGTTTTTTCCGCTTGGCTGCAAGTTGTGCAGGCAGGCACAGTTGGGCGTTGTACAACAGCACTGGCGCAGCGAGCAAGCAGCAAGCGAGCACGCGCGGGTGGTGAGAGCGTGGACCAGCAGCGTTCCCACGGTCTTTTGCACTTGCTTCGTTCAAGTGGATAAGATTGAGTGTTTCAAGACGATGTTCAAGGTGGAGATGGATGAGAAGACCCTGGACGCTTACTCGTCGGAATTCAAGGACTTCGTCCACAAGACGAAAGCCTTGGAAGACCCGCAGGTCATATTGCAGATGCTTTATCGGTTCTTTATCGGTTCGGGTTGCCGTCGGCTTACCGGAATATAAGTTTGCCAAGAACTATGATAATAACTTGGCAGCTTTGGGAGGTGGCCCGACGGACGGGGAAACTCCTCGCCGTGGTTACTCCACATCAAAGTACAAGCGTTCAAACGCTTCGGCAACCACAAGTCAATTATCGGACCCTCCACAGAAGAAATCGAAGAATGACGACAAATCAAAGGTAGGTCGTATGGAAGATCAGAAGAAGAATCGTTGTTTCGACTGCCATCAGACCAGCCACTTTCGCGGCGACAAGGCGTGTCCTATTCAAAAGAGGAAGCCATCTACCTCCGCACTGGCAACTATTTCGGTAAACGTCGTCGACAATCCAAGTACTTTGTCCTTTTCTGTTTCAGACATTTCTCATGTCAATGCACATAGCTACCCAGGTTGTCGCATTAATAAGGCTATATTTGGTCCGCATGATCTTCTGCGTGTTAAAGGAGACGGTCTTATTCAACAACGACTACTCATAATTTTATTTCTTCTCGTGTGGTACAACACTTAAGTTGAACACGTCACATGTAGACCGTCTGTGTGTGGTCTGTTATGTGGAACGTAGGAACGATCAATGGACTGAGGTTGTGCCGCGACTCGACCTTCGAACCAGCGTTACCACGAAGTCTTTGACTTCCGCATCATGGGCCTTGAGTATGTAGATGTTATTTTAGGCATGCCATGGTCTCCTGTCTATCGGTTATGCATCGCATACAGTTTTCTTTGAGCTTGATGGTGTGTACTGTAACCGGCCTGTTCAATCCAAAAAGGGCGGTAGACTTTACTTCAAACCTTGATTTAGCTTTCACCCATTATTAGTCGTCTATTACACCTACGCTATAGTGACACAAGAGAGGGGAATGGGATACAGATGCTAGAATGCACCTGTATGAGAAGACCGACACCAGATTGGCCCCTAACTTAGGCGCCCCTTTCGGTATTTCTTTATTGTTTAAAAGAGGGAATAAACGCTGTGGTTCTTTCCAAGCTGCCCCGCACAACCTTGGCTGAATTTTGACTGTGCTGGCCTGATTTCGGCAGCATAACTGTACTAGAACCCTTCACGGTCAGTATTCCCACGCATTAAATGACATTCCGGACGCATACGGGCACTTTGCAAAACCTGGCGAGAATCTGCAGCACGCTGAATTCTCTGTTTTCAGCCCCGAAAATGCGCCAGATCACCTGTACAGCTGTCCCCTTGCGTCCCCGAACCTCCTGGGGGTATTAGGGTCCGTTTAGGGCCAAAGCCCTAAACCTGCAAAAATACACAGCAGGCTGTAATTCACTGTTTCGGGCTCCGTTTCGCGTGCCGGTCGCATCCGTAGCAAGTCCTCGAGCTCCCGCACCTGTAGGGCTACTTGCCCTTTGAATCGGACGAGATTTCTGGCGTGAAACCTCTCCGAATTCACTTGTACCTGCGGGGGGATTAGCCGCTAGCTAATCCAATACCTGTGCAAGAGGCTCTTGCCTCGGCAATCGCGCATGAACCCACACAACTGTACATTGGTCAAATGAAGAGCCCACTAGAGGGGCATAACATACTGCCAAAGGGGAGAGAGAGGGCAGTGCGTAGCGTGCAGGGCATCACTCCTGGCACCGCACTGTGCATAAGAGGGAAAGCAAGCACTCCATAGCTCTTAACCTGTGACAAAACTGAAAATGAGGCTCTCCCCCTCCTAAATTCAGCACCAACTCTTGTTGCATGAGGCAAGTGCACCAGAAGGTGCCACTTGGCACATTTATAAGCATTTTCCCGTTTCGGGGTTGCCGCCTAAAAATCTCCCAACCGGCTGCCCAGTTGACTTCATGGCAGAGTAAGAAAATGTTCCCTTTGTCATTCCGGAGGTAATGACGTCAACACATTTTCAGGTCCCAAAATAGCAGTTCCCTAAATTTTAGGAGATGCTGCCATTGTATCTTTCTAGGTCATCCGACCCTCTTTGTCACTTCGGCCACATCCAGAACTGAAATGTAGCCTCTGTAGCAAAGGATTCCACTTTGGCTAGTCAATGACCCCACTTTGGCTAACCATAGTCTTTGTCCAACCTTAGTGCTCTCTTGTCCTCAGGCCTGGACTCCCTCTGGACAGTTCCACACTAGCTATGCAATGCAGGGCAGTTAGATTTCCCGAGGGGTGTTTCCAAAAAGTGAAAGTAAATAGATAATAAGAAAGAAATCAACAAAAAGGATAGATAGTAGTCACACGCTGGTGACATGTACCATGTGGTCGAGGAATCTCCTTCTTCCCTGACTGCCGATTATGATGTAAATTTGCTTTCAGTAATGAATTCAATGCATTGTTTCATGATTTCAGTATGCAATTTGCAGTTTGTTAGGTTAAAGATTTTGTTGTTAATGTCTCGTCTCAATGTCATTCTCTTCTTTTGAAAAGTGATGTTACTACATTGGAAACTTCTTTGTCTTTGTTTGATCATGATGTGACTATTAAGCGTTATTTGGATTCCGTTTTGGTTGAATTTGCGGATGTTTTTTCGTCGTATTTACAAGATGGGCTTCCACCGTCTCGTGGGCCTGATCTCGATCATAAGATAGAGCTTTTGCCCGGTAGCCATCCAGTCTCTCGGAAACTTTATGGTTCAGTTCGAAAGCAAGATGATGTTGCTAGCCTCATCAACAAGTATCTCAACCCAACTTGTCTATGCAGAGGTATAAGTTCCAGATGAGGATAAAATTGCCATCCTTCTCAAAACCCTACCAAGTAGCTTTGATAACATTGTAATTGCGCTCAAGGAGAAAGATCCCATTTCCGCATTTAGAGATATAATCAAATCACTTCTAAAGGAAGAAAAAAGAATTGGCACTTACACAAGGTCTCAAAATAATGCATTTGTTATATATGGTTAAGGTTTCTCACATTGTGGAAAAAGCAACCACAAATCACAACGTTGCTTCCGCATTAAGGTGTGCCCTCATTGCAACAAGAAGGGACGTGCACCCAACCGGTGTTTCTTTTTTTTTAATCCTTCTATTAGTTAATGAAACTGCCCATAGGGCTACAACCACCTCTACTAGAGAGGGCTACAACAATCATAAGGGGAGGCTCCCAATGAAAACAACATATGTACAATGAGGCTAAATCAAGAGATGGGAGGAGGGAAAAAGCCACATAGGTGGACGATACTGCCATCTGAGCACACCCTGGACCATGGTGAAGAAAGGCCCAGGGCGCCAAAGTCGAAGGAAAGCCTCTCTACGCTCCTGCATGCGGTCGGAGCTACCCTCGAGTCTCTCAAACTCTCCCTTGAGAGTTTGGATCAGCTCTAGCCAAAGATCTCGGACTGTCTCTGTTGGTGGTACAGAGCGAGTCTCAAAGATGCTAAAGCAGCGGGCCCGCCAGATGAACCGTAGTGTCAGGCCGCAGACGAGCTCCCAACACTCCTCTCTCTCACTGCACCACTCCTGTGGAGTAAGCTCTGTAGCAGACTGGAGTGTAGGTCGACCCCCTTGCATCACTATCATCCTGCTGGTGGAGGATAGCTCAAACCGTAGTGTTCGGCCCATGAGAGTGGACTAAATAGCTACCTCCCAAGTGTATTGCCGTGTTGTGGAAAGAGCAGGCATCAATCGGACACGAAGCCAATCGAAGGACACGAAGCCAAACCTGCTGTGCCATGAGACAGTCCCACAGACAATGAGGCTGACTCTCCACAGGATGGTCACAAGCTGCGCATGTTGCCGAGAGACTACTATGTACAAGCCAACTCCCCACCTGTTGTAGCTCTATGTGCAACCAGCTAGTGAAACAAAGTGACTCGCCGTGGTAGTATGGCGTCCCACAACCTCGCCCAAAAAGTTGACAAGAACTCAGCTGTGAGACCCTCCTCCTGCCAATGAGGTGCTGCAGCAGGACGAGCCTTTCTCCGTGCTGCCAGCATGTGAAGTCCCAATCGAAGAGTGTACTGAAAGAAAGGGACACCTGGATGGTCGGCTGAGGTGAAAGGGTCCCTCCAAAACCACTCTCCAGGATCCCACTGCACAGTGGACAGCTCTCCCAAGCCCACAGCCTTCAGTGGCCAGATTGCCTATTCCAGATAAGCCATGGGAAATCATTGCTATGGCTTTTATCTTTGACCTTCCAAGAACGTCAACAGGGAATGATGGTATATGGACCATTGTTTGCAGGTTCAGCAAGCAGGCCCATTTTATTCCTGTCAGGAAGAAGATAAAATTTGACCAGATGGCACAGTTGTTCATGTACAATGTGTTTAAGTACCATGGTATGCCACAGTCGATTGTCAGTGATCGTGATCCTCGTATGACGAGTTTGTTTTGAGAGGATTGTTTGAGAACATGGGGACTACGCTCAAGTTCTCGTATTCGTTTCATCCACAAATTGATGGACAGTCAGAAGAGGCTAATTCTATTGTCTTGGATCTGCTGAAATGTTTATAAGTCAAATAATAAGGGCAAGTGGGAATAGTATTTGCCTATGCTTGAGTATGCATACAACAATACGGTGCATTCGTCCACAGGCAAGGCACCTTTTGAGATTGTTGAAAGTGGCAAAAAGGTTCCTCCCATTTTGCATACAAAGGACAAAATTTTTGAGGTTGATCAATATGTTCAGAACATGAAATGTATAAGAAAATCAAAGTTGCCTTGAGAAGACTCAGGCAAAGCAGAAAAGGGTTGTTGATCGTCACCGTTGTCAATCACTGTTTTCACCTGGTGATTGGGTTCTATTGAGGTTTGAAAAGGCAAGGTTAAAGAAGATGAAGGGCAAAGCACGGTTGTTTCCTAAGCTCAGTATGCGTTACTATGGGCCTTTTCAAGTGCTTGATAAGATCAACGATGCTAATCACACTAAATCATCTATGGCATGTATATATGGCATGCAATCAAAACGTTTGGGATTTCAAGAGGGGAGTATGTCACAATGCTGTGGCAACCACTAACCTTGGTTCTTGGATTCTTTCCCTTGATTTTAAAAAACAATTTGGGACCCTCTTTTTGAAGTCACAAATGGACGGACATTGTGTGGCCAGTGTAAAACGGCCGACGGTTGAGAGTTTCACTTGCAGTCGGGAAGGGAAGGTTACCACAAGATGGTCGGCGGGCCACTCGGCACTGGAATCCGAGCAGCAAAAGGGTGTCTAGGCTCAGTTTAAAGTCAGTTAGGCCCCGTGCTGCACTTTATAAGTTGGTGGGTACTAGGAATTTAAACCAAAAAAGGCTAAGTGGACACATGGCGGTAGTAGATGAATTTGCTAGATCTGCATGAAGAGGGGGGTGCCCATTTTGAGAGTGGAGGCTGATTTTTGCTTCTAAGTGGCTACAATTTGTGTGTGAGTAGTGGGTGCAAGTGATTATAGCTTTAATGGAAAGCTTGCCTTTTCCCTTGCTCTATGTAGCACGTTGATTCCACTCTCGTGCATCTCTCTCCCCCTTTGAATACAGAAACGTGATGCCTTGCTCGAGGGCTTTTCATCTGTATGTACAATTGTGTAGGTTCATACGTGTTGCCGAGGCAAGAGTCTCTTGCACAGGTACTGGATTAGCTAATTGCTAATTTCTCGCAGATACAAGTGAATTCGGAGAGGTTTCAGGCGAGAAATCTCATCCGATTCAAAGGGCAAGTAGCCCTACAGGGGCCGGAGTATGAGGGCTTGCTACGGATGCGATCGACACGCGAAACGGAGCCTAAAACAGTAAAATACAGCCTGCTGTGTATTTTTGCAGGTTTAGGGTTTTGACTCCCCTAATACCCCCAGGAGCTTGGGGAAAGTGATGGGATCACTGTACAGGTGATCTGGTGCATTTTCAGGGTAGACAACAGAGAATTTAGTGTGCTGCAGATTCTCGCGAGGTTTGGGAAAGTATCCATATGTGCCGGGAAAATCACCTTTGGCATGGGGATTTTGTCTGTGAAGCCTCCTACTGCAGTTATGCTGCGGAAATCATGCTAGAGTAGGCAATTTTCAGCCCGGTAAAAGCGGGACAGCTCGTACAGGTTAAGAGCTATCCTTTCCACTCTATGTACAGTGTGGTGCTAGGAGTGATGACCTGCACACTACACACTGCTCTCTCCCCCCCCTACGTGCAGTGATGTGATGCCCCACAAGAGGGCTCTTCATTTGACTGATGTACAGTTGTGTGGGTTCATGCGCGATTGCTGAGACAAGAGCCTCTTGCATAGGCACTGGATTAGGTAGTTGCTAATCCCCCGCAGGTACAGTTGAATTCGGAGAGGTTTCACGTGAGAAATCTCGTCCAATTCAAAGGCAAGTAGCCCTACAAGTGCGGGAGCTCGAGGACTTGCTACGGACGCGACCGGCTCGCGAAACGGAGCCCAAAACAGGGAATTACAGCCTCTTGTGTTTATTTTTGCAGGTTTAGGGTTTCGGCCCTAAATGGTCCCTAATATTCCCAGGAGGTCCGGGAACGTGAGGGGACCGCTGTAGAGGCTTATGTTTGTATTACAGAAGGTTCATCCGCAAAATTTTATAGCTTCACCACTTCTTGCACTACAAAGGGAGGGAGTTACTTTCAAGTGGACAGCCAAGGGAATTCTAGCCTTTAAACAATTGAAAGAAAAGTGGACTTTGGATCCAGTAATCATTTTGCCAGGTCTTATAAATCCTTATGTGGTTCAATTTGATGCATGTGGGAACAGCCTCGGTACAATTCTAATGCAAAATGGTCGGACTAGTGGCACATGAGGGCAGAATTATCTTGAAGGCCGAAAAGAACTTACAAGTTTATGAGAAAGAGAATTGTTAGCAGGATTCACGCTCACTAGTTGGAAACACTATCTGCTAGGAGCTGATTTTGTTGCCCAAACAGATCATCAAACCTCACGATATTTTCTCACACAAACCAAGTTGTTGGAGAAACACATGTTGATGTCCTTATTTTTGTGCTAATTTTTGCGATTTAATGGTTGTTTTAGTGCTAGGCTTCACTATGGTTGAGTCTGCCCTTGATCTCCGAAGTCATGACAAAAACTCAGTACGGTGAACTTTGTGTTGATGTATCTCATGTGTGTGGTGGTGTATGTGGTGTTTGGAAGCATACCTTGATCTCTGGAGTCATGACAGAAACTCGGTACGCTAAACTTTGTGTTGAGGTATGCTCATGTGTGTGTGGTGTGTGGTTATTGGGAGTATATGGTAGGACCTAATTCTACACCCACTAGTGGACACTGACGACGCTAGTGGAGATGTTGTGGTATTTAGTCAATACTATGCATGCTAGAGCTGATGGTTATATTGTCCTGTGGGTGACTACCATGGGTCTATACTTTGCACTTTCCGTCAAGGGTGAATCTAGGCTTATTTTGGATTCATCTGGGTATATCTTGTCGATGTTCCATCTCCATATTGTGCACGTGGAAGAGAAAAAGAACGTGGTTGCGAAAGCCCCAAATTTCAGTAGTGTTAGGAGATGTCAGCATGTATTATTGGCTTGCAAGTGAGGTCGCTTGTAGTATTTCAAGCGTGGGGTATGTCACCTGGAGGTATATTTTTTCTTGTTGCCTTCTTTAAATATGTATTACATGTTTTTATTTATTTTATTTTTGCTTGATTTCCCCAAAACCCTTGGAAAGCGGCAAGTGGACATTGCATTGCGATGCGGAACAAATGCAATCAAACGAGTTTCTCACATCGCGAATCTGGGTCGGTCAACCGGTGACTCGTTGGGCTAGTCAGCACTGAATTCTGATGAGTATGGAAGCATGTATGCACCTAAATGAAATTTGTGCCACACTTCAAGTCACTAAAAACTTTATAAGCTGGGAGGGGTTAGAAAACTGAACCATAAGGGACATAGTGGACACATGTCAATAGAAGAGCCACCTGCTTGACATCTCACACTCTAGAAGCTCAAGCCAGCTTGGGGGCACCCAAAAATGGGAGTGCGGGCTGTTTTTGGGTGGATTTTCAGGTTCACAGATTTAATGGAAAGCTTGCCTTCTCCCTTGTCTCATGTAGCACGATAATTCTGCTCTCGTGTATCTCTCTCCCCCTTACACATATGGTAATGCCCCAATGGTTCGGCTCCTCAAATTACTATGTACAGTGTTGTGGATTTTATGCGTGTTTGCCAAGGCAAGAGCCTTCTGGACAGGAACCAAATTAGCTAATTGCTAATCCACCATAAGTACGCATAGTTCCATTGCGACAAATTGCGAAGTAGGAGAGTTTTCTCGTGTGAAAACTCGTCCAAATCAAAAGGGAAGTGTCCCATTGCAGCAGGAGCTCGTGAGACACTTAGCGATGTGTTTGCTTCGCTCAAAACGATCCAAAACAGAGATTTCAGCTTACTGCATTTATTTGCAGGTTTATGGTTTCACACCTAAACTGCAAAATAACACCTAGGAAGCTTCGGGAAAAAGCCATGGGTTGGTTATACAAGAGTTTGGGTACCTGTTAGTTACCAAAACAAGAAATTACAGGACGCTGTTTTACTTGTAGCTCCTCAAAAAGCTTCTAAAATGTTAGGGAGCTGTCCTAGGGCTTTTTGGCGCCTCTATGCTGCCAAAAGTAGGTTGAAAATCTGCAATTCAGCCCTTGACAGGTTTGGACAGCTTGGTGGGAGTTTGGTCTAAGTGATCGGATCATTTGTTTTCAATTGAATAAAGAGATACCAAAAGGGTCTTTGGGGCCTCCGGGGAGTCGGTCTTCATGTGCGTAGTGACAATCTAGTTGCTGGCCGCATCTGTGTTCTCTTCTTCTCAATCCTCTGTGTGAAATCAATAGGTAATTGAATTAGTACAGCCCTTTACTGTGTGCAAGCCGGTTTCAGAAAATCGGGGAGGGGGAGGGGGTTGTGTTGTGCGCTCCTTTCTTTCATTCATTGAGTTTCATTGATGCTGATTGAGTGCATTACATTTTCAGGTTGTGATCCAAGACTTGGATAGTGCCCATGAGCTTGTTGACAAGGCGATCTCCACTGCCTTGAGAGAAAGTAAACCTGTCTATATAAGTGTTAGCTGCAATTTGGCAGGGCTTCCTCATCCAACTTTTAGTAGAGAACCTGTCCCCTATGCAATTTCACCCAGGTTCATATTCTGGCTCTGAATCAGTACTTGGATGCTTATCACAACACGATTCTTACATTCTTTTTTCTAATCCTAATGTATCTTTATAATGCCACAGGCTCAGCAACTGTCAAAGTTTAGAGGCAGCAGTAGAGACGGCTGCAGATTTCTTAAATAAGGCAGTAAAGCCTGTACTAGTAGGGGGTCCAAAACTGAGAGTTTCTAAAGCAGAAAAAACTTTTCTAGAGGTTGCAGATGCGGCTGGTTATCCAGTTTCTGTGATGCCATCAGCCAAAGGATTGTTTCCTGAGATACACTCGCATTTCATTGGAACATACTGGGGTGCTGTTAGCTCCCCATTTTGCTTGGAGATTGTGGAGTCTGCGGACGCGTATCTACTTGCTGGGCCTGTTTTCAATGACTACAGCTCGGTTGGGTACTCTCTTCTCCTTAAAAAGGAAAAGGCAATCATAGTGGAGCCAGAGCGAGTCTCCATTGGCAGTGGACCTGCATTTGGTTGCGTCTTGATGAAGGATTTTCTGAGTGCCCTTTCGAAGAAGTTAAAGCAAAATACGACAGCTCATGATAATTTTAAGCGCATATATGTGCCACCCGGTGTGCCAGTTAAGGGTGCTCCAGGAGAGCTATTACGTGTAAATGTGCTCTTCAGCCATATCCAGGTTAGCAAGGGTACAGAATATGTTCATGATATAAGCAGGGTATTACACACTCAGATTAGGTTTTGATGTTCTGCAGAAGATGCTGAGTACAGAAACTGCTATTATATCCGAAACAGGAGATTCTTGGTTCAATTGTCAAAAGCTCCAGCTTCCTGATGGCTGTGGGTGAGTATAAAACATATATCGTTTTTGTGTGTGCATTGCTCTCTATGCATGCATGTGTGTGCATGCGCGTGTGCGTGGGTGTGAAGTCACATTGAGCAAGACGCATGCACAAAATTTGCGGTCACTTAAACCCTAGACTGTGAACCCTAAACTTGTGTGTGTGTGTGTGCGCGCGCGCGCGCGTGCAGGCGGGCGTGTATGCATGCTCTGAGATATGGGGGTTACTGCACAAAAGGATTTAGAAGCATTTTCCACTCCAGCAGCACAATTGAGCCTAGTGTTTAACAACATGAAACGCTTGCATATGCGCACATGCACAAATTGCTTTGGTCTATACAGATATACATGAGTAGTTTTGATGGGCCGTGGCTGTGATGTTTGACAGATACGAGTTTCAAATGCAGTATGGCTCAATAGGGTGGTCAGTTGGGGCATTGTTAGGTTATGCCCAAGCAATGCCAGAGAGGAGACTCATAGCATGTATTGGAGACGGTAGCTTCCAGGTGAGTGCTTGTACTTGAATAAGCAAGGCCACCTCATTTTTGTGTGTATGATTTTCTTGCTAACTTGTATTGGGTGCAAGAGTCACTCAATGTGACTGCAAAAGTTTAAGGTTTAGCATTTAGGGTTTAGGGTAGGCAATAAATAGTTTAGGATTGATTGTCATTCTTGGGTGTCACATGCCTACCATGTTATTTCTCGGGAGTGATTGAGCTTTTTCACTTTGCAGGTTACAGCTCAAGATGTCTCAACAATGATCGGGCAAGGGCAGAAGAGCATCATTTTTCTTATCAACAATGGAGGATATACGATCGAAGTAGAGATTCATGATGGTCCCTACAATATCATTAAAAATTGGGATTACACTGCAGTAGTGGATGCTTTTCACAACAAGCAGGGGAACTGCTGGACTACAAAAGTAAGCTCTGATGAATGTTGCGTGTCTGTGAGCTTTACCATTGCTAATGATGAGAAGACCAGAGGGGAAAATATGGAGCAAAATCAAGCCTTTTTCTCATTATTCAACAATGTAATTACATTGTTAGGGTATTGAAAGAGGGAGCAGGCATACGTAGGAGTTCAGAGGAGTGGGAGTCCATAGCATGAGAGAATTCTTCGGCTTGGTAACATAAAATTTTTAACCACCACGAAATTCTACTTTTTTCAGGTGAAAACAGCAGAGGAGCTTGTTAAGGCCATTGCTTCTGCACAAGGAGAAAAAAAGGATTGCCTATGCTTTATTGAGTGCATTGTTCACAGGGATGATACTAGCAAAGAGCTGTTGGAATGGGGTTCCCGTGTGTCGGCTGCAAATAGTAGGCCTCCAAATCCTCAGTAGCTGCGAGGAAGCATTTTTTGGCTTGAAGATCAAGTGCCTCTGAGAAGGACGTGAAGCTGTTTCTTTTCCCTTCTCAACCTTAATATGTTATCCTGAAAAAAGTTGTAGATTTGTGCTATATATCAAGTCATTTTATGTCGCCTGTGACAGTGAAGGTAGAGTGGCAAGGTGGCTCTATGTTAGTATACATTAGCTGGGGAATTGTCTCTGACCATTCTTGGAACCTTGTTTATTTGTACCAGAAAGCGTAAGAGATTATAAGTATTTGGTAATACTTTTTGACATCCTTGGAGCATGTGTCATGCATCAATTTCTTGCCCCGTCTCAAGCATCAATTCTCTCTCTCTCTCTCTCTCTCTCTCTCTCCCCCCCTCCCCCCAAAGAGTGGTAGATTGGTTATGCCATTTCCCTCTTGAAAAACAGGTCTTGAGTTCTAACTCTCCTCGTCGGATAGATCTTTAAGGTCTCTTGGGATAGTTTCCTACGACGTTAAAATTCTCTTGTCCTCCTCTCTCTCTCTCTCTCTCTCTCTCTCTCTCTCTCTCTCTAACTCTGCCTCTGTTGTCACATCCACACAGTTCCACATTGTAGGGGTAGTATTTTTGTAGGGGTATCAAATTCACTATTTTGGTCTCATAGGTCATTTTGGCCTTTTGAAGACGTTAATATAACATTTCATTTCATCTCTCTCTCTCTCTCTCTCTCTCTCTCTCTCTCTCTCTCTACCCCACAGTGGATCAGGAGGTCAGCACCCGCATTCACATACGGTCAGGAGACAGTGGAGTATACAGATGCTTACACTTACCTTGGGGTGGTCTTTAGTGGACCAACATTTTCATTGAGGAGGAGAGACTAGACCGACCAGAGTCCATGCAGCATTGGGTAGATTGGAGAGGATGCGTTCACAGTTTCAGTTTTAGGAGCCTCGAACGAAGCTTTGGCTCTTTTGAAACTTTGGTGGCTTTCGCATTGCTCTATGGATCTGAGATTTGGGAACCCCCATTGGATCATCATTGGAGTTGGGTTGCAGTGATGGATGGGGAGACATGGAGAAGCCTCTAGTCTCTATGAGTTGCTTTCATTGCTTGTTCAGAGAGGGCTTTGGATCACTCTCCAGAGTCATGGGATACAAGGACCAAGGTCTATTTTTGCTCGAGCTGCGAAGACACAGAGAGACCTTGATTAGAGGAGAGACTAGCCAGTCTCAGAGACCGGTCACAGACTTTTTTAGAGCAGACACTGGACAACCGGAGGAGCTACTACCACAACAGAGCCCACATTCTCCTCGCACCAGAGGCACGTTGATCGATCGAGCGACCAAGCTGGGGAGATCCAGTCACCCACGAATCTGGAGGACTATAGAGCATTGACGGAGGCTGCATCAAAGGATTCAGATCACTTTGGCCCGACATGCGCGATGTCCGGTCAGACTACTGACCATAGAGGAGATTGATGAGATCCGCCAACAACCGATATTGGATCTCCAACTTAGCTCTTTCTGAGGATACACCCACATTGTGTTGTATTAGCTCTCCATTTGCTTCACACCCCCCACTCATATCCTACACAATCCCAGCTAGTTGCTTAGTTCACATCTAGTAGCTTAGGATTCCATAGTATTTTTATTTTGTTACTCAGACTTTAATATAACATTTCATTTCATTTCATCTGTGTGTGTGTGTGTGTGTGTGTGTGTGGACTCCTAGCACCTCTCTCTTGAATAACAAGTCTTGAGTTCAACTCTCGTCGGATAGATCTTTGAGGTCTCTTGGGATAGTTTCCTACGACGTTAAAATCCTCTTCTTCTTCTTTCTTCTTCTATGCATTGCCCAAGGGGCAGTCACCATACATCATTTTAGTCACCATGCATGATTTTAGATGAGGACATATGGGAGTCATCTAGGGATGGGGATGTCATCCTGCTCGAGGAATTCAATGCCAGGACGGGCCACTCTCAAACAACCTTTTGTGATACTTCAAAGGAGATGTTAAGAGAGCTGGATGTCAATGGTCTGGGGCTGGGGCCATGTGCTCACAGGATGTGGTGCATAATGAGTAGGCAAGATATTTGACATGGGCACTGCACATGGACTTGAATGGCCTACAAAGGTTTCCAATAGGGAGTAGGTTCACTTGTTTTCCTCACAGACATAAGGCTAGCATAGTGGACTATATTATGGCTCAGCCGAGTTTTATATATATTCAGAATTTTACAGTCGGCCCAAGCATGTTGGGATAGGAGTACATCACGCCCTCCTCACATTTACAGTTGCATTCCAGTTTAGTATAGCTCCGTTGGCCCAGGTATCTATGCATAGTCGATACACTTTTACCTCGGAGATCGACTTCTACATGGATAGTATTTACAGACACTTGGCCAGAGAGAAGTTGGGACGCCCATTAGAGGAGCTTACCCAGATATTGATAGAGACTTTACATGATGCAGCAATAGAGACATACCCACACACCCAACCCACGCACAGACGACACTCTGGGAGTATGCCCCATAACAGTTGGTATGATGGGAGCGTAGAGAGACGAGAGCCACACTTCAAAGAGAGCTGCTTCTGAGAGCCATTACTCATAGATAGTCACAGATACCCCTCGGACGCCTAGAGTGACGGAAGAAGAGGACTTATCTTGCTCGGTTAGAGAAGTTGTACCAACTATTCTTGAGCGAGGACTCAGGCGAGACATGGAGATTTTCTCATGAGCATTCCCTCCACCAGCAATCACATCCATTGAGATTTGGGGCGCATATGTATCATCTCTTTGCATAGTTTCTGGGCAATAGTCTCTACCCAACCCTCTAGAGCCATGCCCACAGACATGTACTTTCGTTACCGCTGCGATGATAAAGAAAGCCATTGATAGGATGGGGACCGAGAGAGTATATGACGATGATGGATTGATGGTAGAGCACTTTATACATGCTAGAGATATGCTTGCAGAGCTTCTTACAATAATGTTCAACCGAGCCATGTGTGAAGGTTTTCCAGATACTTGGAGCATGTCTACTATTGTGCCTATCTTCAAGGCAGGAGACCCCATGATACCGGGGAATTTCCGTACTATCCTGATTGGGCACCCACTAGCTAGTTTGTATGCATCTATTCTTGAGCAACAACTGAGTAGATGAGCAGAGAGAGCAGGCATTTTGGCATCAAGCCAGGCAAGTTTCATGAGGGTTGTTTCTACTCTTGATCATATATTGACACTCAGAGCTATTATTGAGGAAAGCAGATCACATGGTAGGTATCTTTGTGGATTTTTGCAAAGCATTTGATATGGCTCCTAGAGCTCGACTGATGCAAAGACTGTAGGAGATGGGAGGACCCACATAGTTGATATGGTGCGTCATGGCTTTATTCAAGCCAGTCGTGGGGCAAGTTTATAATCCCGAGGGGTTGTCTGAGCATATTCACTCCACTATCGAAGTGAATCAGGGATGCCCATTCTCCCCTACATTGTTTGGTGTGTATGTAGACGAGGTTTGAGATTACATTGAGAGGGGAGGCGATAGAGGAACTCAGCTCTAGGAGGGACATGGATATCATTACTACTGTATGCAGATGATATTGTGTTGTTCTTAGATTTTCCAGAGGGGATGCAACAACACTTGGATGCATTACACACATTTACTAGTGATAACGGCTTGTCGGTGAACCTTGGCAAGACTTAAGTTATGGTGTTCAAGACCACAGCTGTGGTGTTCAACACCATAACACAGTGGGTTAGGCGATCTGCACCGACCTTCACATATGGTCAGTAGGCGGTTGAGTATACAAATGCACACACTTACATGGGAGTGGTCTTCTGAGGTCCAGTGCTCTCCTTGAGGAGAAGAATGGAGACCAGACTGACGAGAGCATATGCAGCTTTGGGCAGGATGGAGAGGATGTATTCTCAATTTCAGTTTCAGGAACCTCGAACAAAGCTCTGGCTATTTGATACGTTGGTTACTTCAGATATGCTTTATGGGGTGCAGATATGGGGACCATCACTAGACCATAATAGTAGCCGAGCTGACAAAACTGATGGATGGAGAGGCCTCTGTTCTCTATGATTTCCTAGATGATTAGAGCCAAGGCCTCTATATCAAACAAGATTATTCGCACAAAGTTGTTCCCTGGCGCTTCCTCGCTTGTCATAAAGGCACTTACCAGATCCGTATCTTTTATACACAATATTTGGGATCTCCCCAAAGATAGATATGGTCGCCTAGCTTTAGACTCTTCTTGATAGCTTGCCTCACAGGGAGACACATCTTGCTGGTATACACTGATGAAATCATGGTTTCACCTACATGGATTTAGTATGGGCAAACTACCCCCTTTCCAATACTCACTGGATGCACCTCCTTATTCCTCACATGAACGGAGATTACCTGCCTCATCAAACAGGATTTAGTATGGGCAGACTAACGAGACTACCCGCCTCATAAGACAGGATTTGATTTAACTAGACACCAGGAGGACATGGACAGAGCTTGGCACAAAGATGGATTTCTACAGAGGGCATCTTCTCCAACTCAGAGAGGATTGGTATGTGATTAGACTTGCCTATATGGACACTCATTTATCCCATGGGATACGATGTGCTAGTGGTTAGATGCGCACATCATCAGGAGTTTTTGTTGTTTTTGTTGGAGATTGAGACTGGCAGATGTAGGAGAGTACCAAAAGAGACCAAGATTTGCCAGTTGTGTCATATAGAGCCAAAGATAGAGTTACATCACATCTCATTGTCCGGTATACTATGAGGATACGTTGTCCGGTATACTATGAGATATGTGCCACTTTCACTGTCTACTTAGAGAGGGCTTTGGAGCACTACCGAGAGTCATGAGATATCAGGATCAGAGATGCCTCAGGTTGTTTTTGTTGGAGTTGCGCATATACAGGGAGAGTTTCTTGAGGACACTAGACAGTGGGCGGCAACTTTTCAAATATTGCTTATGTTTCAATATCCTCCATCAATGGTCCCAGTGAGGGTGTTGATGAAGATAAAAGTTGTGTTCTAGTTGGTTTGCATGCTAGTTCCCTTTGCATTGATTGTTTTTAGGTATCTTGTGATTCAATGCAGCATAATGAAGATGTAGTGTTTGATCAAAAGTCTTTAGTGAGTCAATAATTGATGTACCAATGTTTGAGGAGAATATGTCTATTCATGAGGATGCTTTTGATAGTGGTTCCAATTATTCTAAATCCATTCTGAAGATTGAGCATGATTTTGGAAGTGGTTAGTGCAACAGAGTGCAAGAAGAACCTTTGCAAGGCATCAATGGGTCTTTAAGTACCATGGAAGCATCTGAAGCCAAAAAGAACAAATGGTTCACTGAAGAGGGTAGCATAGATAAAACCATTTCTACATCTTTTACTTCTTCAATGATTAACGAAATGCAGGTTATCACAGAGATAACACATGATGTGCACGAGGAGATACAAGAATCTATGTTTGTTAATTGACGGCATGCTTGTAGGTTTTGATTGCACATGGAAAGACAAAGGTGCTATTATTGATGATTCTTCTTTGAGGTTGGAAGAAAAAGATGTTTTTATTGATGTTTTCTTAGTAGGTTTTGATGTGTATGAAGAGAAGAATATGGATGGTTTCTCAAAGGGGATGCAAGAACCTTCACATGGTATCAATTTATCATTAGGTACCATAGAAGCATGTGAAGCAGAAGAGGACAAAGAAACATATGAAGATTGCATGGAAGAAGTTTTTTGTGTCTGACATCTGTGAAGTGGCTAAAGTGTATGATATCAGAGAATTTTTCCTTATATTCTTTCTCATGAGTTGCAAGAGAAAGAAACTTAAAGTTTTTTGCAAAATGATGAGGATTTTTAGGGCTCTACCAATCCAAAGGACGACCTAGCTTATTAAGGTCTTTATGAGGTTGTTGTGGATGAATATTTATAGGCTAAAAATTGGGTTTGATTTAGTCAATTTATGCTCAAATTGATAAAAAATGGGAGATTGGGTTTTGGCGAATGGGATCGAAGTTCTCTGAGATTTTCCTGAACCCAATTGTGTTCAACACACACTACTTATAAAGGAAGCAAGGCTATTAGTAACTCAAGCCGGAGCATGGAGCTTGGGAGCTTATGGCTATGGAGGTTGTGTTGTTTCCTGCATATGACGCTACTGAGTGGCGGCTTGATGAAGAGGTTGAGCCATCGATTGCAATAGCCACTACTACTCCTCCTTCCATTGCTGCATGATGGCACAACCACCGAGTACGCCATAAGGGGGGCAAATATAAGAGGCTACAACAAGGGGAGAGTTATGCATTTGTTAGAAGCAAAGAGAATTCCATGCATTATGTATGTAATAAATGCTTAATATAAGAAGAAACCGTGGGTGGATATGCTTATCTGGCATAGGAAGCCGGATTTCTTGCTTGTCTTTGGCATTAACATGGCAGCAGAAAGGCCAAGTATAGTCTTCGTCTTTATGTTTATTTTCCACATTTATGAAAGTTTACAAAGTTTCCTTTTAGTGTCTCTTTTAGTGTATACAACAAGAGAAGGAGAATTCAAGTGCTTTTTACATTTTTTGGAATGTTATTATTCATGGAGAAGTCCAAGAAGTATATGAGACGGATAGATGGGAAATTTTTAAGGTAGAACTCGGGTGATGTCAAAAAATAAAATAGTACTTAAAGACTTAAATATTAAGGTTAAAGTGATTTAAACTGTCAGAGGTAATATAAGTTGAAGGTGTTGTTTTTTAAGTAAAAATTGTGGGCAAAACTTCAAGGGTTCAAAAAGTGGCCATTTATAGGTAGATGGCCAGATTTTGATAAAAATAATGAGTTTAGGTCAGAACAATGTGTGTGTGTGTGTGTGTGTGTGTGTTTCAGCATCAACATCAACATCAACAATATTTATATGACTTTTTTGTTCTTCTTGAAAAAATTGTTGGGATGATGGTTCATCTTACCGCAATGAACACAAGGATTTTTAGTGAAGCAATCCTTTGTTTGATGATTATTTCAACCCTTGATTGCATATGCAGTGGGAAAAGGAATTAACAACACCATCCAAAGAAGGTAGAGGATTTTTCTCTTTTAAGATAGTCACAATTTGACAAAATTAAGCAGGTAAGCTATTAAGTAAAGCAACAATAACGTCTTCGTCAGGTATTGGAGCTTCAACATACACTAGTTAGGTTCTGATACTCTTTCGCCTATTAGCTAGTGTTGCTATAGTTTCATCAATGCACATGGTAAGTGAATATAATTCCATCTTTAAGGTCCTCTATGAATATTTGTCTTTTACACCAAAAAGAGTTTTTAATTCTATCCAGATAGCACTCAAAGATATATTATCATCCAAATAATGAATAAAATCATCGTCTAGAGAAGTTAGAATAATACCTAGTGCTTGCTCAGCTTTCCTCTCGGGTTTGATTGATAAAGCTCTAGTGACTGCAGTCGTTGTACCCATTTTGTCTGTTGAAAGAGGCTTGACAACACTCTAAGAGGTTTTCTCGCATCAAATATCCCTTAACTTTGATTTTCCATGTATGAAAATTGGATCCATCAAACTTGTCGATTTTGGACGCCATGCTATTATTATGTTGTTGATGAACTCAATTGTTTGTTGTAATTTGATTATCATAGAACCGTTACATCTATAGATTAGCTAGACTAATAATATCCATATCTTTTATCATGCAAACTCTACACTAAAAGGTGGTCTGTCTCTGTTCATTGATAGAGTAGCTTCCCACGGGATAGACCAAATAGGTCTTGAAACCCAGCACTAAAGATACTTCCAAAAACATTATTAAGAGGATACATAGGTGTAGTATGAAAGCAAGGTTAAGTCTACATAGAGTTTTAGAAGTTTTGTGAGTTCTCCACTTGATGAGGAGAATGTAGCAAGGGGATGGGTGTGAAGTTTTTGGATAAGAAAATGTTAAATTGTCCTCAAGAAAATTGAGTTTATTTTTGTTCTTGACAAGAGCATCTAAGTTTGATCCAGTAGTTGAAGGAAAGGAGCTAGAGAAAGGAACCTTGAGGATATACTTCTATATTAGTAGAATTGATAATAAGCTTAGGTACATTTGCATGATCAATGCAATAGAGGACATGCACGCTTGCTTTGAAAGAGGTGCTAGCTCGATAAGATATTCAAGCCCAAGAGCTAGATAATTACTCTAAAAAACAAACCAAATTTTATATTAGAGTGAGAAATTACATTGCAAGGGTCATGTTTTCTTACCTGCCCTTGGAAGAAAGGGTCTACCACATTCTGTTGACTACAAAGAGGATTTCTTGAGATTTTGTTTTTTGAATATGGCTAGGGCCACACTAATCTTTACTAAAACGGTCATCATTTTCTGGATCACTAATGATCCGCATTCAAACAGTGTACTTGTCCTTATAAGGAGCATGTGAACACTACAACACGCCGCACAGAAATTGATACGGATACTGACGACTCAAAGCTAGTTTTAGAACTAAAATGCGTTGGAATAAGCATCGGAATAGACGTCGGTATCGTGTCGTCGGCATATGCACTGGTATATTGGCCGTCGGAATAAGCAATGAAAAGAACGTCAAAAAAATTGCTTGTATATACGTCGATATAATATTTTACTATACCGACTTCTATTCAGAGGCATATACCAACGTCTGTACCAAACTCTGTACCGACGGCAAAACCTGCAAAAAAAAATATTGGCAGAGAGGGCTGGGAACTGATGTTGCATGTACTGCAGCAACAAAAATAGCCCTCAAAGGAAGAGTGCACAAGCAACCACACTCCACCTACAGCTTGACGCTAAAGAGTGAGTGTATACAAATTAACAAAATTGTAAGAAGAAGAAAACCACAAAATCAAAAGCTTAATCTGACAAATTCCCAAAAGCATAACCATAACGTCGAAACTCTCAAACCATAGACACAACGGCATGAAGATTTTATAGCTATGATTAAAATATGATTCGAAAACTGCAAAACCATAAACATAACCCACTTGCCATATCATAACCATAACCATAACTTGCTTGTCATACCATAACCGTAACAGCTATACCATCATTGCAAACCATACCCATAACCATAATCTGATTGCCAAACCATAACCATAACATGATTTCCATAACATCATTGCAAAACAATAACCATAACTTGATTGTCAAACCCTAACTATACCATGATTGTCATACCGTCATTGCAAAACCATAACCATAACTTGATTGCCAAACCATGACCATAACCTTTGTGTCATACCATAACCATAACCTTTGTGCCACACCATAATTGCAAAACCATAACCATACCATAACCATAACCTTTGTGCCATACCATAATTGCAAAATCATAATCGCAAACAGAATGCAAAACCATAAACATAAGCGTGAAAATGTACATGTATACAATGAATGAGTAAGACTATATCAAGAAGACCACAGCTATATTAAAAAAAAGTATATGGAGGATGTCACCCTCATGGTAACGCCTCCTAGTCGACGGCCTCTCCCTCCTTCTGCAATTGGGTCAAAAGGACCACAAGTCCATGCTTATACCCATACTTCTCCTCTCGGTGTGTCGGAGGGCACTTCACGGCGGCAACTTCCTACAAAATTATGGTTTAATCTTGAGATAAATCTTCAAATAACATATACATTTTTGACAATTTAAAGCATACGTATAATGCTTACAAACTCATATCGAAGTGTGTCGTAGCCTCCACTTTCAAGATATGACACTCCAGCAGACTCCAAACGTGCGCTGGTTGCATCTCTCTGTTGTTGAAATTTATCAGGATTGTTTTGTGTCTCTCATGCAATCCCCGCCCACTCCTCTATGTCCAACCATGCTGGATTTGGACTGCCATCCTTGTACTTGTCTCTCGTCTCTGACCGACGGTGTAACATTATGGCCTTTGCCACGCCCAAATTCTTGTCATTCGAGATTGGATCGTATCCCTCTGTCGGCCTGTACTCTCTGTGAATGGCGTCAACGATGTAACTCTTTCTTTCATCATCTTGATTATCCCAAATCTCCATCACAGAGTGGGCAAACTGAACTGTACAGAGCTGTCGAATCCTCTATTGCACGGCCTTTCCGACCCTATCCGCCACAACAGCCCCATCCCTTCTCTTGTACACCTTGCTAGGATCATGCTTGTGTGATCCCCAAGGTGTACGTGATGTGCCAATTGTTGAAGTATCTATTCAAGAGAGTGGTGGATGCTCTCTTGGTGGTATGGGCGCATCGGTAGAACCGCTACCATAGCAAACACCACCTCGAAAATGATGCCTTCCTCGTCTGAAGATGAACCACCCGTCGGTGTAGGGGGCACACTCGACTGAGGTGTGGGGCCGGTCGATGCAGGAGGCACACTAGTCTTAGGCGTAGGGGCGTCCATAGTAGGTCTAAAGGAACCAGCTGCCCAAAGGTTTTGTGCGTAATTAATTTGCTCTGGTGTGAACTGTGTCAAAAAGGAGCCCATCTGCTCGAGTGACATGCCGGCCAAAGTGATAGGAAAACTAAAACTAGGAGAGTATGTATCATCGTCATTGGCCATGGCTATAGATACACAAATAACATAGATAAAATACGTTGGTTTACAAAAGAGACACGAAAGCAATACAAATAACAAAAAAACGAAGCTGCAACACAACTCGATGAATCTATCCAGTATTGAAGACTAATAAAAAGTTTTACAACAGAGTTTCTAGCAAAAACCAGTAGTTAATCTCTCATCTTCTATGAGAGCTGATGCACCAAAGATGTCTATCTGTATTTGTACTATTGCATTCTCATCATCAAACTCCACTTCTTAGCCACCCTCCGCATCAACTTCTGTATTTGAAAGCTCATCTCTAGATTCAAGCATATGCTCACCACTATTCTCCAGCTCAAAATTCAAACTTATATCATCCGTTGGCCTTGCTTCGACCTCAACTTCCAATCCTTCACACACTTGCTTGTTGCGTAGAGCATCTTGAACAACATAGAGCCAGCGCGGTTTAGACAGATCTTTTTCATCATTTTCTCACCATAGTGGATCTAGTGTGAACACAACTTGATCACAATGCTACGGAAGTACGAATGTATCATGCACATCTATCCACACCCGCGCCTAGAGTTCACTTGAATCAATCCACTCTTGTCTTTGCGCACAGTTGCATTAGGGCCGCTGGTAATAACTTTGAACCACTTGACACCAAAGATAAAAATATCAAACTTTCTAAAGCTAATCTTCAAGATGTTTTGGATGTAGCCAAAGTATTCAAGTTGGCTAGTCTCTGTGTTCTCATCCCTCGCACTACTCCTACTTTCGTGGGTGAAGCTTGTCCTAACGCCACTGTTGAAGGTGACCCTTTGTTTGTCTATATGTTGCACTCTAAAGTGTTTCCCATGCGACCACAAATCTCCATATTTGTGATACTGCAGCTACAAAATTCAAACAAACTGAAAGTTATTAAAGTAGTGTGATCATGTGGAGCTCAAAAAGGAAGTTGTGAAGATTTACATGCTAATCGCAACCCCTTGACATCTCCTCTTCCTCTTCAGTAATCAACACTCCATTCATCTTTGCCTGTGAGAATTGTCGCGTCTAACCACCACCCGGTTGGAAAGTCGGGCAATTTTTGAAGATGATCTGGAAAACGAAGGTTTTTAGTGGTACGGTGTCGTGCTGTGACACGTACATGGTGGGAACGCATGCTACAAGATCTATCTTGTAATTTTTTAGATACATAATTATCTTTCCTATAATGTACATATACATATTAATATATAATAATAAGCCTTCTATCTCATCCTATTATTTACTCAAGGGTGACCTATTCTCACTTTACCATAAAAAAATACTATGGGAAAAGCGTTAATAGCTCCACCTCTTTAACTTGGGACAAAAAGCATTGATTCTTTATTTCTACTATCTCATTGTCATCTCACACCCTAGCTAGATCCTATATCTAGGGTAAACTACAATATATATATTCTATGTATTTTTTATACTTTTCTTATATTTCTTTTTAAATAGCTACTAGGAGGGAATCAAATCCTAGTGGGACACTAGGTGGCATGATTTCAAAGATACACTTATTTTAATGCATTATTGCAAGCATGATTACAAAACTTTGTCAAGGAGCAATGTCATGCTTTCATATGGCATGAGGTGTCCTTTGGAATTAAATGAAAGTCTAGGCTGAGGGGACCACGGGAAGACTTTTGCTGCCAGAAATGGACCCTATTTTGATGAATTTTTTACACAAGGTTTCAATCCGAATTGGAAAATGATTTTAAAATGAAAATCGTAGCTAATGAGCTGAAGTTTCTGCCCATATTTTTACTTTTTTATTTGGAGCCACGGTTGAGGAGATATGATCAAAACACTGGACCCCAATCTCCCCACATCATGCAGGGACAGCTCATTTCCAACTTTTTCAATTTCTGTTCACACTGGCTCCTCTCTTCTTGTGTAAACCTTTGGGGGTTCCCTTCACCTATAAAAGGGGACCTTTTCTTCCTTGAAAAGAACTCAAGCATTCAAGCCATTGATGAGAGGAATTCTTGAGGGAGTGAGTAGTAATGCCTAATTGTACTTAGCCATTAACATAAGCCCAAGCCTACACTTTCTCCTAGAGGAAGACTAGCCATTCTTGTACGCTATCCTTGGAAGATCAACTCTAATCAAAGAAGGTCTTGCACTTGGCGTATCAATCAAAGTGGAGTTCTCCCCTCTTCTTCTCTCTCCATCAATAATGGTGCCAAAGGGTTTGTCAAGTAAGATGTGTTCTACATTGATGTTTTCTTGATTTCTTGTTGTTTTCTTTTTCATCTCTAATCCAACATATATATATATATATATATATATATATATATATATCTAATATTATCTCCTTAACCAAATCTATCTCTCTCACTCTTAGTAATTCATCCTCTCTACAAATTTTAGGTTCTCTTTGCTACAGGTACATCTCTCCCCGCAGTATCCTTATTGCCTACGGGCAAGAATAGGGCTTGGGAGGGAAACTTCTCATCTCTTCACTTCTCTCATATCTACATTTCTCACATACTATCCTAGATGAATAACCCACATGATGATAATTTCTATCGCTTTCACTCTGTACAATCTATTAGAATTAAAGTATGGATTAGCCGTAAAATACACTTTCAACAACGTATAGTGTTTCTCTTTGGCCCAGAAAGGCTCAATGAAATACTTCTATCACCGGATCCCATCATACTACCTCTCATAGACTATAATTTTTCTTTTGATGTAAGCGTAGTTATCTTGCTATGAACCAAGAGGATTTGTACACACAATTAATCCCAATCACTAGACAAAATATATATACTACGGTAAGCACAAAGCTACAATTCCAAAGAACAATTCGTAGCCTATTTGGTCAGCCAAGATTGAATGCCATTAACTCATCTATTAACCCTTTCATATTACGCATGATACGATATGACCATAGCCTTGATGTTTTCATTTTCGTATTGTTTTGACATTCTCTTTTGTGTTGTTTCTTTGTGTGTGTGAGTGCAAGAGAGAAAGAGTGAGTCTTCTTTGATTGCACTTCTTTCCAAACCCTAGTCTTCATGGCATCTATGGTTTAACTCCTTCATATAGTTTTTGTTGAGTTCTCTCACAAACTCTCACATCCATAAGCCCGGTGCTTTCCTGGCAAGACCGTAAATTTCTCGACATATTTTTGGTGAACCCGACGCGAACAAGCCGGGGTGAGAGTACATAAAGATGGTTAGCAAAGTGGAGCAGCTATATGCTGAAATGAAAGAGCTTGAAGACAGATGCAAATGGCTTGAAGAAGAAGACCGGATTCAAAAAGCGATTAAAAGCGCTATGCAATCCGTATATAATGAGCTTAATATATTCGAAGGCTATGATCCAGAAGGATATCTTGAGTGCTATGTGACAGAGATGAGGCTTCAAGCAATTCCAGAAGCTCGGATGATTGCAGCATTTGTTGAACTTGTGAGTGATGATTTCAAGCACCAAGTTCAAGACTATGCAAGTGTATATGCAAGCAACTGGGGTGAGTTTTCTACAGCTATAACACAGGTATGCTTGGAACATCAAGACCAAGAGATGGAGCAGAGTGGAAGTGGATGTGACTAGCTAGAGTTGGTGTCTCCTGTAAGCCATGCAAGTGTCAACACATCCATACAGGCCAATTTAGAAGCAGTAATAGATGCATATCTTTTGCAAGATGCAAATTTATTGTATGATGAAGCAGACATAGTGCAAGCTATTTATGCACGTTTGGGTCTCGTAACCTTCGTATCTCAAGATAATGACTCTCATGATGCTATCCAGGCGCCTGAAACGGCTCAAAGCGACTTAGAGGATGATGCAAACTCGTCGGCTATGATAGATGATTTGGACGCTCCTTTTGATTCGTTTGAAGATGCACATGAGTGTATATACAAGGATGAGGATGCTATGGTTTTGACACAGGATGTGAAGGGAAAACAGGTGGAAGACGGCTATATTAGTGATGTGCTACAATCTACTTTTGAGCAGATCCAGGAACTTTTACCAAGTTTAGAAGAGCCGGATGCCTATACTAAAGACATATACCAGGATGAAGAAACCATTATCAATGCTTTCCTATGCGAGTTTGATGCATGTGGTACTACCCAAATGGATATGCCTAGCTGCAAAAGTGCTGATTTAGAGGGGGTGATTGAAAATCTCTTCCTTTGTGAGTATAGCTCTGCTAGTAGCATTGCGGATTGTGAAGTACCTCAGTTAGACGAGGTGGAAGAAGAGGAGTGCATTGACAGAGTAATATGTATGTCTTGTATATATGGAGTAGCAGATGTGATGCAGATGACTCATGAAATTGTGCATTATTTAGAGCTAGATGCAACAAGCTTTCACAATTCCATGGTAGAGGAAGGAATGACAGATGCAGATTCTCTGCATGAGGATTGGGGTTCTGCAGATGAAGCTATGAATCTTCAAGATTCACAAATCAAAGATAGAAAAGTGTTTGGTTATGCTATACATGTTGAAGTGACATTAGAGGATAGAGTAGAAGAGCAAGAAACCTCTTCGGATATGGTCTGTGATTGGGGTGATATTTCTTATCTGTGTGAAGATGCAAATAAAGATGCTTGCCATAAAGTGCCTACTATACAGGGTTCTAAGAAATTCGGTTACATGCAGGTATGCAAACAATATCTGAGGCATAAAAGGGATTTAGGTCTTGTGTCACGGGGTATAAATTGCAAGCAAGTTTGTGAGCATCTATCTGCTATGGATAGGAAGGGTATACATGGTGATGCCTTGAAGCAAGAAGAGGATGCTAGCTCTATGCTGACATCAGAGTCATGTAATGAAGAAGGGTTCTCCCTAGATGAGTGGAGACATGATTCAGTTGAAGATAATTTAGGGATGGGTCAAAAAAGAATAAGAGGTGAAGATATTGTGTCAGAGATTAACTCCAAGGAGGTTTTTGAGCAGTTGGTTACAAGTGACCGGGAGCATACCAACCACGATGATATGGAAAGGGAATTAGACACCATATTTGAGAGGTATGCAAAGTTTCATGATGTAAAGCTGGAGAGGTATTTGCTAAAAGTTGAGAGAATTGATGAGAGGTTTACCATGCATATTTCTGAGGTTTCTCTCAATGTTGAGAAAGGCTATCTAGAGGATTCTTTTGAGAATGAAGATGCAGATTCAGACTTCTATGCGAAAGAGGTACATATGGATTTAGAGGTTGGTGAAAAGGTTGAAGTGCAGTTTCAAAAATCTTTCAAGTATATTACAGGAAGCCTGGAAGTGTTTTTTAAAGAGGAGGATGAGGAACTTATGTCTCTACGTCATGAAGATTTTGCGCATAATGGAGATTTGTTACAGATGTTTTGGAGACAGATGTATATAACAATTTCTTCTGATCCGAGAGAAATTAAAAGATGCGGAGAATCTCAATGCTTAGTACAATACAAGTTCTTGAGTTACCCATATGATCCTGGAGGAGGTCATGGGATGACAGGGGATACAATTCCTTTCACAAGTTACCATGAGGTTGGCACATGCCGGAGGATGTGCAGGTTTAGAGGGGGTGGATGTCGTGCTGTGACACGTACATAGTGGGAACGCATGCTACAAGATCTATCTTGTAATTTTTTAGATACATAATTATTTTTCCTATAATATACATATACATATTTAAGTATAATAATAAGCCTTCTATCTCATTCTATTATTTATCTCAAGGGTAACCTATTCTTACTTTACCATAAAAAAATACTATGGGAAAAACGTCAATAGCTCCGCCTCTTTAACTTGGGGCAAAAAGCATTGATTCTTTATTTCTACTATCTCATTATCATCTCACACCCTACCTAGATCCTATATCTAGGGTAAACTACAATATATATATTCTATGTATTTTTTATGCTTTTCTTATATTTCTTTTTAAATAGCTACTAGGAGGAAATCAAATCCTAGTGGGACACTAGGTGGCATGATTTCAAAGATACACTTATTTTAATGCATTATTGCAAGCATGATTACAAAACTTTGTCAAGGAGCAATGTCATGCTTTCATATGGCATGAGGTGTCCTTTGGAATTAAATGAAAGTCTAGGCTAAGGGGACCACGGGAAGACTTTTGCTGTCACAAATGGACCCTATTTTGATGAATTTTTTACACAAGGTTCCAATCCGAATTGGAAAATGATTTTAAAATGAAAATCGTAGCTAATGAGCTGAAGTTTTTGCCCATATTTTTACTTTTTTATTTGGAGCCACGGTTGAGGAGATATGATCAAAACACTGGACCCCAGTTTTCCCACATCATGCAGGGACAGCTCATTTCCAACTTTTCCAATTTCTGTTCACACTGGCTCCTCTCTTCTTGTGTAAACCCTTGGGGGCTCCCTTCACCTATAAAAAGGGACCTTTTCTTCCTTGAAATGAACTCAAGCATTCAAGCCATTGATGAGAGGAATTCTTGAGGGAGTGAGTAGTAATGCCTAATTGTACTTAGCCATTAACATAAGCCCAAGCTTACACTTTCTCCTAGAGGAAGACTAGCCATTCTTGTACGCTATCCTTGGAAGATCAACTCTAATCAAAGAAGGTCTTGCACTTGGCGTATCAATCAAAGTGGAGTTCTCCCTTCTTCTTCTCTCTCCATCAATAATGGTGCCAAAGGGTTTGTCAAGTAAGATGTGTTCTACATTGATGTTTTCTTGATTTCTTATTGTTTTCTTTTTCATCTCTAATCCAGCACATATATATATATATATATCTAATATTATCTCCTTAACCAAATCTATCTCTCTCACTCTTAGTAATTCATCCTCTCTACAAATTTTAGGTTCTCTTTGCTACAGGTACATCTCTCCCCGTAGTATCCTTATTGCCTACGGGCAAGAATAGGGCTTGGGAGGGAAACTTCTCATTTCTTCACATCTCTCATATCTACATTTCTCACATACTATCCTAGATGAATAACCCACATGATGATAATTTCTATCGCTTTCACTCTGTACAATCTATTAGAATTAAAGTATGGATTAGCCGTAAAATACACTTTCAACAATGTATAGTGTTTCTCTTTGGCCCAGAAAGACTCAATGAAATACTTCTATCACCGGATCCCATCATACTACCTCTCATAGACTATAATTTTTCTTTTGATGTAAGCGTAGTTATCTTACTATGAACCAAGAGGATTTGTACACACAATTAATCCCAATCACTAGACAAAATATATATACTACGATAAGCACAAAGCTACAATTCCAAAGAACAATTTGTAGCCTATTTGGTAAGCCAAGATTGAATGCCATTAACTCATCTATTAACCCTTTCATATTACCCATGATACGATATGACCATAGCCTTGATGTTTTCATTTTCGTATTGTTTTGACATTCTCTTTTGTGTTCTTTCTTTGTGTGTGTGAGTGCAAGAGAGAAAGACTGAGTCTTCTTTGATTGCACTTCTTTCCAAACCCTAGTCTTCATGGCATCTATGGTTTAACTCCTTCATATAGTTTTTGTTGAGTTCTCTCACAAACTCTCACAGCCATAAGCCCGGTGCTTTCCTGGCAAGACCGTAAATTTCTCGACAACGGTTGCCCTTGAATTGCAAGCGATCTGTCAAGCGTTCCTTCTTTTCCTCTTTGTGTCTCTCTAGCCACTTTTGCATGATGTCTGGGTTGAGAATGCAAGGTGAAAATTTACATGCTAATCGCAACCCCCTCACATCTCCTCTTCCTCTTCAGTAATCAACACTCCATTCCTCTTTGCCTCTGAGAATTGTTGCATCTAACCACCGCCCAATTGGAAAGTCGGGCAATTTTTGAAGATGACCTGGAAAAGGAAGGTTTCTAGTGGCACGGTTGCGCTTGAATTGCAAGCAATCTGTCAAGCGTTGTTGCTTTTCCTCTTCGTGTCTCTCTAGCCACTTTTGCATGATGTCTGAGTTGAGAATGCAAAATCTCATAACCTTTTCTCGCATTGTGATGTCCATCTTCCTAATGATACCTTGTCCCTGCGGCTCGTTCCCTGTCACCTTGACGTTGAACTCAATAGTCCACATTTGGGGCATCTCTGGATCAATGAAGCCGAAAAATTCATAAACCCCTTTAAAGTCTTCATAAATCTCTCCGAGAAGAACATCCACCTGCTATGGACTATCCCAACAACTGGAACTTCATCGACCACATGCACAAGTACATGCATCGGGATGGTAAGAATGTTTGTTGGAAAGAACTTCTCCACCATACATACTGCTTCAATAGCATTTAAGCATGCTTCATCGATGTTGTCTTCTCTTATCTCTTTTGAACTGATCTAGCATACCAACTCACTGATTTTATAGATTGTTCTTCTTATGTCATCTGTCAAACAATCCTTTATGGAAATTGGTAAGATAAACTGAAAAAATTCATGCCAATCGTGGGACTTAAGACGACTAAGATTGTCATCTCTCGTAAAAACCATTTTCAAACATCACATGGACCAAGTGGGAGTCTTGAATGAATATATAGTCTTCTTCACTTGTTGCTCTTTTGCACGACTCAAAACCCATGGACCTTTTGGTATAGCAAACTTTCCATTCGGTTTAAGTCGAGGCCACGTCTTTGGCATTCGACCCACAGCCTGCAGGTCATCTCTTTGGGCCTTGCTCTCCCTTTTTCCAGTGAAAATTGTCAAACATATGAAAATAATCAAATGTAATAAAAAATAATCAACACTTATAACTTGAACATTCTTACATTAACATTCATAACACCTACGATAAGCCACAAGTTAAAGTACAATATAATTTTAAAATAAAATTGTATAAAAATTATAAATTGAAAATGTGATTGTGTGTGCACGTAGTGTGTTTAATTATGTGTAAATCTATGTGTTGTTTTATTTAATTATAATGTGTTTATATTGTTTAGTGTACATTTTTATATACTTGCATGCATGTTTATGTGAATGTGTGTGTATGTGTGTGTGCAACAAAAAAGAAAGTTAGAGCACTCACATGCGGCCTATTTGAGCAAGAAAGAGTTGGAAAAATGTCCTCAAATCTGCAAAAATGCACACACACGCACACGCACACACACTATGTTACACACATATACACTAAATTTCACAAACCTACAAGGAAACTTGAAAAGAATCTCACCTTGATGATGGGGAGTAGTCCACGAGTGAGAATCTCTCCTCCGACAAGTTGTGAGGCAGTAGATCTGCATAAAGTGAGGAGGAGGAGGGTAAGAGAAGAAGCAAAGAAAGGAGGGAAATGCGCAGGAAAGACCTTTTGTTTTTTGCAGGGTCCGTCGGTACAGGTGTTGGTATGAGCACTGGTATGCGCGTCGGTACAGACATCTATACAGGCGCCAGTATAGACGCCGATATGAGCGTCGAAAAATTAAAAAAAAAGATCTCCCTCCTGGTTTATTTACACATATACCGACGCCCGCCATTGACGGTGGTAATTTGACGTCGGAATTTAAGCGAGCTCTTCTAGTGGAAACACAAGAGAAAGTGACATGGTAGTGCCTTCTTCCATGAAACCAGTCAATCTGAGCATATTGCAAGTGTGAGTTGATACCACTATTAGAGGTCTAAGCTGGACAACTAAACAAAACTACTAATAAACAAATTCCAACTTCAATCTCTAACAAATTATATTAGAACTTTGTGTTTGTATGTGTGTTTTTAAATGTAATTGGTATACTTTATCAACAACTCATATCAAAAAAAATTTGAAAAAACTCAAACATAGCTAATGTAAGTGAGTATAAATATATTTTTGTAAATATTTTTACACTTAAAAAATAAAGTTAATGTTGGTTACATCTTAAAACTGAAAGAGGTATTATTACTATATCAAGTGGTACAAAAAAGGCTTAAAGCATCCACTTAATTCGGAGATATGAGAAGTTGGATCCCTTGTTTGTACCCATGCCAAAACAAAACTGACACAATATAAGTTTTGGATGTGTATTTTAGGTATAGAATGGATCCGGTAGATGTTATCCGTGTCCCTATTATCTAGGTATCCAATTTGTTCAGTACACAAGAGAAAGAATCTCCATATTTGGAGCTATGCATAAGGAACTAAGATTTGTAAAAGAGTTCTTTTGTCATCACTACATTTGTAGCAAGCTTGTATCAAGGTGATGGAGACTATTGAAAAAAGCCTATACGGAAGTGTCATGCCTTGAGGACATGATCAGTCCACAAAGGGGAGTAAGCCCAAAGCTTTGTGGAAAGCTTCCAACTTCTCACAAGACAATGCCTTTGTGAAGAGATCTACAAGGTTGTTTTGCATTGGCACATAAGCCAAGCTGATCTCTCCTGCTAAGAGTCTCTCTCTTACATAGTGGTAATGCACCTCAATGTGCTTTGTGCGAGCATGAAAAACTGGGTTCCTTGCAACTGCCAATGCGCTCTAGCTGTCACTGTAGATGATGTTGGCAGTGTCATGTCCAACACCCAAATCATCCATAAGGTGTCTGAGCCATACATGCTCAAGCATAGCTATGAATACTGCCCTCTACTTAGCCTCACAACAACGGAAGTGGCCACAGTAGGTTGCTTCTTGCTCAATCATGATATGCATGAACAGTCAAGCATGAAACAAAAACCACTCGTGGACACTCACGTGTCAAAACAACCAGCCCAATTTGAGGTCAAAGAAGCATGTAAATTTGGTGCCCTCCTTGGGATAAAACAAGCCAAGATGCAAAGTTCCACTCAAGTAGTGAAAAATCCTCTTAAGAGCCTACTAATTCTTCTTAGACCCTGGGCTATGCATAAATCTGTAGACTTGTGAGACTGCAAACTGAATATCAAGCCTAGTGTTGCATACATAAATAAGGCATTCGATAGCAAAGAGTGACATTGGGAAGATCACCAGCATCATGAAGAATCAATTTCAAACATGTGTCCATGGGAGTAGCAATACGCTTGCATTCCTCAAGTCCAAACTTACATAGTAATGATTCTATGTAGCTTGTTTGACACAAGGCAATACAACCATCACATTGCTTAAACCGTATGCCCAAGTAATGATGCAACAACCCCAAATATTTCATATTGAAATTAGCATTCAAATAAGCCTTAAATTCAGCAACATGTGTCTCGTTGGGTCTAGTGATCAGCAAATCATCAACATAAAGAACAACGATGAAAAGTACATCACCCTCACACTTTACATACAAAGTGCTTTTTGTTGGACCGTTACAAAAGCCTCGTTTAACCAAATGAGTGTCAGCTTTCTCATACAAGCACGAGAAGAAGCAATGACTAAAGTGAAGATCAAAAAATCTAATGCAAATTCATATATACAACGCAACCTCTATGTGTTTACATAACACATAGAGGTTGCAATTTTTGAGGAACTCTCTCAACAACATCTCCCAAATAGCATCGTGCTATGCTGCAAAGAATATGTGCCAAGTAAAATAAAGCATACTTGGTCCTATAGATTATAAACATCAGCAAAGGACACGAAGCCAAAAGGTTCACAAAATCTTTGGACATCATATGAGAAGCAAACACCTTTGTGGTAAGATTAGTAACATTGTCAAAATCCTTGTGATGGCATGTATGCCAAAGCTAATCTCTTACTTTAAGAGTCTCTCTAACATAATGAAGTTGCACATCAATGTGTTTTGTGTAGACATAAATAACTTGATTGTTATAGTCTTTGGAGGATTCTACAAAATAGCATTCATGATTAAGAGAGTACCAATGTCACATTGATGTCAAAACAAAATAAACAAGCTTTGCATTAAAAGGTATAAATGTGTACAAGCTTGCTAATATATTGGAGAGAATAAGAATCCCCTACAATGATGGACCAAAAACCTACAAGAGGTGTGTTTTGCCTCTTGTACAAGTAGGATATGCCACATAGGCTCCACATGACTATTTCCACATAGACTCAACTAACCAACAATGAGATGTGGATGAAAACCAAATAAAATCCACTCTAATCCAAAATCAATAGACAATGAATCCAATTTAAGAGACTCCAAACCAAGAGAAAATAGCACACCTCCAATCCAACAAAAGAGCTAATCTCCAATCAAGGAGATGAAAAATAGCCTCCAATCCAAGAGAAAGGATCTCCCCTCAAACAATGTAGACAATATAGATACCCAGCTCACCCAAGCTTTCCCAAAAATGACCACACTACAAGAGAAAGAGAAATAATAGACATATCTTTAGAGAATGTTTTTCTCATTATCGATAGTGTTACATGGTTGTTGTTGTTGTCCTTTTCTTTTTCTTCTTCTTTTTCTGCCACTTGTGCTTATACCTTTGCCTTGCCATTAGAAGGAGAATGGGGTCCATGAGGACCTTTTCATTTGGCAAGTTTAAGGAGTCCAACTTTTAGTTAAGAAAGTAATCAAAGAGAAATTTTTAAACTCCAACAGGCAAAAATAGCTGAATACTTTGAAGTAGATTTTTTCCTCCAAAAAAGAATTCAAATCTAAAAGGAAAACCTAGCATCAAACATAAAGTATGCATTAGACCATAAATTTCAATATGGACAAGTTGAGATTTGTGAGAAGTTCGCATAGACAAAACAAATCATTCTTTTGTAGTAAATCAAAAGCATGTGTAAGGTGCTTTTTGTGTTCATTCAAAGACTTATTGAAACCAGTATATCATCAAAGAAAACAATTATAAAATCTTGATGATCATTGAAAATGTGGTTAATTAGGTGTATAAGTGGCATAACAAGAAATCCATAGTGCTCTATTTGACGTTTAAATATAATTTTGTAAATGTCTTTACTAGTATGAGGATGAGATAAAAGTATTGAATTATTGTTGTGTGTGAATGAAAGAAAACGTGTAGGGTAACCAATTTTGGCGTTGAGATTATACTCATGACATAACGACATATCAAGAATCTTGCCAATACCATGCAAAAGTGCAATAAGAAATGTTCTTTGTTGATTGAAAATTTGTATGTAAATCAATAAATTTTTCACTTCATGATTGTATACTTTTGGTTATTGAGCATAGTAATTACTTTGTGGTTCATTTGATTCAGAAAGAGAAAGTTGATGTGCTAAATGTGAGTAAATGGAATCATGCTTTCTCTTGTCATTTAGCCAAATAGTGATCTTTGTGTTTTAGTGATCTTTGTGTTGTTCACTACTTTACCCTTTATATTTAACAATGCATGAGGAGAAATAGGGCTACCTGGATTTGGTTCATTTTGATCAATGTCGTAATTTGGATCATATTTGTCTCTAAAGTTAGCTTATGCATGCATAGTACTTTCATTTGTGCTTTATCATGTTGGCAACAGGAGATTGAATATTGTTACTATAGGGTAGTTGATATTGTTGGGCTTGTAGTTGTTGTGGTGACTTTGTTATCCTAAGAATGTGGGTACTTATATGCAAAATGACCAAAGCGATACCATTTATAACGTTTAAAATTCTTGAGAGCCTTTCCAATGGGTTTAGGCTTATGGCTGGTTTAGGGTGTGAATTGTTGAGGGTTGGTTGACTGAGTGTTGTTGTAATTGTTTGGTTGATTAGGCATGTGGTCTCTTTTCTGAAAAAAATGGATGTTTGAAATCTTTAAACTTGTCAAATTAGGAGAATTTTGTGGCTTTCTTCCTTGATTAGTAGCTTGAAAACCATTGAATGGTTGATGTCCACCATTCTTCTTTTCACTATGAAGTGCCAACAAAATGCTTCTCCAAGAGTAGAATGATTAAACATATCCACATTTGCCCCTAAATGTGGAGCTAAGCTGAATATGAACTTTCTTTTGAGCCTCCTCCTGCTAGCATGATCAATTGTTTGCAATTGAATTATATAATTTCAAATATGATTGACATACGCTTGTACATTTTCATTTGGAGTCTATTTAACAAGATCCCATTGTATTTGTACTTTGTGCACAAAAAAATTGGCGTTTAAATAGAGTTTGAAATTGGCATTTGAAATGATGCCATGTGTGAGGATGCGTATGATGTTGTTTTATGGAATTCCATGGTAGCATTGCTGGTAAGCTGATTACCATATTACGCAAAAAAAAGTGTCCTCCATGAAAATAATTATTTAATTGGCAAATCCCTGCACGTATTATGTCAACTTTTTTAGCGCCATCGAAATCTTTGAAAGATAATTCTTTGCAGTTTATTTTATTCTTATTCTTTTTCTTTTCATGCTTGGGTTTAGTTGATTTGGTGAGAATGGGGTCTATGAGTCACTTGATAAAAGACCATAAAGCAAGGACACTTTATAAAAATAATGTGAGTTGTAGCGATGATGACATGGCATGAGGAAAAAAAGGTGTCATAACTCATGAGGGTGTGGTTTCAAGGGTTTCTACAGAAGAAAAGATTACTCCCCTTGCTTGGTTGCAAGCACTTGGAGTTCTTTTAATGCAAGTCGACATCATCTAGTTTGTGTATAAGAGTAGTTTCCCATTCAAGAATTGATCGAGAGCTCTTTAGTTACACTTCCCTTTCTTCTTTCTCTTTTGAAGTAACCAACCAAGAATTTCTTCACATAAATAAAAGTTCCTTGAGAAATTTATAGAATTGCATCGAAGTTGGATAAAGCATCACTTCTCAAAGAAAGAATTCTTTGTGCAACAAAATCTTGGCCAAAATCTTCTTTTCCATTTCAACTTATGCTATCCGCAATCGGATTTTCCACGACTTGCCTCAAAACTCGGGGATTCTTCTTGTTATTCTCTTTGACCACCACCTCCTCTTCTTCTTCTTTATAGATTTATATTGAGATTGTAGTTGAATGTTTGAATGTCATAATCTGTTGCTGATAACTGAAGCTGTATAAAATTTAATCAATTGTAAAGTCGATTAAAACAATTGAAATTTGAGGTTTGTGAAATCTTTCTTCGTAATTAATCTTCGTCTTCAACAATCCAAAAGTTTTGTTTGCTGAATTTTCAGATCAAGGTTTAGATACCGCTATTTGGATTGGAGAGGAGGAAAAACCACTAAACTAAAACCATGGAAACTCTACACACAACCAAGTATCACTTACAAGCTTTTAAAATCTGATGTAGACATGCTAAACACAAACTTACACATGTACAATCAATCAACTATCACAACATACTAAGATACAAATAACTAGCAAGATGTTGACAAAATCCATAGGCTTAAACATAAAGTAGAGGGAGAAAAAGAATCTACACAAGGATGGCTTAATCTTAGCCCCCAAAGTGCCTCTTTACACTTGACTGTGTGATAATTTTACTAAAATAGATTGTATCAATTTTAGGCCCCTCTTTATAAGCATGCAAACTTATCCACATATTTACAAGAGATGTCTCTCATGATCATTAATTTTAAACTACCTTATTCAAGGCTAAGCTATGTACAAGTAATTTATTGGATGGCGATCATGACGGAACATGTGAGAAAATTGTATTGAAAACCTCCTTCAGATTCAATTTACAATTCAATCATCCACATGTTATTTAAACCACTAACCACAAGAACATCAAGCAAGTATAAACAAGTTCAGCTATCCCTATTCTCATGATGACGCTAAACCATACCATCATCGTGATTTTTCAAGCGTCCCCAACCAATCACTTAAGAGGGTGGAAAAAGGTATAGTAAGGCTTGTCCCATAGTTCCTTGTTGCTATGTGTGGTAAAGTGGCTTGTTCCACAAGAGGAGAATCACACGGTGAAAGAAATCCAACAACAATCAAAACTGTAAGGAACTCTCTCTCTCTCTCTCTCTCTCTCTCTCTCTCTCACACACACACACACACACACACACACACACACACACACACACACACACACACTCACTCACACACACACACATCCCCATAAAATCTTAAATTTTGCCAATTAAGTACAATATTGCAATGTGGTTTTATATATTTCTCATTTTTGTGGATGACATCATAATTGTTCATCTATGAGAAGGTAGACACTGTCTTAAAGAAAATTCAAGGAGAAAACCCCTCAATAGCATTATGCATGAGAAAGGGATTGAGAATTTCAATGGTGATGGCTTGCATATTTAGGGGTTACCTAACTAATGAGAAAAAATCTATGTTCCATAGGCAAACTTGCCACAGCGAGTCATCGTCGAGTGAAAGTACACAAACTAGAGCCATGATTGCACAAAATTTTGCCAAAGATGAACAAACACTAGGCATCATTATCAATTCACTACATGATAACTATGTGCACTTGAATAATGAATGTGAGACATCGTTTGTACTACATGACTTCTATCGATGCTTACTATGGGTACTCTGCATTGACCGCGGGGCGGGGGGGGGGGGGGGGGGGGGGGGGGGGGGGGGGGGGCTTCTATCTGTAAAGAGTTCAATGAAATTTTTTGCGAGTTGCAAGATAAAATAGCAATCACAATAATGAATAGCCATGAGCAAAATGTTGTTGCTTAGAGGAAAGATGGGTCACTCATGACATGACACAATGTGTGGTCAAAATTCAAAACTTTGGCATACCCAAAGAAAAATCAAATGATAAAACTATGAAATGTATTGTTTTTTGTTACAATTCAAAAAGCAAAGGTTACAAGTTGTATCATCCGCAAACCAAGCATATCTTGATGCGACAAGATGTAGTTTTTGTGGAAAGTGCAGCTCAATCAAATAATATATTACTCATAAATTCTTATTGATAAAGAAAATCAATCACAACTAATGATTGTCCTTTTCCTGTATCCAAACACAAACTATTCATGTTCTCAACCACGTCCTAAATCAGAATGTCTAGTATACCAAAAAGGAAATTTAAGTTTTGTGTGCCAAAGTCTACTTAGTGTTTGAATAGTAGAAAGTTAAAATTGAGTTTGTTCTTAGATAGACAAATTTACCTATGATGCAGTCCAAATTTGTGTATGACTTAACATGCTATGCAAGTGTAGTGACATACGTAATATTCATCTTTTTTTTGGAGTATATATTGACATAAACTAACCCAAACCTCCAAAATTCAAGAGGCCTTCATGTTAAAACTCCTCAACTTACAGTTGTAGCTTTGCTTTATTACCATTTTTCCATAATTGCTACAAGTTTGAGAGAAAACAAGAGCCTTTGTGTTGCATATCTCTCTCTCTCTCTCTCTCTCTCTCTCTCTCTCTCACACACACACACACACTCACTCACTCACTCACTCACTCACTCCAGCTTCCTCACTATAATGAACATTAAACATAGTTAGCATGGCTACATAATTATGTTAATTTTCATGGTACAACTACCAAGAAGACATGATGAACACTACCATGGTCATGAGCCAAGATTATGTCACTAAATGGAAGCGACATTTCACCATTAACTCAAGGACATTTTGACACATGCGACACCAACATGCACCTTCCTCAACCTCGAGTAAAGTAGACCCACATTATCCATGTCTTGCTCAAGCGATCTATGAGCGATCTAATCCTCAATGGTGTGTTGGGGCAAAGATGTATAAGGTTGCCACATTTTATGTGTGTAACAACCAGTAGACAAACTTGGCATGGAGGTATATAAACATCCTTTTGACCCCATGAGCCATTTCCAATTATCTTATTGCCATTTGCAACAATAAACCCACTTCAACACTCCAATGAAGAAGCTATAACTTTTGTAGAAGATTCTATTGCTAATACAAGCACAAAATGGAGTTCATGCTTTTGAAAGTAGAATTCATATCAAAAATCTTAATGCCACTTACTTTTATGCACTCTCCTTCAAAGAAATAGGTAGGCCGCGGGTTCTTTAAATTGCATGCAAACGACATTAACCAACACAAAGCTCCAATGCCACAATAGCATGCAGTCATAGACACCCACAAAAGACACAAGTAATTATAGTGGTATGAGATCAGAAGGAGAATTTGTCAAGGGCCTCCAAAGCATGTTTCCATTATATAAAGATTTAAGAGATTTGGGTTTCACAAAATAGGTCATTGTCTCTATTTTAAGCCTATTAGAAAAAGATAATGGGCAAGCAATCTATCACAAGCACAATCCATCACATTGATTGCACATATTATGGACCAAGGCAACACCAATTTCATTTAGCAAAAACTTTCTCAAGGTCCAAGAGCTTTCGTTCTCGTGAGAGTCTTTGCCAAATTTGTGTCATTCACATATCATTAGTAGAAATGTTGTCTACTATTTAAGCAAGTTGCAAAGTTTTTGCCACATCTCTCTCTCTCTCTCTCTCTCTCTCTCTCTCTCTCGTGCGCTTGGATGCAAACGAGAGAGAGAGAGAGAGAGAGAGAGTTTTGTGTACACAAGTATGTGGTAAAGAAATGGAATTACTTACAAGCAAGGGGGGGGGGGGATTTAAGCAATGCACTACACAACAGGAGTTATGCTTCCACCCACTATAGATCAGTTTGAACTACCTCTGCAAGAGACAATCTTTACCACAATTTGTTGCATTACGTTGTGGATCATGTGGAAGGCAAGATGTGCTTACAGCCTTCCCCAACATCTACTACTTATCTCGTCTGAGTTGATGTATCTATCATAGGCAGTGGGATACAATGGCATGCTCCTCAAGGGCCATGGAGTTGTGTAGACACTCTTTCCTTTGGCTATGGGCACACTCTTCAGTGTCCTTTTAGAATGGATCAGGAACACATTTGCATCGTATTGGGCAGCTCTTTGGTGGTTTATATGCATTCTTCAGATACACCACCATGATACATAGCAAGCACTCACATTGTACTCCTTCCTAGAGGATATAGGCTCATTGACCATCCCCAAAGGTCTCATAGTATATAGCTCCTTTTTTCCACACAGAGAATCACTTTCACAAGAAGCACAAAGTTCATTGCTCAAGCTCCTATTGAAAAAGGAGATAGGTATCAATTGACAAGAATTCTGCAAAGCAACAAAAATAGCTCTACAAGTGTGTTGGCATATGAAACTAGGATAACACAAATGACATAAAAATAAGCTATCAAGGAGTTCTTGGGTAAGTATAGCCACAAAACAGAGTTTGTTCACGTTTTTCGGCGCTTGTTACATGAATAGGCACTAATTTTTGTATCAAATGGTCCTGGTTATCCATGAGATAAGATTATTCTAAAGACAGGAATGGTGAATAAGTTTAGAACGGCGTGCCTATGTGGTCTCATGTAGAGGCCTAACCAAAGCTTCTAAAGTCAAATTGTTGGTTGAGATTTCAAAGGGCTTTGAGATTCGAAAAGTAGCCCTTTCGGAAGTTGCGGAATTGCATCAAGTTTTTTAAAATACATGGCTGGGAAAAACTTACACCTTGATGAAGTAGACAAGCTAAGCATCCAAGGCCAAGAGCACACTCTCTAGACATTCTTATCTTTTGAAAGTATATCTTTTTTGCTCTACCTAAGCATTCATGGATAGGAACAACAAAGGCATTCTCCAAGCATTCTTAATTTTTCTATCTCAGTGGAAGATGAATGGAGGAACGACTTTCAAGGACATTTTACATGATGGAAGTGAATAATAGCTAGTGTGAAGTGCTTAGATCATCATGAATAGTGAACAATAGGGAAAAATATCTTTCAAAAGGTGTGTGTGTGTGAGAGAATGTGTGTGTGTGTGTGTGTGTGTGAGAGAGAGAGAGAGAGAGAGAGAGAGAGAGAGAGAGAGAGACCACACACCTCTGGCTTGTTTGCTTTGGTGGGTCTTCATGTCCAAAGAGTGAGGTGTCCCATCGAGTAGTAGTCCAATGAAATGCTATAAAAAATATTAGACATTGAGAAAGTGGGTCTCTAGAAAAGTGCTTCTTTTGCATTAACAAGGCAAAAGAGAAAGAAGAAGAGGAATGTGTCTTTGTCTGTTCTGGTTACCTTAAATTGTTGAGCTTGTACCCAAGGTACCAATGTTGCCATGCCACTCAAGCTCTGTTCACGACTTTGCCAATACTCTCTCTCCACAACATATGTACATGCTCTATTGAGTTTTGCCAAGCTATATCACCCTTAACAGCTTGCTTCTTGCAAGTACTCGATTTCGACTTCACTCGATGGGCTTGCCACGAAGGTATCTTGCTAGTACTCTATTTCACTTAACAAGGTGAGCTTGCCCCCACTGAGCGAACAGGTCGTGTCGACGCTTCGTATCCCTGGCAAGTACTCAACCCCACTGATTTTGATCTCCATGACAGGGCTATAAACATATTGCTTGGCATGCTATTCCCCTTGTGGAAGGTGAGTTTGTGAGGTGTATTTGTAGGGGGTAAAATCGCCTCCTAAGGGAAAGTGGAGATTCTATTTGGCATCCTTTGGGCAGAGTAGTAGGTGATTGTTCACCATGAGGAAGAAAGTGGGCAAGGAGGATTGGGCTCATGGTGGCAAGAAAGAAAGGGAGGAAAGCTTGACCATGGCACATCGGAAAGCCGCCGCATTGGCATGGTATCGGCATAACCGCAAGGGTACAAATGTGCTCGGGAGTGGGAAGGGGAAGATGCAGCAGAGTCCATTTTCACCTGCACATGTGGCACGGCATCAAGGAAACGCAAGCTCAAGCAACTATACTGTAAGTGATGCCAATTCTTCTAATGCTGATCAAAACACACAGACAGACATGGGTAGTGGAATGTGTGTACCTATGTCTCATGCTCCTTGTCATAATCTCTCTCCTCAACTAAATGTGGTCTCCCCTGTTCCCCAAGCTTCAAGGTTCAAAGCAGAGGCCCTCGTTCTGCAATCTTCGTCGTCCAGTAAGCCTTCCTTGCCTTCACCGCACACATCCATCCCCAACAACAAGCACAACTTGATCGACCCCAACAAGCAGCAATTGATCAACATGAGTACTGGTCAATCTCTTGCCCTCCTCAGCCTGCTTCCTCATCATCAATCTCAAAAGTGCTTCAATCTGCAGAGGAAAGGATACGGCAGCGGCGATAACGATGACAACACAGCCACATGGGATTGCGGAAGCTCTCTCTATGATTCCTTTGAGCTTCTCTGCTTATCTAACCAGCTTGGACGCTGCTTGACCACAGTCAATGCAGCAGCAGCTATGGCAAGCTCTGCTAGCTCTAGCAGCAGGCTTCTCAGAAACTTGACATCACCTACAATACAAGGCCCTCCTCTGCAACCTTCTTACATACCCAGATCTCTGTACGCTCTGCCGCAATTCATGATACCCAATTACCTCGTGAAGAAAGCTTCGAAGAAGCGAAGCTCACTCATATATCCTGTCTTCTCCATGCCCTCTTCTGCTAATGGCAGTTCACCTTCCTCTGCTTTGCCTGCTCTGCCTCCCTCTGCTTCCTCTCAGGGCAACAAAAGCGACTCTGTAGCAGCAGATCAAACGCGAAAAAAAGCAGAAAGCGGAGGCTTCCGTGGCGTTTTCAACAGCCTGTTGAAGAGCTTTCACAAGAAAGACGACCACAAACCCAAGCGATCAAACCTGTCTGAGGAGCTTGAAAAGCTGCCAAAGCATCGCTCACTAGGAATAGGCAGGGGTCTGCCTCTGCTGCAGGATATGGATCTAAACAGGGCATTGCCCACTCGTTCTTTCTCTGCGATGGCGACAAAGGAATCGCCCACCTCGTCTTCTCCTGCTGCGACGGCGGTGGCCTCAAAAAAATCGCCATCGTCAACTTCTAAAACGGCAGCAGCAGCAGCGGCTGCAGCTATGGCGTACAAGAGAGCGCCCAATTCATATGCCACTCCGACTGTCCAGAACTACTACCAACAGCACCACCATTTCCGAAACGAAGGCTTTCGCACCACCTCCATTAGACCGTCTAAGTACGTTACCAAATGGGCTCAACAGGGCGCTTAGCGGGGTCACTAATGACGCCCTCAAGAGGGATCGATCCATGTCCCCAAGGAAACTTGGCCACCATTCTCAATAAGGAACTTCACCATTATCTTACAGTGAACTTTGTAAGGAATTGTGTACACCTCCCTATCTATATCCCCTATGAATTGCATCATATCACATGTAAAATTGTGCACCTCCATCACTACAATAAGGTCTTGCAAGGCACATAATCTTGCTACTCTTTTCTCCACACCCCCATCAACCCTCTCTCTCCCTCTCCCTCTCTCTCTCTCTCCCACAATTTTTTCTCACCCAAACTCACACATTACAAGCTTCTCCTAGCTTATTACTGGCTTGCCTTAACCCGTTAAGGAATAGCTATCATTTCTCAGCGCAAGCAATCCCCTCTGTTGAAGAGCCCATCATGCCCATTGTTTATTATTCATCCCCTCTCACACATTCTCTCTAACTTCAGAACTATTGCACAGTTGTTGTTGACATTTTGTGAATAATCTTTTGCCATAACCAGCATTTTAAGAACTTTATCTCGCCATTGATCACAACTAGTATTTTCGGCTCTTTATGCAAAGATTCAAAGCTAATTGTTGCGATTTGTTCCCAACTTATTTGCATGCTGAGGGATAACATAAATAAGTTGATAACATTGATTCCACTCTTTTTGTAGTATGCCTAAATGGCCACTATTTTTTTTGACACGTTGCCAAGTCCATCAAAAAGGTATTATTATCCACCTAAATCATGTTCTACACCCAAGATCTATATGAAGATCCTTGTACAAATTCCTTTGGGTCATTTTGTTAGTTACCCTCTCCATTTTCTAAGATAAAATGCTTACGTATGAACTTGTTCAATTATATTGTCAAACAAACACTTGAAAAATATTGTGATGGGGAAGGTCTCTTTAGCACTTTTTTGCCTTTCTGTATTAATACCCTTACACACCTAAATTGTCAATCCAGGAAGTTTTGATTTACTAAGGCATGAAGGTAGTCCATACAAGATGAAAGAGTTCAATGGCATGAAATGGAGAAAGACGCTTCTACGAGGCAATGGAGAAGTACAATCATTGAGAGACAACACTTCTTATGCACCTCAATCCAATACTCTCAAACGACACACATATAGAAATGCGTGCAAATCTAGTCTACCAAACATGCGCAGTCCTCTCAACAAGTATACACAAAATGCTGACTAAACTATTGAAGCATGGATGGAATCCCATAGCACACTACAAATCTACTTTACACTTGCAAACATGCTTGTAAATAGAGTGGTTTATGTTGGGGTTGAAGGACCACTATGCTATCAAGCCACTTTGCGGGCATTGTGTGAAAAGCTGAGCTTAGAATGTATTTTGGGTTTTTGTTTGGTTTATGGTTTATGCCAAGTTTACAGTCAATGTGATGGTTTTCATAGAGTCAATATGGTAAAGTGGTTCATGTGGATGCCAAATGAAAATAGTTGGATGAAATTCCAATGAAGATGTTATCAAATGGATGGGGTTCATCTTTGTGATTGTTGGAATTAGGGTTGCAGAGAAACGCACATAGCTTGGAGAAGATGAAGGAAGCTCAAGGCACACAACTGAGAGTGTATTACTTAGTGTGCAATAGAAAGATAGATAGCCCTAGAGTGATGGGCGTATATACAATGCACGGGGGGAAAAACCTCCTAAAGAGGGAAAAAATGCCCCGGCGGTCCTAGTGTGTTCACACATATCACTACCACATGTATATGGTAACAAATCCCCCCTGGACTGACGCGGTGAATGAGAGCTGGCACATGAGTAAAAAGAAGTGCCATGCCCTGAGGACATGATCAGTCCACAAAGGGGAGTAAGCCCAAAGCTTTGCAGAAAGCTTCGAGCTTCTCACGAGACAAAGCCTTTGTGAAAAGATCTGCAAGGTTGTCCTGTGTTGGCACATAAGACAAGCTGATCTCTCCTGCTGAGAGCCTCTCCCTGACATAGTGGTAATGCACCTCAATGTGCTTTGTGCAAGCATAAAAAACTGGGTTCCTCGCAACTGCCAATGCGCTCTGACTGTTAGTGTAGATAGTGTTGGCATTGTCCTGTCCAACACCCAAATCAGCAATAAGGCGTCTGAGCCATACACACTCAACTATAGCTGTGAAGATTGCCCTGTACTCAGCCTCACAACTTGAAGTGGCCACAGTAGGTTGCTTCTTGCTCAACCATGATATACATGAACTGCCAAGCATGAAACAAAAACCACTTGTGGACACTCGCGTGTCAAAACAACCAGCCCAATCTGAATCCGAAAAAGCATGTAAGTCTGGCGGCAATGATCCCCCCTTGGGATAAAACAAGCCAAGATGTAAAGTGCCACTCAAGTAGCGAAAAATCCTCTTGACAGCCTGCCAATGCTTAGACCCTGGGCTATGCATAAATCTACTGACTTGTGAGACTGCAAACTGAATATATCGGCCTCGTGTTGCATACATAAATGAGTGACATCAGCAGGATCGCCAGAATCATGTAGACTCAACTTCAAACCTATTTCCATAGGAGTGGCAATAGGTTTGCAATCCTCAAGTCCAAACTTACATAGCAATGTCTCTATGTAACTTTTCTAACACAAGGCAATACCACCATCACACTGCTTAAACTGTATACCCAAGTAATGATGCAACAGTCCCAAATCTTTCATCTTGAAAGTAGCATTCAAATCAGCCTTGAATTCAGCAAATGTCTCTCATTTGGTCCAGTGATTAGCAAGTCATCTACATAAAGAACCACAATGAGAAGTACATCACGCTCACGCTTTACATACAATGTGATTTCTGTTGGACTGTTACGGAAGCCTTGTTTGACCAAATGAGTGTCAGCTTTCTCATACCAAGCACGAGAAGATTGCTTCAACCCATACAAAGCCTTCTTACTGTTGGGTTCAAGCCCTTTGCCGGTCAGTGGGAAAAGCCTCTTATAGGCATACAGTAAAGTTCAGTTAAAGTAAAGGTTGCATGGCAAGAGAGAACTCTATGTAAAGACCTTTTTTATAAAAAAATATAGCGTTATTTTTGTTGCATCTCTGTGTCGAATCTCTCTCTCTCTCTCTCTCTCTCTCTCTCTCTCTCTCAACTTGTTCTGTTATGCTCCCATGGCTATCCTTCGGCTCCATCCACCATAGTAGCCCAAAGTTACAACAACTGGTATCAGAGCCTTGAGATGGCGACTATGCAAGGCATGAAAGCAACCTCCTTTTAAGCGTTTTTTTTTTGTCCAGCTTCGGTGCTCGCTGCTGCAGGTGATTCGTCTTCCTCCTACAGAGAGCCTTCACAAGGCGAGTCCTAGGCAAGCGAGAAGATCTTGGTGCTGGCAAGACAAGGCGCCGTTGAAGTGACACAGACGTCAGCTCAAGAGGGGGCCATAGGCACAGAAAGTTGGGAGAGGTTGAGTCATTGCAGGCGGACAGGCAATTCAGGTTCGCGTCTCAAAATGCTGCTAGCAGGCGGCAGTTGAAGCTGGTGTTGGGTTTTCAAGCCGGTGCTCCTCATATGCTGCATAGCGCTGCCAACTGTCAGCTCCTCCATCGCGATCTCTGTCTGCGCTATTGCTTCGTTACAAAAGAATTTTTTTTTTGTGTTGATTTTCACATTGAAAGCAAAGGGCCACCCGGTTTGGTCTTCAACGCCCTATCCAAGCGGGTATTCACACACAGTGTGATAACTCATACATAAAGCCATTCACACCCCATAGTCCGGCATATCGGTCAGAGTATTGCAGTCTCGGCGTATGAGACTAAGTTTGCTAGTGAGTGGCGAGATGACGTGTGATGTGGAGATGAAGAAAAGTGACATGATGATGGTGCCCAAGAATTATCCTATCATGGTGCAAGCGGAGATTTGGAGCTATGTTGTTTTATATGCAGCATCAGCTGTCATGCATGGATGTTCGCTTCAAAAATGCGGTATACGACTTCAAATTCAAAGCTCATGCAGTAGGAAAGGAAAGCTCATTCAACGGTTTGCTCAGAACACTCGACATATACACAGTCCAAAATTTTATTCTATTTTTCTTGTTAGGTGTCATAGACTTATGGTTTGTCTATTGTAAAAAACAATCATATATTTCATGTCAAAAGCCTTGTTTTTAGCTTATCAAATGTCAGTTACAGCCATGTCCAAATATGTACGGGATATAGACATTGCCATCCATAAATGGTAAGACCTCCCAATTGTTGTCAGTTCTCAGCCCATTTTTGTTGCATTCTCATGAGGTTACTGGGTACACCATAAACCCAAGGTTTGGAAGTGAACCAAAAACTCCATTTTGGTAGCTAACTTTTTTTAACCTACACCCTATCTGTTCAAGGGGGGGTTACTAATCTAGCACCAGGTTATGGATACACCAGAAATCCTTGGTTGTGAGAAAACCTAAAACTCACGGTTGCCGACTATACCAAAAACTTGAGGTATCATGAGTTGCTTGTCCAGTTCGGGCTTGAGGGGGGGATTGTTGGGTTCAAGCCCTTTGCCGGTCAGTGGGAAAAGCCTCTTATAGGCATGCAATAAAGTTCAGCTAAAGTAAAGGTTGCATGGCAAGAGAGAACTCTATGTAAAGACCTTTTTTATAAAAAATATAGCGTTATTTTTGTTGCATCTCTCTCTCTCTCTCTCTCTCTCTCTCTCGTTCAACTTGTTATGCTATGCTCCCATGGCTATCCTCCGGCTCCATCCACCATAGTAGCCCAAAGTTACAACACTTACTTCTGCACACTTTGTCCTCTTGTCCTTTCTTGACAAAACCGCGAGGCTGCCTTACATAAACTTCCTCAAATATGTCACCATTCAAGAAAGCAGTAACAATGTCTGATTGATGTACATCCCAACCAAAATGAGCTGCCAATGCACATAGAAAATTCACAGTAGTCATAGATTGCAAAGCTTTCGTAGGACACCTGTTACGTACATAAGTGTCACACATGATGGCCTGAAGCCAAAAAGAATGCGGAAAAGCTTGACTTTTGACCATACATCGTGCCATTTCCATAAGTGACCTGTTTTTTCTCTCAGCAACACCATTTTGCAGAGGTGTATAAGGCACTGTACATTGGTGTTTTATCCACGACTAGCCAGAAATGCATTAAATTCATGAGACATATACTCTCCCCATCGATCAAAATGGAGGGTGCCATAGTACATTTTTATACATTTTCAGCCATAGCCAGAAATTGTTTGAAGCACATAAAAACTTCAGACTTCACTTTAAGCGGAAATACCCATGCATGCCTGGAGTAATCATCAATGAAAGTCACGAATTAAAGGTAATTGCCCAAGGACGGAGTTTGCATGGGCCCACAAACATCACTATGCACAAGCTGCAACCTGAATGTGGCCCTAACTGAACCATCCTTTGAAAACTTCGAACGCGGCATCTTACCCAAAATACAGCCTTCACAAACATGTTTGACAGGTGCTTCAAAAGGCGGCAAAGAAGCAACCATATCATATTTCTGCAAATGCAGCAAACTTGCAAAATTCAGATGACCAAAACGTGCATGCCAAAGTTTTGCATCTGAATAAAAACCTTGAATCTGCAACTGCATTTGCAAAATTTTATCCACACTTGTCAGACAAAGTGAGCTTATACAGCCCATGGCACAAAAGCCCAGATGCAACAATTTCATCACCAAAATTAAGATCATGAACTGTACATGTGTCATCCACAAATTTGACTACAAGTCCAAGTCTAGCAAGTGCAGATACAGACAAAAGATTCTTCTTGATCCCAGGTACATAAAGTGCATCAATAAGTGTGAAAGAACTGCCATTTGTAGCAGTAAGCACTATCTTTCCAACCCCTTGAACTAGATAAGAGGCATTGTTGGCACAAGTGACTGAATTCCCATGAGGGACAGACTCGAGAGAGGTGAACAATTCACTATGTGAGGTAATGTGCTTTGTAGCACCACTGTCGAAATACCACACATGTGAATCTACAGCACAACTAACATGCATGTATCATGGACAGTAGGATTGTAAGTGCACTCTGCACTAAAAGCCCATTCTACATCAATATCAGCATCACAGTCTCCTTTCACAGAAGACTCAACGATGGTTGCATTTGTAGTGGAACAAGCATTTGCAGTGGAGCCACCCTCTTTCTTCTTAGCCGCTTTGGCCTTCAACTTAGGACACTGCTTGATCAAGTGATCATTAGCTTTACAATAATGGCAACGCATCTTCCTTTTGCCCTTATCACCAAAATTGCCAGACGTACACTGTTTGACAGGGACGACACATATTGGCAGCACAGAGAGAGGTTCGTCATGCTGTAGCACCTCATTTCTACTTCCTGGACGGACAGAATGTCAAAAACTGTTGATTTGCAGAAAATTTGCTAATCAGCACTAAAAACGACTTGCAAAATCGGCTGCCCACGTTTTCTGCCTGAACGTCTTCTCTTTGCTCCACACAAATCTATAAATCCAACCTTCCAAAGCTTCTTTGAAAAGGCGGAGAAACGACGATCTCACGCCGACTCTCCCTCAAGCTCCTACAAAGCTCACGCTCATAGATCTGATCTCCAAGCTTCCATGGCCACAAGCTCCGTCTCCGTTGTCGTCGTGACTATGCACACACGCGCTCCCTCCGCACCGACGCTTTGATACCAATTGAAGGGGATCGGGGAGCACCACAGACGGAGAGTGAGAGAGAGAAGGAGACACACACACTATGTGGGTGGGGAGACTGTGAAGTGGCAGCTCCCCCTATACAGTATACTCACTATAAGTATAGGGTACCTGGGCGACCGGTCAAGGCACATAGGCCTTAACCCCAACACAACCTGCTTCCTTCTCACCAAGCTCTAGGATCTATCATAGATCAAAGTTGCACAAAGAGCCATAGCCAGAACTCTCATTTTTAAAGTGGGGTGCACAATTGTATTTCTTCAACTCACCAATTTTGCCATCTAGACATTCAACCTCATCCCTTTATCATGAACCAAATGCCATAGTTGAAACCCTAATTCTACATCAGAGAAGTGAAGGGAAATGCCACTCTGGCTTGTGTTACTACTGGCCTTTCCTGAGCCTCAAGAATTTTGACTCTTTTCATGTAGTTTAGCAACAAATAATGATGTTTTCAACTTTGAGGCTCGACTTGTACCAAAAAGCTATCTTGATGGATGTTTCTTGCTGCATAGCTCACATAGCCTTGAGATAGACCCTCACCTACATGCCATGTGGTCTAACAAGTTTGTGTTAATTTCTTGAATATCAGACATCCTCACTTGCTCTTGCAAAAAAAGAAGAGCTCCCCTAGCATCCACATCCATGGTGCCCATATACCATGCTCTCTACAACCAGACAGAATGAACCGGCTGCTTTGGTACCACTGCAATTAAATTATAACTGCAAATGATAAATCCAGTAACGCTTGCACAAATTAATCATGATTATTCAATGATAAATACAAGCAAAACAAGAAAAACTTGACATTGACACAATGTAGAGGGTCGATTTTCTAAGGAAGACTCCCTTCCTTAAGTGTGAAAGGACTTGTCATTATGATCAGAGTGAATCCCATTTGAATAAAAAGTACATGCAACAAAGAAATGCTAATTTACAGAGATCTTTGTGAGTTATTGGGGACTTTGCGAAGGCTTAGAACTTCACCAATCGGGTAATTAGTCGAGGTGATTAGTAACTCTATTTTGCTTGTTTTGCACTTGCAATATAGGCCACCCTTTCAAAAAAGCATCCGGTTATGCGAATTGGACAGTCGTACAAAGAGGGAGAGAGGTCAAATTATGAAGATAAGTACACATTGATGGTTATGTGACTTAAAATGAGAAGCTTTGGGAATTAATAAAATCCCTCTTCTTCGCTTTTGTCACGATAGATTATCTGCTTAGTAAGTGAAAGAACAAATTAGAGAGTGAGATTGCGCTTTTAGAGAGCTTTCTAAGGAGTCGAAACATGGCCTAACAGGTCAGGCTTGCTCTATATTCACACACACTCCGAGCAAGGGAGGTGGCACCCTAGAAAGCTATGGTATCTGCTTATTTTAGTACATACCTTGCATGCTAAGACAAAGCCCTTGCTTTTTGACCCATTTCCTTGCTTTATGGGTTGACTCCTTGCTTGGGCTATGTACGAGTGATCTATAGATCATATACAGCTTGTGCACTTATCATAAGCTCCAATTCATGTGTTGACTTTTTCATGAAATTTGTTGTACTGCTTTGAGAGCACTAAAATCGAGATTCAGGAGTCATTTTGAACCCGTTTTAATCCGCAAAAATTATGTCAAGATTTTCCACATCATCATGGATATTTCTCAAGCTTTTATCACTTTAAGCCCATTCCTTCATTTCTTAAGCTTTTATCACTTTAAGCCCATTCCTTCATTCCATTTACCACAAAAATAGCAAGAAGATTTATGCACAATGTCCCATAAAACGTGTGCTTGAAGTTTACTATTTGTTCACTTGAGAACCTGGTCCACATTGGGCATATTTTGGGTGTGTCTAATTTAGTTCAAATGCTCTAGACCAAAGAGTGTAAGTGCGTTTCGACGAAAGGGAAGTCTCTTTGAGGACTAAAATTACCTTTTCTCATATTGTTCACATAGAGATCACATTGGGAAGTAGGTTCACTTTAAATGGGATCACAAGGAGCTCACTTGTGACTTAATCTAGAGATTGGATGGTGGACAATAGATCCCTTCACCTTGTTTGTAACATAATGGAGAGATTGGACAATGGACAATAGATCCTTGACACTTGCCATCAGCGTCACCTTGGGATTGGACAAGGAACAATAGATCATTTCACTGTGTCATCCTCGTCTCTTTGGGACCATAGTTCAAAGAGGAGACATGAGGTGTCAATTACTCAATCCCCCTCTAATGGGGAGGCCAATTTATACTGTTATAAAAGGGGAAGAGATTTTGGCTCCTTCTCTCTCTGACACGTATCGATGCCTCTTCAATGCGGCCAATGTGTCTTGCAACCAACGTGCTCAGAGAGAGACAGAGAGGGAGACGAACGAAAGCTATCGACGATATTAGTAGGCTTAATGAACAACCTTTTTTTTGTTTTTGGGGTTTTGGAAGGAGGAGAGGGGGGGGGGGGGGGTGGGGTGGGGGGGTTGTGTGTGTTTTGTTCATGTTGATTTAGTTCAAACGCTCTAGACCAAAGAGTGTAAGTGCCACTTTCTCCTCTTTGAAAAAGTTAATAAAGTGCAATATATACATAACGGAGTCTGGTAGGTGCAACAAGCACATGCAGCTCGCTCGCTTCTCACCAAGCTCGGAAGCTCCCCGATCTGTCATAGCTCAAAGCTGCGCAAATAGCCATAGCCGGAACGCTCATTTTTCAAGCGAGGTGCACAGCTGCATTTCAGCAACTCATCAGTCCTGCAATCAGCTGATCCAGTCATTCACCTTCCAAACGCCATAGCTAAAACCCTAATTTTACTCCAAAGATGCGAAGGCAATTGCCACTCTGCCTTGTACTTCAAGCATTTCGACTCTTCTCATTTCTAGCAGCAGCTAATGACGTTTTCGACTTTGAGGCTCTGCGTGTAGCAGAGAGCTGTCTTGATGGACGTTTCCTGCCTCATAGAGCTCACATTGCCTCCATTACCGAGTTCGGAGGTGTTGGCGATGGCGTTACTCTCAATACCCATGCGTTCCATGCTGCTGTGTTTAGGCTTGCCTCTCTGCATACTTCCGTGGGAGGAGGCACACAGCTCTCCATACCTCCTGGTAGATGGCTGACCGGTAGCTTCAACCTTACAAGCCATTTTACTCTCTTTTTGCAAAAAGGAGCTGTTCTTCTTGCATCCCAGGTACTTTTCCAAGATATGAAATGTTTTCTGGAGTGAATTAAGCTTGGAGTTTTGTGAGTGAAAGTTTAAGAAGGTGCATTTCATTCTATTCATCATCATGGTATCAGTCTTCAACTGAGCAGCTATAATCGTAAGTTCCAAGGAAGGATGTATGGTCAGCATAGTGGCCATCCTATCAGCATGCCAGCTACAGCCTTCTGCCATGTTCTTTTCATCGCATCACACCATTGACGGAGACTCATCCTGGGACACCGACAACGATGATGCTATTTTTTATGCATTTGAAGCTTTTGTGCCCCTGCGTATTCATGCCAGCTATGTAAGAAGCTCGTAAATTGTAATGCTGGAGTTTCAGCTTTATAGTTTTTCACTCAGCTGTTGTGATCTGCCTCAGCTCTCAGCTCTGGCAAGATTATTGAAACCAAATTTACAATCATAAGACACTACAAGGCTAATGTTTAAAGGGGAAGTCTATCTGTCCTCAAGCAGTCATGATCATTTTGGGATCGCTCTTCATGCCCAGCTCCATTGACCGATATCTGCATGCTACTAAGGGTGCCGCAGGCTTCTTTTTCTTTTTTCTTTTCTCACTTTGCTCATTGTTTTCCCACAAAGCTAGCTTCATGTCAAAACATGTTTCTTTTGATTCATCATTGTTTGTACATAAACACGTACTTAGTTTTATTGCCTTATTACTTCACACTTTGAGACAACACCATGGTTTATTCCAGATTTTCTACAGATTATTTTACTTATCCTGAACTAACTTGAAACAGAATATCAAAGATTGGCCAGTTATAGATCCTCTGCCATCCTATGGTCGAGGTCGAGAACGTCCTGGTGGAAGGTACATCAGCTTCATTCATGGACGAGACCTGGTGGATGTGGTAATTACAGGTCATTACTTTAACCATATTGTAGCATTCATAGGCCATTACCTTGAAGGCAATGGAAGTTTATTGTTTTAAGTGCTTGATTTCTTTGTAACAGGAGCATTCTACCGGATGTTTATGTGATTAGGTGAAAAGGGCATCATTGATGGACAGGGAGCAGTTTGGTGGGAGAGGTGGTATCAACGATCTTTGATATACACACGTGGCCACCTTGTCGAATTTGTCAGTTCTCGAAAAATTATTATCACCAATGTGGTGCTCCAAAATTCTCCATTTTGGACTGTCCATCCTGTGTATTGCGAGTAAGATTCCACACTATAGTTCTCAGCTTAATTTTGTCCGAGCCCGTCTGAAGGACCAAGATAATGTATTTTTGTATTGCAGCTCTGTTATTGTGAAAGGGGTTTCTATTCTTGCCCCACGATCAGCTCCAAATACAGATGGCGTTGACCCAGGTATGTGCTTCCAATTTGCATTTGAGACCATTGGTATCAAACATATGATGAAGAAGTGGGTATTATAGCTATTAATATTAATGTTTAATACAAATTTGTTATGATATTAGAGAGTTTGGGAATTTTCAATTAATTTAGGAATCCACACTAAGGTTAAGATTCGGCCATATGGTCAAAACATAACTACTTTTTAAAAATGGAAACCGAAATTCTCTATATTCTGTTAATTAGCCCTTTTGTTACTGTTTGTTTTTACGTGATTTGGGCTCTGAACTTGTAGTTTGGTATCAATGACCCACGCCTGATTGATCATTATTTCTGCCATGTTTTAAACCTTTCTCTTTTTGTCTGCAGATTCCTGTACAAATGTCTGTATAGAGGATTGCTACATTAGTAATGGTGATGATTTGGTTGCGCTGAAGAGTGGTTGGGACGAATATGGCATCGCTATTGGTCGTCCAAGTTCAGGCATTATAGTAAGGCGCCTTACAGGCACAACCCCATTTTCTGGCATATCGATTGGGAGCGAGATGTCGGGTGGTATAAAGAATGTGTTTGTGAAAGATATAAAAATATTCAACACGGGCACAGGCATAAGGATTAAAACAGCTCCTGGTAGAGGAGGCTATGTGGAGAATGTGACAATTTCAGGTATGACAATGGTGAAAATGTTGAAAGCCATCGACGTTACTGAGGATGCTGGTGAACATCCAGATGACAATTTTGATCCAAATGCAGTGCCATTTGTACGAGGGCTAACTTTCGACAATATAGTTGGCCGAGACATTTCATTTGCAGGCAGGTTCTTAGGCATTCAGAGGTCTCCTCTTACAAATATATGCATGTCTAGGATTTCTCTGAGTCTTCTAAGGTCAGGCACTTGGTCTTGCTCTTATATACAAGGTGAGGCGAGATCGGTAAGTCCGGCTTTGTGTCCAGGCTTCCAAAGTTCCAATAAAGGGCCTTGCAGCATACATTAGGTGTCTATTATTTTATTTATTAATTATTGATGTTCTTTTTCCTTCTGCGGGACAGATCCACCATCCTTCTATATTTTTTGATTCCATCAAATAATTACTCAAGTGACGGTTAAGAACCACTTAAGTTCTTCGTTTTTCAGGCACATTTTATACCTGTGTGTTGTCTACAGAAGAAGAAGAAGAAGAAGAGAAGGTTTTAAGGTTGTAGTAGGAACAATCCCATAGGAGCTCCTATATGTATCTACCGGCTGGTCATTCAAGCTCAGTGTACATGGGGACCCTCTGTCAGTAGGGCGTCGTCTCTCTCCCAAGGGGTCAAGGATGATGATGGTGTTGCCTCAAGGTCTATTGTTGAATCAATCTGTGCTCGAGTCTGCTGGGTTGGCGAAGAGTCTTAAACTCGAGACATGTTACTCAAGAGGAAACTTGAGGTGTGTGTGTGTGTGTGTGTGTGTGTGTGTGTGTGTGAGAGAGAGAGAGAGAGAGAGAGCACTTTATGCTACTAGCTATTAATTATGCTTGAGTTGCAATGGTGTCAGTTTGCCTTTTTTCATGATTTGCTATGTTAGGGTAAAGGGGCCAATTATGGGACACACCCTTTTTCAAGACCTATCCTTACCCCGATAGAAAGGACACTTGGTGCACTAGGGGACGTACAAGCCGGTATGTGAGTGGTTATCTCAGACACTCATGGAGAGTTGTGTCCGTTAGATCGTGAGATCAAGCCCTCTTGTCGAACTTCCGCCTTTAGGCTCTCTGTTTTATTGAACTGATAATTGTAGTTGTGTCGCTCAAGTGACGGGATCTCCATCGTATGACGACGTGATGCCTACCGCTTGAGCTCCCAATGAGCTACTCCATGCCTCATATGACATAGCATAGACTTTGATTGAGCCGGCCCGATCTCAGTGTCCTTAATATGGGACATTTACCCTATGCCATATGTGGTGTCAAAGGCCCATTGCTTGTGTGGTTCATGAATTAATGAACTTTCTACCACGAGTCAAATTTTATCACCAACATATGGATCGAGTTTCTTATCACAGCTTGCCTCATTGTGATAGGCTCATTATAACAACATAGGGGATTCTCAATCCATCATAAGTTATAATACGGGCTTGTCTGTTGGGGGGAGGGAGAGAGAGAGAGAGAGAGAGAGATTGTACATGTACAATTCAACCATGGTTCCAATCTCTACAAAACGTGTGGAGCAAGAACACAACAAACTATCTAAGCACTTGAGGAAGTATTGTTTGCGAGGATGGATTTCTCTCTCATCTAGTGTACTAGATTGATGATGCTTTGACTTTTGTTGCGCTCCATGTAACATTTCTTATAAGTGAAGTGTCATTTGGGCGATCTCTAGAATGTGAAAGTAGCAAAAAAGAATGTACCTCGTCAAAGCATTAGTATAACCTTATGCAAAATTCCACGAAGAAGTTTTTACAAAAAGACCTTGTTGGGTATAGATGAAACTTATGTAGCATTTGTTGGGGTAAAGGTGGTATGCCGCACTACTGGGTTGAACACAATGAAAGTTGAGGTTATGCATATACCAAACTTATGTAGCATTTGTTGAGGTAAAGGTGGTAGGGGTCGGACACAATGTTTGGCAGTCCATTTATCTAAATCTTATTCATGCATATACAAGAAAAAAAAGCTCTCTCTAACTATTCTTATTACCATATATGCAATAGTGATGTGTGTAAACACACTTAGGACTGTCAGGGCACTTTTTTTCTCACTTGGAGGTTTTCCCCCCTTGCATTGTATATATGACTATCACTCTAGGGCTAACTTATCTTTCTATCTTCACACTAAGCAATACGCTCTTTGTTGTGTGTCTTGAGCTTCTTCATCTTCTCCAAGCTATATGTGCATCCGTGCAACATTGATTGGTATCAAAGCAGATCCCATCCTCTTGGTACTATCACCAACATCCTTTCGCTTAAGTTCTTAGTATTTTTGCGAGCTTTGGCAAGTGTCAATTGGGCAACTAATAAACTACTTCATAAGTATTGCCAATCTCAAACCTCCCTAATCCTTACATGAGAAGGACACTCGTCATCCAAGTATCTTTGGTACATAGGCTTAATAATACTCACATCTATACCAATCTTGTAAATGAGATTAATATCCATTGTAACATTCATCATTTAGGTAGAGCCATGAGTAGGTTTTTCACTTCTCTAAGTTTGGGTAAGATGGACATGAATATGCGTTGCTCATGTTAATGTAGTCTAGTAGTAAAGAAATAGCAACTTAGTGCTCTACTTGCAAAAAGATTTTTGACTAAATTCTACACTTGTATATCATGTATCCTTGATGATGCTTTTATAATTCCATGAATAAATGCTTTTATAATTCCATGAATAAATGCTTTTACCAAGAAGAAATTTCCAATTCTTACCAACAATGGTATTTGTAAGGGTAATACATAGCTTTGTAATCCCTTCCCCTCGAGATACGTTCGTGGATGGTAATATGTGAAAGCAGTTTACAAGAGCGTCTCATTCATTGACATCATTTTTATAGAAATACCTACTTGAGTTTACTGCCATTGGATATGCCTGAACAAAATCGCAAATACATATAAGCTTCTCATAGTCATCGAAAGTAATGGTGACATTGTGAGGATTGAATTTAAGGATAGGTCTGTAAAATCTATTGAACCAGTTTTGAGGTAGATAATAGAATCGGTTGTCGCTGTTTGACTTCTTCCAGACTCGGATTATGACTTGTTCACAGAAGCTATATCTTTGGTTAAGCATGAGTCTTCTTACTACTAAGGATGATTTCACGGCTCGATATATCTAGGAGTGACCACGTATTAAGATAAAGAACATATTCCTGCACTTTGATATCGGAATCTTGAATCTTCTCCTTGACCCAAAACTGTGGGTCAATTATGTATCTATCGGGCACTTGGGTCCAATGTTCAAGTTGTGCTTCGATATACAGTTTCCATGCTATGTAACTATTTGGAACAAGGTAATCTTTAGTCCCCTTTAAAGCTCGAACAACTTCAACTCCCCAATGAAAATTGAATCAAAGTGCATAATTGAAAAAGATATTTAATGCAAAATCTCTTGGAAGGTCATCTAGATGGTTAAGAAGATCCATCTAAAAACAAGACAAGGAGAGACAAAACTTAGTACACATGTATACCAAAATTGAGATGCTCCTTATTTATCAAAATTTGATTGTTATGTTTTCTTTACAACATTACTAATGTTTCGGGGCCAAATCTCTAATTACTCTTTTAACTCTCATGACTCGATATTCCCTTCGGCCTCCCACAAGACAACGTGGTCAATAGTCATCTTCTAGCTTCTCTTTTCCTATGACAGTTGCAAGTGCTTCAAACTTTTGGCAACTTCGATAATCCTAAGTATCTATGAGCGCATTGCCAAGTAGTAGTACATATCTTCTAGATCGAGCCTCATCCTAAGTTGAAGTAGTCTAAAGTTGGACTTTAGAAACCAATCTCTTGGACTATCATCGATGTAAACAAAGAATTGACGGAAGGGCTCTTGATGACAAGTAAGGTAACTACGGTCAACAGTTTTCCAACAAGTTGTGTTTTCTGGCATTACAAAGACTTTGGTCCCAATTTCTAGGTAAAAGAGTTCCTTCGTATCCTTCCATAACTGCATTGCCATATTGTTGAATACTATGGCCAAAACCTTGTTCCCCTTGTGAAAGCATTCAAGTGCCACCTTAGGAGTCATTTGTTACTACAAAACAAACATTAAAAGAAATCCTTGGTATAGTTGTTGAACACTTCAATCACTTTTCCATAGCTCAAGACCATATAATCCCATACAAAAAGACAAGTCAAGCAGACACCACCAATCAATGTCACTCATAGATGAATCGTGAATACATAATTCTTTTTCAAACAGTATGCATAAATGCGTGCATGATGCATAACTGACCCGACTAGTATCAAGCTTTAGGATATCCTCATAACCTTAGGCTTTGATACTAGTTGAAAGATGTCCCTCTTCAAGGGTCTATGCACAAAAATACACAATTTACACTTTTATACGATTTTCAATATACAATCTCAATATACATTTGCATAGGGGAGGAGTTCTTAGCTCCCAACCTAGTATGGAGTTTAGGCCATGAACCGGACTGTATCTAGATTACACCTACCGACTAGTGCTACCTTGGAATGGGTGATATGCATGAAAGCATACTCGAGAAAAATAACATTGTGGAGGGTGAATATATGTGTATATCCCATTGCGAGTTATAGAGACACATTAGAATGACAAAAAAGAATCTTTAAATGTTCCATCTACATGAAACACACAATCATCTATTAATACAATAACAAAATCTAGGTATACCATAACATCAAAAATATAAAATGACTAGCAGAGCATCGCACCTTGTGTAGGGATCGACTGGTTTGTCCATCCACTTCGCTACGGACAGAGAGAATTTTACTTCGCTGGGAGCGAGCCAGAACACATTTAACCTACCTGAGCTAGACATAGGCTTAGGCTGCTTTGCCTCCCTCCATGAACCCGAGCTCTGAAAGTATCCCAAATGCCAGCAGGTGATAGGGTATCAATACAAACCATATCAGTTTACGCCCACACCTCTTCGATACCCAGCATCGAGAATTCAGACAAAGTCAATGCAAGATCCCCGACATGTTAGCCGTGTACGTCATTCAGTCCCCGATGCACTAACCGTGTAGATGAGCCTAACAAAAAAGAAGACCTAGGCACACCCCCGATCTAGCAAAGCCCCAGGTCATCGATCCTTTTGTCTAAAGCTAAGCGATGTAGGTGATCCTAGTCTTGTAGCAACGCTGCCATGAGAAACATAACACACGAGTCCAATCACAATAGCATTTTTCATATGTACAAACAATCTTTTTCAAGCAGTTTGACTGTACAGGGTCTGTACCCTTACACATCTACAATAAACCATCAAAACCACTTCATGATCCAATCCAAAATCATAAACCATAATCTAATCACATCACATGGGTGAGCACTCCACCCAATTCAAGGTGATGCACATCCATCCCGCAAAACCACTTTAGCACATAACATGGCTAAAAAAATTTCGGCAGCATTTTGGTAGCATAACCATATCCCAAAAGAAAGATTCAAGAGCCACATTGGCTTTCACAATAAAAAATCACAACCATAATCCATGAGGGATCTCAAACCTTGACCATAAACCATATTTCATACTGAACGAACTCTCATACTTGGAGTTTGACATATCCACTGCAATCAAACTAAGCCCACACACATGGCCCTTAAGATATGAAATTTTTATACATAAGAATACGTCCGACTAGAAACTAAACATGATTTCGAAATCCCATTTTGACAATATCCAATCATGCATAAGTGATGCACTATGATTGTACTTCACCTCCCTAACACATAGAGCTAGTTTTGACCTAGAAAGGATGGAAAGCAACGTACACATGTATATGAGGCATCTACATCCAACCGTGAGATTCCATACATCATATGACATCATTCCATTAACATAAACATGATACAAAACAGCTCTGTCACTTTGATCAAGCATAAACCATAACTTCACGTATATGCGAAAAATAACTTTTTGCCATTTTCGGATGCATGCATAACACACAAATGAAAGTATTTGACCTCGAACCAATACATCAAACTCAGCTCCATAATATATACTAACATCTTATTATATCATTTTGCCCATATGAGACTCATGCAACAAACAATAACACGAAAAGAAAGCCACTTTATTCATATCTGCATATACGATTTGGGCTGACTAACCATATATCCTCATATAAGTTTATGGGCATCCAAAATTTGAAATCAACTCAGCAAAACAAATCATAAAGCACATATGAACAACTTGACCAACTCACGACGTCCTATGGTACTCTCCCTTGGTAGCACCCCTATACGCGTAGGTAAACCCGATCATGGAATAGTTAATATCTCGCACTCACGAAGTGATATTGGAGACCTAAATACATTTATCATCAAGTTAAATCAAGATTTTTAGTTGAATAAGTGGGTTTGCTCATCTTATGAATCTATATAGTGGTTCTCCAAGGAAGGTTGTGGGGTTCAATATGTTGACAGTGCAGTGGGCAATGTAACAATTACTGGTCTATAAAGCTTGTAAATAGCGGAAAATGACTTAACATAGTGAGCATTTCATTAAGAGCAAATTCCTAATGAGCATACAAGAGTGCTTGGTTGGAGAGAACAACATTAGTATAACACCTAATTAGTTTGGCATAACAATACTTGAAAGAGGGAGAGAAATAGAACAATTGACAACTATTGAGGATTGGATTTACATATACCGGTCCCCCCTCCATTAGGCATTTGTATTATAACTTCTCCCATTAAGAGAGACTTTGTACAATAGAATTCTTTGTGTTCCTTGGTAAAAACTCGTCGGTGCTATGAAGATGGAAGCTTCATGCACCAAACTTACACGTGATAACACATAACATCAATTACTCGTTGATCTCAGACCCAAGACCTCACACACCTTCGAAGATGGTGAGAGCTAGCGGGGTATGAGAGTAGATCTAGAGGAAGAAGGAGTATTCTTACGAGAAAGAAGTATTTCCTTACTTAATTACTCTTGTAGCTTAGCTTAGCTTAGCTTAGTAATTAGATAATAGAGGAGAGAAGCATGGCATTGAAGCTTAGCTCTTGGTTGGATTTGCATTCCATATCCAAGAGTTGTTGGTGTAGGCCTCCATTCTCAAACTTGGAGAAGAAGATGAGCTTTCCATTAAAGCTTGGAGAAGGAGATGATTTTCTTGCTCTACACATGAGTTGTGTGAGTGTGTGTAGAATAATGCCCTTCAAAACAGCCCCCTCTCTCCTCTTGGTTGACCCCCCTTGCCAATTACTCATGATGCATTCCTATTGGCCCTTGAAAAGCCTAGCCAATAGTATTTGAGTATGAGTTTTACTCTTGCTGGCTTCCTATTGGCCCGTAAATAATTTGGCCAATAGCCTTTGAGAGGCCCAGTCAAGAGCCTTGTGACAAGTGTCCATCCTTTTTTCCATTTTGTAAATGCCAAATAATTAATTTAATTATCTGCTTTGCTATTGGACCTTTTAGTCCTTTGGCCAATAGGAATTAAGCAATTTTAGGAACTTCTTAATTATCATTGGACCTTTTGACTGTCCAATAGTCTTTTAGGGAGACTATTTCTTATTGGTTATTTTTTTGAGCATTTATAAAAATAAAATTTTAGTTTACACTAGCTAACTTCTCATTGGTCCACCTCTGTGCCCATCCAATAGGATTCATGCAAGAATTGGGGGTTTCTTTGCATGCCTGACATGTGTCCTCTTTACTTTGTGGAAAGGGTAAGTTTAGGTGTATAGTGTGTGTGTGTGTGTGTGTGTGTGTGTGTGTAGTCACTTCTCAAGCTTTGTCATCTTCCCTACTCGCCCTCTAACTTGTCCTCTAGCTATTTGGATTTTTGTACACACACAAAGCATCCAATTCCATTAACATTTGACCATTGGACTTACACTTTGAAATTTTGGAACTTAACCTTTTGGAAGTCTTAATGGGCTGAACCCTATGGTCTTTGGAGCCCATTCATTGCACATTTCACATTGCACATTGCACATTGCTCTTCTGCAGATGGTACCCCTTTGGATCCCTAGTGTGGACCCCCCTACTATGACCAGTCTGCTAGCCTTACTAATAATCTAGCTTTTTCTCCCCTGATACTTCCCCATATTAAATGATCAGTTTAACATGAGAAAATCATTTAGGAGAATTAGATATTAGTTATTATGATAGGCAATAAGCTTTTTTTTTACCATAACTCTTAGCTCGTGCGGAATTTTCACATGAAACACAGAGAGAAAATGTTTTAAATGTTGTGTTTTATCTCTTTTTTAAAGGGTTCGGCCTGATTCATAAAGGTTTGTGAGATATGACCAAAACAGTGTTCCTATCGCCTACGTGACGTGAAACGAAAAGCGCTTTTTATGTACACACGTGACTATTAACACATCGTGTGTATAAATTAGTATGCTAAATATGATGAAATAAGCATGGAGCAATCTCATACACACCCAGAAAGTCCATACATGTACTCGTATACGAAAAAACAACCACCGAGAGAGTGGCTACTAAAAAAACGACATAGAGAGAGAATTAGATGATGGCTATGGAGTTTAAAGATTCTCACCGTGCTTTAGAATTTATTAGGGGCTGTTCGAAAGCTTTTTGCTTTGCCACAAGAGAGCGGTGATGAGAACTATGTGGAAGTTTTCACTTTGAAAACCATCGGAGAGTGTGTACACCATGAAAAGAGAGAGGAGATAGTAAGCAAGTAGAGAGAGTGTGTTCTTCTTCTTTTTCTTTCCGCGAATGAGAGAGAAGAGCTTATGGAAATGGTGATGAAGAGCTTGCACCATTCCGTATAATAGATACATATTGTCGTACGGTAGTAGACACATCTGTCAGCACTAAAATTTGAGACTTGCAGGTGAATTTATAGGCAGTGTGTCATGCCAAAGTGATGCCCAAACCAGCTACTAGCGCCCCCTCCTCTTCTAGAAATAGGTACATACTTTTTGGGACTTTTCTGTTGGAATTAGGATTGCAGGAAAACATACACAGCTTAGAGAAGACGAAGGAAGCTCAAGGCACACAATAGAGAGTGTATTACTTGGTGTGCAATGGAAAGATCAATTAGCCCTAGAGTGATGGACGTATATACTATGCACGGGGGAAAAAACCTCCTAGTGAGGGAAAAAATACCCCATCAGTCCTGAATGTGTTCACACACATCACTACCACACGTATATGGTAAATAAAATTCCATGGAGTGATGCGGTGAACGAGAGATGACACAAAGTAAAGAAAGTGCCATGCCCTAAGGACATGATCAGCCCACAAAGGGGAGTAAGCCCAAAGCTTTGCAAAAAGCTTCAAACTTCTCACGAGACAATGCCTTTGTGAAAAGATCTACAAGGTTGTCATGTGTTGGCACATAAGCCAAAGCTGATCTCTCTATTGAGAGCCTCTCCCTGACATAGTGGTAATGCGCCTCTATGTTCTTTGTGTAAGTATGAAAAACTAGGCTCCTCACAACTGCCAATGCGCTCTGACTGTCAGTGTAGATAGCGTTGGCAGTGTCCTGTCCAACTCCCAAATTAGCCATAAGGCATCTGAGCCATACACACTCAACCATAGCTATGAAGACTGCCTTGTACTCAGTCTCACAACTAGAAGTGGCCATAGTAGGCTACTTCTTGCTCAACCATGATATGCATGAGCTTCCAAGCATGAAACAAAAACCACTTGTGGACATTCGTGTGTCAAAACAACCAGCCCAGTCTAAGTATTAAAAAACATGCAAATCTAGTGGCAATGATCCCCCCTTGGGATAAAACAAGTCAATATGTAAATTGCCACTCAAGTAGCAAAAAATCCTCTTGACAGCCTGCCAATGCTTAGACCCTAAGCTATGCATGAATCTACTGACCTATGAGACTGCAAATTGAATATTCGGCCTGGTGTTGCATACAAAAATGAGGCATCCAACAACAGTTTGGTTAAGAGTGACATCTGCAAGATCACTAGCATCATGAAGACTCAATTTCAAACGTGTTTTCATGGGAGTGGCAATAGGTTTGCAATCCTCAAGTCCAAACTTACACAACAATGTCTCTATGTAACTTTTCTAACACAAGGCAATAGCACCATCACAATGCTTAAACGGCATACCCAAGTACTGATGCAACAGTCCCAAATCTTTCATCTTGAAAGTAGCATTCAAATTAGCCTTAAATTCAGCAATATGTCTCTCATTTGGTCCAGTGATCAACAAATCATCCACGTAGAGAACCACAATGATAAGTACATCACCCTCACACTTTACATACAATGTGCTTTTTGTTGGACTGTTACAAAAGCCTCATCTGACTAAATGAGTGTCAGCCTTCTCATACCAAGAACGAGGAGATTGCTTCAACCCATACAAATATTTGTTACATTTGCACACCTTATACTCTTGTCCTTTCTTGACAAAACCGCGAGGCTGCATTACATAAACTTCCTCACATATGTCACCATTCAAGCAAGCAGTAACAATGTCTGATCGATGTACATCCCAACCAAAATTAGCTGCCAATGCGCATAGAAAACGCACAGTAGTCATACGACAACTGGGAGTAAAAGTCTCTTCATAATCTATGCCTTTTTGTTGTGCATAACCCTTTGCAACAAGTCAAGTCTTATAGCGATCAATCTCACCATCTAGCTTGCATTTCAACTAGTAAACCCACTACCAATGGATTTTTTGCTAGGAGGCAAATTACATAAAGTCCATGTGTCATTTTCTATAAGCAGTAACATATGTCACCATTCAAGCAAGCATAACAATGTCTGATTGATGTACATCCCAACCAAAATTAGCTGCCAATGCACATAGAAAACGCACAGTAGTCATACGACAAGTGGGAGCAAAAGTCTCTTCATAATCTATGCCTTCTTGTTGTGCATAACCCTTTGCAACAAGTCAAGTCTTATAGCGATCAATCTCACCATCTAGCTTGCATTTCAACTTGTAAACCCGCTACCAATGGCCTTTTTGCTAGGAGGAAAATTACATAAAGTCCATGTGTCATTTTCTATAAGTGCATCATATTTTGATTTCATGGCAGCCATCCTATTTTTAAAAGTTTGTGCTTCATCAAAAGACAGAGGTTCCAAACAACATCATGTAAGCCAGACGTAGCCAAAGCATAACAATCTAATGGATAACATGCATGACGAGAGCCTAAACGAGTGCGACTAGACAAAGGTGCATCCAATTTACTGTCACACAATGTATGCACCAGCCATTTTGGCATACCTCTAGCCTGCTCATTTTCATCTTGTTCGTCATCAAGTACATCATGTACATCTGCATCAGTAATAGGCTGATATGTAACATTTTCAGAAAACCCCCATAGACTATACATTTGCCTCATTGAAATTTACATTTGAACTTCAACCACTGAAAAGAGGCAACAAAGTGTCATAAATGTCCTATGAGCTTACATTACTATCTCTAGTACATGATAGCAAGGGCTGAATAGAATCTTCCACAAACACATCCCGTGAAACCAGAATACGCTTTTTTTGTGGATGATATAACCTGTAACCTTTGCTTTGAGCACTATAACCAACAAAAATACATTTGACAGCCTTATCATCCAAGTTTTTGCGATGTGTTTGTGGCACCAAAGCATATGCCAAACAACCAAAAACAGGCATGTGCTAGGCTTTCTATCATGCCATGCTTCATATGGAGTCATAGAATGTAAAGCTTTCGTAGGACACCTATTAAGTACATAAGTGGCGCACATGATGGCCTCAAGCCAAAATGAATGTGGAAAAGCTTGACTTTTGACCATACATCGTGCCATTTCCGTAAATGACCTATTTTTCCTCTTAGCAATACCATTTTGCTCAAGAGTATAAGGCACTGTATATTGGTGTTTTATCCCAGGACTAGCTAGAAATGCATTAAATTCATGAGACATATACTCCCCCCCTCGATCGGAACGGAGGGTGTCCATAGTACATTTCGAGACATTTTCAACCATAGCCAGAAATTGTTTGAAGCGCATAAATACTTCGGACTTCGCTTTAAGCGGAAATACCCATGCATGCCTAGAGTAACCATCAATGAAAGTCACAAAGTAAAGGTAATTGCCCAAGGACGGAGTTTGCATGGGCCCACAAACAGCATTATGCACAAGCTGCAACCTGCACGTGGCCCTAACTGAACCATCCTTTGGAAACTTAGAAGCTACATCTTACCCAAAATACAGCCTTCACAGACATGTTTGATAGGTGTTTCAAGACGCGGCAAAGAAGCAACCATATTAGATTTCTGCAAACGCAGCAAACTGGCAAAATTTAGATGACCAAAACGTGCATGCCAAAGTTTTGCGTCTGAAATAGCCTTTGAATCCACAACTGCATTTGTAAAATTTTGCCCACACTTGTCCTACAAATTGAGCTTATACAGCCCACGACATAAAATCTAGATGCAACAATTTCATCACCAAAACTAAGATCATTTACTGTATATCTGTCATCCACAAATTTGACTACAAGACCAAGTCTATCACACTTGTTGATGCACTTTATGTACTTGGGATCAAGAAGCATTTTTTCTCTGGATTTGTACTTGCTAGAATTGCCATTTGCAGCAGTAAGCACAATCTTTCCAACTCCTTGAAGCAGATAAGAGGCATTGTTGGCTCATGTAGAAGGCGAGGACAGTCCTAGCAAGCGAGAACTGTCCCTTAGAAGACCAACCAGCGGGAGGCAATCACACTGGCAGTAATTAACGTAGGCAATTACTGCAGTGACTCCGGAGAGCTATAAAGAGGACTCGCTATATTGTAATCAGGCTTCTTAGCTGCTTGTATTTCGGCTTTAGCTTTCTAAGCACTTTCGGATTTACGCGCTCTCGCATCTAGTTTCACCGAGTAATCATTGCTTCTGTAATCATTTGAGCTTAAACCCATTATACATTGTATTGGTTGTCCTTGAGCTATTAATATGAATCTGCAAATACTCTTTCCAGTCTTTCAGTTATGTCTCTCGTTTGAGTATAGCATTTTAGTTCAGTAATCTATTTCAGTCCAGCCAGTACTCTTTTCCAATCTCACTAACTAAACTGATGACATAACCAGTAGCTCTAAATTCTAACATTGAAATCAGCTCTCTGAAGAGATCAGCTCCAATTCCATTTTGGCGATCACAATGGTTAGAGCTGTTTGCTCTTTGACGAGAAAACTCTTATCTCCCAGTTAGAATTTTCAGCTGTACTGATGATGCCCAAAGTCAATCGTGGTCGTAAATCGTCAACCTGGTTAGGCACTGATTCCTACCGTGTCAACCCTATTCCTGGGGTATCAGAAAGAGAGTCTGATCCTTAGAAGAACCCAGAGAGCGAGACTGAGGCTCAAGAGGAGCACAATCATGCTAAAGAGGTCAAGGACTCTCAACACTCCAGTCATTCCAAGAGGAGAAGGGCTGAGTGGGAAGAACGCAAAACTAGGAGTTCTCGGTCCACACACAAGGTAGATGGGTCCAAGGGCAGCAAGGGTAGTCGTCAGAGTTCCAGCAGAAAATCCAGAGAAGAGACAGAAACTAAGACTGAAGAAGAGGTTGACTGGGATGCTGACACAGATCACTAGAGAAAGTCTTCTCAACGAGGACAGGCTTCTGAGGGCAGAAGAAGCAGAGACGATGCTGACTGGCATGATTATAACTCTTCATTTAAAATGTCTTTCCCAGTGTTCAAAGGAGGAAAGAAAGATTATCCAGACGTTCATATTCAAGCTTTTGAACAATATGTTGAGTTGAAGAATATTGATGAAGATGACTGGGGAGAATATTTTCCTCAGACACTGAAAGATGCAGCAAGAAAATGGTATTACCATTACCCAGTCAGCCAACTCAGATCATACAACAAATTGCCCAAAGCTTTCAAACTGGAATATTCAAACAGTAGGGGTGATGAGGACATCCTCTGTGAGCTAGATAAGATTAAACAAGGGAAATTGTTAGTAAGAAGTTATGTTGAGAAGATCAAGGAGTTAACCAGGAAATTGCATGAGCCACCATCAAAAAAGAGGTTACGAGCATGGTCTTTAAATGGGCTCCGCAGTAAGAAGCTCAGAGGACAAGAGGTGCTTCCACCAACAAAGAAATTTAATGATTCGGTACAGTGAGCTCTGAAGCTTGAAAAGCAAGCTAAGAAGGAGAGAAGTCACAAGAAGAGGAGGTCCAACAGTAGCAGTTCTTCCACTGAGAATTCTGATTACAGTGAGACCTTCAGTAGCTCTGACAATAGCTCAAATGAAAAGAGAAAAGACAAGGCCAAGGCCAATTCTGATTACGCATGAGGAAGATGACATGAACACTTTTCTTGCTGGTATCAAGGAAATAAATGAGCAACTCATTTCTGCACGTGGACCGAGCATGAAACAAAAACCAATTGTATGTAAAGCGTGAGGGTGATGTACTTCTCATTGTCGTTCTCTATGTGGATGATTTGTTGATCAATGGACCAAATGAGAGACATATTGCTGAATTTAAGGCTGATTTGATTGCTACTTTCAAGATGAAAGATTTGGGGATGTTGCATCATTACTTGGGTATACATTTTAAGCATTGATATGGTATTATTGTCTTGTGTCGAATAAGTTACATAGAGACACTGCTATGTAAGCTTGGACTTGAGGATTGCAAAACTATTGCCACTCCCATGGATACAGGTTTGAAATCGATTCTTCATGATATTGGTAATCCTATTGATGTCACTCTTTACAGAACTGTTGTTGGCTGCCTTATTTATGTATGCAACACAAGGCCAGCAACTTCATGCAGTCTCATAGGTCAGCAACTTCATGCATAGCCCAGGGTCTAAGCATTGGCAGGATGTCAACAGGATTTTTCACTATTTGAGTGACATTTTACATATTGGCTTGTTTTATGCCAAGGGGGGATCACCGCTCACCGCCAGATTTACATGCTTTTTTGGGCTCGGGTTGGGCTAGTTGTTTTGACACACGAGTTTCCACAATTTGCTTTCTATTGGACTGTTACGCAAGCCTCACTTAACCAAATGAGTATCAACTTTCTCATACCAAACACGAGGACATTGCTACAACCCATACAAATCTTTCCTACATCTGCACACTTTATCCTCTTGTCCTTTCTTGACAAGACCACGAGGTTGTGTTACATAAACTTCCTCAAATATGTCACCATTCAAGAAAGCAGTAACAATGTCTGACTGATGTATATCCCAACCAAAATTAGCTGCCAATACACATAGAAAACGCACATTAGTCATACGACAAGTGGGAGCAAAACTCTCTTCATAACTATGCCCTTTTGTTGTGCATAACCCTTTGCAACAAGTCAAGTCTTATAGCGATCAATCTCACCATCCGGCTTGCGTTTCAACTTGTAAACCCACTTTGTACCAATGGACTTTTTGCCAGGAGGCAAATCACATAAAGTCCACCTGTCATTTTCTATAAGTGCATCATATTTTGATTGCATGGCAGCCATCCTATTTTTTGAATTCTGTGCTACATCAAAGGACAGAGGTTCCTCAACATCATGTAATCTAGACACAACCAAAGCATACCAATCTAATGCATAAGATGCATGACGAGAGCCTAAACAAGTACGACTAGACAAAGGTGCATCCAATTTGATTTCATGTAAAGTATGCACCAGTCATTTAGGCATACCTCTAGCCTGCTCATTCTCAGCCCTTTCCTCATCAAGTACAACATTTACATCTACATCAGTAATAGGCTCATCTGTAACATTTTCTAAAACCCCTATAGGCTGTACATTTGCCTCATTGGAATTTACATTCGGACTTCCACCACTAAACAGAGGCAACAAAGTGTCATAAATGTTTTGTGAGCTTACATTATTGTCTCTAGTACATGATAGCAAGGGTTGAACAAAATCTTCCACAAACACAAATCTCGTGAAACCAAGATACGCTTTGTTTGCGGATGATACAACTTGTAACCTTTGCTTTCAACATTATAAACTACAAAAATAAATTTGATAGCCTTATCATCCAACTTTTTGCATTGCATTTGTGGCACCAAAGCATATGCCAAACAGCCAAAAACATGCATGTGCTCAATAGAAGGCTTTCTCTCATGCAATGCTTCATATGAAGTCATAGATTGCAAAGATTTCGTAGGACACATGTTAAGTACATAAGTGGCACACATAATAGCCTCAAGACTCACTTTTGACCATGCATCATGCCATTTCCTTAAGAGATGTGTTTTTCCTCTCAACAACACCATTTTGTTGAGGTGTATATGGCATTGAACGTTGGTGTTTTATCCTACGACTAGCCAAAAATGCATTAAATTCATGACCCCCCTCGATTTGAATGGAGAGTGCCCATAGTACATTTTGAGACATTTTCAGCCATAGCCAAAAACTACACGCAGTTAAGCCCTATTTTTCTTGAAAATGACTCCTCCAACAACAATGTGTATAATACATTAATTTTGACAACATCAAGATTTCCTTGGGTCGTAAGTCTCCAAGTACTAGCAAAAGCCTGATAGCAATTTGGCAATGCATCAAGAAACATTTGCACAAGGGAGCTGTCTGAAATGACTTCACGTGCAGAAATGAGTTGCTCATTTATATCCTTGATACCAGCAAGGAAAGTGTTCATGTCATCTTCCTCATGCATAATCTTTGATTCCAGCTCTTTACACAACATTCCAATTTTAGCCTCATTGCGACTTGCATAAAGACCAGCCAAAATATCCCAAGGTTGTTTAGTTGATTTAGTTGAGAGAATGTGAGGTGCACTTCACAGATAGTGCAATTAATGCATGAGCTTGTGCATCTCTAACATCCCAACAAGCCTGCTTAGCCGTAGGCAAAACAATTCTAACATCAGCATTCCTACCACCAAAAGCTACAACATCCTCAACATTGCCTACACAGGGTAACTGTCCCCATCCAATCTATCCTCAATAGAAAACATCTTGAACACATCTGTGTTGTTTTCATCCATGACAAATGTTGCACCTGATGTGAAAATTGCTCAAAAAGATGAGAAACAAATCAAGAACAACACGTGCTATATAGCACAAACCGTGGAAGATGGTAAGGGACTTGTTATGCAAAAAATGGCACTGACAAAATTCTACACAAAATGATAAAATTGTTTGCGCAGCACCACCTATAGTAGAAACGGAGGTTGAAATGAACCCGAATAAAAAATTTGAGCAGACCAAGATCTATGAGCCCTTTGAAAGTATTTTTTGACCTATGGACGCTCGCCAAAGCTCACAGAAATCAAACAAAGTGAGCAAGTGCGTGCTAGAGCTGTTGGCGATTAAGCTCGGGAGGATGCAACCTGCTTTGATATCAATTGTTTGAAATAGGGTTGTAGGGAAACACACACAGCTTGGAGAGGATGAAGGAAGCTCAAGGCACACAACAGAGAGTGTATTACTTAGTGTGCAATGGAAAGATAGAGTGATGGGCGTATATACAATGCACGAGGGAAAAAACCTCCTAGTGAGGGAAACAATGCCTTAGTGGTCCTAAGCGTGTTTACACACATCACTACCACATGTTTATGGTAACAACTATTGCAATGCTAATGATCACTTGATCAAGAAATGTCCTAAATTGAGGCAAAAGAGGCCAAGAAGAAAGAGGCAGGTTCTACTACAAGTACATCTATTGTAGAATCTTTTGTGAAAGGAAATTGTGATGCTGATGTAGATACAAAGTGCACTTATGATCCTCTTTCCATGATGCATGTATGTAAGTTGCTGCGGATTCACATGTGAGGTACTTTGATAGTGGTGCTACAAAGCACATTACATCACATCGTGACTTGTTTACCTCTCTCGAGGTTGTCCCTCATAGGAATACAGTCACTTTTGCTAACAATGCCTCTTATCCCCTCTAGGGAGTTGGAAATATTGTGCTTGCTACTGCGAATAGTAGTTCTTTCACACTCATTGATGCACTTTATGTACATGGGATCAAGAAGAATGTTTTGTGTGTATCTGCACTCGCTAGACTTTGGTCTTGTTGTGAAATTTGTGGATGACAAATGTACAATTCATGATCTAAATTTTGGTGATAAAATTGTTGCATCTAGGATTTTGTGTCGTGGGCAGTATAAGCTCACTTTGTATGACAATTGTGGGTAGAATTTTGCAATTGTAGTTGTGGATTCAAAGACTGTTTCACATGCAAAACTTTGGCATGCATGTTTTGGGCATTTGAACTTTGCCAATTTGCTGCATTTGCAAAAATCTAATATGGTTTCTTCTTTGCCACCTCTTGAAGCACCTGTGAAGCATGTTTGTGAAGGCTGTATTTTGGGTAAGATGCAGCACTCAAAGTTTTAAAGGATGGTTCCGTTAGGGTCACATGCAGATTACAGCTTGTGCATAGTGATGTTTGTGGGTCCATGCAAACTTCGTCCTTGGGCAATTACCTTTACTTTGTGACTTTTATTGATGATTACTCCAAGCATGCATGGGTGATCCACTTTAAGCTAAGTTATATGCTTCAAACGATTTTACATTATGGGTGAAAATGTCTCTAAATGTACTATGGGCACCCTCCATTCAGATCAAAGGGGGGGGGGGTATATGTCTCATGAGTTTAGTGCATTCGTGGCTAGTTGTGGGATAAAACACCAATATACATTGCCGTATACACCTTCGCAAAATGGTATTGCTAAAAAAAAAACAAGTCGCTTTACAGAGATGGCACGATGTATGGTCAAGGGTAAAGCTTTTCCACATTCATTTTGGCTTGAGGCCATCATGTGTGCTACTTATGTACTTAAGAGGTGTCCTACAAAAGGTTTGCAATCTATGACTCCATATGAAGAATGGCATGATAGAAAGCCACAAACACAACGTAGAAAATTGGATGATAAAGCTGTCAAATGTATTTTTGTTGGTTATAGTACTAAAATTAAAAGTTACAGGTTGTACCATTCGTAAACAAAACGTATCTTGGTTTCACGGGATGTTGTGTTTGTGAAGATTCTGTTCGACCCTTGCAGTCATGTACTAGAGAGAATAATGTAAGCTTAGAAGACATTTATAACAGTTTGTTGCTTATATAAGCATGGTAATGTTATTGATCAATAGATTGTGGTTTATTTCATTGAAGCTCCTACTCAACCGTATGAACCTGAGCATATACTTGATACCATGATGTATGTATGCGTCATCATGTACATCTAAGCATGTCAAGTGGATAGACCAACCAGAGGAAGGTGCCACTTGGAAAAATATTAGTGTTCTTAAGAGAAAAAATTCATACTTTTGTTTTCGAGGACAAAAATGCTTCTCTAAGGGGGGAGTAATGTCAGGCCAAGGGCCTAGAGGCCAAGGACCAAGTTTGAACTTGGCTCTGGGGTTGCCTATATTTTTCCAAGAGGCTAGGAGGAGAGTATGAGTTCAATACCCTCATAAAGCGTCTATAGTATGCACACATTCTTATAAAGCTTCTCAATTTATGTAGATTTGTTGGTATAAGCCATCCTTTTATTACCTCCAACCTTTCATGGTCCATTTGGATCCCTTCCTGGGAGATAATATGACCTAGATATTGAATCTCTTTCAAGAAAAATCCAATTTTCTTCTGACTAACATAAAGCTTATTATCTCTCAAAACTTGAAATATTACCTAAAGATGTTGCTTATGTTCTTCAATAGATTGGAGTAGATGATAATATCATCGAAGAACACCCCCCCAAAGCTTTGATGAGGTCTAAAAAGTCTCTCCATCATTTGATTAAAGGTGGTTGGCGCATTAGTAAGACAAAAAGGGAGTACTATGAGTTCATATATACCAAATGTTGTATGAAAGGTCGATGTACGAAAGGCCGTTTTATGAATATCTTCAAGCACATTCCTTATCTGTGTTGGGGTATAGGCGTCTGTGCCTTGCCCGGCCGCCCAGAGTCTGGGCGCCCACTGACTTGTATACCTTATACATAGCATAAGTGTATAGGGGGCTGCTCACTCTTTGAGTCTCCCCACCCATATCTTTGTGTTGTGTGTCTCCTTCTCTCTCTCTCTCTCTCTCTCTCTCTCTCTCTCTCTCTCTCTCTCTCTCTCTCTCTCTGTGTGTGTGTGTGTGTGTGTGTGTGTGTGTGTGTCTGTGGTGCTCCCCGATCCCCTTCAATTGGTATCAGAGCATAGCTTTCACACCCGGACTCGGATACATGTGATCCAGGAGTCTACCTTGGGGTTTTGGCACGCTCCGGACGCGCTCGTCATATCAGAATTTTAAAATTCTGAACGCTGAATTTTTTGCAGCAGCATTGTTTATTGTGTGTCGAGGATTCCACACATGGTTTGCTCTTAGATGTGAGAGTGATATTTGCGGCAAGTTTCCTCACAGGTGGGAGGATACAATGTATGCCTGATGTGGTTTGATGCTCAGGGAGACTAATGTGATTGCATTTTGAGCTCGGCAATGTATGCCTTGAGCATGTTTTTTGGCAGTCATAGGTAGAGAAGATATTTGTGTACTAGATTTGCAGGTGTTTGCAATGATGTATGCAAAGTGTGGAGATTGGTGCATGCATTTGGAGTTCGGTTTGATGCGCTTTGGTTGCTCATGGTTTTGAGCGTGCAGTCAGTTTGGTTACTGGTTTTGTGGCCGTTTACTGACGAAACTCTGGCAAAATTTTCCCAGGAGTTTTATGCGTATCATTTATGCGATCTAGGTAGAGATTGCGGGTTGCACTCAGCATTTGCGTGCGGTGTTCTCTACAGGTGGGAGATTTGTGTGTGTGTATGCATCGATACCGCACAGTGTGGGCTTGGTGATTAGCTCACATATTGCAGTGTGATACTAGAGCATGCGAGGCTTGTATTGACATTGCGGGAGCTCTATTTTGGAGTGTGTCTCACAAGTTTTACATTGTGTTTCTGGCCATATTTGTAGACAGTTTCCAAGTGTTGTTGGTGAGGTGGTTTTGCTTTCTAGTTTGCTACATTGTGCTCATGGCAGAGACAGGTGATCGATCAGATTGTGACCTCTCACAGATGCGCGTGTTTGATGGGTCAGACTTTGCGGCATGGAGAGATTGTATGCTTGATGCACTGACACAGCGAGGGTTGCATCGACCATTGAGTGGTGATGCAGGTAGACCTTCAAACATGTCTGATGATCAGTGGCAGGAGCTAGAGGAGATGGCACTATCTACGCTCTCTTTGCACCTTGCGGAATCTGTAAATGCTCTTGTTATGTATGAGACTACTTCGAGAGCACTTTGGCGCAGATTACATGATATGTATGATAGATCTGAGTCATCAAGGATTCGTGTGAGACATGTACATTCACGAGTATGCCGACAGGTGATATGTTGGTATTGTGGTCATTCTGGACACGTTAGACGGTGCTATTTTCGTCGTATGCGACATCGTAGGAGACATGGCAGTCTCAGAGATGTATGTAGTGATGCCATGGACTCAGTTGCTTTGACAGTTGAGGCACATGTAGTGTCGGAGTATACTAGTGATGGGGATATCACTTTTACCTCGAGCTATGCACGAGATGCTATACATGTGGATAGTGCACTCCCTTTGCAGTGGTTGCTAGACGCAGATGCTATGTTTCATGTCACGCCGCATCGTGAATGGTTTTGTAGCTATTCTAGCGGGATGCTTGGCAGTGTACGTTTGACCGATGGATCGGTGCATGCGATAGTAGGTGCAGGAGATGTGAGACTGTCATTACAGAGTGGTGCATCTTACTTGTTACGACATGTGCGCTATGTACCAGATTTGACAGTGAGTTTGATCTCGATTGGTCAGCTTAGAGATTGTGGATGTCAGATTTCGCTACGAGAGCGAGATTTTGTGATGCATTTGGGTTCGCTAGTGATTACGAGAGGTGCCAGGAGTGGTACGGGTTACCCATTGCATGTGGATCACGAGAGAGATGGTGTTGTCTCTGTGATCATGCATCCAGGTAGAGAGCGAGAGAGCAGGCGAGTCTCTTTTGCTCATGGGTTGCAGGATGCTTTGCATGGAGTGTAGAGTAGTGAGCTCATTGTGCACACAGTTGGGGCACGACTTGAGCAGTCACACACAGAGGTGGCAGAGTCAGACATGCATGCTTTGCTAGTGACTGAACAAAGCAGAGAGTCAGTTGTGCGAGATACTTCTATGCAGGATAGACAGGTAGAGCGGTCTTGCTCTAGTGAGTCACGACAGGAGGACGTTGTGCAAGAGTCTATGCATACGGAGTTAGAGCATGAGAGCTCTAGTGAGTCACAACAGATTGAGTGGTCATGTTTGCAGTGGATGATTGCAAAGGAGGTTGAGATGTCAGCGATTATGCAATCATTCCTTTCTATGCTCGACAGTGAGCATGGGGATATAGTTGTGCAGGATATGTCTTCCAGCAGACACCTAGAGCAGCTAGTTTGCTCTGAGGTTGCACGACAGGTTGATGCGTCTTTTGAGGACAGTCAGGAGATGCATGTGGCTGACACGCCTTGTCAGTCAGAGATGCCTTTTGCCAGGGATATATATGTTGATGCATGGTACGTAGAGCTAGCAGGGCCTGCTAACATTGCATCGGCATTCGGTGGTCTCATGTATGAGATGCTGATCTTGAGACCAGATATCGCAGCTGCAGTGGGAGCATTTGCAGTTGGGGTTCTCAGTCGTCTGTTGACTGATGATGGTATAGTGCACGAGGGAGATATGCAGGTATTGCGTACATACATGCAGTACGTGTGCAGTACGTCTCGTGGTGTATGGACTTACACGGGAGCAGGACAGCCGGATGCACACGATCACAGCCAGCCAGTGGGCATCGATTGAGAGAGATTTTCTCTCACCTTTTGTAGTCTTTAGACTAGGTTCCCTTGCTTAAAGACACAGTCGCCTTTAAGTGGGAGGTTGTTGGGGTATAGGCGTCTATGCCTTGCGCGACCGCCCAGAGTCTGGGTGCCCACTAACTTGTATACCTTATACATAGCATAAGTGTATAGGGGGCTGCTCACTCTTTGAGTCTCCCCACCCATATCTGTGTGTTGTGTGTCTCCTTCTCTCTCTCTCTCTCTCTCTGTGGTGCTCCCCGATCCCCTTCAATCTGATGATAAGCACTTTTGAGATCTATTCTACCAAAGTGGGTAGGCCCTTGTAGCTTATTGAATAGATCCTCTATCCTAGGGACGTGAAATCTATCCTTTATGGTTAGCCTATTAAGTTCATGATAGTCCACACACACTCTATAAGTACCATCTTTCTTTTGTACTAGTAGAATTGGTGAGCAAAATGGAGATGAGCTATCCCTTTTTCCACAAGCTCGTTCACTTGCCCCATAATCTTGTCTTCATGAACCTGTGAGACTCGATAAGGAGGCTTTTTAGGAGGTGAACTACCAGGTAGAAGTTCTATGGCATGATCATCTTATCCTCTCTTGGGATGTAACTCCCTAGGAATGTCATCTATAAACACATCTTGAAACTTGTTTAGGAAATTAGACAATTTTAACTCCTCTTTAGTTTCACTTCTTACCTTCTTAAGAACACATGCATCCTCTTTAGACTCTTTGACAAAAACCATGTAACACAAAAGAGAACTTTTCATTACTTTGTCAAAATCTTGAGTCTGTATAGGTGGTATAGTGCTACCCATGCTATTTACATCAAGTGTAACATCCTTAAATCTATAAAAAAATAAGAATTTTCTTTCAAGAAACTCCATAGTGGTAGCCATGGAATCAAACCATGGTGCCCCTAGGATACGTTTAAGTGGGGAGATAAATAAATATTTTTTATCTACATAGCTTTGCACATGGAGCATTAGCTCCCTAATCAATTGAGTGACTGGGGCCTCTTACCCCTTTAAATCTCCATCTGCTTTCACAACACCCCCCATCTCAAAGTCATGGATTCCTAGCTTATTAGCTAGCTTGATAGAGATAAAATTGTGGGTGGATCCAAGATCAAAAGCATGAAAGCATCATGCTCTTTTATTTTTCCCCAAGCATAAGAGAGTTGTGATCCTTTGCAATGACCTTCCTCTTTTAGAGCTTCCACCGTGGTAGCTCTAGGAGGGTCATTACATTCATTTCTCTCAGGACATACATGTGAACCATGTCCTTGCTCCCCTCACTTGAAGCATTTGTTATCCTTATGATAACGCTTTACCTCTTCACATGAATTTTTTTAAAACCTTTGTAGCATTTGTCCTTTTCCTTTACTTTGTTGTTGTTTGCATTAGCATTGGAGGAATTCTTCGTACGTTGTTCAATCCTTTTGCTCAATTGTTCCTTAGCTTCCATAGTCTTGGGGCCCTTCTTATTCCCTTGTTGGAAGTGAATCCTTGAGGCGACCATCGTGTGATGTATGACTCTCGAGATAGTTTTGGGCCTTTGTGAGTTCACATAATCACTCATCTCCTTGGATAGGCTGAAACAAAAATTGTTGCTTTTGTTTTTCAAAGTCTATTTTCTTGCACTACAAGAGGTTGTGTGCTCTTGTGACGCTTTTAGCGACGGAAATACACTGGGTTTTTATAACCCCCGGCGTCGCTAAGACCGTCTCTATGAGCGTCAATACGGGGATGTCGCTATATAGCGACGGCTATAGCGACGCTGTAGAGCCATCAATAGCGACGCTTATAACGACGCTGTAGAGCCTAATATAGCGACGGTCATAGCGATGCCCGAGAGGAAAATTTTTTGGTGGCATGGCATTTAATGCCCTGCCACCCATCAACCATATTGAATGTTTCATTTGTCTATTTACCTTTGAAAAAAAGTTCAAAGGTAAATATAGACACAAAATAGTCACCCACAAGACAATATAATCATTAACTCCATCATCCATAGTACGTATTGTTTGCAAAATAAAGATACAAAACTGACAAGCGTGAATTGATGAAAGTAAATTAATGACAATTGTACACATAGGCAAAATCACTTGATTGTTAATCTTTGCAAATGTAATAGTTACAAACCATTGTTATTATTTAAAAAATATACATGGTTTTCAAAAAGACGTATAAAACTCGTCTCATGATACATAAGCTATGACAAAAAGAAACTAATGCTATCTAGCTATGGCTAAACTGACGTCGTCTAATCAGACGTCTCATCACGTCCAAGTGGCGTATCTGTCGGATTCTGCAAAAAGAAAAAACAATAAGATAGCTTTTTGTAAGTATAAACATATAGCGACGTTTATAAAACAATACAATAAATAGAAAAGAATAAACCCTAATACTAACCATGTCGCCGCGAGAACTCAGGATGTCTATAAGGGCGTTTAAGCCCTTCCTTCCTGCGTACTCACGCTCGTACGGTGTGGGATCACCTCCTGTAAACGACCACTGTCAAAACATACAAAGAATCCATTATGTTAGAATTTAAAATCCCATAAAACCTAAACTATCAAACATAGAGAGCAATGCGAAAACACTTACAAAATCGGCCTCAAATGATGCCCACCCGCCGCTCCCCAAGTGGTGCGAGCTCCCTGCCTCTACTCGCGCTCTGGCTGCCTCCTTTTGTTGCTTCCACTTGTCGGGATTCTCACGCGCTTCTTTCTTCGCATTCTTCCAATCTTCTTTGGCCAGCCAATCTGGTCTGGTCCACCCATGCTTGATTGCTTTTTGCACTTCGGAACGCTTATGCTTGCAGTATTCGCGCATCCGAACCTTCATTGAAGCGGTCATCCCGTGTTGGAACAGGAAACTCGTCATGAAGCATGCTGATGACTCTGTTTTTTAATTCATTCGGTACTTCACTCCAGGTGTTTAGTATGTAGTGTCTAAACACCTGAGAGCAAAGACCGCGCATGCGCGAAATCACCTTCTTGTCTTCATCATCCAAGATCATGTCGCCGCTAAAGTTGACGGAGTAAGGCAAGCCCTCTTGCCGCTGACGCGTGAACCTGGGTGTCCTGGCAGGGGTCTCTAGCGGCGTGTCAACGGGGGTACGGACGCCAGGTGTCTCCACTGGAGTCTGAGCCCCGAAGCGAGGAGCGTTCACTGGAGTGACTCCTGGAGGAGTAGCTAGTGGTGTGTAGCTGCGGGGAACGGCAGTCAGCCGCGCAAAACCTGGTGTCGATGGCAATGTCGTGGCTCGTGTCAGGACAGGCAAAGAAGGGGAGGGTAAAGAGCCTCGTCGAACACGAGGCGGTGTCGAAGCATCGGTGGTGGCACCCCCACAACAACCGCCACCGCCACCACTAGAGCCCCGGCGCCTAGACGAGTGTGAAGATCGTCTTGTCGACACCAAAGCTTCGGAGAGCTGAGGACTCCGAAATAGAGGGAGATGCGGATGGAGTAGGAACGCGTGACGGTGCGCCAGAGCGATGACGCTCCACGTACCACTGTCTCTACTGGGGTGACAAAGAAGAAAGAACCTCCTCATCATCCATACCTACATTATACACACGAACATTTAAACTTAATATTGAATGAATGGAGTAGAAAACATGGACAAGTAGATAGAGATAGAGAGAGAGAGAGAGAGAGAGAGAGAGAGAGAGAGAGATAGAGATGGACCATTAAATACAATGACGCAATGATGCATATAAATATAATGACGCAATGACGCAAATACTTAGAGAGCCAGAGTTTTTACAAAACGGAGCAAAATTGTTAAAAACGGAGAATCGTACAAGAACTTGAAGGTGCTTGTAGCTTTGGAATGTTCAAAGGCTAGCAGCAACAGAAAGCGTTCTTCTTCTATTCAACTTGAGTGATGGAAGAGGCAAGTGCATAACTTTGAGTTTTCAATCGAAAGAGAGAGAGAGAGAGAGAGAGAGAGAGAGAGAGAGAGAGAGAGAGAGAGAGAGAGAGAGAGAGAGAGAGTGCACACAATCAAATCTTGCAGTCAAAAAACCAGGTGGTGGAGCTACATGTGGCCATGGATTGCCCAAGATGTGAGCGCAAAATCAAAAGAGCGAATACAACATGGAAGGTACTTAGAGAGCCAGAGTTTTTGCAAAACGGAGCAAAATTCTTTAAAACTACTAATCGTACAAGAACTTGAAGGTGCTTGTAGCTTTGGAATGTTCAAATTCTAGCAGTAATAGAAACTGTTCTTCTTCTATTCAACTTGAGTGTGGGAGAGGCAAGTGCATAACTCTAAATTTTCAATAGAGAGAGAGAGAGAGAGAGAGAGACCAAGAGTTTTTACAAAACGGAGCAAAATTGTTCAAATACAATATTTATGGCTTTAAGAGATCTCTCTCTCATCCTCGCATAGCTCAACATAACTTCTTATATCTATATAGAGTTCTCCGTTTAAACAGATGTCCTATGTTTCATTTTGTAGATCCTCTGCATGCACCCCATAGAGAGTAGCAGCTTGATGTTCGTATGGCACCACCTCCACGGCTTCTGACTAAGCATCTTCTCCGATCTCCTCCATTGATGCCGCTATGATTGGCACATGGTAGCCTTCATACGTTCATGCACTACGAGGGGCTACATCTATGACATACCACCAGTTTGATGCAGACTTTGTGGGATGAAATATCACCTGCCAGAGCCACATAACTTACATGAGAGCTTCCAAGCACATAAATTCTAAAATGGGATGTTAACTATTTACATACTTACTTGTTCACAATGCTCAGGTAGTACGAAAGTGTCTCTTAGGTCAATCCATTTCTTAGTTGAATCCACCTCAAGAAAACCAGACTCTCCTCTATGCACAGTAGCATTGCGACCCTCTATGATTATCTTGAACCATTGCACGTCGAACAAGTCAACAAAAAATCCTCTATAATCGATCCTCAAAATCTCTTGTAGCGTGCCGAAGTAAGTGAGTTCCGCCACCACAGGATTTGCATCAGAGGACCGTCGTCGACTAGACTGTTCAAATTTTGCCATGATTCCACAATCTTGAGTAAAACGCTTTTTGTCGATTCATTCCACCCTAAAATGTCGACCTTTACACCATGCTGTTGTGTATGACTTATACTACAACCAACAAAGATTATGAGTGGCCGTTCAAACATCTAGAAAGTTACTAGTCGTACATTGCAAACTTACCTTGGTCGTGCAACCCCAAGAGTACTCCCACTCTTCCTCGGTCACTTCTTCACCGCACTGTTGTGCGCTTTTCAATTGGTTGTGCAACCATCTTAAGCTCATGAATGTTGGTAGGCTCTCTAGACCCGTCGAATAGTGCATCGGTGGTCGTCTTCCCCGTCTCCACTCGATTCGTGCCCTTTGTCGCTCTTGCTTTGAATCCTCATATTGTGAAATCCACTTCTGCATGATTGGATTGTGAAGCATGCAAAATCACTTCATTTTAGACTCTAGATCTTCCGTCATCTTCTTCTCAACACGGAGATTGCACATGACAATCCCAGATATGCGCTCATCATCTATGGTTCTTTATAGCGTGTCCCGGGCTTTATCAAATCCGTCTAGCCACTCTCCAATGTACACTAGGGACTCTGATATCAGCCAACCTTCTGCCATGCTACCCTCCGGATGTGCCTTCTGACGTACATATCCCTTGAGCATTTTCATGAAACATTCTATAAAGAACATCCATCTGGACTGTACTGTGCCAGCTATTTCCACCTCATCAACTATGTGAACAAGAAGATGAAACTGAATGGTTAGCATGGTAGTAGGAATATGTTTCTCAAACATGCACACAACCTCCGCAGCGTTTAGTTTGGCAAATGGTATGGAGTCTATGTTGATCTCCTTTTGTGAGATCCATTGCACCAACTTCGCAAGTTTGTAGATTGTGTTACGGACGTCAAGAGACAAACATCCCTCAATGGCAACCGGTAAAATAAATTGCAAAAACGTGCAACAATGATATTAAAGTCCACACACGAATTTGTTACACAATTCCCACTATGATATACTCCACTATGAACATACCTGACACATTTTATGCCAATCGTGTGACTTCAAACCGGTAAGCTTTCCTTCTTTAGTAACACACGTTCGGAGCGAGTGCATTACGCCAGTGGGGGTCCGCAAGGATCAAATGGTCTCTTTTACTTTGCGTTCTTGGGCTCCTGTGAAAATCCATGGTGCTTTAGGGAGTTTTATCGATCCATCGGACACTGTTTGCGGCCAATATTGCTCCATACGATCCACATTTCTAAGGTCAACTCAGTCTCCCAAAGTATCTTTCTTGTCGGTCAGATGGTCCCATAGTAGATTACCCACATTCTTGAATATGTGCATTGGATCGAGCAAGTGATTGATCATGAGTTGGGGCCAGTATGGTAACTCGTACCATAGAGATAGTCTCTTTATCCCTGGGAGCAATCCGTCATCACACATCTCCTTCTGCTCTAACCATGCTTGTGCAGACATCCTCGGTGGCTCTCTTCCCAAAAAGCCATCGCGTAACACATGATTCTCTGGAAGATACACTTGATGACCTTCGTAGATTTGCTTCTTCAATGAGGGCGCCCTACGTGCATTCAGTCTAGGTCCACATGTGACACATGCTCTGTATCCGCTTGTTTGAAGCCCTACATGTATACACATGATAATAGATCAGCTTGAGAAAAACCAAGATTTACAGTGTCTGAGTGAGGAGTGTAAATAGATCACCTGAGCATTCTGTTAGTCCGGGATAGTCATGCATGGTCCACATTAGAATGCCTCTGATCAAAGCATTCCGTCGACCTGTGTGTCGGCTCATATCCACCACTTCTATGCCAATCCAAAATTGTTGTAGCTCTTCCAATAGTGGACGAAGATACACATCCATATTCTTCACTTTATATCGCCCCGACACAATCAAGCTTAGCCATAGGTGCCCCTTCTTCATAGTCAACCACGAGGGAATGTTGTAGTTGACGATGACAACAACAGGCCATACACTGTAAGATGTTGATCTTTGACCAAATGGATTTACGCCATCCATAGCCAGTCCTAAGCGCAAATTTCGAGCTTCTCTGGCAAAATCCGACCATGTTCCATCTATATGTTTCCAGGCTGCACAATCTGCAAGAATCTGTAGCACACCATCCGAAGATTTATTCTCCTCATGCCATGATGCTAGGGCGGCCATGGACTTACATTCGAAGAAATGCTTGATGCGAGGAAGTAGAGGAAAATGTCGCAAAACCTTTTGCGGAATTTTTGTTCTGTGGAGATCTACTCGATATCTTTCGGAATCACATTTCGGACACTTCTCCATGTCTACGTATTCCCCTCTGAAAAGAATGCAGTCATTAGGACAAGCGTGGATCGAATTGTAATCCATCCCCAAGTTTCGCAAAATCTTTCTTGGTTCTTCTCGAGAATCTGGCATCACATTATCAGCTGGTAGTATGTGCTCTTTGAGAAATCTACACAACATAAAAATACGATACAATTGTGTAAAAATCTATCAGATCATTATACATTTAGAGTTTTATTAAAGTAAACTAATTGTAATAGATCACCTCAAAAGCGTTGTGACGCTAGTGTCACTCCATCCAAACTTTACCTGCAGGTTGAGAAGAACTAGGAGCGCTTTCAATCTAGACACACGTGCTCCATTATACAATGGTGTATCGGCTTCACTTTTCATATCATCATAGATAAGCCTTTCTGAATCCATGATCCTCTCGATCATTTCATGAATCTTGGGCTCAAACATTGCCTCGTTGGGAATGTGGTCTGCATGATCATCCCCCGAGCTGTCAGAGGCTACATCTTGTGGCCTCACATATGCTGCTTGACCAAAGCGCCTACGAACACGTCTATTGGGTTGCAAGATTGCTGCATGTTGGCCAGCGTCAAAGTCCAACGAGTTATAATTGGCAACAACTCGATCTATAATAGATGGATCGAACTTGCCAAATTCGCGAACATGCTGCAAAGAAATGCATCTTGTCCGTCGCACAACATGCTTGCAATGATTACAAGGACATAAGATCCTCGCTGAGAGATGGGTGTTTCGGTTGGACGGCCCCACATCCTTGTCACTACTCATAATGAGGGTAAAAATCTTATAACTTGGACAACAAACTTAATGTTATATTGGCATTCTTCATCTTTTATCTCTCTCTCTCTCTCTCTCTCTCTCTCTCTCTCTGTGTGTGTGTGTGTGTTCACAATGTAAACTACCTCACATTCTCTAGTCATGTCCAATCCCCGCACACCTCGGTCTAGAGGTGCACGGAGATCAGAACCACCAGGTTATAATCTCATCTTTATTGGTCAATGCCTATATTTGTGGGTACAAAAAATCTACACACCCACGTCTACATGATACTGCATGTAGTGGACAAAACCCCTTTGCCTCTTCTCTAGCTGTAGCATTTCACAGCATCTTAACATCTTTTCACATTAGATCTTTGTTTGTAGCATGCAGGTACGCCATTCTTGCAATGTAGCTGATATCTGCTCAAGGCACTTCTAGATTTGACGGGATGTGGTGTGTGTGTGTGCGTGTGTGTGTGTGTGTGACCCTTGGAATCGTCATCTTGCATCACTAATTTCTGTGTAGGCTCAATTTGCTCTTCCATTAGCTGATCATGATGGCTTATTGTATGGTAGCAGCAGTGGAACATGCAGGTGGAATTGCTGGTCCGCATGGATTGTCGAGGCTGTGAGCGCAGGAAATTTTCTTGCCATTTCTGACAAGCGTCGGCGGCTCTTTGAGTTGCGCCTACACGAAAATCTAAATCTAACCTTATCTTAAACGATAAAAAGAAGAAAATGGTATAACCTTTCTATCACCCAAGTGTGGTAGATTGGTTATGCCAATTCCCTCTTCAATAACAGGTAAATAACGTAAATAAACCTAAATCTAATTTAACATAACGTAAATAAACCTAAGTTAATAAACCTAAATCTAATTTAATATAACATAAATCTAAATCTAACGTAAATAAACCTAAATCTAATCAAACGTAAATCTAACTAAAAATAAACCCAAATCTAATTTAATTTAACTTAAATAAACCTAAATCTAATTTAACGTAAGTCTACATCTAACCTAATCTTTAACGTCTTTTGGGATAGTTTCCTACGACGTTAAAACTCTCTTCTTCTTGTGTGTGTGTGTGTGTGTGTGTGTGTGTGTGTGTGTGTGCGCGCGCGCGCGCCAATAAAAAGAGAAAAATGGTATAACCTTTCTATCACCCAAGTGTGGTAGATTGGTTATACCATTTTTCTCCTGAATAACAGGTCTTGAGTTCAACTCCTCGTCGGGTAGATCTTTAGGTCTCTTTAATTAGTTTCCTACGACGTTAAATTAAACTCTCTTCTTCTCGGGTGTGTGTGCACGCCAATAAAAAAAGGAGAAAAATAGTATAAATTTTCTATCACCGAAGTGTGATAGATTGGTTATGCCATTTCCCTCATGAATAACAGGTCTTGAGTTCAACTCCTGTCGACTAGATCTTTAAGGTCTCTTGGGATAGTTTCCTACGATGTGAAGACTCTCTTCTTCTTCTTCTTTTCTCTCTCTCTCTCTCTCTCTCTCTCTCTCTCTCTCTCTCTCTCTTCTTTCCTCTCTCAATGTGTATGTGCATTCTTTGTTTATGCATGTGTGTGTGCGTTTTTGGTTTATGCATGCTCTCTCTCTCTCTTTTCCTCTCTCAATGTGTGTGTGCATTCTTTGTTTATGCATGTGTGTGTGCGTTTTTTGTTTATGCTTGTGCTCTCTCTCTCTCTCTCTCTCTCTCTCTCTCTCAAAAACACAATGTGTGTGTGTGTGTGTGTGTGTGTGTGTGTGTGTGAGAGAGAGAGAGAGAGAGCGAGAGAGAGAGAGAAAGAGGGGAAGGGAACATGAGAGTGAGGAGAGGGAAGGAGCATACCTTTTTCTCCTTCCTCTCCTCGTGTGTGTGTGTGTGTGTGTGTGTGTGTGGAGAAGAAAGAGAGACAGAGAGAGGGAGAGCGCGTGTTACCTTGCTTGCTTGAGCGCGTGCCGAAAACTCAGATCCGAGATCTAAGTTTTCAGACGCTCTCGGTTATTTCTTTTAGCCCTGGCGGTGTTTCTATAGGCGTCGCTATGAGCGTCGCTATGTTACAAGTAGCATAACGACGCCTATAGCGACGCCGTGGTTTTTCATGTTTGAGCATCGCACTACAAGTGTCGCTACTATTAAGTACCTCTTGTAGTGTTGTAGACAATGGCATTGAAATGTAACTCCCAAAGCTTATCCACATACTTTTGAATGGACTCATAGGGTGCCATCTTCAAGCTTAATCATTTTGTGTGGACTTTGTCTTTATCGCTTTAGAGAAACTGCTTCATGATAGCAATCTGCAAGGCCTTCCATGTCTTTCGAGATTCACCTTGAGCACAAAGACTTATGCACCATTGATGAGCTGATTTTTAGTAATGCATAGAAACATTATGTAGCTTTGAAGATTTTGAGAAATCTTCATCCCCAAAAGCCGCATTAAATTGAACTTTATGAGTTACTCCAAAGCTTCCATCATGGATAAGGAAAGGGACGTTTTTTCCTTTCTCTTCAAACATCTTCCTCTTCTTGGGAGGACTTTGGTGACCGCTTTGCTTGCCGCCTTCTTGGGGCCATATCACTTTCAAAGGTAATGGGAGTATCACTTCCATACCTCTCCCTTGAAAGTTCTTAGCACATAGCATCTTCTTGGATAGGTTGTCATGGAGGCTCTTCCTGCATTTCCTCTTCATTACCCAAAAGAATTCCTCTTTTGGAGGTCTCATTAGGAGGCCTCATAGGAGCTCTCTCTTCTTGGACACTTGAAAGAACTTGAAGAGCTTTTAGTTAGCTTTGGACCTCCATTTGCAGGATATGATTACCCATGGCTTCTTGAAGCTTGCCAACAAGATAAATGACAATTCTTTGTGGTTACAACATGTGCTAGATTTAAGTTTTTAATATTAATTTGATTATGTTGTGCCATGATTAGAGTTCCTTTTATGTGTATTCTAGCTCTTTCTTTGGAACTTTCAAAACCTTAGTTGCCACTCCTCTTAGTTCTTGAAAATAAGTACGCAAGTATCCACACACTTAGTTTAGAATATTACTAATTACAAAGATTAGTGAATCGGGTTTGATAGTGCTAAGCTGACATCAATTCCTTTTGAGCTTGCACATAGCTCTATAATGGTTAAGCCGTTGACACATCTAAAAAGACTCCATTATTAAGACCATAGTTCTCAATGGTGTACCCCAAACCTCGCAAGGAAGGCATGCCAACAAAGATAATAAATCCCAATCCCACTTACCCTATTGCAATGAACAACTTCACCTTTGATAGATTACTCAAGGAGCTCTCTTCTTATGGAATAAAAGAGTAACCTTAGCTTTGATACCAATGTCAGGGTATCTAGTACTCTCATGCAAACACAACGAAATTAGTTACTGAAAGGTAGGTTTTCTATTAAGAGGATTCTCTCGAGGAGAATCGTAGGTAGTGTAGGACTAATTTCATGACATCATTCACACATTAAAACATCAAATCAGGAACATAAGTTGAAGAGAAATTCACATTGAGATTGACAACTTATTGAGAATTGGATTTGCTTGGAGCTGGCCCCCTCCAAAAGGACTTGTATTATAATTCTCTCACAAGGAGATGTTTTTTACAATACAAGCTTGTGCTCTTGTAGAGATTCTTTGAATAAATGAAGATGATGAACTTCATGCTCCCATTAACCACACATGGTGTAACCCTTCTTTATCTATGAAGCCAAAAAGAGAACGGATTTAGGAGCAACCTACGACAAGTTTTTGCAACTGTATTTCGGGAATCCATGCAAGGTATCAAAGGCCTACACCAAAGGATTATGGCAACTACAAAGAGTTACTACAAGTTTTTTACATCAAATCCTTCTCAATGTCCATGTAAGTCCCACGAGGGTTATCTCCTTTTGAGGGGATCGTAGCAAGCTTGGAGAAGCTGTTGCAAGGAGGATTGTAGCATGATTAAAAATATATCAAAGCAGAAGAGATAAGGATCGGCTATGCTAAAAATCCACAAGGAGTGGTCACGCATATGTCAAGGAATCGTGATGGGCTACAATTGAGTGCACATGTCATCTGAACTTGTATGTTCAAGTTAGCAAAGTGCAACTTCTTGGATGAATTATACAAGCCAATAATTTGCAATAATTGTGTTTTCTTGCAACGGGAGGTAAGTATCCCAATAGGGTTTAAAATTTTGTATTTTGTTTCTAGGTGAAATAGGCACGAATGTTTAACAACAACACTAGTACCCAAAGTTGGTATGTTATGAAAATTCATGAAGCCGACAGGCATCTTTCTCTTTGGTTCAAAGTTTTGGATTTGATAGGGTATAACTCCTAGACAAATTTGCAAAACTCGATGCGGTCATCAGCATCCCATTGTCAAAAATACAGATTCGGTCGGTTTTCAAGAGTACTTAGCAACCGATACATGCAAGAAATATTGGACGGGTACGCTTTCTTTATGCAATTATTGTCATTATTTTTATGCCTCTAGTGTGGCATCATACTCGAAAAAATCAACAATCGCTAAGGTTAATTTTCTTTTAACTCTGTTTAATATGACAATGTCATAAGATGCACCACAATACATCAATTTTCACTAGGGAGCATGGCTCTGATCAAAGATGCTAGGAATTCGATTTGTGTATTACGTCGACCAATATCTCTTTAATATATCCTCTTTGTGTTGTCAAGCGGAGGGGAAAAGCAAGGCTTTTAGGAACACAACTTCCTACTTATATTTATGCATTGGGGACATGGTTACTCCAAAGCAATTATAGCTTGCCAGAGTGCAGGCAAAATAAGTACACGAAAGTACATTGAAAGCATAATCATCCCACATGATGCTACGATTTTTTATGCTAGGGGTGGTGGTTACAAAACATCAACAAGTACCTTAAATATAAGTTTCAATTTTGAAATTATTCAAATGTGTAGGATATTCTACAAGGCCAACTTGACGAGCAAATGTTGCTTGGATCAAGCAAATTTTGACTGTTTGATTATATTCAATACCTAAAATTCAGGTGCTATCTCTTGTACTATTGGGAAATCTCATGATTATCAATAAGCTGCAAGATTTGGCAATGCCATTTCTCTATGAAAGATGCACTTTTTAGCGAAGAGCAATCAAATGTTGTTTTGTCTCATCTCCTCGATGATGCGAAGCAAGGCTTCAATTTAGGACATATTGCCTAGAAGCTTCCAAAGTTTGGAATATGCTAGTTTCATATGAACTTTGGCAACATGTCTACCTACTTACTGGCCAGTATGAACCAAGCCATGAGGGCATACATGGTACAACTAACATCTCTAATTTTTTCTAGTATACATAGCTATGAGCTAGATTCATCAATATAGATGGCTGTGAGCCTGCTTCAAGTACAAGGACGACAAACGTAGACTAAATTTCATTCTCAAATGAGCAACTTCCTCTAAATTTCAGGATCATGGGCCATGGAGGGGCGGCAAGGTTAGCAAATTTCAAGTTATCCTTTTTTTTGTGTTTCGCCTTTAAATTGGACATGATTTTTTTTGGCTGTGCAAAGCAAGTGCTCTAACAATTTTAATGAGAAGCAAGGCTTCTATTCCATACTAACAGTACTATCCATTGACTTAGGATCAAGGATAATGACACACATGTTTGGCAATCAAAGGATATAAGCTCACAATTATGGTTTGCAATGACCAATCGTAATGGATCCATGCAAGTACACATCGTGCAAGGCACATAGGGAATTTGCACATATTGTGGAGACCGTCATTGAAGCCAAGGGCTTATCACACTATTTTTTTTCTATGCATGCATGGCATGCCAGTACTCATTCCACTAAAGCATAGTTTACGCTTCCTCTATAACATCAACTACTCTGTTTAGAAAGAGTTGAGGCTGGTATAATTACTTGTGATCATTGTTTACGCTTCCTCTATAACATCAACTACTCTGTTTAGAAAGAGTTGAGGCTAGTATAATTACTTGTGATCATTGTATATGACTACAAGGACAAGCAATTTCTGTGCACAAGGTGCTAGCAATACAGAGGATGCTTTCTGTGGGTAGCAAGTAGGCATGGCCTCGCTATCAAGCACATAATTCATGGGACGACATGAATATATATTAAGAGAGTCTCCTAGTAGGTAATCTCTTGTTGCAAACCCAAGAAAATCTAGTTTAACTACTTTCTTTGGGATGTTAGGAATCATTCTCTTATGTCCGTGGAGAGATATGATTATTTTGAGATTCAATTGTGAATAAGATTCCAAATTGGGAAGAGATGCTCGTTAGTTCTAGCACTGATTGTGTCTGTAGGAGTGGTATTTTCAGGGGTATGACCCATCTAATACACAATCACAACAAGTGAGCTTCCACAACTTACCCCACACTAAACTGCCTGCGAGCTACCATATCCTATACCCTATGGGAAATAGACTGTATCTTTTAAACCAAAACTCGAAAATGGATGCTTTTAAGCCTCAAAAATTCAAATCTATGCACCTCTATGTGCAAAATTGGCGCGAACAGCAAGCTAGCCTAGCACAAGTACACGTAGGCAAAGCTAATTGAGGGCAAAAAATTGCATAAAAAAGCATGAAGAGGGCACAGTGACCAAAAAATAGATTTTTTAAAATATTTGGCTGACTTTTTTTATGTTGGTAGATGAGTTTTAGTTATATACAAGTGACACTGCAAAAAACTCACTTACGAGCATCCGAGGCAACCCGACGGCTACTTGTGCTACACTAGCAACTTGCACTGCATGTACATGTGCTTGCTAAAGCAAGCTAAAAAGCCCACACACCCTTTTGACACCCGGTGTCATGTCTATATGTACAAATTTGCAAAAAGCAGGGTGTTCAAGGCACCCTTTAGCCTCTTACACACCCACCATTCTTGCACACATGGCATGCACCTATTTGTCAAAATGTTAATCACCTCCATAATGTGATGGCAAATAAAGAGGCCCTCCTACAATCCATCCTCTTCCTAATGTGGTATTTTCTTGCAAATGAGTCATAAGACACTCTACATCTTCATTTACAACATCATTGGAACCACTATTGCTGACATTTGTAGCATAATCCATCTTTAAAACAATTGTGTCAGCCTCAATTTGAACTTTGGATACATCTTCAACATGTATAGATTTTCCCAAAGAATCATCCTTTGAGATTAGGTCTACTAAAAGACATGCATCTTTCTATGCTTTTAGCTTTACAAAACTTGTTCCCCAAAAAATTCATAACTTGATACCTACTCAAGTAATCGATAACTTGGTTCTTCTAAAGCATCCTTATTATGAAAAAGAGAATGATCTATTTGCAAATACAAATCATGTGCCCTTACTTGTAAGATGACTTCTTCAAAAGTCCTTGGGGTGGGGGGGAGTCATTACAAAAAAATAGTCTTATCACGTGGGTTCAATAGTAGGGATTATTTTATTTTATGTTTTTTTCACATTTTCACATATAGAATTATCTTGAAAAATAATACACATTGAATAGAAAGATGGTCCCTTTTATGATGAAAAATTCACAACAAAAGGGTTTTATGAGTAGTCCTTGAATGCACGCAATATATAGGTTTCACATAGAGTACACCCCCCCCCCCCCCCCCCCCGAGAGCAAAAGTCTCCCAACATTACCCATGTATAGAGATTAAAGAGGATAAATTAGAGAATCATTCATGGAATAAACATGCTAATCAACACTTAATTACACAATAGATATTGAAGTAGACTGTAAACACAAACGATAAGTATATTGAATCAAATACAAAGAGGCTCATTATATAAAGCTAGTGTAGATAGCTCATCTAGCACCATACATGACATCATAAGAAGCTCCAAATAAGCCCAAATCCACTTGAGAACTTGTGGGTACTCTTTTAGTCCATTTTATGAACTATTAAGTTTAGGTGTATCCATGTCCTCTAAAAATACCCCTCATGGGTACATACACCCTTTAGATGTCTTTTCCACGTGCTACCACATGATTCCATGCCACCTAAGCATTTAATAGACAAGAGGTGTTACACACAAGCATAGGATAAAGCCCATAAACCTAACAACCATGCCCTTGGGGTTTAGACTATGATATCTAACAACTCTAACCCACACCAATCAAGGAGACCATTACCAATCCAAAAGACAAAACATGTCTAATTCAAGAGACATTGCACATCTCCCCTTGAACAGATTTATAGAGACCAATTTCAAGCTAATCCAAGCTATCTCCAAACAACATACACCAAGAGGCAGAGGCAAAAACAAAATCTTAAAACTTGATCTCCAACAAACCTCAAGAAACTAGAAGCCTACTACCAACATTTTCTTTGTCTACTTCTATTAAACAAGATGAACTTCTGGGCTTTGGACATTTGTTGGTACTATCTTTTTCTTTCTTGGAGAACTTGGAAGGAGGATGGCCCTTCTCTCCATAAATGCTACAAACCATTGCTAAGGAAATCTTTGGCCATATGTCCCTTTGGATTGCTAGTGGTACAACTTTTCTCTTTCTTGAAGCACTTGGAAGGAAGATCCCTTCTTTCCACAAATGCTACAAACCTTTATTTCTAGGAAATCTTTGGCTATATGTCCCTGTTTGCCACACTTGAAACAGGTTTTGTTACTAGAATTGACTACATATGCTCATCCTTTTTAGCCTTTAGAGATACTTCTTCAAGCTTACCTATTTTTATTTCTTCTAGCTCCGAAATTTTTGTATAGGGTTTCCCATGCAACTGATGAGATTTCACAATCACCCATGATGTGATTATGATTCCTAGTGCTTGCTCATCCTTCTCTTGGTTTTGTGCACACATAGCCCATGTTTGCACTTGTGCCCCATCATTAGAAGAGGGATCACCGAGTGGTGTAGTGATGTGATTATGATTCCTAGTGCTTGCTCATCCTTCGCTTGGTTTTGTGCACACATAGCCCATGTTTGCACATATGCCCCATCACTAGAAGAGGGATCATTGAGTGTTGGCTTGACTATTCTCCACAACCCTTTCTGCATTAGATGGCCCTTTAATTTGGTATGCCATGTGTAAAGAAAATTTCCTATGTTGTTGTTGTGGTACTATATTACAAGCCAAGAAACCAAAAGTATGCAAGTAACCAATAGATTGGTTCTTATTGTGCCATGCCTCATATGGAGTCATAAACTACAAATCTTTGGTGGGACACCTATTAAGTATGTACTTGTAGCACACATGACAAACTCTAGCTTAAAAGCATATGCAAAGCTTGGCTTTTGATTATAGATAATGCCATCTCCATAAATGACCTTATTTTCCTTTCAACAACATCATTTTTTTAGGTATATAAGGCATTGTAGATTGGTGTTTCATCCCATGACCAGCCAGAATTGCATCAAATTCTTTAGACATATACTCTCCCCCTTGATTAGAACGAAGGGGACACATAGTACAACACCAGATATATTTTCAATCAACAAAAAGAATTGTTTGAAGCACATAAACACTTTGGACTTATCCTTAAGAGGATATGGCCATGTATGATAAGAGAAATCATCAATTAAAGTCACGAAGTACAAATTGTTACTAAAAGAAAGAGTGTGCATCGGCCCGCAAACTTCACTATGAACAAGCTGCAGCTTGCAAATAGCCTTCACTGGACGATCTTTTGAAAACTTAGAACGTGTCAATTTTTCCAAAATACAGCCTTCACAAACATGCTTAGATGGTGCTTCCAAAGGGGGAAATGAGGCAACCATATCGAATTTCTTCAAATGCATCAAGCTGGAAAAATTCAGATGTCCGAACGTGCATGCTATAGTTTAACATATGAAACAGCTTTAGGCCTTGTAACTAAATTTGCAAGACAAGTCCGCTTTTGAATTCGGCCATCGGCCACCGGCCATTGACTTCCGACCACCGGCCACTGGCCAACCAACTACCGGCCACCGGCCAACCAACCGGTTGTTTTCCGACCACTTTCCGACCGCCGTCCGACCATAATATTCCAGCGAGGGAAAAAAAAAGTCTCGGGGGCTTCCTCCCCCGAGGCCCCTAAAGTTGCCCCTGATTTTTGGCCGTGAAAATTTTGGTTTCTGGCGAGTGATTTTCCTTCACGCACGATGGCTTCTCCTCATAATGGCGGCCTTATAAATGTGCACTTTTACCACAGAAAATTACAAGGGGTAAATCAGGCTCCATAATTAACATGCGATCCATGTCCCCCTTGACCATCTTGAGCTGAGATCTGACCAGAAGGTAGCTGATACCATTTGGAACAACTTTCATAAAAGTCACAATATCCAAAAGCTGAAAACATTTGGTCAAAATAGCCAAAAATAGAAACAAGTCTAAAATTGTAGGACATAAAGAAAGACTTTCTTTTGAATAAGAAAATTCAAAAAAAAAAAGGGTGGAGTAGACTACTGATATCGCAAGTTATCAGTAGGCCAAATTGGTGTCTAGATATGATGGAACATGGATCGCGATCCATGACCCCCATCAAAATTTTTGGCTGAGTTTTTGGTAGTAGGTACCTCGGACATAAAGAAACACTTTTCCCAAAAGAACCATTTGCAAAAAAGTTTAAAAATTGGGTCAAAAGTGTCAAAAACAGTTTAAGGTGAAAACCCTATAACAGATCAGTGAATTGACTTTTGTGTGACCTAATCAAGTACAAAACACACAAAAACCATATTGCAAGGATCAATGGACCAAAAGCAAGCTGTGTGCCAAGTTTCAGCGCAATCTAACACAAGGGTACATGGATTGCGATCCATGTCCCTCCATCACAAACTGAGACCAAACTTTTACCATAGCTAGAGCACATCACAAACTGAGACCAAACTTGTACCATAGCTAGAGCACATCACAAGGAGTCTAGTGGTCGTTTCAAAATTGAATTTGGATATCAAAACCAACCCAAAATCCCGAATTTGTCAAGTACTCTCACAAAGTGCCAGAATTGACCTAATTTCTAATCTAGAGGTCCATATCAAACATTTTTGATGCCATAGGACCTACTAGTCATGTTGATTCTGATGGTACAAAAAAACCGCCAAACATGGATCGCAATCCATGTCCCCATAGTGACAACTTAGCCCAAAACTTTCCAAATCAGTAGCGCACACATAAGGAAACATATCCCCAAGTCCAATTTTGGAAACAAACCAATAAATCTGGGTCCAAAGAGAGCAAAACATGTGGCAGATCAAAAACCGTAGTGCAGACCAAGTATTGAGTATTTGACTTGTCAACACAAGTCCAAATCCAAAAAGAGTTGAGATTTAGCTTGTGAATATAGAATGCGACAAGCTGCTAAGTGATCAAGTCCAAACGTGCTTGAGCATGGATCACTTGAACATGGATCACTATCCATGTCCCCCAACCTCACAATTTGATGAAAATTGATATTGAGCGTGCATATCACCTTGTCTATAGATTGTCTGTACGGTCCCTCCCTAAACCCTAGAGCCATTCAGAAAATTTTTGGCCTAGAAAATAATTTAGAAAAAGTAAGACCGACAAAAAAGTTATACGGACAACGAGACTTTACTCTAGAATGAAAAGACAAGTGCCCGGCCGGGTGGAGTACCCGTGGTATCTTATTGGAAATCGGCCATAACCCGGGTATGTCCTAATGCCAATAGTTGGATAAGAAGGTTATACTCAGGGAGGATGGTGTGAATTTAATTAAGTAAATTTGTTTGACTTGGTTGCTTAAAAAGGAACTGGAAAGGCAGGAATATAGGGGCTATCGTGTGCATCTGTCACCAAATGGTGCTATACCTCTCAAATTAAAATGCTTAGGAAAGAATGATTAAATTACTTGATGAGCCTTTCCCAAACACTTAATTCTGAGAAATATTGTGAAGGTGATTCTATTTTGATGGCTTGTAATCGATTATCTTGGCCTGAATGGGGAGGTAAGATGAATTGGTTGAAACTAAATGTGTTGCATGATTAGTTAGGAAACTAGTTACAAGCTAATTATAGCAGATAAAGGAAAGGAAATGAATTAAAAGTTTTTAAATAAAGATCTGGTGGGAACAACCAGATGAATTTCCCCGAACGGGGGTATGCAACAGATTGCATGCTGCTTGTTGTTTGATGATGTCTGATAGACTACTGTCTTCCTGATTTTGTAGTAGTGAAGTACTACCTCAGGAAGGGATTTTCATGAAATGGCTCGGTGGGTGGGCGGATCCGGAGGGTCAGATGGACGGATGTTGATTTAAAATTTTTATGTTAAACGCTAGGACTACGTGGGATAAAAATGGGTAATCGAGGACGAGCGAGACCAGGTAGGATTCCAAGAGCCCTCTTCTTAGGGGAAAGTGATAACTGCTGTGCCTGCTTGTCAAGAAAAAGGGGTTATCGCCATGAACCAAGGGACAAGAAAGCAAGAGCAGATCCTCAAGTTAAAGATCAAGAGAATCAAGTCTAAGGACCACGATTTTGGGTGCAGAAAGCTATTAAGGATAGATTGATTATGAGAAGAGGATAGAATCATTGAATGAAGGGATGTACCCCCTTGGGTTGGCATTTGAGATAGGCCGGAGTTCTTTCTGTATGTCGGTCCGAAGTGGGATGGATACCTACAGATAGATATACGTCACTCCTGGGAACGGTCTAGAGGATTGAGGGAGGTGAGTAGGGTCGAGTCTGGGTATGGCCCTCACAAGTGGAGGGATACTTGCAGATAGATCTACGTCATTCCCTGGAATATAGAGACAAAGTTGCTATAGCCATGCAATCACCCCCAGGTCACACACCCATCATGAATACTTCCTCTGAGAAGCAAACGACACACTGCTCACCAAATTAGTTGTGCATAGCAATGGAAAAGTTTCTTCTAGTACTATGTGGTGTAATGTTGGCATGTTGGGTCATGGTTGGTACATGCATCCTAAGTGCCAACAAATAGCAGTTGATGACATAGTTGACTATGATGCCTCAAATGCAAAACCAAAACTACACGAGAGAAGCATGGGAGAGTTGTTATCATGACCAATGCCTTGACTGGTAAGGATGATGAGAGGCCATGCTAATACATCTAAAGAATTCATCGTTCAATGCAAACACTATATCAAAAGAAGGATATCAGCTCTCTATTAGTCTATTGAGAGGACCACTACCACTCACCAGGGTCCCATATCAATTGTGTGAGGGGGACGTCTCTAGCCTAATTGCAAATTCGTTGCCTCCTTAGAGAGAAACACAGGATGTTAAGACAAGATATCATGCGAAGGGAGCCCATTACTTAATTCATTCCCAAGAGACCTTAACTTGACCTTATAATTCTTGAACTTAACACACGCATACATAGATAGAGAGAAAGAAGGGGGGAGGGGGGGACAAACTTTCCATGATTAGAAAGAGTATGTTGGAGCTTGGCATGACCAATTAGAGGGAGATTTGTCCTTGGTCAATCCACAAGAATGTGGAGAGTAACTACACCGCATTAGTTGTTCGATCTTACACTCGACAAGGTAGACATAGTATTTATCCAGAAGATAGATTTGTGCTCGGTTGATGTGAATGTGGAGGGCACTTAGACCTTGTGTGTTATCATACATTGTCATTTAGAAAGTGGTTTTAGTGGTGGTTGATGCACAAGTGTATTAAAGAGCTATAAAAGCTCACAGGAGAATCATATGCATTCGCCCACATTTGTCCTCTCTGTGAAGGGAAGGAGAACATTGCTTCAATTGACGCACATGTAACCGGGGCAATGCACGGGTCACACACTAGTAGCTTTTGCATCAAGAATTACGGGAAAACAAAAGCAATCAGAGAGAGGAAGTAGGCCTGAGTGGCTTTCGAATCTCTCTCTCTGGCGTCCGTCTCGAAAGTGTCAAAGCTCCTGCACGCAGGAAATTAAGTACAATGCAGAGGGCTCTACGGAGTAGAGCAGTCGCCGTCGCCCCTGCTTTCCATGCCCGTCATCTCTCCCCCCTCGTGGGCGTTTCACAGTCGGATTCAAACGCGTGTATGTATCATAGTCCCTTGTAATAAATTTTATGGGCACGAGATGCAGGAAGGGGGTGTTGGCAAAGGAGTTAGGAACGAGCTGCCGCGTAATTATGGGCATTTTTTTGTTCATGTATATTATTGGCGATGGTATGTGCAGATCAATAGAGTGTATCCTTGAAAGATCCCTATGCATAGGTGGTAGCTTAGAGAGCTTAGAGAGAGAGAGAGAGAGAGAGAGAGAGAGAGAGAGAGAGAGAGAGAGAGAGAGAGAGAGAGTATGTAGGGAGTGGACTGGGCTGAAAATGTGAGGGAAGCAATCTCAAATGTGATCGAAAGCTGAACATTCAAGTCCTGTATGATCCGTAAACTCTCGAACTTGCAAGGGGCATAGTTTGCATACAAGAAAGGACTCTTCTCCAGTGCCCAACGCTGACTGGGAGCAAAGTGGGATCTTTGTTATTGTGTCGATTGCGGATAAGGGGATAGGCTGAAGTGTGTATGGGTGCGTACGATCTCCTCTCTCCGGGAAGAACATGCTTTTGTGGCTGGGGGCCATGGTATAATGCCTACAATGTGAGCTTCTATATTTTGCCCAAGCCCTGAATTTCAGGGTTGTCTTGGTACGGCTGTATGGTAAAGTACAGTAGGGTTTCGTACGGGAAAATACAATGTATTTCAATTTATATCATATGGTTTTGATAAATACGGTGTGTTTTTTAAAAACTCTTGAAACCATTAAAAACATTTCCAAATCAACAAGTATATGAGTAGAGAGGTAAACATGCCATAAATATATGAAAAGATACAAAAACTAATATATATGACGATGCACGATAGTCGCGGTCGTGACTTCGAGAGTCAAGAGAACAAAAAAGAGAGATTGACTGGACTCTAGTCAAGAGTACAAAAAAGGATGAGGACTAGAGGCATCATGGCATCAGGCTACTATGCTAGGGGCTAATGGTGAAGCTGCCATCATTGGAAGAGTCATCATTGAGAGGTGGACTATCTAAGGCCTCTATGTTCGACCCGCTAGCAAACTCACCCTCGCTAATGAGGTTTCCCTCACTATCATACTCAGATCCTCCTCCTCCTCCTCTGAAGACTATATACCATCATCCTCAAGCTCATTAGCCGCCGATGAGCGTGAGAATCCGCGTTGTTCTCTGCCGCGCCCACGACCTCTATATAAAGTGCTAACTCTAGCTCCCCTTCCTCTTCTACGAGCTGTATGTCCATGTCAAGTGCGAGAGCCGCGGCGATCAATCTCCTCAAGCTCTTGATAGAGATCTACATAAATCTGCTCCTCCTCTTCGTCCACCGGACAGTTCACTCTTTGAAATATGGAGCTGGTGAGCTTGAACTCATCCACATTTACCTACAATCACAATTCTCACAAATCATAAGTCATAAATCATAATGCTTAAAGATTCATTAGGCTGTAGCTTCAACCTTTATTTGATTATATTATATATAAATTACCTGTCTAGCATGATGAAGCTTGTGCATTGCTTGTATCATGCGCATGTTTGTGCGGCAATACACAAGCTTCTCTAGTTGCCCCGTGCTCAAGCGGTTGCATATTTTTGTATGAAAGAGGGAGAAGGCAATCTTGTGCAAGCAACCTCATAGCCACCTTTTGAACCGTGCAATGGCAGGCTCCTCCTGCAATGCCTTTGGTAAGAACAAATGCCTATTGGTGAGCAAATTGGGGTTGGTGAAGAGATCGGGAGATTTGTATGCCTCATGAAGCAATGCGACAAGACCATGAATAGGTCTTCGCATCCATGTCCACCTTTCATTTGCTTGGGTTAACAGTTCCCTCTTGTCATGTGCTTCAAGGAGTGCATGCCTCCATCTCCTTGAAGGCCTCCCGCATGAAGTGCACAAGAAGACCAAGGGTGGCACCCTCTGTCCGTCATGCGGAGAACTTGACACAAAGGCGTGATCGTAATCACGATTGCCTTGACCCTCTCCCAAAAGCCTTCATTGAAGCATAGCCTTTGCATATACTTTGTCGGTTCGGATGAAGACTCATCCACTCATTCCACATTGTGCCATGTGGAGACCACCGTTTGGCGAAGAGGCAACTTCACATCGTATAGCCCTCCATGAGAAGCCAGAGGTATGCAAAGCGGGTGGATGAGGCTTTCTTGATGGTAGTGAAGAAAGTGACAATGGAAGTGGCCTTTGTGACCACCTCTTCGACCCATCCCGTCTTGCCTATGTTCTCCATGAGCAAATGAAGACAATGACTTGCACATGGAGTTGGGAACTTCTCCTCAAGCATGTGCTCCATAGATGCACAATTTGGGGCTTCCATCACCACTTGGACGACATTCCTTGGTCCAACCTACATGATCAAAATACAAAACATACATAAGTAAAGGCTTTATGAATCAGCATAGAAAGCATTTCCATTGTAGATAGTTATTAGTAGATACTAGATAGTAGAAGAGAGTCGAGATTAAAGTATAAATTGAAACATGACACACATCTCCAATATGGCTCAACGGATATGTTCGTAGATGAAGGCTCCCCAGGTTGTCTTGCCCGTCTTGCTCTAATAAACTGCCTGCACGAAATATGTGCCAAGAGGAGAAGAGACAAGTATGTTGATGATACCTCTCTTCCTCCTGTTACTTCATCCATCGGAGAGGATACTACATCCATATTTGGCTCAAGTTGCCTATCAATGTGAGTTTTTTTTGTTGGGGAGGTGTTTTGTGCGCATGTCATGATAGGAGAGACCCGTCCACCCTTCTTTATAACTTGCCCTTGTCTTCTTCTTCCATTGCTCGGTCTTGAGCACTCCAAAAGCAAGATTCAAATCGATGATTGTGTCGGCAATCTCCTCTTCGACCTCTTCTTGCAATTTTTTGATGTTGGACTTGCTTGCGATCTTGGCACTCGTGGCTTCCGCAAGGGATGCTTGCTTCATGTGAAGGCTTCTTTTGGGGGAGAGGTTTCCGATGTGGAAGTGGAAGTGAAAGAGGGATGGGCGGCGGTGGAGGCCGTAGGAGAGCCCATTGCTGCAACTTCTTTTGGCTCTCGAGAAACTTGTTTGGGCTTGCCATGATCCATCCTCACCAACCGTCACCTTGCTCTTGCGCTTTGGATTGTTGTGAATGCTCTCAAGCATGGCTTCTTTGACATCTAACGAGACATAAGAGCATGGAGAGATCTTGTGAGAGTGAGCAGTGGAAAGAGCGTGAGCCACGCGCGTCGAAAACGCTGGAGGGAGAGCGAGAGAGAGAAAACACAAGTGCTCTGCAAATGATGCTCTCAATACACAATCTGAATGACTACAAGACCCTAAGCATTCTATATTAGAATCTTAGGTTGAGTTAGGGCAAAATGTGTTATTGGTGAAAAACATAAAAGCCCAAAATTGGCTAAAAATGTGTGCACCCAGCCAGTCTCAGAAAATGACTCGCCGGACACATGCTAAAAGTGTCCGCCCATGCAATCTAAATGATGTGCGATGGGTGGCCAACCTGGGACAATCACTAGCCGTACAAAATGGCGAAGCAATGGTGGTGTAACTCTAACAGCCCCTCTCAACACCAGATGCTGAGACAACACAAAGGAATCGAAGGTGAGAAGCCAAAGTCCGTTGAGGTACAACCTTCGTGAAGATGTCTGCTGCATTGTCCGCTGTAGGAACATACTCCAAGTGAAGATCTTCAGCCAAAACCCGCTCCCGAACATAGTGGTATTGCACCTCAATGTGCTTTGTCCGAGCGTGAAAGATAGGGTTCTTGGCAATAGCAATGCAACTTTGATTGTCGCACAAAAGACTAGTCGTAGCAGTCTGGGGATAACACAACTCTCCCAGTAATCTCCGTAGCCATATGGCCTCACAAGCAGCATAGCAAGCTGCTCTGTACTCCGCCTCTGTGGAAGATAGCGCAACGGTGGGTTGCCGCTTACTGCTCCATGAAATGGGTCCCGAGTCGAGTGTGAAAACTACTCCTGTAGTAGAGCGCCGAGTATCTGAATTTCCTGCCCAATCTGAATCGCACCAACCAAGTAAGGTGCAACCCTTGGAGCGACCATAGAACACACCATGGTCCAAGGTGCCGCTGATGTACCACAGTACGCTGGGCACACTGCCCCAGTCGTTGACGAGGTATGGTGTTGAAGGAACTGAGGACAGAAATTGTGCAACAGATGTCTGGTTGGGAATAAGTCAGCCATACGAGGCAGCCAACAACATTCCTGTACTGCTCCAAGTCAATCCGTGGGGAAGGATCGTGAAGCGATACGTTCTCTCTGGGCTCAAGAGGGGTCTGTAGCCTGTCATCTGGAATTTCTCCAGGATAGCCATCGCATACTTCCGCTGAGAAAAGAAGATGCCGTATGGTGTCTGAAAAATCTCGAATCGAAGAAAATAGTGAAGAAGCCCAAGATCAATCATCTCGAAACAGGTCTCCATAGCTTTCATGATCGACTTGATCCTGTGAAAATGAGATCGTCCACATCGACAATCTCTATCACAACCAAAGAGCCATCAGAGACAACATAACAGTTGGAATTTGATGAGGTACGCCGTAACCCCAGCTCCACGAGAAATTGGTCAAGTGTGAGGTACTACTGGCGTCCAGCCTGCTTTAGTCCATACGCTTTCCACAATTGATAGACCCAATGGTCCTTGCCTGGTATACGAAACCCAGGAGGTTGCTCCACATAAACTTCTTTATCCAAATCTCCATTCAGAATCGCACTTTTGACATCCATATGGCAGATAGGCCAACCAAGGTTGGCTGCGAGAGCAAACACTGTGCGTATGGTAGTCATGCGAGTGGTGGGAGCAAAGGTCTCGTCAAAGTCCAGGCCTGGTCGTTGTGTGAAACCTCGAGCAACAAGTCTCACCTTGTGTTTGTCGAGGGAACCATTGGCCTTGTACTTTGTCTTGAAAATCCATTTCGTAAAAACCACCTTCCGCTTGTTGGGCCTGGGAACCAAAGTCCAGGTTTTATTCCGCTCGATAGCGTCCATCTATGTCTGAATGGTGCGCTTTCTGCAATCATGGTGGAGTGCTTCCTCCACCGAGAAAGGCTCAACTGGTGAAGCTTGAATCTGAGACACGAGTGCAAAGTTCACGAACTCTGCGCCATCATAAACTTACGTGTCCTTGAGGCGTGCAGAACGTCGAGGCTGTCCAGGGTTTGGCGAGTCTGGTAACTTCATGACTCCAGAGGAAGAAACCGTAGAGTAAAGCCAACCAGGAACTAACTTCTCCTTGCGAGGTGGGACCGCCTCCACCGAAGGAAACCATCATCTAGATCAGAATCAGAATCTGACATGGCATGATCGGGTGAAGTAAATGGCTGCGGTGTAGAAGATATAGGAACAGGAACAGGGGTAGGAGGTGGACGAGGAGGAGGTAGAGAAGGTATAGGCTTGGATGCTGCCCCCTCTGCAGGTGTGCTGAAGAGCTCCATGAAAGTCACATCACGGCTAACTGTGGTGGTCTTGGCGTCAGGATCATGAGCCGATATCCATCAGACACGTGAATAGCCTAGGAAGATGAGCTTCTTTGCCTTGAAGTCTAACTTCTGTTGCTTCTCCTTTGGCACATGGACAAAGGCCGGACACCCAAAAACTCGAAAGTGTGAGACCGAGGGCTTGCGTCTGTTGTAAGCCTGATAAGGAGTCATGTCTTGCAAAGCATGGGTAGAACGGTTCTGGATGTAAACCGCCGTGTTACACGCTTCTGCCCAGTAAACCCGGGGCAAAGAAGCATGTGCAAGCATCGCACGAGCCATCTCCATGATAGTCCGATTCTTCCGCTCAACAACTCCGTTCTGGGAAGGAGTGTAAGGAGTAGTCAGCTGGCACTGGATGCCATCTGACTTGCACCACTGTGCAAAGTTCTTGGAGGTGAACTCATTCCCTCTGTCTGAGCGAATACATTTGATGTGCAAGTCCTCCTCCTTTTCAATCATCGTCTTCCAATTTCGAACGAAACTGAAAGCCTCTGACTTGAGCTTTAAGAAGAAGCCCAAGTATACCTGCTGAAATCATCCACAAGCACAAGCAAAAATTGTGAGCCAGAAAATGAAGGAGTGCTCATCGGGCCACATAGATCAATGTGAACCAGTGCAAGTGGTGCCGAAGCTTTGCTGAATGCCTGCTTCGGAAAGGCAACCCTGTGTTGCTTGCCCATCTGACAAGCCTTGCATATGCCAAATGAGGAGCGTATTGCTGGTAAACCTCCGCCACAAAGGTTTTGGCAGCCCGTTGAAGTTGCTGATAACATAGATGTCCAAATCGTGCATGACATAGAGAAGTGGTGTCACGTGACACATCCCAACCCTATGTGTCCGTGGACAAGCTACACCACAACAGGGTTCAGTCAGTTCAAGCCAGTTTAGATTAGCAGTGATCTGGCACTTTTGTGAGTCTATTCGTAGACCGTGCATGCCCAGTCACTTAGCATAGATGCATATCCTCCGGTTGCACACAGCATGATCATCGGAATTCCCATCAGAATCCATTAGCATCAGTTAGGGGAGTTTTCCAGTGCATTTAGCCTATTTTACCTATTTTGGACATTTTTCACTTATTATTTTTAAGTGACTTGTTGGAAAGTAGGTAGGGCAAATTGAGTAAGTTTGTATATAAGCAAACCTAGACTAGCACTAAATGGCAGAAGAGGCAGCAGGAGCTTCCTGCTCAACAGGCAAGTTCTCAGCAGTACCCCCCCTCATGACCCCCTAGCGCCATACTTCCCCATCCCTTGGCGTTTCCAAGCATCAGCATCACCATCGACTCCATCTCTTTGGTGTTTCTCCCCCACAGCAAACCATCGCCGAGAACCTCTTTCATGGCGTTTTTCTCACAACAAAACAGCCCCATCATTAGCGTTTTACTAACGCTAGACCACCAGCATCTCTCAGCGTTTTTTATGGCAGTTTTCTCAGCTTGTAGGACTCAGCCATTGCAGCGTTTTCAGCATAGAACAGACCCCCCAAACCAGCGTTTTTCATCAGGTACAAAGCAGTTCAAAAACGCAACCTGATAGGTCCAGCCCTTCAGCGTTTTTACTTCAGCAAGAACCCCGATCAAAGCAGTCATTTTCAGCCATAAGCACAGTACGAAAACAGTCATTTTCAGCCCCGAAAACAGTCCACGAAATTCAGCCAAAGAAGATCACAGATTCAGCCATCAAGTCGTCGTCGTCATCAGCATAGTCCCATTGTATGAGTCCATTGCATACGCATTGTACATCCTTTGTTCAATCAAAGTTAGAACACTCTCGCCGACGAGAGTGGGGCCTTCGGAGGAGGGTTTTACAAACCTCTCGGTGTCGTATCTTTTCTCTCTCTATCTCTTAGTCGCATACACTTGCACGCACAATGTCCACTCACTTTGTTTGTGATCATAGCATTCTCTCATTAAGAACGGAAGGCTCTACCTTCCATAAGAACAAAAGGAACCTTGAGCACAGATCGGAGCACTCATCTTGAGCAAAGCGCAAGCATTCATTCTGTTGCACCTTACATTGGTATCAGAGCTTTGGCAGTGTTCTGTATCACTGAAGGAAAGAACCACAAGAACCACAAATTTTTTTTTGCTTGTTGAGGTCGCACGAACCCAAGTTCGGTTGGGCGTGTCGATTCCTAATCGTGTTAGTATCCATTCTGCTTCGAGTGATGACCATCCACTGAAGTCGTGGGTTCTTGTGGTCTTGGGTTCTTAAGTTCACGAGGAACTTGGGTTCTTAGGGGTCTTGTGTTCTTGAGGGTCTTGAGGTTCTTGAGGTGTTCTTTCGCTTGCAAACCGTGTTTGAGAAGGATCTTCTCTTCACCCGAATTCTACTCTTTTCCGTGGGCGCACCCCTTGGCGGCCTTGCGCTCACACCAAGGTTGCTTTTTTCCACCTCAAGTCGATTGGCCGGCCGCTAAGTGCACGGTCCGCTCTCAATGAGTGAAAAGAGGCACAAGGGGAGGCTGGACAAGCCCTTCGTTCTTGGGATTCCTACAAAATGAAAAGTGCATGCCACAAGGGCTCAGAAAGGACAAGCCTCAAGGATAACAAAAAGTACGAAGGGCTAGGTAGACTCTAGAGGAGTAGACTCTAGACTCGAGAGTGATCAATAATCATCAAACTCCAGAAGTGCTCGCCTGCTGAATCTCCATATCGTCGTCGTAGTCGAGGTCGTCAGCGACATATGAGGCCTCGCAAGGCTCGCATTGAGGCTCAAAGTCCTCCTCAAGCTCCTCCAAAAGTGTCTCGGCCATAGATGGATTCTCTTTTGCCATCTCCCACTCAACGAAGGGATCTGCCTTGTGTGTGATGCTCTTGGCAAGCATTCGCAAGTTAGCGTTCACAAACACCAAATCATTGGCCCTCTGGACCCCAAAGCGATTCCTCTTCTTAGAGGCAATGTGGCTGTACACACTCCATAGTTGCTCCAAGCAACTAGTGGTACATGCTTGGCTAAGGACACGAACAGCCAAGCGCTACAAATGTGGGCCATTTTCTCCATAGTCCTCCCACCACAAAACCGAGCCAATCTTGCTTGGATCAAATACGGTGCTTTTTTCAACTTTTCAAAAATCTGCCAGTTCTCGGGCGTCCCCGTCTGTCCCCGGTCCGGCAGCCTGCGTTCTCGTCTGTCGGATGAAAATCTGGCCGTTCCTTGCCGTTCCCCTCCGTCCCCGGCCCGATTTACGGCCGTTATGCGTCCCTAGGCCCCGTCTCCTCCGTCCCCTGTGACTATGCTTTTGGGGCCTAGGGCCTTTAAATATGAGGCTAGGGCTCATTCTTTAGCATGCTTCTTGGAGAAGGTGCAGAGTCTGGAGTACTGGCTTGTACTGTGTTGATGCAATATAAAGAAACACCGAAAGGGGCGCCAAGGTTTGGGGTCAATACTCTCTGGGGTGGAATTTCGCCACTTCGTGTCGCGTGTCGTCTCTCTCTCTCTCTCTCTCTCTCTCTCTCTCTCAGTTTAGTTGTTATTGAAGTGCTAAAAGTCTGTTCAGTCTGTTCTTTTCTATTGGCACGTGGTGCCCGTCTTGTGATAGTGGTATCGGAGCATCAGGCGTGCGCTTTTCTGAAAGCATACCGGTTCTACAAAAGAGCAGACATAGCTATTGGAATTTTATTTGAGGTATCTTCGGCCTCCGACCCCGGACTTATTAGCCACTCCCACCCTTACTTCATCGCGCATCGGGCGCGCTCCCGTCTTCACCGCTCATGTCTTACAGGGCATAAGCCAATTAAGATCACTTGCAAGAGAAGGATCCAAGATTTGTTTCGAGCTGCTGTTTTCTCATAGACAGTACCATGCAGATGTTGATAGCTACAAGGCAGCATACTCCAAGTACTTGGCAAGCTTTCAATAATTTTTTTTTGCCCGAAGTTATATGGTTTCTCACATCTTCCTTCGGAGTGCAACTTCTGGCAGAGTGGGGTATCCTGAAATGCTTACCATAGAAACCCTAGCAGATTATAACTTGAAATTTCTCGACATCTCCCAGTAGATGTCTCTTCATGAGCAGATGACCTTGGAAGTCCAGTGCGATTGCTATCTTAGGACTACCATCGCCGCCAAAGAAACACTGTCTGTCCAAGAGCTGATGGACCATGCTGTGCTCGGCTACGACCTTATGGAATGAACCTAACCCTAATTTTTGGTGCAGGTTTCAGGATGGAAAGTCAATCGACTTTCCGAGCTTGACAAGTGTCGAGATTGCTTTTGAAGTTTGAAATCAATTTGAGAACTTGTTTGGTGATCCTGTTTAGAATTTGTTTGAAACGTGTGGTATCTGTTTTGAACGTGTCTTGGTGCCGATTTGAAATGCTTGACTCTGGTTTTAATATTGGTTTCAACGATTGGTGATTTTACTCCCGGGTGGAGTAGTGAGAAATGTTGTTTTGCTATTGTTTGAACCTCCGAACGACGCAGAGGGGATGTTTGGGGAGTGTTTGGTTGTATGCTTGTAAAATAATTGTTGTTGTGACTCCCGGTCCGGACCTAGATGGTTATGCGGGAGGAGTATTAAGAAGTCTGAGCAGTGGTTACTTTCAGCACCTCCAAACGACACAGGCTGCAGTCTGGGGGGCGTTGGGTTGTAAAAGGCCTCTATATCTCCCGGCCCGGACCTTTTTAGGTTATGCGGGAGGAGTGATGAGGGAGTCGTAGAATATCTCCCGGCCCGTCGGACCTTGTTAGGCTATGCGGGAGGAGTGTTCATCGGCGGCTTTATGTTTCTATGTCTTGTAACATGCATATGTGAGCATTTGTGTTGCATTGTGATGTGCCAACCACTGATTATTCCTAATTGGATGAGATTACGTGGGTATGTAATTTTAGTGCATCAAGATACCCATGGAAGGTCAGTGCGGTCTGGGTGTGATGGCTAATTTTACTACGCCAACATACCAAGAGTTCCGATCTGGACGAAAGGAAGCTAACTCCTTGATCAAAAGAGCCGAAAGGAGAAGCTAACTCCTTAACAAAAAGAGCAAATTGATTGTCCCTTGGAATGTCCCTCGGATTGACCCTCGGAAATTTTTGAGCTAACTTGAGTTGTTTTATAGATATGCTGTAATCGCAAATGATTACTTTCTTTCAAGAAGGGGAGATGTCATAAACTGCTGATGTGTCAAAGCCCTGAAGAATAAAGCCAACTTGCAGATGTCGCCCGAGGGGCCTAAACCTTAAGAAGAACAAGTAACAGAAGAAGAAGTCCTACCAACTTATGGGGACCCCGTCTGATGGGGCCCCAAGTGACATAAAGGATTAAAATAAAGCAGGACCCACACACAAAGAAAGACTTGCGCCAATACTAATGACGTGGCAGCTGTACGGTCAAATTTTGGAAATTGTGTTGACATGGACGTGGCAGGCTGTACGGATTTCCACGTTTTGCGTTGACTATTGTACGGAATTCCGTGATTTACGCTGGCAGCTTTTTGGCATTGCTTTTGGACCAGAAGCTTTTGAGTTTGAAGGCTTTTCATGTAAAACTGCTTTTGGGGCATAGGGCCTTTAAATATGAGGCTAGGGCTCATTCTTTAGCATGCTTCCCGTTGCAGAGGGTGCTGAAAACGCTGCTGTAATAGAGATTTCAGCGTGCCTGTACGCCACCGATTGGTACGGGTCCGTCGCAGAGTGTCAGAGGGGAGGGGGTTCTGGCACTTTTCAACTGTCAAGGGGTTGAAAACAGAGAAAAAAAACAGCAAGTAATAAGTACCAAAATGGTGCCAATTGGGTGTAGATACCTGTCTAAGGTGTAGATCTGCAAGTGCCTGTCAGTGTCGTGGTCGCTCCCGATCGTGCAAGAGGCTTAGCGTTTGCAGAAAACGCAGCAACCTCAGAAAACGCAGCAAGTGCACAAAAAACGCAGCAAGATCTGAAAACGTAGATCTTGTTAGAGTTCATCTTCCTGTCCGGTGGTAGTTTTGGTATCTCCCAGGAGCAGAATCCAGATCAGGGAGTGGGGGACTGTTTTGTGGCTGTGCCTGGCCGTAGTTGATGTAGACGTATCTATTCTCGGCGGTGCACATCATGGTATTGCTCACCCGATAGACTTGCATGAGGCAGGAGCCTTGTTCCTAGGGTTTCCCGGGGTCAAAGTCTCGAGTCATCTGCACTTAGGCCACTAAATATGTGTTCCAGGTCACTTTTAGTGAGTTTACATATTTATTAGCCATTTTAGCCAATTTCCAGAATCGTGGGGTTTTCTAGATGAATAGGGCAAACTGGAGTTTGTCCTATATAAGCAGCCCCCCCCCCCCCTTTGTACTTTTGGCAAGTTGTTGAATGCAGATTACCAACGTTTGGACTCTCTCTCTCTCTGCTAGCATTTTCTCTCTCTAGCCATTTCACTTTGTGGCGAGCTCTTTAGCGTTTTGCACATTCTCTCTCTAGCGTTTTCTGCAGGAGGCGACATCAGCCAAGGATCTCTCTCTAGCTCTAGCGCTTCCCTTTCTGGCATGTTACCACCACCACTCCGTAGCGGTTGTGCATCCCCGGCAAGATCCAGAGCCCGTTCGGTGGTGGTACGCGCTTGTACCTACACGGCGAGGAGATTCATCGCGATAGATTCGAGATCTATTGGCTGCCCGTCATCACAGAGAGGTGTCTTGATCGCAGTTGCAGACAAGTTCCTCATCCGATTCACCTTCTTTCTGCTGCACCTTTGACATGGTATCAGAGCCACGGCGTGCTCTTGAATCGGATCAGTGATTTGTGCGAGATTAAGTTGCTGTTTTTTGCAACAAAAAGAGGTGGTTTGCTGTTTTTCTACATTTTTTCACTCTTAAGTTTTGGGACTGATTTCGACCGTAGTGGAAAGATTTGCAGATTTCCTATCTTCCACTTGATCCAAGCCGCTTCACATGTCCAAATTCTCCAACACCATGGATAAGAGTGATGATTTCAATACATTTTCAACAAAATGGTGATGATGGACACCAAGAGGATGGGATCGGCGGTGGTGACCACACTTTCAATGACGAATGGGGAGATTGGTCCTAGTTCTATTCCAGAGTAGGTGATCAACCAATCAAGATACCTACACTTCCTACCTTTCCCTTGGATCGGCGATTGAGTGGAGATAATTATGCCATTTGGAAAGCAACTATGATGGCGGTCTTTGACTCTTACGAGCTTGGAGGATTTGTCTCAAGCAACTTTCAAAAGCCAAAGGACTGTAAGGGAGCGAAGTTATGGGAACGAGTAAATGCCCGGATCCGGTCTTTTATTATCCTTATTAATTCACGTGCAGTGATCGGCCACATTAGGCTAATGCAAGATGCGAAGTTGATGTGGGATCGGCTTTCATCTCTATATGATCGAGTCTCTCCAATGAAGCGGATAGCACTCGAGGTACAGTTGAGAACCTTGGATGCGAAGAACACTTCCATGCAGGATCATATCAACAAGATGCAAGAGCTTCAGGAGGAGATACTTCATATGGGAAAGCTTATTAGTTCGGAGGACATGGCCATTCAGCTTTTGGCTCAATTGCCTCCCCGGTATACCAACTTCTACTCTTCTTTGATTACCAGTGGACGGCTGAATACTATCACATGGGAGGTGCTAAATCCAATGGTTTTAGACCAAGAGGAGCGGTTCCAGAAGGGGAAGAAGTCAGGCTCCGAAGCCTTGACCGGTTCTTCCCACAACAAGAAGAAGAAGCAGAAGGGTAAGAAGAAAAGCACCAACACCAAAGACAAGAAGAGTGATGGCGAGTTGGAGAAGCTTCAACCTCCTCGGTGGCAGTAGTAAAGTCACCAGCCTTTGTTCATTTGCAGATTCTCCCTTCGACGGACTCTCCGAGGACATCGGAGGCATTGGTGACCCATTCTCCTCGAGATAGTCGTGATTGGATTCTTGATAGTGGTGCCTCATGGCACATGACACCTACGAAGGATCTATTGTCCAACATGCGGAGACACTGTGGTACTATTTTCATTGGAGACAAATCTGAAATTCCTATTCACAGCGAGGGTTTTATGAAGTTCATTCCCGACGGCAGAGGAGGTATGCATACCTCCAAGGTACTTTATGCTCCAAAACTAGGTTTTCATCTTATGTCAGGAGACGAAGTGTGCAAGCTTGGCATGGAGGTGATCTTCACGGAAGACTCAGTATCTATACGGGATCGGAAGATCAGTATAGAAGTCAGAGGGGGCTCGGTAGAGAACGGCCTTTATTGACTCCACGCTCTTTCTTCCTCGACTCGGATACCCACAAGTGATTTATCTCATTACAGGTTTGGCCATTTGAACAATGATGCCCTGCGACTTGCTTTTCGAGAACAATTGCTTCAAGGCTTACCAGATGTTGGGAGTAAGCATGGGAAATGTATTTCTTGCATTCGTGGGAAACAACATCGAGACTCCATCCCGAGGCTTTCTACACGCCGAGCCACTGCCGTGTTGGAGTTGGTTCACACCGACCTTTGTGGACCTATGCAGACCCCTTCCCTCGGCAAGGCTCTTTACTTTATGTTGTTGGTGGATGACTTTAGCCGCTTTACTTGGGCATATTTTCTACAACACAAGCACGAGGCTTTTCACCTATTCAAGAATTGGCATACACTTGTGGAGAAGGAAAGCAATCATGTATTGAAGACCATTAGATCGGATAAAGGTGGGGAGTTTACCTCCAATGCTTTCATTCAGTTTTGTACGGACCATGGTATCAAGCGAGAGCTTGCGAATACCAATACACCTTCAGAGAATGGAGTTGTGGAGCGAAAGAACAGGACAGTAGTAGAGATGGCTAGGACCATGCTTGAGCATCGAGATTTGCCTAAGTCCTTGTGGGATGAGGCAGTTGCAACGGCTGTCCACACCCTCAACATATCTCCAACCTCTTCAGTTCCAAAGATGACACCATTTGAAGCCTATTTTGGTAAGAAGCCCGACGTCTCCCATTTCAGAATTTTTGGGAGCGATGCCCATGTCCACGTACCAAAGGAGCAAAGGGGGAAGTTTGACCTCAAGACCTGCAGCATGATCTTTGTCGGCTACAACTCTCTTTCAGTGGGATATGGACTTTATGATCCAAAGAAGAAGGAGATTGTTCTTAGCTGTGATGTAGTCTTCAATCCTTCAGAGGGGGTTCCCGCTCCCAAGCCTTCCACGACAACTCTTGATCTTCCGATTCTTGAAGACCCAGATTTTGACTTGCCCAATGAGCCCTCTTCTCCTACCCCTGTCTCACAGGCCACAAAGGAGGATGCACCCATATCCGAAGATGCAATCGACAGTGGTTCTCATCATAGTGCTGATATAGAGACAGATTTGCCAGTTGTTCCCCCGGAGGGGAGCAAGCCCAACAAGTTACCGAAGTGGTTATTAGAGACCTTGCGAGATTCAGCAATCTCAAATTTTTCCACCCGATTGGCGAGAAGCCGGTACCTCTCGACGCTCACATCGACTTCGACATGTCTCGTTACTACAAGAGAACTCTGCATTGATGTCTTCAATAATCCAGGAGAGAGTTCCTCTTATAGTTAAGGAGGCACTTTCACTACCTCTGTGGAAGTTGGCCATGCAGAAAGAGATTGACTCCATAAAAAAGAACAACACATGGGTGTTGGTTCCAAGGCCTCCAAAGCGGAAAGTGATCAAGGTCAAGTGGGTCTACAAAACCAAGTATAAAGCTGATGGTTCTCTGGACAAGCACAAGGCGAGACTTGTTGCCAAAGGCTTTTCCCAAAAACCCGGTGTAGACTACGGGGAGACCTTCACACCGATCGCACGTATGGCGACTACTCGGATTGTTTTTGCCCTTGCTGCCCTTCACGGGTGGCCGGTTTTTCAGATGGATGTGGTTTTGGCATTTAATGGTGATCTAGAGGAGGAGGTTTATGTGGAGCAACCTCTAGGGTTCGAGGATCCAGAGTTTTTAGACATGGTTTGTAGGTTGCTTAAGGCTCTCTATGACCTCAGGCAATCGCCTAGAGCGTGGTACCGGAAGATTGATTCTTTTTTTGTACGAAACTCCTTTCAGACATCTTCTCCTGATCTAGATTTGTACATTTTCCGTGAGGGAGGGTTAGTGAACTTGTTATCCTGTACGTCGACGATCTTGTGATTACAGGTAGCCATGTTGAGCACATCCGCAATATTATGGCAACCTTGTCAGAGGAGTTTGAGATGACAGATCTTGACTTGCTTCATCATTTTCTTGGATTGGAGGTTAGGCAAACAGAGAGGGGCATCTTCCTCTCTCAGGAGCGGTATATCCAACAATTATTGGAAGCATTTGGTATGACCGAGTACAAATTCATCTCTACTCCAATGGATCCCAATCAAAAGTTGTCACAGTTTGATCTTCCTCTTTTAGCAGATGCAACAGAGTCGGAAACTGGTTGGTTCTCTCATTTGGGTACTCAACACTAGATTTGATGTTAGCTTCCCGGTGGGTCTACTCAATTCTTTTATGCAGAAACCGCCAAGTCACACATGCAGCAGGCCATCACAATCCTGCAATCATTTAGCATTCACTATGCAGTTGGAGGTTTGGATCCCCAGGTCATTCTACGAGGATGGAGTGATTCAGATTGGGGAGGTGATCCAGACGGACGACGGTCGACCACAACTTTTACTTTTTCTTTTGGCTCAAGAGTAGTTTCATGGAGCAGCAAGAAACAGCCAACAGTTGCTTTGTCTTCCACAGAGGCAGAGTACCATGCTAATTGTAGTGCTACATGTGAGCCAGCTTGGACTCGGAGGCTACTTTTGGAAATGGCTTTCCGTAGCAGATAACCATTTTGTACTTAGACGACCAGAGTTGTATTGCTATTGCAAGGAATCCGGTCTCTCACTCCCGGATAAAGCATATAGAGATTCAATACCATTTTGTTTGTGAGAAGACACAGGATGGCTTTATTTGACTAGAGTACATTCCAACTTCAGATAACCTTGTTGATATCTTCACCAAACCTCTCCCACAGGCTACACTATCCTCTCATGCCAGCTCCCTTGGACTCCTTCCACGTCCAGGAGCTGAGAGGGGGTGTTACAGTTCATCTTCCTGTCCGGTGGTAGCTCTGGTATCTCCCAAGAGCAGATCAGGGAGTGAGGGCTGTTTTGTGGCTGTGCACGGCCGTACTTGAGGTAGACGTACCTATTCTCGGCGGTGCACATCATGGTACTGCTCACCCGATAGGCTTGCGTGAGGCAGGACCCCTGTTCCTAGGGTTTCACGGGGTCAGAGTCTCGAGTCATCTGCACTTAGGTCACTAAATATATGTTCCAGGTCACTTTTAGTGAGTTTACATATTTATTAGCCATTTTAGCCAATTTCCAGAATCGTGGGGTTTTCTAGCTGAGTAGGGCAAACTGCAGTTTGTCCTATATAAGCTCCCCCCCTCCCCCCGTACTTTTGGCAAGTTGTTGAATGCAGATTACTAACGTTTGGGCTCTCTCTCTGCTAGCATTCTCTCTCTCTAGCGTTTTGCACATTCTCTCTCTAGCGTTTTCTGCAAGAGGCGACATCAACCCATAGTAACAGGGGACGCCCTTTTTTGGGCTTCCCATCCCCACTTTTCTGTCCCCACTTGCCGTTCCGCCCTCTTTTTTACACTAAAAATCCATTTGAACCCCGTCCCCCGTCCCCCATTCCCCGTCCCGGAATGCGTCCCTTTTGATTATGCATCAACCAACGATCTCTCTCTTTCTCTAGCCCTAGCGCTTCCCTGTCTAACCTATTACCCGCTCCATAGCGGTTGTGCATCCCCAACAAGATCCAGAGCCCGTTTGGTGGGCGGTACACGCTTGTGCCTACACGGTGAGGAGATTCATCGCGATAGATTCGAGATCTATTGGCTGCCCGTCACAGAGAGGTGTCTTGATCGCAGTTGTCGACAAGTTCCTCATCCGATTCCCCTTCTTTTCGTTGCACCTTTGACAGATCTCTCCAGAAAATGCAACCTGGTCTGAAAAACGCAGGCTGATCTGATGCCGTTTGAGGTGCGTTTTTGTTGCTGAAGGGGAGCGCTAGAGAGGGAGGGCAGATCAGTCTGAGGATGCAAAAACGTTGGCTGTTCTTGTGAAAAACGCTAGGGCTGAAAAAACACTGATCAGCGGTTTTGAGTTTTGCCGCGATGGAAATCGGCAGAAGTGCTAGCGCTAGTCTCAGGAGGAAGGATCGATGCTGATTCTCCGCGTCTTGGCGACTGATACCATGTGAGGGTGAGCAGCGGAAAGAGTGTGAGCCACGCGCGTTGAAAACACTGGAGGGAGAGAGAGAGAAAACACAAGTGCTCTGCAAATGATGCTCTCAATTCAACAATTTGAATGATTACAAGACCCTAAGCATTCTTTTTATAGAATCTTAGGTTGAGGTAGGGCAAAATGTGTAACTGGTGCAAAAAACATAAAAGCCAAAAATGGCTAAAAATGTGTGCACCCAGCTAGGCTCAGAAAATGACCGGCCGGACACGTGCTAAAAGTGTCCGCCCATGCAATCTACATGATGTGCGATGGGTGGCTAACCCGGGACAATCACTAGCCCTACAAAACGGCGAAGCAATGGCGGTGTAACGCTAACAAAGTTGGCCTGGCAATTGGACAAGGTGGTCCTCAAACCGAGTGAGGCCGCTTTATGTAGTCTTGTCACAATAGCAGCAAGTCCAATCAAAAGACTCTAGCTTGACTAGCGATGTCTTGACATGAATTGCATGAGTATGCCATGTGGAGCTCCTCTCCCTCACCATGGCTTTGAAGTTTGATGAGATTTAAGAGCTTGAGTTGAGCGGAGGTGAACTTGAGCTTGACAGAACTTGAAGGTAGAAAAGGTGATGGCTTAAGACTCGAGAGAGCTTGAGAGTGGAGGAGGTGAAGGTGATGGCTAGAGAGACACGAGAGGCCTTGAGAGAGCTTGAGAGGGCTTGAGAGGACTCATGGATGAAGCTTGAGAGTTTAAGCTTCACTTGAGAATGCAATGGCTTGAGGCAAGAAGAGAGGAGGGTTGCTCGTTTATAGCTTCTTGAAGAGAAGGAGGGGGGGGGGATTTGAAATTAGCATTTTGAAAGTTGAAACTAGACAGAGAGAGTGGGTGCGACATGGAGTCTGTGTGTGTGTGTGTGTGTGTGTGTAACAATGTCACTCTTTGTAAATAATTAACTTATTTACTAGAAAATAACGAGTTACTAGGTAGCCTTACTACTGTCGCAGAATACCAGCCTCGGTGCTGACTCTGCCTTGCGAGCAAGTACTACCACTTGAATAGTCCTATCGTGAAAACATTGCAAGTGAAGCTGAAAGGTAAGGTGCTCGGAGGTGTTTCCAAGGGGTGCTGTAACAGACTTGGGCACCGCAAGTCGGAAATCTGGCACGACACACGAGAGAATCACTTAAAAACACTTCACAAACTTAATCACAATTCACAATTCACACTACGTCGGGGCACCCCAAGTCGGAAATCTAGCACGACACACAAGAGAATCATTTAAAAACACTTCACAAACTTAATCACAATTCACAATTCACTTGAGTCGACACGGCCCGACATAGTGTCGGAGGGTCCTCTCTGCTCAACTGCTCGTTAGCAAGTCTGAGTCAGAAGGCCCTCTTAGTTCATATTTAAAGGCTCCAAGGCTCCCAAAAGCAGTACTTGAAAAGCTTCAACTCAAAAGCTCTAGGCCCCAAAAGCACCCAACGAATTTCCGGAAATTTGTATGCTGCCACGCCATCAGTCAACCGAAAACGTGGAGTGTCCGTACAACTGCCACGTCCTCACTTCTGCGCGATCTCTCTCTTTTATTTTAATGGTTCTAGTGTCCCTAGGGCCCCATCGTAGGAAACCCTATAAGTTTGGAACAACTTATAACTTTTAAGTTCTTGTCAAGGACATGCCACGTCATTATTTTGTGACATACCCCCCTCTTGAAAGAATTGTAACTCCCGATTACGCCTGCAAAAACAGACAACGCGAAGTGGACCTTTGTCGCCATTCAGGAAGGTACAAGTAGGAAGACATACAAATCGGCTTTCTAAGAAGCAGTGGGAATCAACGCGACTTGGTTCTCATACTCAAAGACGAGTGCTGCATCATCATAGTAGCATCATCATAGTAGCAACATGTATGATTATGGAACAGACAAGTTCCTCGGCATGGATCAACGCAGCAACATGATCTATGCCAACTTTGTAAATTCGTACCCTATCAGCCCCATCAAAGGTGCCAAGCGGACTTGGTACTCACAACTTTCTGCCTTTGAACCAGCACCGCTGCTACGAGATAGAAATGACTGCAACATTTTGGTCTTGAGATTCTATGGACATGATCGCAATAAGAATTAGTTAATCCGACATTAGTGAGGTGCGATGTGGATCTAGATGCGATTGCTAAACACGTTACCAAGAATCATGGTCCTAAGTATCGATGGATTCTCTGTGATTTGATCTGAATGTGATTTGATATTCAGTGGCTGTCATCTTTGTGCAAGTATTGGATTTGTGTCGTCTAGCGCGTAGGTACTTAGAGTCAGTTTCTACTGAACTGGTTTACGGTAAGACCGCTCACAAGTAGCCACATTTTGCAATAAGTAGATGCACAACGTTCTACACCCTCCAAAGCATTAACCAGGGCAGAGTCGGTATGTCCTCTCTGCTCAGCTGCTCGTCAGCAAGTCTTAGTTCATATTTAAAGGCTCCAAGGCCTCCCAAAAGCAATACATGAAAACCTTCCACTCAAAAGCTCTAGGCCCCAAAAGCAGCGAGCGGAATTGTTAGACTTACACCACTCTGCTGCTTCACTCAGGTCTAGGGCATACATATACGGCTAGTATGCATCCGGGCTGGCCACCCTTAGTCTAGGTTGTGCTTGGTCTGGTCACTCGAGTTTGGGGCCGGTCGTCCACTTTGTCCAGGCGCCCTCATATATTTCCATATATCATTTTTCTGTTGGGTCGTGGGGATTTTTATCAGGCCTTGCCCTATCTCCCCTTGGGCACCTATATATGGGGCCAGGGACTTCCATGTCTCTCATTTCACAGAGATCATCTGATCATTGAACGGCTCTTTTGCCCATGGTAGTCATGGGGGGCTGATCGCCCCCTCTTCACCATCTCTAGCGTCTGTGCTCTCTCTCTCTCTCTCTCTCTCTCTCTCTCTCTCTCTCTCTCTCTCTCTCTCTCTCTCTCTCTCTCTCTCTCTCTCTCTCTTCCGCACACGTGCACTCTAACAGGAATTTGCGGAAATCCGTACGCTGCCACGTCGTCAATCAGCATCAAACGCAGAGCGTCCGTACAGCTTCCACGTCATCACTTCCGCGTGATCCCTCTCTTTTCTTAAAAATGGTTCTAGTGTCCCTAGGGCCCCATCGGACGGGACCCTATAAGTTGTCCAACTTATAACTTTAAGTTCTTGTCAAGGACATGCCACGTCATTATTTTGTGACATTGCTTGTCGATGAAAGTGGTGCATGCTACCTGCGAATGCGAATGCGAATGGAAGTGGTGCATGCGAATGCGAATGCAGAAGAGGGTTAGGGATCCTTTCATAACCTCCTTCCATATCTGCATAAGAAGCAAATAGATCTTGATACTCAAGATCTGGATTTTTGTAGATCCAATGTCGATCTTCGTTCAAAGACATAGTGAAGTGATGAAGTCGGGAGCGTGCCCAATGCACGATGGACTAAGGGTGGGAGTGGCTAATAAGTCCGCGATTGGGGCACGAAGATTCTTTGAGGAAAAAAGAAACTGGGAGAGGTTCTTTGGGTTATTGGTTCTTCTCTTGAGTTCGCGAAGCCGAAGCACACACAGAGCTTTGATACCAATGTTAGGTGTAGCGGTGTAAGGTGCAACGGAATAAATGTTGTATTTTCTCAAGATTAGTGATCTTTACTGCTCAAGGTTCCTTTTAGTTCTTAGGGAAAGAGAGAGCTTTCTGTCTTGTGGAGAGTGCTATGATCACGAACAAAGTGAGTGGATTGTGCGTGCAAGAGATTGTGCTGCACCTTACATTGGTATCAGAGCTTTGGAAGTGTTCTGTATTACTCAAGAAAGAACCACAAGAATTTTTTTGCTTGTTGCAATTGCCCGAACCCAACTTTACTTGGGCGTGGCGATTCCTAATCGTGTTTTGTTGAAGAGTGACACGAATCCCAATAAAGAAGGGCTTGTCCAGCCTCCCCTTGTGTCTCTTTTCACTCATTGAGAGCGGACCATGCACTTAGCGGCCGGCCAATCGACGTGAGGTGGGAAAAAGCAACCTTGGTGTGAGCGCAAGGCCGCCAAGGGGTGTTAGAGTTCTTTTCCGAGGAATTAGAGGAAGAAGGGCTAGAAGAATTACCATTCTTACCGTTCTTACCATTCTGTGTGTTCTGAAAATCCTGCGGGGTTGCTTGAGAAGTCTTGTTTTCCTTGGGCTTTCCTTTGTTGTGTTTCATCTCGTGGGCGAGAGCAATGGCTACCGCTTTGTTGAGATCGGGTGGATCGAGTACCTCGACATCATACTTGATATACTCGTCCAATCCGTAAAGAAATACCTCCTTGCGCTTCTTATCCGATTTGCGTAATTAAGTGCCGAGCTCCAAAACCCGATTAGAGAAAAACATAACCAGCGTACCGTTTTGCTTGAGAGCTCGCCAATCGTCCTTAATCGTGCAAGGTACTGAGGTGGCATAAACCGTGCCTTGAGCTTGTCTTGGAAATTAGCCCAACTAAAAGAGAGGGGCGTGAGATCGTCGGCTGCCTCTAGGTGCGTGGCTAGCTGTGCCTCTTGTCAAGCCTGATACCAATTTATGGCATCATCAGCAAGGTACATAGCTGCCGTCAAAACTTTGCTATTGCCTGTTTTCTTAGTTGTCGCAAAATAAGCATTAAATTGATGCAACCAAGAATGAATAACAGTAGCATCCATCTTACCGTCATACTTACTGAAAGTCAACTTCTCTGTGACTGGATTGTGTGAATCTGCCTCGTGGCTTGCGCCACTTGACGAACTCCCACGATCTTTGGGTGATTCTGTCTTCGAGTCTAGGACTTGGGAAATAAATTCTTGTTGACGAATCTCCCTTTGAGCTTCTCGCTCGGCGTCCCTTTCTGCTTTGCGTTCTTTGCGTTCAACGCGCTCGCGTTCGAGGGCAAGTCGCTGGTCTTCTTGTCTTGCGGCAACTGCAATGCGCTCACGTTCCTGAGCAAGTCGATGTTCTTCTTGTTGTGCAGCAAGTTTGTCGTTTCTTTCATCGCGCTCGTGGTCCTTGGCTTCTTGTGCACGGTCCTTTGCCGCTTGTTCATCTGCTTTGCTTGCGAGTTGTGCCAAGGCAACTCAATTCGTTTCTTGTTGTTGTGCCATCATGTCTAACATTGACTTGACCATCATCTCCATAGGAGTGAGGACAACTCGTGGCGTAGATGGCGAAGGGGGAGGGTTGGAAAAATCTCCTGGTGGGGAAAATCCTTCGTCGCCTCTCTCATGCTCATCACCTGAATGCGAAGTATCCATGCTGCTTCGGGTGACGACCATGCATTGGGATCTTTGGTTCTTAAGTTCACGAGGAACTTGGGTCTTGAGGTCCTGAGGTTCTTGAGGTTCTTGAGGGTTTCTTTCGCTTGCAAATTGCGTTGGAGAAGGATCTTCTCTTCACCCGAGTTCTACCCTTTTCTGCGGGCGCACCCCTTGGCGGCCTTGCGCTCACACCAAGGTTGCTTTTTCCCACCTCACGTCGATTGGCCGGCCGCTAAGTGCATGGTCCGCTCTCAATGAGTGAAAAGAGACACAAGGGGAGGCTGGACAAGCCCTTCTTTCTTGGGATTCGTGTCACTCTTCAACAAAACACGATTAGGAATCGCCACGCCCAAGTAAAGTTGGGTTCGGGCAATTGCAACAAGCAAAAAAATTCTTGTGGTTCTTGTGGTTCTTTCTTGAGTAATGCAGAACACTTCCAAAGCTCTGATACCAATGTAAGGTGCAGCGGAATAAATGTTGTATTTTCTCAAGATTAGTGATCTTTACTGCTCAAGGTTCCTTTTAGTTCTTAGGGAAAGAGAGAGCTTTCTGTCTTGTGGAGAGTGCTATGATCACGAACAAAGTGAGTGGATTGTGCGTGCAAGTGAATGAGACTGAGAGAAGGAGAGAGAAGAGATACGACACCGAGAGGTTGTAAAACCCTCCTCCGAAGGCCCCACTCTTGTCGGCGAGAGTGGTCTACTTGATTGCACAAATGCGTACAATGCTAATGCAATGGACTGATGCAACGGGAACTATGTCGGTGAAGACGATGAAGATTTCCGGGCTGAAATAGATGCTTCTTTATCAGCTGTCCGCAAAGGGGCAAAAGCTGAAAAACCTGTGCCACTTTCGGGGCTGAATTGGCTGGTTTTTCTCTGCTGTATATGGCTGAATTGGACTTGCTTGTCGGCTGAAATACCGAGGGGAAAACACTGTGGAAAAACCCTACTCCTTTAGGCTTCTTGAAGCTGCGTTTTGGGTGTTGATAAGCTGGCTGAAAACGCTGCCACAGCAGGTGGTATTAGGCTGAAAATCGCTGCCAAGGCTGGTCCAAAAACGCTGCCAAAGGCTGACTGTTGCTGGCGTTAGTACTTTACAAAAACGCTGATCTGACCAAGGTGAAATCGCTGGCCTTTCCACTTGCTGGCGATCTCTTGCCTGGAGGAAAACGCTAGGGCAGTCCAAGGGATGGCGATGGCAGATCTTGTAAATGCCGGCGAGGGAGAAGTGCTCTAGGATGAAAACGCTAGCCTTGATGGGTTGGCCTCGCCAAGGGGATGGAGAGGTTCTTGCTGAGAGAGGGTGGGACACCTGTTGCTTGGGGAAGCCAGTTGCGTCTTTGCTCATCTGCCAATTTGTGCTAACTTGGGTTTGCTTATAAATTAACTTACCAAACTGAGTGACTGGGCATGCACGGTCTACGAATAGACTCACAAAAGTGCCAGATCACTCCTAATCTAACTTGACTAGACTTGACGGAAACCTTGCTATGGTGTAGCTTGTCCACGGACACATAGGGTTGGGATGTGTCACGCGACAAGTGGAAGTGTTTAAGGGTTTAACCTCGGATCTAGTACTTCGCACAAACACAAGGTTACTTTGTTTCACTTGAAAGAATTGAATTGAACTGAATGAGAGAGAGAGAGAGAGAGAGAGAGAGAGAGAGAGAGAGAGACGACACCGAATGTCGGGTCCCAAACCCTCAAGGGCCCCTTTGCCAGAGCAAGTACGTTCTTTATTCTTGCACAAAATTATGATACAATGATGCTAAATGATGAGATTCTAATGGGTACTTGATGCTATTGATGCTGATTACTGCTGAAGTCCTGAAGGGTACTACGGTTACTTGGTACTTGAGAGGCTAAATGCTGGGTGCTGTGGATGCTTAGTACTTGGTACGGCGGGGTACTTCGGTACTTGGGTGCTAAGGACACGGAGGTCTTGATGATCCCTACGTTGAGCTAGGCAGGAACCAAGCCAAAACGCAAGAGGTGCTAGATGCTCGGGTACTGCGTCGAGGACAATGAGAAGTACTTGTGCTGCGGTGCTGCTGAGGTACTAATGGGTACTGCGTCTACGACGACTACGAAGAGGGGTACTTGTGCTGGGGTGCTGCTGAGACACTAATGGGTACTGCTGGAGATACTTGGTATTGCGAGGAGGAGGAGGAGGAGGAGGCTGTGGTCTGATCTGCTATTGCTGGGGACGGTGATGGGCTGAAAACTGAAAACGCTGAAGAGGATGATGGCTGAAACGTGAAGACACTGGTGGAGTGGCGGCGAGGACTATGACCGTGACGAAGCTAGGGCTGTCTGCTGAAAACGCTGAGGTAGGTGGTTGAAAACGCTGAGGGTGATGGCTGAAAATGCCAGATCTGCTGGGTATTATTGAGAAGAGGTGTTGCTGCAGGTAATAGCGCCCAAGGGGCTGTCTTTATAGGTGCAAAAAGCTGGGTTGAGAAGCATCATATTCAGCCCACGATTTGGAATGCAAAAAGTCACTTATTAAATTAATGTCATGCTAGAGGTAGTTCACATGCGGTATGCCTATATGTTGAAATGTTGTACTCTGCAAGTGAGGGTATGGAACTGTGATTGGCCTGGACATTCACGTCCTACTAGAGGCTCACAAGGGTGCCAGGCTAGGTCCTAAGCTAACTAAGACTAGAGATTCACGTCCTACTAGAGGCTGACAAGGGTGCCAGGCTAGGTCCTAAGCTAACTAAGACTGACGCTAGATTGTAGCAGAAGCTTGTCCACGCGGCGCAAGTACAGTGGGCACGTGACACCGGACAAGTGTAAACAGGTGATGCATGAGCAGTACCGATGTGGCTGCTGGCATTGCGTCGGGAACCTTTAATGTTCTCATGAGTAGAATTAATATTAACATTTGGAGTTAGCTGCACATTAATTAACTAGTGAACTTTTAAAAACTCAAAAGTTGAAGGGGTTTAAAGTTTTAAAGTAAGTGTGCCATTTGGCACACTTACCCATGCAAACACTCTCTCTCTCTCATCCTTATCTCCCAGCGTCCCCTCCTCTTGCTCGTGTCTACTTATGAGCAACACCCCTCCCTCTTGGGAGGTTGGCAGTGCTCCTTACCTCCCCTAATGTGAGCATGCTCTATGGGATGGAGCTCTCCATTAGAGCTTGAGAGCAACCCTTGTGACATATGTGGAAGCTCTGAGCTCCCATTGTCTAGAACAAGGGCTCTCACAACCATAGCCACCCTCTTGAGAAGTTTTGTCGTGAGAAGTTGTAGCAGACACTCATTTTCCTAGAGCGTAGTGGCAGTAAATTCTCAGGTGCTAATCATCTCAACTATGGTAATTTCAGCAGAGCACTCATAGAATCTCAGTCTTCTCTACTTATCCTATGCATACACAAAGTTTGGTGCAATTCCATTGCAAAAAAGGCCTCCATTTCGGCATTTGAACGTGCACAGGTAAGATTTTCAGGTTATGAGCAGAAAATTACAGCAAGCGTATGTGTGTGCGTTTTGCGTGTTTCTCTTGTGTTCATTGTAGGAATGGTTAAGTGTGAAGGGGACAAGTTAGCGGAAGATAAGACTCTCTTCTCTGAGAGCTTTTGAGAAGGTTTGTGGAAGATAGACTCTCTTTCAAGAGAGCTCTCAAACTGGCTCTCGCGAGAGTAGGTGGGCTCAAACTGGCTGATAGTTATATGCGCGGACACAGCATTTGCACGTTGTGCTCCCAAATAGAGGTCGTTCGCTTTCGCATTTGTTGACGAGGTGTCCGGCGGCTGATGATTCTAGGGGGAGGTGGCTAGACCGATTCAACTCCACCTTCAACGCACTCGACCCTTCGTTGGACCCTGAAGAAAGGACCGTTATCGTCCTTGGTGTGGAGGCTCGCGGGAAGCGGCTGCCCTTCTGGGTACGCCGTGATCCGCACTCGAGGGACGGAACTGCAGGGCACGTGCCTGTGGCGAAGTTCCTCGGTGAAGTTGTACCCCGATATTTAGGTGCTCTGCATAGGCGGATGGGGAGATAATGCTCCCCTTCCTATGCCGTTATTTGAATCCGATCCCTTCCGGGGGAAATGACGTAATTCTCCCCAAGCGAAGCCAGATGAGCTACGAGAGCACCCAACTGCCATCCCCCCCCGGGGGGGTCAACTGCACCTAAAAGGGGTTGGGAAATGCATAATGGGAGACATTACCAGCCTCAGCGGACTCCACCTGTGAGCCGACGCCCTTCCAAGCGGGTATGGCATTTCCTAGGGGAAAACCGTCGGGTTTCAAAGGCAGTTTAGTGAGGTGAGCGATAAGTTACCTGGAGGAGGCAACTCCAAAGGGAAGACCGAAGCAAGTCCCGCAGTACCTGGGCCTCTGAACAGAGGTACTTGGTCGCTGTCACGCCCACCGAAATGGGTCTCTCAAGGGAAAAGTGATCGCCCTAAGAGTGTAGATAATTCTGGCCTCCCGAGTTTAGAGGAAACTAGTGACAAAAGCGTCTGCCTTCGGTTTCTTGGGGCATAGTCCTGGTCTCTCTTCTTGTCCACTTTTATGGTGGATAAGGGGAGCGGCCGGGCTTGCCCCGCCCGACTCCGAAAACAAAAACAAAACAAAAGCTTCCAAAAATCCACAGAATAGGGGAAAATCCTCTTAGCAGTTTGAAAGTAGTTTTCTCTCTCTCTTAGTCAGAAGCAGAAATAGAGCAAGAAAGAATTGAGGACGGGCGTTTGCCCCGTTCCTGTGCTTGTAAAGATTCTCCCTTAGTAATAAAGATATTCTCTTAGTGGGGGGTGGGAACAAGCCCATGTCAAGCTTTTCTCTCAGTGCTCAATTCTTTGGAGTATATGAATTTCATTCAAAAGTTAGCTTACGCTTTTGTCTCTGTGACAATGGTATTAGAGTAAGGTCATCTCTCTCGTTCTTAAGGGATTGACGACTCTTGGCAGATTGTAGAAATGGAAGGACGTGAGATAGATAGAGTTCATTCTCCTCCAATAGCAGGTGGCAGAGTTGTAGAAAGCTCTCTCCCATCGAGAAGTTCATAAGATTCTCCATACCCTCGAAAAAGGGAAGGAGAAAGTGCAGTTGGAGTTAGGAGAAATCCCGCAGAACTCCAAAACGCAACAACCTCAGAAAGATCCTCTAGTTGGAACCTCCCGGACGCATGAAAGTCAGAGAAGAAGGCTCAAGAACGTCATGAGCAGTATAATCCAAAGATTCATGAACAAAATCCTCCTAATTCTCCTCAGTTCTCTTTCATGAAGGATTTGGATGATATAGTCCCTCCAGAGGACATGTTCATTGAAGATTCCCACTTGCAGGAAGTGTAGTCAAAGGAGAGGCTCTCTGTCACCAAGGAATCTAAAGATAGAAAGGAGGATCATTATAAGAAGAAGCACCACAAGCAGAAGTCCTTCAAATCAAGAGATAAGGATGTAAAAATTGATTCCTACAATGGATGGCGGGATAATGACAAAGCTTTAGCTTTCATCTGCCAGTTTGAAGTAGCATTTGCAGAAGAAAACTTTTTAGAAAGTTCGCCATGTCAGTATGTACCTGAAAGGCACAGCCAGCAGTTGGTGGTTGACTCTGATCCTAGAAAAACGCAAACCTCTAGATTGGACTGCCTCCAAGAAGGAATTCTATGCTCAGTTCTTTCCTCTAGACTATGAGCAAGAAGTAAAGAAAGAATGGGACCGACTTTTTCAGTTAGAGAACGAAATTGTTCCACAATATGTGGATAGGTTTTGGGATGTTCTTCTGAAAGTTACTTCATTCAAGAAGATTGAAGATTCAGAGAAGATGCGGAAGTTTGAAGTTGGGTTGCATGAACCCTTGCAAAAGGCTATGAAGCTTTGTCCACGAAGCAATTTACAAATACTTATGGAATCAGCTCGCATAGTTAACGTTATATACCAGAAAGGTACTCCAGGAAGCTGGAACAAAGCACTTATCATGCTAAGCAGAAAGCTCTTAACAATCAGCCACTCCTACTTCTTCTTCTCAAAAGAAGAAAAGAACCGCTTCAAGGGTGATTGCCCCACACTTGCAACTAGAACCCCACAGCCCCCTTCTTCTAATGCAGTAACATATGTGTAGGGTAATACCACCAAGGATGGTAAAGAAAGATCTCTTCTAAAGACATGGGGTAGCAATAACAACCAGCGGGCACTTATATTGTTTGATCTAGGTAGTACAGGTACCTTCGTCTCTACGAAGCTTGTTGAAGACCTCAATTTATGGCCCAACCGCCTTGGAGTCTCTATTCAAGCATCATTTGCTTTTAAAGGACAAAACTCTAGTTCTACTCCTATTATAGAATCTTTTTTATTAACTTCACTTGAGGGATGTGATGTAATCTTGGGAATGCCTTGGCACTACAAGACAGATCCCATCCCTGATTATTTTCAAAAAACCTTGTCCTTTGATCATGAAGGAAAGCATTATGTTGTGACTACGGATGCAGGAAATTGGCGTATTCCCATCGCCAACCACATTACAATTAAGAAGGAAATGAAAACGTGTGGTTCAACGTATTTAATTTTTGCAAGAGAGAGAGAGAGATGTGTCTTCTTCACAACTTTCTTTCTCTTTAGAGCGAAATAAAATTAAGTTGCTAGAAGGTTTTGAAGATTGTTTTATGGATGAACTTCCAAATAAACTTTCACCCTTTTGACCTGAGGATTATACAATTGATTTGATCCCAGGGAGTTCTCCTCTAAATCAGCCCCCTTATAGAGTCAGTTTAGTGCAGCAGGAGCAGATACTCAAGCAGGTTAATGAACTTTTGTAGAAGGGTTTAATAAGGCCTAGTACTTCTCCATATTGTTCACCTGTCTTGTTAGTACAGAAAAAGGATGACACATTTTGTATGTGCATAGATTATAGATCTTTAAACAAGATCACAGTCAAGAATCGATTCCCAATCCCTCGGATTCATGACATTCTTGATAAGTTACAAGGAGCAAGTATTTTGAGTCGTATAGACTTGAAGACATAGTTACCCGGAACGGGAACGGGAGGGTCCGGAACGGGACGGGAACGGGAAGGAGGAGGGGGGGCCGGAACGGGAACGGGGCTGGAACGGTCCACCTAAAGTAAGGATTGAATTACCTCCATTCATCTTAGTCTCAAATAAACTCCTAAACAACTCCAAAATTGCTTCCAAATCTGCTCCTAACCTGCCCTCAAATTGCACCAAATATGTTCCCTTAACAGGCCTAAATCTGCCCCTAAAAATTTTCCCCCAAAATGCCTACTTTTGCCCGTTCCGCCCCACGTTTCACCGTTCCGCCTCATGTTCCGCCCATTCCGGAACATCGTTCCGGTTACACCCCGTTCCAGAACGGCGTTCCGTTCCCATCTCCGTTTCAGGAACGGGACTCGTCCGGAACGCTGTTTCGGAACGTTTGTGTTCCCCCCGTTCCTTGTTACAGTGCTTGAAGAGCATTTATCATCAAATCCTCAAGATGGGCATAAGGCTTCATTTAGAACAACCTTTGGGTTGTTTAAATTCTTATTGATGCCTTTTGGACTCTGTAATGCACCAACAACTTTCAACAGAATGATGGATAGAATTTTCTATTCATAGAGAAGATTTACAACAATCTTCTTCGATGATGTCTTAACCTTCTCAGAGATAGAAGACGAACATCACAAACATCTTGCCACAATGTTTGAAGAATTAAGCAAACACAAGTTATTTGTGAATGCTAAGAAAAGTGAGTTCGTTTTAAAAGAAATTCACTATTTGGGCCATATAGTATCTCACAATCAGGTGAGAATGGATCCTGACAAGATTCAAGCAATCGTAGAATGGCCCATGCCAACTACGGTACATGAAGTTCAAAGTTTTTTCGCTTTTGTTCTTATTATTGGCGTTTCATTCGAGCCTTTATCACCATAACCGGTCCTCTCCATGATTTGACTAAAAAACTGATTCCATTTTATTGGGGACTTGGACAAAAACAAGCTTTTGAAAAGCTTAAGTATTTACTGAGACACGGACCTGCCCTCCACCTGCACAAAACTTTCAAGGTGTATTGGGATGCATCTGGAGATTGTGTAGGAGCATTCTTGAACCAAGAGGGTCACACCATAGCTTATGAAAGCCGACGCCTTAAAGATGCGGAATTGCATGCTTCCATTTATGAGAAAGAGCTAATGGCAGTATTTCATGTTATTTCCATACGGAAACATTATCTTTTATAAGTTGATTTTGTGATTAAGATAGATCATTAGAGTCTTCGCTACTTTCTCACATAGAGAAAGTTATCAGAAAAGTAGATGAGATGGGCCAACATTCTTTCTATGTTTCATTTTTTGATTTTACATACCTCTGGAAACAAGAACGCCATTGTAGATGCCCTCTCTAGACGTCCTAAGGTCATTGCTTTGACAACTATTTGTCACGAGGAACTAGAATCTCTTAGTGAGATGTATCCTAAAGAACCAGATTTCGCTACAATCGATCTTCAAGTAGGACACTCAAGACCACCTTATTCTATCTAATATTATACATTATATCATCAACAAGCTATATGCATAGTTCAGTCCTTACGACAGAAGGTGATAGAAGAAGCACATGATTCTCCCTATGCAGGCCATCGAGGGATTTTTGCAACTACTAATGCTCTAGAAAGGTTTTTCTTTTGGCCAACACTCTGAACGGACATTGAAAAATATGTTCGTGAGTGTTTAGTATGTCAAAAAGTGAAATATGACACACATAAAGTTTATGGCAAGCTTCAACCACTGCTTGTGCCCAACATGCCATGGGAAAGCATTGCCATGGATTTTATTACAAACCTTACTAAATAAAAAAATGGACATGATGCAATCTGGACTATTATAAACAGATTCAGTAAGCAAGCATATTTCCTTCGAGTTAATAAAACAATCAAAGCTGATCACATGGCTAGAGTATTTCTAGCTCAGACTTTTAAACATCATGGATTGCCAAAAGTTATTGTCAGCGATAGGAATCCTCGCAGGACTAACTTGTTTTGGCAAGCACTATTTGAGAATTTGGGAACCAAGCTTGATTTTTCATCAGCTTATCATCCACAAACAGATGGTCAAAGCGAAATCGCTAATGCCACTGTTTTAGATCTTCTCAAGTGCTATGTTTCAAAAAGACAATTCGAATGGGAACAATACTTACCATTAGTTGAGTTTGCGTATAATATTACCATACATTCCTCAACTGGTAAAGCTCCCTTCGAAATTAGATATGGGAAGCCACTTTTACTTCCTATTTTAGTTATCAAAGAAAACATCTTTACCGACTACGAATTTGTGCGTGATATTGATACTGCCTATCAACAAGTAAAACAAGCGATTCTTCGCTCTCAAGAGAAGCAAAAGAGAAAACAGACAAGCACAAAAGGGATCTCAATCTTCAAAAAGGATAGTATGTCCTGCTTAAGTTTGAGAAAGGTAGATAGAAAAAGCAGGTGTGAAAAGGGAAAATTGTTAAACTTTCCCATGAATTTTACGGCCCTTTCAAGATCACAGATAAAGTCAATAATATGATTTTTAGATTGGATTTGCCTTCTCATTGGCGCATCCATAATGCTTTTTATCTAAGTCTGCTCTGACCATATGTTGGTTCTCCTCCCTTGCTCCAATACAGGAAGATCCTCGAGAAGTCGATGAGACTGAGGAAATCCTTCAGACAGAAGAGATAATACTTTACTTGGAGAGACAACTAAAGTCCGAGAGATTACATCGAAAGTATTTAGTCAAGTTTAAGAATTACACCCCTTTAGATGCAAAGTGGATGACTGAGTTAGATATCAAGGATTACCCAGACATCTTGCACAGTTATATTGACGCTCTATAGTTGAGGTCAATTGTTTCGAACCAAGAGGGTTGTAACAATATCAATCTTTGTAAATAATTAACTTATTTACTAGAAAATAATTATTTAATTAGTTGTGTGCACATCAGAATAGAATTAGTAATTCTAGGGCCTTAGGTGTGCCTAAATGCGGGCTAGAACACCTCAAGGAGATCCTAGATGTAACAAACTTGGACACCTCACGTCTAGATTCTACCGCGACACAGTAGAGATTCATTGTAAAACAGTTCACAAAAGACGACACGACCTGGCCTAGTTCCATGCCAAGAGGTATTGGCCCCAAAGATTGGCGCCCCTTTCGGTATTTCATTTTATATTAATCTGTGTGCAAAGTACAAGAGTCCGCGGGAACTCACACTAAGACTCTGCGTCCAGATGCTCTGAGTAATGAGGCCCAAAAGACTTATTTATTCTTAAAAGGGATGCCCAAAAGCAGAGACTCAAAAATCTCTTAAACTCAAAAGCTTCTCAAAATTAAAGCAAACTGTCCCAAAAGCTTGCCAGCGTAATTTCAGCCAGCCAAAAGCAGTAGCGTAATTTCCGGAAATCCGTACACTGCCACCTCAGCATGTCAGCAGAAATTGCGGAGGTCCATAAGGCTTGCCACGTCAGCCTGTCCGGCGCGTTTTTTGGGACCTGTTGCCACGTCACCAGTGTGTGTTGGGCCTGCCACGTCACCAATTTGTGACATACCCCCCTCTTGAAAGAATTGTAATCGCCCTCGATTACGCCTGCAAAACAAACAGAGGCCATAAACTGTCTTAGTAGACACTAACTATTAGTACCGACGCACTAGACACAACACATCTAGCACTTGTACAAATCGACAGTCATATCACAGGACATCACTTGACATCACAGGACATCACATGACAAATCACATACAAATTCATTCCAAATCTCAGACCATGATCAATCAGCAACAAATTTAGTAATCGCATCCAGATCCATTCCGAACCTCACAAATGCCCGATTAACTAATTCTTATTGCAATCATGTCTATAGAGATTTATGAGACTTGCAGTCATTTTGTCTTTCAGTTCCTGCACTCAAACAAGTCAAGTACAAATCAATCATTTCCATTTTCGAGAATTCTAGTTATAAAGTCATACAACAGAATACTACTCAGCCTTTTAATAACCCTGAAACCCAAAGGGGACATCAGTGACTGTATTCAAAATCGGGGTAATCCGTTGACAAAGGAGCGGAGTGACTCCCCTCTTGTGCAAACTCATTGCACTAGATTCACCCTTGCTGAAGTCGGGGTTCTATCGGAGTAGACTATGCTAAACCGAATGCTTCAAGGTAAAGTTCCAAAATCTGAGGAGTATTTGCTAGGTCCTCCTCTATCCACTTCGCATCCAATGCAGGATAGTTCTTGAACTTAACCAAGAACCGCCTAATCACTTTACCTTTTATCTTTTTGTCCTTGTGTGCCAATATCTGTTCTGGAACGAGATCTCCTCACTTTCCTCCACTTCGGGTTGCTCATCAAGCTCCCCATCATCAGTCACATCGCCTTTAAAAGGCTTCAATAGATTCATATGAAAAGCGTTGTGAATCTTCCAAGTATCGGGCTGCTTCAGTCTAAAGGAGACATCATTTATCTTTTCTTTTATCTGGAAAGGGCCATAATACCTCATGCTAAGCTTTGGAAAAAGCCGCTCCTTTCCCTTTTTCTTTCTTAGGTATGCCTTCTCAAAACGTAAAAGCACCCAATTGTCTTCCTTTAATTTCAAATCGCGACGGTGTTGATCTTTTGCCTTCTTGTGTCGTTCTTGAGATTTCGCTAAAGCCTCCCGGACCTTGGCAAATGTAGTGTCCAAGTCCCTTGTGTACTGGTCGGCTTCAAAAATTTTATCTTTCGTGGTAAGGGTGGAACCTTCGGAGCACCTTCAATGATCTCAAATGGCGCCTTTCCCGCCAAAAGAGTGAACTGTGTTGTTGTAGGCAAATTTCACTAAAGGCAAATATTTTTCCCATTGAGTCTTCTAATCAGAGGTGTAAGACTTCAATAAATCTAGAACAATTGAATTTTCAATCTCAGATTGCCCATCTGTCTGCGGGTGGAAAGGTGATGAGAACTGCAACCGTGTGCCAAATAGTCCTCCAAAACAAATCTCGTGAATCGGGGATCTCTGTCGGAGACTAGTGTCTCAGGCATACCATGTAGTTTGAAAATTTGTGCAATGAACAGTCTTTCTAAATGATCCGGCTTGACTGTTGTCTTCATTGGAATGAAGTGAGCTTGCTTTTGCTAAATCTGTCGATGACAGTCCAAATGCCATCATGCCCACTTTGTGTCTCGGGAAATAAAAAATAAAATCCATAGCAATACTTTCCCATGGGTGAGTGGGAATGGGTAAAGGCTGTAACAATCCCTGTTCCTTATGCCTGTCGAACTTGACCTTTTGGCATACTAAACAACTGCGTACAAAGTCGTCCACATCCTTCTTGAGTCTTGGCCAAAAGAAGTAACGCTCCACACCTCTCAAGGTGGTGTCGATGCCGCGGTAACCCGTAAAAGGTGGACAATGGCACTCAGTTAGAACCTTTTCTCTCAACGACTGTGTAACGCACAACATCGTTCTCTTCATCAAGTAGCCATTCCGAATGGAATATCCCGCTATTACCTCCCCATTCTGTATTCGAGTGAATACGTCAGAAAAATCGGGATTTGTGGCGTACTGATCAACCATGTCCTCAAAGCTTTTGTGATGAATCGCGGAAATAGCCAAGACTAGCGGCTTTCGAGACAAAGCATCTGCCACCAAGTTCTTTTGTCCCTGAACATGGACAATTTGGAAGTGAAACTGTGACAAGATGTTAGCCCACTGCATCAACTTTTCCGAAAGCTGCTTCTGTAACAAGAAGTAGCGTAAATTCTGATGATTAGTGAAGACTGTGAAGTCGGCTCCAAGTAGGTAATGTCGCCACTGAGTAAGAGCATGGATAGCTGCCAAAAGCTCTTTCTCATAATCTGTGTTGTCAATTGTGGCCTTGAAAACAATCGGCTTTCATAGGCAATCACATGGCCTTCTTGCATTAAGACCGCTCCCAGACTACAACCACAAGCATCACAATATACTTCAAATGACTTTTGCAAATCAGCCAAAGTCAATACTGGTCTAGTAGTCAATTTCTCTTTCAGTGTCTGAAAGGCAGTCACCTCTATGGGTCCCCACGAGAAAGGGACTCCTGTCTGTGTCAGATTGTGCAACGGGGAAGCTACCTCTGCAAATTCTCGAACGAACCGCCGGTAGTAAGATCAAAAACCCAAGAAGCTTTAAACTTCATGAACATTCTTCAAATCGGGCCAATCACGTATAGTCTCGATCTTGGCCGGGTCCATCTGTACTCCTGTTGCTAAGACGATGTGTCCCAAGAAGTGCATCCCCGGCAAGAAAAATTCACTCTTTTTGGCATTGATAACTAACTTGTGATCTCGCAATGCTTGAAAGACCTGTAGCAGATGGTGTCTATGTTCTGCTTCATCCTTGGAGAAGACTATAATGTCATCAAAGAAAGTGCCGACAAATGATGTATACTCTCTGAAAATCCTATCCATCATTCGGTTGAAAGTCGATGGAGCATTGGTAAGGCCAAAAGGCATCACCAAAAGTTCATACAAACCGAAGCTCGTTCGAAAGGCTGTCTTGTAGACATCTCCCGGCGTGATTTGGATCTGATGATATCCGCTTTTCAAATCAATCCTGCTGAAACAAGAGGATCCCTGAAGTCGGTCAAGAATATCATTGATCCTTGGTGTCACAAGACGGGCACCACGTGCCAATAGAAAAGAACAGATTGAACAGACTTTAAGCACTTCAAATAACAACTGAACTGAGAGAGAGAGAGAGAGAGAGAGAGAGAGAGAGAGAGAGAGAGAGAGAGAGAGAGAGAGAGAGAGAGAGAGAGAGAGAGAGAGAGAGAGAGAGAGAGAGAGAGAGAGAGAGACAACACGCGGCACGGAGTGGCGGAATTCCACCCCGGAGAGTATTGGCCGCAAACCTTGGCGCCTCTTTCGGTATTTCTTTATATTGCATCAACACAGTACAAGCCGGTACTCCAGACTCTGCACCTTCTCCAAGAAGCATGCCAGAGAATGAGCCCTAGCCTCATATTTAAAGGCCCTTGGCCTGAAAAAGCAGTTACAGTAAAAAGCCTTTAAAACTCAAAAGCTTCTGGTCCAAAAAGCAATGCCAAAAGTTGCCAGCGTAATTTACAGAAATCCGTACAACCTGCCACGTCATCAGCCAACGCAAAACGCAGAAATCCGTACAGCCTGCCACGTCATCATGTCAGCGCAATTTTCGGAAATCTGCCATGTCATCAGTTTTGCGTGTGTGCGGGTCCTGCTTTATTTTAATCCTTTTGTCACTTGGGCCCCATCGGATGGGGTCCCCATAAGTTGGTAGGACTTCTTCTTCTGTTACTTGTTCTTCTTATGGTTTAGGTCCCTCGGCCGGCATCTGTAAGTTTGGCTCCATTCTTTAGGCTTTGACACGTCAGCAGTTTGTTACACTTGGAATCGGAAATCTGTTCTTGATGGTGATTTGATTGAGAGCTCTGTAATCAATGCACATTCTCCAAGATCCGTCTTTCTTTAAAACCCACAACACCGGAGAGCAGTAGGGTGAAGTATTCAGCTGGATAAGACCCTTTTCTAGGTCTTTCACTTGGTTCATAATCTCTTGGGCTCGGCTAAAACGGTTCGGTGGTGTGCTTCTAGGTATCAAATCAATGGTGTGATCCTCAGGTGGAGATGGGGGCAACTCGCGTGGCAGGCCCTCAGAGAAGCAATCGGCATGAGTGTGGAGAATATCTTGGCGTTCTCTATCAAGTTCAAACATGTTCGTTCTGTGTTCATCATTTAACTTTTTTAAGTAGATCGAGTAAACAAAGAGACTTTTCATTCGTCAACGTTGCTTTCTTTGCCCGATAATCGACCACGGCGTTGTTCTTATGGTACCAAGGGACTCCTAGGAGGACGTCACAACCTTCCAAGGGCATTATGTAGAAGTCCTCGTGCCCCAAATACCCCTGACAATGCAACTGAAGTTTGCCAATGATAGGTGTAATGGCTATGTCCCGTCCGGGTGCCGCTATGTAAAAGTCCTCGTGCCCCAAATACCCCTGACAATGCAACTGAAGTTTGCCAATGACAGGTGTAATGGCTATGTCCCGTCCGGGTGCCGCTAGAACTACCTTTGCTGGTGGTCCCATCCTGTTGGGTGTAATCTCGAGCTGCGCCGCCAATTCAAGTGAAATGAAGTTGGCCTTGGCTCCTCCATCGAAGAAAATCAGGACTTCTTGGTCTTTCACTTTGCCCCAAGCTCGGCAAAGTTCTGTACTTTCATCAATCAGGCTTGGGTCAGTACCCATGCAATCTGATACCAATCCTGCTTTCATCTTGCCTTTTCTGCCACGTTCCTGGCTGCTCTCGAACTCTTTGGTCTGTCTTCAGTTTGTTCTTGCTGTGCCTTTTTGGGGCACTTTGCAGAGATGTGCCCATGTTTCCCACAATCAAAACACTTCCCTTCTTTGATGTAATTGGCCCTCTCCCGAAGAGTGAGCCGGGGTCGTGTATCCTTATCCTTCTTTCCTTGGGAACTCTTCCTCTTTCTACTTTCATTGTTGGAGGTCTGTGGGGTTCTCTGAGTCAAGATCTCATTGGTGGGGTAAGTCAAAGCTCCTGAATGTTTCGAGAAACCCCGTTTCGCATGACCCATTAATTCTTGAATAGAATTTAACTTTTGTTCCAAGCAGTAGTCTCGGATCTTTGTAGGGAGTTTGCAACAAAACCGCTCAATCTGTTGCTTAAAAGAGACCTACTTAAATGAAGAGGTTGGTAGAAAAGAGTCCCAAAATCTCTCGCTATAAGCGTCCAAAGAATCTCCCTTGGTCATCCGAAGACGGTTTCAAGCGGTTCGTATATCCCGTTCGTACTCCCCAGTCAGCCAAGAAGATATAAAGAGCCTTTTGAATTTCAACCACTTAACTGGAGCTTCCTTCCTAAAAAGAAGAGTGGACAACCATGTTCTAGCATTGCCTTCAGGAAAAGATGCAGCCCTCCTAATCTTGGAGTGCTCTGAGTAGTGCCCTCTTGAGAAGGCTATGTCAAACTGCTGAATGAAGGCCAAAGCCCTCGGAGCATCTCGGAACCAAGAAAAGGATTCAAATTTAATCGACTGTCCACCTTATTTGAATTCTTTTGCTTTCTTGCTTTTGTCTTCGAGGAAGTCATATTGGTTGGCTCTGTAAAAATGCTTCTTCTTTGCATAAAACATATGGTCATCGGAGTCCGAACTGTTAGAGGACGACTCCTCTCTAGAACTGTCAGAAACTGGGCGAAATCTGGGTTTCTTTGCCTTTTTCTTGCCCTTTCTGAAGCTTTGCTTTTTGCTTCGCTTTTTGCCTTTTTTGTCATCCTCGCTCAAGTCAGAAGAACTAGAAGAACTGTCAGACGAAGAAGAAGAAGTAGTCCTTCAAAACGTACTCGCTTCTTCTGCTTTCTTGCAGATGGAAAAGAAAATTGACGGCCCAAATAACCAGGGTAGTTAGTCTCCTTCTTGCGCTTTTTTACTTGATTTTTGGATTGATTGTTCGCGTCCAAAAGCGGATTGATCTGTGTCTGAACCACCTCCTATAATTCTTGCTTTGTAAACATCCTCGGAGAAGGAGGTTTCTTGATTGCCGCTTTAATGGGTGGTTTTGTGGTGTTCTGCCACCGGTTGTGCACTTCTGCGATGGATTGTTGAGACAAAAAATTTGCAAACTGAGGGTCCTTCGCAAATTTTATCATCTGCTTTGTGCACTCGTCAACGTGCTGTCAACGTTCCATCTCTTGAAGTTCGTACTGAGTAGACCGAGGTGACCTGAAACCGGCCCATAGGGCACTAGACTTTGGCTTTCACCCGATGTCACGAGGACGTGGTAGTTATTAACCATGTCATAGAGATGTGGCAACTGCTAACCTTGGTTGTTGGTTTCTTTCCAATGGGGTTTATTTTATTTGTTTAAGACCCTCTTTTTGAAGTAGCAAACGGTCGGACATTGCATGGCCAATGTGAACGGTAGATTCACCCGCAGACAGGAAGTGGTCGGCACTGGAATTCGTATGGTAAGAGGATGTCTAGGCTCAGAGCAAGATCATATAGGTCCCCCCGTCGCACTTAGCAAGTTGGTGGATACTAGGAAGTGAACTCAATTAAGGCGTAAAGTCAAGGTGGGACTACCAACAAAAAGTATCCGACAGTTGGGCCACATTGCATTTTTGGATGCGGTCCCAATGAGGATCGATGGTCAGAAGACCAGTGGGAGCCCAACGGAAGCATCTCCTAAAATTTAGGGAACTGCTATTTTGGGCCGTGAAATGTGTTCGCGTCATTACCTCCGGTATGACTAGGGGAACATTTTATAACTCTGCCGCGAAGTCAACTGACGCGTCGGTTGGGATATTTTTAAGCGGCGAACCCGAAACGGGAAAATGCTTGTAAATGCGCCAAGTGTCACATTTTCAGGGACTTGCCTCTTCCAGAAAAATGGGCGCTGAATTTTTAAGCTGGGATGAGCCTCCTTTTGCATTTGTCACAGGTTAAGAGCCATGGAGTGCTTCCTTTCCCTCTTATGTACAGTGTGGTGCTAGGAGTGATGCCCTGCACACTACACACTGCTCTCTCTCTCCCCTACGTGCAGTTATGTGATGCCCCACAAGAGGGCTACTCATTTGACTGATGTACAGTTGTGTGGGTTCATGCTTTTGTGCTGAGGCAAGAGCCTCCTTGAGCAGGAACAGGGGTAGCTAACTGCTGCTCCAAAGCAGGCATTGGTGAGGGTCATAACCTCACCGTACAGGTGCAAAATCAGCGCTGTGTATGTGCTGTAATTTCACTGTTTTTCAGCCATACGGACGCCAGGATCATTGGGAATCGTGTCCCATTGGCAAAGGACAGTTAGGGGACTGTTTGGGGCTGAAAACAGGGCAAAAACCAGTAAATACAGCGTGCTGAATTTACTGTTTTTGGACAGGAATCAGAGGGTATACGACAGTGCAAGCGAGTTCCAGCAGGGGAATTGGTTTCGCGCAAGTTTTGGGGCCGTTATGTTGCCGAAATTTGGCCAAATCAAATGGTATCTAGGTGGATACACGTGAAGGATTCCCAGGACCTTACCTTGTAATTTACCCTCCTAAAGAATAAAGAAATACCGAAAGGGGCGCCAATTTTGGGGCCTACAGGTTGTCGGCGTCTACTCGGAGCATTCTAGCTGCCGAGCCGTGTGTGTATTCAAGTGTTAATTCCCGTCGCAGGTTCTCTTTGTAAAGTGCTCTGTGTGTGAGTCTAAAGTAAAGAATCTCGGGTGAAAGCCAACGCCTACCGCCCTACGGGCCGGTTTCACCCGAAACTTTACATTAAGGTTTAACACAAAGAGAAACCTTGCAGAAGGAACCTATAATGGGAATTAACCAGAGTTACCAGGGAATGCCCCCCTGTGGCCTGGGAACGCCGGAACAGCGTTCCGGAGGGGTTTCATGGCCCGGAACGACCCGGAACGGCCAGACGTTCCGCAGGGAGTTTTGGTACTGGAACGGCTCGGAACGGTCCGGAACGGCTGGGAATGGCAGATTTTCAGATTTTTGAGCTTTATCTTGTGAGGCTCCCCCTTCTTAAATGCCCTTCCCCCCACCCCTTACCTTCACATTGCACACAAGCTTTCAAGGGTCAAAGCTCAAGCTCTACCCTCTCGAGTCTCGAATCTTGACTCTCAAGCTCTAGCCTTGTTAGTCTAGACTTTAGACTCCAGAGTCGACAAGGCTCTCTCCCTCTCCCCCTCTCTCTCAAGCTCTCCCAAGAGTCGAGTCTCCCACTTTTAAGCTCTCTCTCTCTCTCTCTCTCTCTCCGCGTCCCTCCCCCCTCAAGCTCTCAAGTCTATACGACACACGTTGGCCATAGTAAGGTTGAATGGTCTTCAAATCAAGTTTTTTGTGAGTATTAGAGTCAAAGGACTCTGACACTACTATTATTCAATCACACAGAGCTTAAAATTGCATTATTTGGGTGTTTTTATGCCTCCCGTTCCGCGTCGTTCCCATTCCGGACCCCTCACCGTTCCCCCGTTCCGCAGGGGATCCCGTCGCCGTTCCTGTTCCGCGTTCCGGGTAACTATGGAATTAACACTTCAAAGCGCACAGCTCGGAAGCTAGAATGCTCCGAGCAGACGTAGACAACCTGTAGGCCCCAAAAACTGGCGCCCCTTTCGGTATTTCTTTATTCCTTTAGAGAGTAAAGTTACAAAACTAGAGTCCTGGGGATCTTCGCTTGTATCCAACTAGATTACACCTATTCTGGCAAAATTTCGGCAGCATAACAGTCCCAAAACTCGCCTTGAACAAATCCCCATGCTTCCAAGGATTTAAACCCTCTGTTTTCAGCGAAAAAACAACAATTACAGCTCGCTGTATTTACTGGTTTTTACCTTGTTTTCAGCCCTAAACAATCTCGGAACTGTCCTCTAGCAGTGGGACACTGTTCCCAATGCTTCTGGCTCCATACTGCTGCAAAACAGTCCAAAAACAGCGCATAACCAACGCTGAAAATGCAGCTGTAAGGTGAGGTTAACACCCTCACTGGTGCCTGCTTTTGGAGTAGCAGTTAGCTACACCTGTTCCTGCTCAAAGAGGCTCTTGCCTCTTCATAGAAGCATAAGACCACACGACTGTACATAGGTCAAATGAAGAGTCCTCTTGTGGGGCATCACGTTACTGCACGTAGGGGGGGGAGAGAGCAGTGTAGAGTGTGCAGGACATCACTTCTTGCACTACACTGTACATGAGAGGAAAAGCTTGCACACAATAGCTTTTAACCTGTGACGACAGGTTCTCAATGAAGCATCCCCCCAGCATAAATCGAGTGTCCCATCTTTTGCGCTTGACTTGTAATGCATTTGTGAACAAATAGACGCAAAAGGGGAAGAGTTCCATGGTTGCCAAAACCTGCATGTTGTTAAAAACGTAGCAAAACAGCCCTGTAAACACGCATCTGATGCCTTCCAATGTTGTAAATGAGCTCCTTGGTCCTAGGTAGAGTGATGGGAAGCTAAAAAATGCAGAGAAATGGTTGTAAATCAGCCTTCAAAAGTGCGCCAAAAAGTCAGTTACGAGTGTTGTTCTCCCAGACGTGGTAAATTGGCCAAAAAGTGCCACTTGGCACTCATGCATGCAATTTCCGTGCATTGGACTTCCCGCTTAAAAATCTCACAAATGGTGCATCAGTTGACTTTGCAAGAGAATAATAAAATGTTCCCCTTGTCATTATGGAGGTAATGATGCGAAAAGATTTCGTGGCCCAAAATAACAATTCCCTAAATTTTAGGAAATGCTTGCATTGGACTCTCTCTCGTCACCTGACCATCTTTCACCATTGGGACCACATCCAAAAATGCAATGTAGCCCAGTTCTCGGGTGATTTTCTCTGGGTGACCCCACCTAGACACTGTGCCTCTATTGAGTTAATTTCCTAGTATCCACCAACTTATTAATAGCGGCGAGGGGACCTAAATGACTTTGAACCGAGCCTAGACATCCTTTTACTACTGGAATTCCAGTGCCGACCAAGTTCCCATTTGCTGGTGAAACTATTGTTTCACACTAGCCATACAATGTCCGACCTTTTGCAACTTCAAAAAGAGGGTCCCAGAAATTAATAAAAAATCATCGGAAAGAAACCAATAACTTGAGTTAGCAATTGCCACGTCCTGGTGACATGGCCCGTACTCTTTCTCTGTTAAGTCATCAAAATCTTCTTCGTGATCTCCTCCCGCATTAGCAGATGGAGAAGAAGTTGAGTGATTCTCGTTGGAATCAATAAGTGTCGCAAGAAAAGGATCAGATTTCCCGGTAGAAGAGGAATCGGCCGCGCTTTGATACCACTGTAACAAACTTGGACACCCCATGTCAATATTCTACCGCGACACAGCAAAGATTCATTCTAAAACAATTTACAAAAGACGACACTGCCCGGCGTAGTTCCGTGCCAAGAGGTATTGGCCCCAAAGACTGGCGCCCCTTTTGGTATTTCTTTTATCTTAATCTATGTGCGAAGTACAAGAGTCCGTGGGAACTCACACTCAGAGTCTGCGTCTAGATGCTCTAAGTAATGAGGCCCAAAAGACTTATTTATTCTTACAAGGGATGCTCAAAAGCAGAGCCCCAAAAGCTTTTGAAACTCAAAATTAAAGCAAACTGTCCCAAAAGCTTGCCAGTGTAATTTCAACCAGCCAAAAGCAGTAGCGTAATTTTCGGAAATCCGTACATTCCCACGTCAGCATGGCAACGAAAATTACGGAGGTCCGTACGACCTGCCACGTCAGCCTGTCGGCACGTTTTCCGAGACCTATTGCCACATCACCAGTGTGTGTTTGGGGGACCTGCCACTCATCAGATTGTGACACTAGCATTTCTCAAAATCTTTGGTTGTTCCATTCTTTGGACTTCCCGTAGCAGCTTGGAGATTTCGGCATGTGGTATATGACCGGAGGTGTAGGTTTCTGACACTTTCGTTGAGGGTGGAGCACTTAAGAGTTGGGAAACGATCCTCGTACAAGTAGTTTATGCCTCTACCGTTAGTTTTGATGCATTTTCTTGGAGCGGTCAACAACATTACCTATTGCAGATGCTGGTTATGCGACTTGTGAGTCAATTGAGTTGAGGAGATTCTTGTTAGAGTTGGATTTACTTTCAGCAGACAACATGTTCCTTCCCCGACGTCTTTCGGGGGTAGTGGTTGGATGATATACTAGCTAGGTACTATTTGACCTCAGAGTTCTGTAGCAGATATCCTCGTCCACAAAACCCTCTCTTTTTAGTTGCGGATTGCTCACTCGAGCTTCCTGGTCGGTCTTCCATTCTAGGAGCTGAGAGGGGGTGTCACGTGCACACGGCGCTATGTGCCACGTGGACATGCTTCATCATCTTTTCTAGAGCCAATTTTCCAATTTTAGAACCCTCTTGCATAAATGGTTTGTACACGCGTTTTGTCAGATGTTATTACACTACGGCGGGCATCTGGCATGACGTGCATATAGTTTTAGGTTAGAGAAATCCAACGAGCCATTTCCCGCGTCAGTGGGATTCCCATGTGGACAGATGCGCGATAATTTCACACAGAAACTAACTTCGTGGTCAAACTTATAAATAAATCATTTTATGATTTAATTGTAGGAATTTGACAGAGGTGGCATCGATCTGTAGTGGGTTTCCTAGCGCTAGCTAAAGGAGCACATCAGCCCATCGTTTTTAGCTCCCATCAGCCCTAGAGTTTTGGAGTCCACCTCAGCGTGGCGTTTTCTGCAAGAGCAACCAGCCATAGTATTTTTGTTTCTACACGCCAGATCAGCCCTATTGCCATCTCTCTGTGCAGATCAGCCGTAGCGTTTTCAGTTTTCAGCCTTTCCCTCGTCGGATTGGCTCGGATTTGCATTCGCTAGCCATCCCCGTTGCGGTCGTACCTCAACAGCCCATCGAGCCTCTCCTCGGCCTTTCTTTCGCCGTCATCGAGTGCTCCCATTGCTGTCCATCATCGTCATCGTCAAGATCTACGTTTTCAGCCCTTCATTCCTCTCACATCGGGAGCGCAATTCAGCCCCAGATCATTCCCTTGGTGGCCATCCACAATGCCACATCGAGACGGATCCAAAGGTGTATCAGATCAGCCCCGGAGGTGCTTCATCTTGAGGAGTTACCGCGGCGATAATCGTCATTGGACTCAATAGAGTCTGCAGTTGAGGTATTGCATGCGTGTACATTCCATTTACGCAATCTAAAGCAAATACCACATTGGCAACGATGTGGGGGCCCTGGAGAGGGTTGTTTGGGACCCCATCGGGTTGTCACTCTCCTCCTCTCCCTCTCAATCACTAACACAAGGAAGGGAAGAAGAGGATTTGTGGAAGTGTAAAACCTAGATCTTCACCATTTCAATTCCGCTGCACGTGACAGGGGGAACATTGCAACAAGAGCAACACAAGAGCACTATGGTGTCTTCCAAATCCACGGATCCATTGCTAGAGAAGTTGACGACGACCATGATATGGAATGGGAGATAGCTTCAAAATGCTTAGATGTGGATGAAGTAGATGATATGATTGGTGTGTTCGACACTGACGATGATCTGTGACTTAAGCCCTCTAACGTTTTCTCAGTTTGATAACAGTGCGTGATGGAATGCAATGCTATGCTACTTGATGTTTTACTCTCTCTCTCTCTCTCTCTCTCTCTCTCTCTCAAGTTTTACTAATAGCAAGAGCATCCTCTTGCTGGGCATCACCAACGTGAGATGTTGGCATGGTCAATTCGCAAAGAGAGTAATGAAGGGAGGTCGGCGAGATGTGTGGCCCATAGATGGGAGAAGCTAATGTGGATTCGTGGCCAAGGGAATCTCGTCTACGTACGAGAGAAAGGGAATAGGCACGTAGAATTGATCGTCCTCTATGGCCGTGAGAAGCACCGCGCATAGAAGTGTCCAGAGAGCCAGCGTTGGTGAAGAAGAGGGAAAGAGTAGCGTGTGAATTCTTCAAACTCTGGGAGGGCTGCATTTTTTTTGGTGTTTTAATGGTTTAATGGCCAATCCACACCGGGTTTAATGTGGGTTTTAATTTGGGGGGGCCACTTGGTTTGGCTGGCCGGCCACTTGGAGCATAGTACCTTGAGTTTTTTTTAAACCCACGCTGGGTAATCTGGCCACGTAAAGGATTAGCGAAGAGGCAATTTCAGGCAGCCAGCAAACACCAGGCTTGGTGACCTTTCGCTTGACGAGATGCAAGTGCAAGCACGAAGGGGCACAACCCAATGAAGAGGTACACGAAAAGGTTACCAGCAGGGACTTTCTACACACTCATCGGGACATGGGGACCACACACACACACATTTGTGTATCTGTCTTGTGTATATATAGTTGAAAAGGAAGGATATAGGCTACCTCATACTCGTAGGTGTGTATGTACCATCTTTCTTTTGTGTCCATGTAACTCCGGGAGAGGGAGAGGTTGAGAGTGTAGCGGCGAGGGTGAGAGGCTCACAACCTTCGGGTCCTGGGACAAAATTTTACCACTTTGAGGATTAGTGGTGCTAATCCTAGAATTAAGACTAAAACTTCATACTTAAGATTAAATTGAGACTCAAGGGACGAGAACACTTGTTGAATTGATTTGATTGATTGAACAATATACATAGCCTCCTTTATATAGGAGATGAAAATACACATATCAAGAGACATGCCTGTTGACGAAGAGACACAACTCTAGACTAAGAGTTACATCCTTTGACCAATAGTTGTGACCGGCATAGTTACCCGGAACGCGGAACGGGAACGGCGACGGGATCCCCGCAGAACGGGGGAACGGCTAGGGGTCTGGAACGGGAACGGCGCGGAACGGGAGGTATAAGAAGCACCCAAATAGTGCATTTTTTAGCTCCTTGTGTTTAAATACAAGGAGTATTAGAGTGCTTTGACTCTAATACTCACAAAAAACTCGTTTTGAAGACCATTCAACCTTGCTATGACTAGATGATGAATGAGAGAGAGAGAGAGAGAGGGAGAGATTTGAGAGAGTGAGAGGGAGAGGGAGAGATTTGAGAGAGTGGGAGGGAGAGGAAGAGAGCTTGAAGGCTTGAAGCCTTGAGCCTTGAGAGAGTGAGTCTTAAGAGGGAGAGATCTTGAGAGAGTGAGAGGGAGAGAGCTTGAGCCTTGAGGATTAGCTTGTGGAGAGAAAGGGGGAGGGGGGTGCATTTTATGAGTCCTTGAGGCCTTGCACACTTCAAAAAGAAGCCCAAACATTTACTTCAACTTTTTCAATTTTTTGCCAAATTTGTTTGTAGCCGTTGGCCTTTCCAGGGGCATTCTGGAACGTTCCGGGGCGTTCTGGAACGTTCCGGAATGGCCGTTCCGGTTTGCATTGGCCACCCGGAACGTTCCGGGACGTTTCGGAACGTTCGGGAAGGGAACTGCCCCCCGGAACGCCGGAACGGGGGCTAGGGGGCGTTCCCCGGTAACTCTGGTGACCGGTTGTTGTAGAGATGTGACCATTCAGTGTAAGGGTGCAGCCCTTCTATGACGAGGTGTACCTGTTGGCCGAAGAGACGCACGAAAGGGTCTCCATTTTGGTCCATGTTCGTATCTGCAATAGGATTAGGGCAAGAAGGTAACATATGGATGAAGTATATGTCACAATCGTGACAGGGGGAGAAAGATTGACACTACATTGGTTCCCAGCCAACCCTCGTACGGTCACCATAGGGTTATTGCAGTGGTACTTGATGCTTATGCAATAATAGTATTTTTGAGGAAGATCCAACCGTTTAAAAAATGATTTATCAACTGGCTGACCACTCTTGAGTGTTCGGAACGTCGTCGTCTTGGGTGTCCAAGTCTCTTCTTGGAAGAAGAGGTTAAAGGGCTCCGGATCCATAGGCCGAAAGTGGCTTCTAACTTCAAAACAGGGATGTTTTGACTGAGTTAATTTAGGGCTACTTTAGTGCTCCTTTGGGGCACTAGCAGAGAGCTCAGAACAGTTTCCTAGTTGTTTTCAACATTGGCCACAGAAACACCAGAAACTTCTTTAAATTGAGGTTGGTCTTGGAGGCCTACAAGTGGTTGAAGCCTCTGTAGCGATGGACTCACTGGATGCTGTAGAAAATGCAGAAGTTGGGAGAGAATGGCGGTCTCTTTGAAAGGATTGCTTTGTCTGGCTGAGAGTGGGACTGCTCCTTGGCCTCCAAAGAGACAATGAAGGGCTGGTTGATTTGAGGTTAGCCCTTGGCTGTGCAGGATTCTCCAGGAACTTATGAAATTTCTTGGGCCTCCTATGGGACTGTCAATGGTAGGTGACTTCTGATCAAAGGGCTGAACAGGGGTCTCCCAAAATGCTAGAGAGGAGGGCTGAAGGGTGCCCCCCCACCAGTAGCATATCCTTTTTCTTCTAATGGGGCTCGTGAAGTAGCAAGTGTTGGTTATATGTGTGTAAAGTGAAGTCTACCAAGAGCTATAAAAATAGATGTTGAACTCAAATATAATCCCCCGAATAAATTGCCAAGTATGTGAATTTGAACCTTTATCAGAGGTACGTGTGGAAACATGCTAGGGTAGTTAATGCACATGCTTTGAGATTTAACTGTGCTGCGGATGGTCCTAGGCTAATGCCATTGTGGTTGGATGCATATAAAAATGTGTGACACCTGACTACTACTCGTACAACCAATTGTGCCAAGAGGGTTATGTAGGGGTTGTAACTGGTCTAATGGATCCATCTGAACAAGCTACTGCGAATAGACTCACAAAGGTGCCGTACAAAATTTTGGAAGCTTCCTAGTCTACAGAGTGCCCTTGGATCATGTTCACGTGGCACATTGAGCCAATGTGCCTGTTCACATGGCACATTGAACCAATGTGCGTGTGACACAGGCTTTGCTAGCACTAGGAAAGGGGTCTAGTTCTATGAAAAACGTCTAGCAGTCATTTACATGTAGATGACATAATTTAATATTTTGGTAAAGCATTTCAGTTACAACCTGTATTGAACTGAGCATGTGGATGAGGTTTTGTTAATTCAATATCAGTTACGATCTTTAATGAATTGAACCAATGAATCCACATATAAGATATAATACAATATTTAAAACCCTCTTCTTTCTACAATCTAAGGAAGTCACACTTCCAATCTGCCAAAAATATGTAAAGAACGGAAACTATCATCTCTTACAGTCCCGGTTTTTATTGAAACATAGTTTGGGTAACTTTTTGCATCGTAGAATGGGTTCTTAATGGCCAATATGTTGCAGGGTACTCTCTGGAGTTTGGGCGGTATGGCTCATCATTAGCTGTCAGGGATGGCCGTTATATTATCTCAAAAGGAACCGGTGGTAGATCTTCAGTAAGGTAAGGAACTGTTTTTTTTTAATGCTTCTCTCTTAAATTATACACCGTCTAACACGATTACTGGTTTTGTGCTTAGTGGTATTGTCGCCACTGTTTTTGGGTGTACTGGGTTTCTTGGACGCTATGTTGTCCAACAGCTTGGTAAGTCATTTCTGCTAGTATTCTATGAACGTATTGGCGTTTTGCATTCCGTCCCCCCCCCCCCCCCCCCCCCCCCCCCCCCCCCCCCCCCCTCTCTGTATGTCTGTACGTTCTTGTATACGGACCACACATGAACACGACACAATTTTTCCCTCAATACTTAAATATTGCCTCCACGGTGTAGGTGTCTGTTTACTGGTAGGACCTCTATTTCCTCCGTTTTACCATTGCGTGCTTACCATACTTTGTGTGTAAACAGCAAAAATGGGTTCTCAAGTTATGGTTCCATATAGGGGATCTGAAGATTCACCACGGCATTTGAAGCTTATGGGAGATCTTGGTCAGGTGTATTAAGTTTACTATATGTTAATTGATTTACATGAAAAATAATTGTCCTAGTCTTAGTCAATAAAGTTTTCCAATGATGAATTTTCTTGACGGCCCTAATGATTACAAAGTTTGCTTGGTGATATCTGTCTTTATGCAGATAGTTCCCATGCAGTTTCATCCCCGTGATGAAAATTCAATCAAAGCTGCTATAGCAAAATCAAATGTTGTCATTAATCTTATTGGTGAGATCCTTTTTTCAATAAATTTTACAGTAGGTGTATCAATTCTTTTATTGTGTTTACTCAGTCCTCTTTCAAACCTCGTTTTCCAATGTTCCCATATGTGTGTGTGTTAATTAGTGCCCTTAATTGCTGTGCAGCTTGTTTTGTTGTTTCATGATTGGCAGCATTTTTTACAAGTAAACTCAAATTATGCTTATTATGTTGGTGTTCATATCTCTGACCAGGGAGAGAGTTTGAGACTCGAAACTTCACTTTTGATGATGTTCATATTGGAGTAACAGAGGCTCTTTCCAGAGTAGGCCATCTTTGTTATTCTATTTATGGTATTTTGTCCTCTCGCTTTAGTACAAAGCAATTCATTCCATGCTCCGATTTGCTTTTCTAATCGATTGGATTATTTTTGTCTATGTTTCTCAGCTTTCCAAGCAACATGGGGGCATCGTAAGATACATACAAGCGTCTTGTTTGGGGGCGTCTATCACATCGTCGGCCAAATATTTCCAAACAAAAGCTATTGCTGATGAGATAGCTCTTCGACATTTTCCGCAGGTCTTCATACTCACAAGTGCTGATTGCATGGGTCTCAAAATATGACATTGACAAAGCGGATACAAAAAAGTTTATGGTTCTTCGCACAAATTCACGTGTGGCTCTTCAAGATGTGTGGCATGCTAGACATTTTGTTCTATAAAAAGCGTCAAATGTTGTGCAAATCAATTGAGCACTTTGATTATCAACACCTTCAAATGCAAATGACAATCTTTTATTAAGTTTTTTAATTTCTGAAATGATCCTTTTGTACGTTTCAACAGGTTAGTGGTCTGGTGCATTTTCTGCCATGCATAGTTCGCATACTGACATTTTTACTAAGGCTCTTTTTTAGGGGATGGATGGTATGAAGCAGTATCAGCTCATCATTTTCTCATAGATACCAATTGTGCAGACAACTGTCTTGAGAGCTGGTCCAATGGTGGGAACTGAAGATCGTCTATTAAATGTGTGGGCACAACAGGCAAAGAATCTTCCTTTCGTTCCGATATTTGGCAACGGAGAAACAAGGTAGAAACTCCTTTCATTGCATACATCTATTCTCTTACTGATAATTTGCTGCTTGAAACTGGAATGCTTCAATCTGGTGTTCACATGTAGCCTGACATTTGTGGTGCTGAACAGACTTCAACCAGCATTTGTGATGGATATTGCAGCGGCTATTGTGGCTGCTGTGAAAGACGATGGTAGCAGTCTGGGACGGACCTATGACCTCGGAGGACCAGATGTGTATACAGTGGAAGACCTTGTATGCTTTCTACCTTCAAAAACAGTTGTTTGTTTGTTTGTATTGTTCAACTGGAATAGGTTCAGTTATTGCTGTGGATAAGATATCAAGATCTTGTGTGTTTTGAGCACTTCCATCTCCTATGGTCTGCGCATCAATCTGGCTCTGGGCACCATGTTAAATGCTTTGCGAAAATCCACAAAGCTACAATAAATCCGTCTCCCATGTGCCCTACCCTCCTCATTGATGGCTCTGAGTGTCAGAGATATGGTCAAGAGTGGAGAAGCCTCTCCTGAAACCGGCCTGTCCCGCTCCCCATATGCCCTCACTCTTTGCCGATGTGCTCAACTGCTGCTCAAGGATAGATGCATACAACCGTGCCAATGTGTGTCCAATCTCATAAGAGTACGGTAGCTTCCAGGTTTCGTAGGATCACCTGCCTTGAAGATAGGCGCGATAGTAGATAATCTCCAAGTCTCAGGCAGACCCTCACACATGACATGATTGAATAGAACTGCAAGAACCTCTGCCAACATATCTCTAGCATGTATAAAGTGCTTGCTACTAGACCATCATGATCATATGCCCTCCTGGTCCTCATGGTGTCAATGGCCGTCTTTACCATCTCAGTGGTAAAGAAGGTACTCGTAGATGGGCATGGCTCATGAGGATCTAGAAGGGGTGTCTGTCTAGGGACTGTATATAAGGAAATTGCACACTGACCCTACACATTAGGAGAAGTAATCCCTAGGGGAGGGGAGTGCTCATGAAAGAAACACCATGCCTCTCCGAGTCTTTAATCGAGAACAATTGGTATAAGTCGGGCTCCAGGAATGCTCGCTTCTTCTGTTGCACACAAGATGCCGGAAGGCTATCCGAGACTGTCTATGATCGATGACCCCTAGGAGAAGATCTCTCTGAAGCTATGCTCTCGTCTCTCTACACTCGTCATACCAACTGTCCTGAGTCATGCTCCCAGAACGGCGTCTCTGATCAGACCGAGTGTGTGGGTATGCCTTTGCTACTTCATCATGCAATATCTCAGTCAGTAAACTGGTGATCTCCTCCACTGAAAGTCCTGGCCTGGCTGCTGTAAATAGACGACAATAGATCTCCTCTGTATAAACAAAGTCAATCTCTGGTGTATAGCGTGTATGTGTCCTCCCTCGTGACACTTGGGCTGTATTGTATTGAAAGGAGACGAAAAGTGTCAAGAGAGCATGATCCACTGCTACACCCATGAGTCTTGGTCCTACTGTGAAATCCTGAATGCAGGGGATGAAGCTCGGTTGTGCCATGCCCATAGGCCACTGTGCTGGCCCCATGCTTGTGTGGAAAGCATGTGAAACCGGCCACTCTAGGAAAACGCTGCAGGCCATTAAATATGGCCAGACCATGTGTAGTCGCCATCTTCGTGAGATGTCTCGCATACTCTGTCTGCTCTCTATCCTGTGAGTGTTTGTCAAGCCCCAAATTTCCTACATCCAGCTCTCTAAGCATCTCCTCTGAAGTGTCATAGAAGAGTGTCTGAGCATTGCCCATCCAAACATTTAAGCCCCTAGGAGGAGGATGTGGCCATCCTTGGAAAACTCCCATATGTCATCGTCTAGGACAGAGAAAGGTGACTGCCCTCTAGGCCCAACATAGACTGATGTATTGGGGGGAAAGCAGCACATGGCAATGTATAAAAATCGGCCTGTGTGGGCCTTTAGCCTCGCCCACATGCATCTAGCATGATCATCTCTTTGTACGATGTGTAGAAGTGGTTGTAGCTCCTCTCTGAATAAACTGCTTCCTCCGTTTCTCTGCTCCCCTGCTCAGATCTCGTGTCAATCCAGCAAGCCGTCTCCCATCTATATCCCATCACATGTGGAATCATCTGTTCAGGGGCCTGATGAGTCTCTAAGTAGAATATAATGTCCCTGTCTCAAAAGCTATCCTCAAAGGCGCCCACATCCAGCCTATGAGATCCATTACAATTCCAGGCTGCCATCTTCGGTATGGTCTCACACCGTCATGTAGAGCATCGCTCTACAATCATCACCCGACCATCTCTGCAGAAGGCCATCTTTCCCTTCTCCCTTGTCTCTCGCATCACCTCACATCTAGCACTTATACAAAGACGACGGTCACATCACTGCACATGACATCACATGACAATCAATCACATAAACATTCATTCCAAATCTCAGACAATGACTGCCAGCAACGTATTTAGTAACCACATCTAGATCCATTCTGGACCTCATTGATGTCGGGTTAACTAATCCCATATTGCGATCATGTCTATAGAGATTTTTTTCGACTCAAGCACTGTCGTGTGCAAGTAGTCATTCGCCTCAAGCATTGTCGTGTGCGAGAATCATTCGCCTCAAGCACTGGCATGTGCGAGAATTCTTTTCCGGGGATCCCAATCCATCACTAAGTTCATATTGAACAGAGTGGTCCAATCATTCATTCCATTGAATCTCATCCTTGATTTCACCTGCAAACAGGCAAGGAGATGGCTCACCTCGTTGCAAAAGAGTGGATGTCCAACTCCATGCTTCCCAATCCATACAGAAGCGAGTTCGTCACTCCTATTTCTAGTTATCTGTCACAACAACCAGATTGTCAGCACATCAATCTCTCTTTCAGTGTCCTTTCCAGTATTTGGTTCATCTCCTCGTCAACAGTTTTGTTCTAGCTCTTCCTGCAAGTAAAGCTTTCGTTTTTTTGCACTCGTCTGTCCTTTCAGCTTTCGTCTCTGTCCTGAAAGGAGACTCAATGGCCTCACGCCATCTCGAGTGAATCTCATCAATCGGGTAATTCTTCAGGTGTTTCGCAAATCTCGGGTCTCTGGAGTACGTCATCAATCTTTTCATACCCATGTCAACCTGTAGTGGACGCTTGTATATTGCTTTGGCAAACTTCTCCATCGAAAAAAAAATTTGCCCAAATTTTCATTCTTTCTTTAGTTCCCGCACCGGATTTTCCTGTTCTTTGCTTGCCCGTCGAGAGATGTTATCTCCATCAGATTCTTCATGAGAACCCATCTATGATTTGGGATTCTTAATACAGAGCCATGAAGACGGGAGCGTGCCCGATGCGCGATGTATGAAGGGTGGGAGTGGCTAGTAAGTCCGGCGTCGGGGCACGAAGATTCTTCAATAACAATTTCCAAAAAATTGTGCTCAAGTGATCTGTCTGCTCTTTAGTAGGACCGGAATGCTTTGAGAAAAGCACACGCTTGATGCTCTGATACCACATTAACAAACTTGGACACCTCAAGTCTAGATTTTGTCGCGACACGAGAGAGAATCACTTATAATACTTCACAACTTTAAATCACAGTTCAATTTGGTCGACACGGCCCGACATAGTTCCGTGCCAAGAAAGATTGGCCCCAAAGGCTGGTGTCCCTTTTGGTATTTCTTTTATATTAATCTTTGAGCAAAGTACAACTCCCGCAGGGTCCTCTGCTCTTAGACTCTGCGTCGAGATGCTTTGAAGAGTGATGCCCTTAGGGCTCTTTTATTCTTACAAAGGGTTGCCAAAAGCAGAGCCCCAAAATCAATCAAACCCAAAAGCAAAAGTTCCAAAAGCAATTGATCCTCAAAAGCTAACAAAAAGCAGCCAGCGCAAATTACAGAATTCCATACAGCCCTGCCACGTCAGCAACCAGTGTGAAACGCGGAAATCCGTACAATAGTCAGCCACGTCATCACTTTGCCGTGTGTTTGTCCGGGTTGCACTGCCACATCATTAATTTGTGACAGTGAGATCATCACTGAGAAAAATACGTGTCTTCTTGAGGGTTGGCCTCTTCCTCAAGAGATGAAATGAAATGAAATGTTATATTAATGTCTTCTAAAGGCCATATTGACCTATGAGACTAGAGTTACATCATGGTGAAAGGTCTGGATAAAAAGAAAGAAAGAAACTAACGAAACAGAAACACTGCTAGAGTTGTAAAAGGTGGGTATCAAGAGCTTGAGAGCTACATATACAAAAAGTGGGTGTGCCTCTCAGAAAACAGATAGAAAATGGTGGATATACGTATCAGAATCCGGAGATGGCTCGCTTTGGTCGTTGCATGATTGTGTCGATGTCCTCCATTGCGAGAGTATGCACATCGCGTCTCCCATGTCTCGCCATTATAGATCTCATCTTATATAAGGATGTCGATGTCCTCCATGGCGAGAGTATGCACAGGGCGTCTCCCATGTCTCGTCATTATAGATCTGATTCTATGGTGCAACCTTCTCCGTTGATGGGAGCATCCCCTCTTCCTGGGCCTCCTAGATCTCCCCAGCCGTGCTGCTCGATCACTCAGTATACCTCTGCTATCGATGTACCCTGTATCCCTCCTCTTTGGCTTGTCTCGTCTTTGTTCAATCTTTGGATGGAAGAACATTGTGATCTGTCTCTCAGTAACCCTGCTCGATATCGCTGAATCTCCAAAAGATTGTTGCCAAGACGTCTCTGATCTTGGTATCTCATTACTCTAGATAGAGGCCCAAACCCTCTCTAAAGAGGCAGTGAAAGAGGCCACATATCTCATAGTATGCTGTACAATGTCATATATAGTGAAGCTTTGGCTCTCTCTGACACAGTTGGCACAACTTGGTCTAATCTCAATCTCCAAATTGATGTGATGATGTCCGAATGTGTCCAATAGCACATCGTAATCCGTGGGACAAGCGAGTGTCCATGTAGGCAGGCCTAGATAAGGACCCATCCTCTGTGAGCTAGAGAAAATGCTCTCTATATGTATCATCTTTGTGCCCAACTCTTGTATAGGTTGTATCCATGTCCTCAGCGTATCCAACTGAAACAGATCCTGTCGTATAAGTCCCTCCGTGTCAGAAGAAGAAGAAGAAGAAGAAGAAGAAGAAGAAGAAGAAGAAGAAGAAGAAGAAGAGAGTTTTAACGTCGTAGGAAATTATCCCAAGAGACCTTAAATATCTAGCCGACGAGGAGTTGAACTAAAAGAGAGGGTGCATCTAAAGAATACTGAAAGGGGGGGAGCCTGTCCATCTATCTATATATATATATATATATATATATATATATATATATATATATATATATATATATATATATATATATATATATAGAGAGAGAGAGAGAGAGAGAGAGAGAGAGAGAGAGAGAGAGAGAGAGAGAGAGAGAGAGAGAGAGAGAGAGAGGAATGAAATGAAATGATATATTAACGTCTTCAAAAGGCCAAAATGACCTATGAGACCATCAGATACTAAGTGGTGAATCTAATACAATGTCTGAAGTACAAGTACAAAAAGTACTGAATGTAAAAAATGAAAACTGAAAATGAGGTGTGAAATGTGAAATGTGAAATGTGAAAATGTAGAGTAGGCCCTCAATGACACTTTGAGTGTCGTGCTAGAATGCCTCTGATCCTCTGTTGGAGTCTCCGTTGATGGAGTTTTCTCCTGTGTCTCGGTCGTGGTTGTCTCGATCTCCCAAGCTCAGTCGCCCTGTCGGGGACGTGGCAACTGCTAACTTTAGTTGTTGGTTTCTTTCCAAGAGGTTTTGTTTTATTTTTGAGACCCTCTTCTTGAAGTAGCAAACGGTCGGACATTGCATGGCCAATGTGAATGGTAGTTTCACCCGCAGATGGGTAGTGGTCGGCACTGAAATTCGTATGGTAAGAGGATGTCTAGGCTCAGAGCAAGATCATATAGGTTCCCCCATCGCACTTAGCAAGTTGGTGGATACTAGGAAGTGAACTCAATAAAGGCCTAAAGTCAAGGTGTGATTACCAACTGAAAGTATCCGATAGTTGGGCCACATTGCGTTTTTGGATGCGGTCCCAATGAGGATAGATGGTCAGAAGACCAGTGGGAGCCCAACGGAAGCATCTCCTAAAATTTTGGGAACTGCTATTTTGGGCTGAGAAATGTGTTCGCATCATTACCTCCGGTATGACTAGGGGAACATTTTACAACTTTGCCGCGAAGTCAACTGGGCAACCGGTCAGGATATTTTTAAGCGGCGAACCCGAAACGGGAAAATGCTTGTAAATGCGCCAAGTGGCACATTTCTGTGCACTTGCCTCTGAAGGGAAAAATGGGCGCTGAATTTTAAGCTGGGAGAGAGCCTCTTTTGCATTCTGTCACACAGGTTAAGAGCTATGGAGTGCTTCCTTTCCCTCTTATGTACAGTGCGGTGCCAGGAGTGATGCCCTGCACGCTACGCACTGCCCTCTCTCTCCCCTACGAGCAGTATGTTATGCCCCACTAGTGGGCTTTTCATTTGACCAATGTACAGTTATGTGGGTTCATGCGCGATTGTTGAGGCAAGAGCCTCTTGCACAGGTACTGGATTAGCTAGCGGCTAATCCCCCGCAGGTATAGGTGAATTCGGAGAGGTTTTAGGCCAGAAATCTCGTCCGATTCAAAGGGCAAGTAGCCCTACAGGTGCGGGAGCTCGAGGTCTTGCTACAGATGCGACCGGCACGCAAAACGGAGCCCAAAACAGGGAATTACAGCCTGCTGTGTATTTTTGCAGGTTTAGGGTTTCGGCCCTAAACGGACCCTAATACCCCCCGGAGGTTCGGGGATGCAAGGGGACCGCTATACAGGTGAACTGGCGCATTTTCGGGGCAGAAAACAGAGAATTCAGCGTGCTGCAGATTCTCGCCAGGTTTTGCAAAGTGTCCGTATGCGTCGGGAAAGTCACCTATTGCGTGGGGATACTGACTCTGAAGCGTCCTAGTACAGTTATGCTGTCGAAATCGGGGCAGAACAGGTGTTTCTTAGCCTAGATTGTGCGGGGCAGCTTGTAGGAGAACATAGGTTTTATTCCCTCTGTTAAAGAATAAAGAAATAGCGAAAGGGGCGCCAATTTTGGGGCCTATAGGTTGTCAGCGTCTGCTCGGAGCGTTCTAGCTTCCGAGCCGTGTGTGTGTTCAAGTGTTAATTCCCGTTAGAGGTTACCTTTGCAAAGTGCTCTGTGTGTGTGTCTAAAGTAAAGAATTTCGGGTGAAAGCCAACGCCTACCGCCCCAAGGGCCGGTTTCATGGTTCCATTGCCGGGATATCAATCACTTTTTCCTTAAAGAGTGAGCCTGGATTGTTTTGGGTAAGGACACAGGATGCAGGAATGCGGGGATTACACTATGGCCAACAAGGGGAAGGGCATTATGGAAGAGGGTTCCTCTTCAAAGGACAGGCAGGAGATTTCTATGGTTTTTGAGATTGGCGAGAGCTCATGGCCACGTTAGTTTGTACCTCCTGTCAACGTGAATGTCCCTCTAGTAGTACAAGGCTTTATGACTGGGCAACTTGAGGATGATGCGTTCAAGACTCACTTAGTTGCCGCGGTGAATGTCTTTTCGCAGCTAGGGCAGAATCCGAGGTTTATGGAATTCTTGCAAGCGCCACCAGTGCAACAACAAAATAGGCAACCTACGCCGCATACGGAGCTTGTTGATGCTTAAGCCTAGGTACTTCATGTGGCGCAGGAGGAAAGGGAACACTCGCATGTTGCGGAGTCGGGGGCTCCAAAGCAGGTTCCTCTCGTGCTTGAACAGGTGGCTAGAATGCCTATTCCACAGGTTATGCCAGTTCAGCCTGCCACCTATTAGAGCTAGCATGCTGTCTTGAATGGACAGGCAATGCACCCAGTTTTTCCACCATCCACGGTACATCCTGGGTATTTCGGAGGTGGATCAGTGTTCCAAAGTATGGCTGGTTATGCGCCTGGAAGTCAGCTGTACATGCCAGGAACAATGTTCGGGGGTATGCAAGGCATCATGCCAAACCCCATGTATGGTAGTCAGGGTAGTTTTCGTACGACGTACGGAACGTCTCGTTCCGTACTGCAGGTCACGTTCCGTCTCGTTTGTTTAGTAAAAAAAAAAAAAAAAAAGCAAAACTCACAATTTTGAGTGGATTATATTGAGCAACCCAAAAAATTTAAGTGGCTATAAAGCTCTTGACTGTTGACTAAGGGCCATTGAAGACAACTTTTGGGGCCGTTTTGGAGCGCCAATTCAAGCACTTAAGCCACACATTGGATTCTATGTGCTAGGGCTCCACTTCTCTTATGCTCTCCCTCTCCCCCACGCTCTCCCTCTCTCATCAAGAGTCATCATCCATGCTCTCCCTCTCTCATGCTCTAGCCTCTTCCTATTTAAGCAATGCCTCTCCATCTTGTTCTCCAACACTTCCAAGCTCTCAATGCTCATTGCTCTCAAGCTCTCAATGCTCTCACTGCTCAATGCTTCCATGTTCTAGCTCTCAAGTGACAAGCTCTAGAGACTAGAGTCTTGCCTCTCCATCTTCTCTCCATTGGGTCTCTCCCTCTCAAGCTCCCATTGAAGATCTCATAATGTCAAGTTTCTTTAAGTGTAAAGTTTAAACCCAAGGGCCTAAGCCTTAGACGTAAGAATTCTTTGTTTTTTAATTTTGAACGTATGTAACGTCGTCGTACATCTTAATATTTTTTAGTTCGTTTAGTACCGCACATCGTCGTACGTGTACAAAACGTACGGGACTGTACGAGACCACTATGATGGTACTATCTGTATGCAGCAAGGTTTTCAGTGCAACCAGGACCAGTTTGGGGTGCCACAGGGTCATTTTGGCATGGCTGGTTTTTCTGGACAGCAGCCAGATATCGCACCTCTGACACAAAATGTGAATGGCCAAGATGTGCCGATCATGCCTACTACAATGCCCATGTTACAGACCATTCCGTATGACAACTTGGGGGCACTAGAGAAGCCGAAGGCTTACAAAGAAGGTGGTGCAGCGGTAAAGTTGAGTACCTTCAGTGGTTTCGAGGATAATACAAAGGCCCTCACTTCCCTCCAGCAGTTTGATAGAGCTTATGTGGGAGGGAATTTTACAGAGGCCTCGAAGGTCAAGAAAGCTGCCACTTTCTTAAAGGACAATGCGCTTACATGGTGAACGACATTGTTAATGCAAGGACAGGCACCCGCCACTTGGGTTTACTTCAAGCAAATGTTTGCATCTACTTGGCTGTCAAATGAATTTGAAGCCAACGTCATGACAGGATTGGGGCCCCAGCTTCCCTCCAGCAGTTTGATAGAGCTTATGTGGGAGGGAATTTTACAGAGGCCTCGAAGGTCAAGAAAGCTGCCACTTTCTTAAAGGACAATGCGCTTACATGGTGAACGACATTGTTAATGCAAGGACAGGCACCCGCCACTTGGGTTTACTTCAAGCAAATGTTTGCATCTACTTGGCTGTCAAATGAATTTGAAGCCAACGTCATGACAGGATTGGGGCCCCAGCTTTTGTGTCATTGAGAGAGCAGATAGAGAAGTATTGTTGTGGGCTGCCTAAAGGGCTTCGCGATTACTGTATCAAGAACAGAGTGGCTACCCTTACTCAGCTTATGGAAGTTGCGAACACTGGTCTTGCCTTGTTGAAAGGAGAGGACAGTGGATTTCCTAGCACTGACAAAAGAGGGCAGCAAAAGAAAAATTCAACGAAGAAGCCCTTTGTGAAAACGGCTCCTGATGCGTCACAGGGGTGAGAAAAGGCCACCAAAGACAAGGATTCAGCCGGGACTTCCGGAGCGCAGGCAAAGAAACAGAAAAGGAAGCCTTTTGTGCGCAAGTCGCTCGAGGAAAAGAAGGTCCTAATGGATGAGAACAAATGCTTTATATGCGAGCAGCCTGGTCACTTTTCTATCAATTGTCCACAAAGGAGAAGACCAGCTGACTCAGAGGATAAAGAAGACCAGAAAGGCAAGAAGCCTAAACCCACAACAGGTTTAGTGCCAGACATGGTGGATGATAGGCCCAGCACAGATGCCAGTGAGTTATGCAGGGCATGGGGTAAAGTTAGGGATCAGATGGCACTCATCTCTTTGATCCAGGTGCCAAAGCCAACTTTATCTCACCAGAGTTAGCTATGAAGCTGGTCATTAGAGCTGAAGAGATGGGGTACATAGCAGAGACAGGGTTGGCATGTCCTGGCCACTCAGAGTGTGTTACTCCCATCATTGGAAAACTGTGTCTGCATATTCAGTCGTATGTGGACAACACTGAAGAGTTTTACATCATGCCGTTGGAAGGTTGTGACGCCTTGTTGGGGATCCCGTGGATGTTCCGAGTGCATGGAGTCTTGGATGCTTAGAACAAAAAGATCACTGTACAGCATAGGGGCAAAACTCACATCTTGGATGTAAAGCTTAAAGGAGAGTCAGTCCCTATTGTATCTGCTTCCGCTATCACTTCTGTAATAAAGAATCATCTTTCGGTGTACTTGATTTTTGTACGTGATGTCTCAGATAGTGATCAGTCAAATTTATCTGTGTTAGATAAAGAAAGGTCAGCATTTTTGCAAAAGTTTAGTGACTGTTTTTCTGATTCATTACCGTCGCAGTTGCCGCCAGAGAGACCTGAGGATCATCGGATAGATTTGGTACCGGGGTGTAGCCCACCAAATAGACCTCCCTACAGGGTTAGTGCGGCGCAGCAGAAAGAGATTATGGGCCAGGTTGAGGAGTTATTAGAGAAGGGGCTGATTCAACCTAGTTCTTCACCCTTTTGCTCCCCAGTGCTCCTAGTGTAGAAGAAGGATGGCTCATGGCGCATGTGTATTGATTACCGTGCGTTGAATAAGAATACCATCAAGAATAGGTTCCCTATTCCTAGAATTGATGATATTCTCGATCGTTTAGAGGGTGTTGCAATTTTCAGCAGGATAGACCTTAAGAGTGGGTACCATCAGATTTGTATAAGGCCAGAGGATGTGCACAAGACTGCGTTTAGAACGACATTTGGTCTTTATGAGTTTTTAGTGATGCCGTTTGGGCTAACAAATGCTCCTGCCGCGTTCAACAGAATGATGGACCGGATTTTCCGCTCGCATCAACAGTTTGTTGGAACGTTCTTCGATGACATGATAGTGTATTCGAAGAATGAAGAGGAGCATAGGAGTCACTTGACCATTGTGTTCGAAGAGCTGCGCCACAGGTTACTTGCCAATCCTAAGAAAAGTGAATTCTTCCTTGAAGAGATCCACTTTCTTGGCCACATAGTCTCAAAGGATGGTGTTAGAATGGATCCCGCAAAGGTCGAAGCTATCAAGACATGGCCAGACTTGAAGACTGTGCACGATGTCAGAAGCTTCTTGGGATTGTGTTCCTACTATAGAAGGTTTATCAGAAATTTTGCAGAGATAGCATCGCCTCTTCACGCTTTGCAAAAGAAAGAGGTCAGTTTCAGATGGACCCAAAAAGAGATTTCAGCTTTTAGTCTCTTAAAGGAAAAGTTGACTTCAGATCCAGTAATTGTTTTGCCAGATCTTAGGAAGTCATTTGTGGTCGAGTGTGACGCGTGTGGCAGTAGCATCGGAGCAGTGCTAATGTAAGATGGACGGGTAGTAGCTTATGAAAGCCGAATTTTGCAAGGGCCAGAGAGGACTATGCAAGTCTATGAGAAAGAGCTCTTGGCCGTGATTCATGCGCTTTCTAGCTGGAAGCACTACCTCTTAGGTGCTGATTTTGTTGTCCAAACAGATCATCAGACCTTGCGATACTTCTTGATGGCAAACATTCTTTCATGTTCCACTTCAGATTATGCATGTGGAAGGCAAGAAGAATGTTGTGACTGAGGCGTTATCAAGAAAGCCACAAATTTCAGCTGTGTCAATTCCTTATCATCATGAGTTAGATGACATGAAGGAACAATATACTGTTGACGAAGATTTTGCAAGGATCTTTGAATAGTTACAAGAGGGACAACATCACGAGCACTACCTCCTCAGAGATGGTTTTATGATGATGCATGGCAGACTTTGTGTCACTAGGCCACTGCGACATAAGGTCATGGAAGAGAGTCATGTCCCACCGTATGCAGGGCATCGTGGCATTGATGCAACAGTTAAAGCGGTAGAGACATTCTTCTATTGGCCTACCTTGAGGAGAGATGTGGATGCCTTTGTGCGAGCATGCATGTTTTGCCAAAAGGTCAAGTTTGACAGGCAAAAAGCACCAGGGTTGTTACAACCACTGCCGATTCCGGATAGGCCATGGGAAAGCATTGCTATGGACTTTATCTTTGATCTTCCAAGGACGCCAACAGGGAGTGATAGTATATGGACCATTATCTGCAGGTTCAGCAAGCATGCCCATTTTATCCTTGTCAGGAAGAAGATAAAATCTGATCAGATGGCACGCTTGTTCATGTACAATGTGTTTAAGTACCATGGTATGCCACAATCGATTATCAGTGATCGTGATCCTCGCATGACCAGTTTGTTCTGGAGAGGATTGTTTGAGAACATGGGCACTACGCTCAAGTTCTCGTCTTCGTTTCATCCACAAACTGATGGACAGTCAGAAGAGGCTAATTCTACTGTCTTAGATCTGCTGAAATGCGTACAATATACGGTGCATTCGTCTACTGGCAAAGCACCTTTTCAGATTGTTGAAGGCGGCAAAAAGGTTCGTCCCATTTTGCATACAAAGGATAAGATCTTTGAGGCAGATCGATATGTTGAGAACATGGATGAGATGTATAAGAAGATTAAAGTTGCCTTGGAGAAGACTCAGGCAAAGCAGAAAAAGGCTGCTGATCGTCACCGTCGTGAATTGCTGCTATCACCTAGTGATTGGGTTCTGTTAAGGTTCGAAAAGGCAAGGTTAAAGAAGATGAAGGGCAAGAAACGACTGTTTCCTAAGCTCAGCATGCGTTACTATGGGCCTTTTCAAGTGCTTGACAAGATCAGCGATGTGACCTACAGGCTGAAACTGCCTGATGTGTGGAAGATTCATAATGCGTTTCACGTGAGTCTTCTAAGACCCTTCGTGGGTGATGTGCCAGAAGATATGCAAGATGAGGATCAGCCAGAAGTTGAGGAACTTGATGAGATCCTGGTACCTGAGCAAGTTTTGGCACATAAGGACAGAAAAGTTAAAAGGACAAGTTGCAAGACGCTATTTGGTGAAGTTCAAGAACTATCTGCCTATGGATGCAAAGTGGATGGAAGAGCATGAACTGTCAGAGTCACCAAATGTATTGCAGCTTTACCTTGAAGCCTTTGGGTCACAACCTACTTATGCCCCAATCCAACGTGTGCAACGGAGGGGTAATGATAGAGCTAGTACATCAAATGTACATATGAATTGAGTGTAATAGATGGAAATGGCAAAAGTATGAAGGCCTCGTTAAGTCATTTGTATCTATATGTTATGACCTTTCTTGCGGATACATGCGATGATAAAAGAGTGTTAATAGCACAAGATCATCAGTGGCGTGTATTTATGGTAGGCAATCGAGGACGTTTGCGATTTCAAGAGGGGGGTATGTCACGGGGACGTGGCAACTGCTAACTTTAGTTGTTGGTTTTTTTTCCAAGGGGTTTTGTTTTATTTTTGAGACCCTCTTCTTGAAGTAGCAAACGGTCGGACATTGCATGGCCAATGTGAACGGTAGTTTCACCCGCAGATGGGTAGTGGTCGGCACTGGAATTCGTATGGTAAGAGGATGTCTAGGCTCAGAGCAAGATCATATAGGTCCCCCCGTCGCACTTAGCAAGTTGGTGGATATGAGGAAGTGAAGTCAATAAAGGCCTAAAGTCAAGGTGTGACTACCAACTGAAAGTATCCGATAGTTGGGCACATTGCATTTTTGGATGCGGTCCCAATGAGGATAGATGGTCAGAAGACGACGAGTGGGAGCCCAACGGAAGCATCTCCTAAAATTTAGGGAACTGCTATTTTGGGCGGAGAAATGTGTTCGCGTCATTCCCTCCGGTATGACTGTGGGAACATTTTACAACTCTGCCGCGAAGTCAACAACTCTGCCACGAAGTCAACTGGGCAACCGGTCAGGATATTTTTAAGCGGCGAACCCGAAACGGGAAAATGCTTGTAAATGCGCCAAGTGGCACATTTCTGTGCACTTGCCTCTCAAGGGAAAAATGGGCGCTGAATTTTAAGCTGGGAGAGAGCCTCTTTTGCATTCTGTCATAGGTTAAGAGCTATGGAGTGCTTCCTTTCCCTCTTATGTACAGTGCGGTGCCAGGAGTGATGCCCTGCACGCTACGCACTGGCCTCTCTCCCCTACGAGCAGTATGTTATGCCCCACTAGTGGGCTTTTCATTTGACCAATGCACAGTTATGTGGGTTCATGCGCGATTGCCGAGGCAAGAGCCTCTTGCACAGGTACTGGATTAGCTAGCGGCCAATCCCCCGCAGCTACAGGTGAATTCGGAGAGGTTTCAGGCCAGAAATCTCGTCCGATTCAAAGGGCAAGTAGCCCTACAGGTGCGGGAGCTCGAGGTCTTGCTACAGATGCGACCGGCACGCAAAACGGAGCCCAAAACAGGGAATTACAGCCTGCTGTGTATTTTTGCAGGTTTAGGGTTTCGGCCCTAAACGGACCCTAATACCCCCAAGAGGTTCGGGGGCGCAAGGGGACCGCTGTATAGGTGAACTGGCGCATTTGCGGGGCAGAAAACAGAGAATTCAGCGTGCTGCAGATTCTCGCCAGGTTTTGCAAAGTGTCCGTATGCATCGGGAAAGTCACCTATTGCGTGGGGATATTGACTGTGAAGCGTCCTAGTACAGTTATGTTGCCGAAATCTGGCCAGAACAGGTGTTTCTTAGCCTAGATTGTGCGGGGCAGCTTGTAGGAGAACAGAGGTTTTATTCCCGCTGTTAAAGAATAAAGAAATACCGAAAGGGGCGCCAATTTTGGGGCCTAGAGGTTGTCGGCGTCTGCTCGGAGCGTTCTAGCTTCCGAGCCGTGTGTGTGTTCAAGTGTTAATTCCCGTTACAGGTTACCTTTGCAAAGTGCTCTGTGTGTGTGTGTCTAAAGTAAAGAATTTCGGGTAAAAGCCAACTCCTACTGGCCCACAGGCCGGTTTCACACCTTGTCAATGAGGGTGCCTTTGGTATGAATGTGGGTACAACCCTGTGCTGGTGGTTGGTCTTCTGGCTCCCTCGATCCAAAGAAATCTGTGATCTGTCTCTGTGACTGTCCTATTCGATGTCTCCTGAGCAGACTATCTCTATGTCGGTGTAGCTCAAGTAGATATAAGCCAAGGCATCTCTGATCCTGATACCTCATGACTCTATCTAGGGGTCCAAACCCTCCCTGAATAAGCAATGGAAGTGCCTTCGTATCTCATAATACACAATGCAATGGCATATGTAGTGTAGCTCTGTCTCTGGCTCTCTATCGCATAGCTGGCATATCCTTGACTCCGGTGGTATACCTCTGAATCTATCCGTCTCAATCTCCAGCTGGTGTGAGGATGTGCGAATCTGACCAATAGCACATCGTAGACCATGAGACAAATGAGTCTCCATGTATATATATATATATATATATATATATATATATATATATATATATATATATATATATATATATATTATAATATATAGAGAGAGAGAGAGAGAGAGAGAGAGAGAGAGAGAGAGAGAGAGAGAGAGAGAGAGAGAGAGATGAAATGAAATGTTATATTAACGTCTTCAAAAGGCCATAGTGACCTATGAGACCCGAAAGTTACAAAGTGGTGGATCTGATACAAAGTCAGAGTAACAAAATAATCTAACAACAGTACAAAACAAAGATATATACTATGGGGTCCTAAGTTGGTCGATGTGAGCCAAGCAAAAAACTAAGCCAAAAATGGGCTGCTTGTTGGGATAGCTGAATCACAAGAGATCTAGCATTGGTCGTTGGCGAATCTCATCAATTTCCTCCATAGTTAGTAGTCTGACCGGGCGTCGTGCATGCCTGGCCAGCGTGCTCCGAATTTTTTGTCGTTATCTCCGTCGATGCTGTGTAGTTCTTCGCAGTCGCGGGCGCCTGGATTTCCCCAGTTCAATCGCTCGGTCAATCAGTGTGCCTCCGGTGTGAGACGAGGAGTGGCTTTTGCGGTTGTCCCGTGTCTGCTCTGAAGAAGTCTGTGATCCGTCTTTGAGATTGGCTAGCCTCGCCATTCATCAGGCTATCTCTGTGTCTGCGCAGCTCGAGCAAGAACAAACCTAGACATCTCTAATCTTCGTATCCCATGACTCTTGAGAGTGGTCCAAAACCCTCTCTGAACAAGCAATGGCAGCGGCCTCGTATCTCGTAGTAGACGGGGCAGCGGCATGTATAGTGTAGCTCTGTCTCAAGTTCCATGTTACACAAGGGGCATGTCCTGTCCTCTGCTGGTACTCCGCTGTATCTCCCAGTCTCAATCCGCAACTGGTGAGAAGATGTGCGTAACTGGTCAATAGCACATCGTATCGCATGAGACAAGTGGGTATCCATGTATCTGGGTCTCGTCACAAAACCATCTTCCGTAAGTTGGAGAAGGTGGTCTCTGTAGAAAGCCATCTTCGTGCCCAATTCCTGTGCTGGTTGTATCCATGTCCTCCTGGTGTCTAGCTGGGTCAGGTCTTGGCGGATGAGCTTGGTGATCTCTGACTGTGTAAGAGTGAGAGATGGTGCATTCAATGAGTAACGGAATGGTGGCAGCCTGTCTATGCTGAACCCATGTGCCTAAAACCATGATGTCATCTCCCCATACCAGCATGTTGTATCTCCTTGTATCGCTAACTGTCGAGAGGATTCAAGTGCTATGCGAGCATATCTTTTTCTAGGAAGTTCCCATGTGCGGTTTATGAAGGAGACCGATCTGGTGAGCGCCTCCACCACTAGTGGGGGGGCCGTTAGCTCTGCTCGGATAATGGCTCGTGGTACTGATGCCTTGGCTCTAATGAGCCGCGAGATCATAGAGACGAGAGGTTTCTCCATGTTCCCCCATCCGTCTGTGCGACCTGGCCTCCCGTGGTGATCCAGTGAAGGTCCCCATATCTCGGTTCCATAGAGCAATGCTGAAGCCACCAAGGTGTCAAAGAGCCAAAGCTTCGTCCGGGGCTCCTGAAACTGAACCTGCGAACACATCCTCTCCAATCTACCCAATGCTGTGTGGGCTCTAGTAAGTCTGGTCTCAGCTGCTCTTCTGAGTGAGAATGCAGGTCCGCTAAAAACCACTCCAAGGTAAGTGTAAGCGTCTGTATACTCCACAGTTTTTGGTCGTATGTGAATGTAGGTGCTAACCTCCTGATCCACTGTGGGGTGGTATTAAACACCATAACCTTGGTTTTACCCAGGTTGACAGATAAACCTGTCACGTGACACATCCCAACCCTATGTGTCCGTGGACAAGCTACACCACAGCAGGGTTCATTGAGTCCAGTCAAGTTTAGATTAGCAGTGATCTGGCACTTTTGTGAGTCTATTCGTAGACCGTGCATGCCCAGTCACTTAGCATAGATGCATATCCTCCGGTTGCACACAGCATGATCAACGGAATTTCCATCAGAATCCATTAGCATCAGTTAGGGGAATTTTCCAGTGCATTTAGCCTATTTTCCTATTTATTGGGATTTTCACTTATTATTTTTAAGTGACTTTCCAACAAAAGTAGGTAGGGCAATTTTGCTAAGTTAATATATAAGCAAACCAAAGTTCACACTTTCTGGCAGAAGAGGCAGTAGGAGCTTCCCGCTCAACAGGCAACTTCTCAGCAGTACCCCCCCCCCCTATGACCCCCTAGCGCCATACCTCTCCCTCCCTGGCGTTTCCAAGATCTGCCATCGCCCTCTCAAGCCCCTCTTGCCCTGGCGTTTTACCTTCATTGGCAGCAGCATCAGAAGATCACTAACGCTAGCCTGGCCTATGCATCAGTAGCGCTTTTAAGGACCAAAACGTAGCAAGTGATTCAGCGTTTCAGCCTGCAGAATTTCAGCATGCTCAGCGATTCAGCCTTATACACGCAGCAGGTGCTCAGTATTTTCAGCCACCATCAGCCCTGCAAAAACGCCAGCAGATCTGCACTCAGCATAGGAGAAAAACGCAGGTTTCAGCCATTCCAGAACGCAGATCTCAGCCCTTTAAAAACACAGATCTCAGCCATGATAAAGTAGCAGATTTTCCCCCTAGACGGTTGCAGATTGTTCCCCCATTCCCAACCATCAAAACGCAGCCAAAACAGTCATTTTCAGCCACCAAGAAGACCATGAAAATGAGCAGATAAAAGTCCACAGATTCCAGCCATCAAGTCGTCGTCGTCATCACCGTCGTCGTCATCGGCATAGTCCCATTGCATTCGCATTGTACACCTTGTGCAATCAAAGTAGACCACTCTCGCCGACGAGAGTGGGGCCTTCGGAGGAGGGTTTTACAACCTCTCGGTGTCGTATCTCTTCTCTCTCCTTCTCTCAGTCTCATTCATTTGCACGCACAATCCATTCACTTTGTTCGTGACCACAGCACTCTACAAGACGGAAAGCTCTCTCTTTCCCTAAGAACTAAAAGGAACCTTGAGCAATAAAGATCACTAATCTTGAGAAAATACAACATTCATTCCGCTGCACCTTACAAAACCACTTTCGTGGGCAAACGTATGCAAAGCATCCAATTGTTGTTGCATTCCCTCTGGGGATTCGGAGAACAATACTATGTCATCAGCATATAACAAAAGTGGAATCCATGTCCCTGCCAACTGAGCACCTTTATCCCCATCGTTGTCAATGTAGTCAGAAACCTCATCCACATACATACCGAAAAGAGTAGGAGAGAGCGGGCAGCCCTGCTTCACCCCAATAGTGGAGTGAACCGGTGTAGAAAGTCCCTCCGAGGTGCGTACATGCCCTACTACTGATCTGTACAATGCCATGGTCCCCCAAATGAGTTCTGTGGGTACTCCCATTTCCTGTAATCTGCGCATCAGTCTAGCTCTGGGTACTGTGTCGAAAGCTTTGCGGAAGTCCACAAAGCTACAATAGATCCGTCTCCCATGAGATCTGCCTTCGTCGATGATGGCCCTGAGTGTCAGGATATGGTCAAGAGTAGAGAAGCCTCTCCTGAATCCTACCTGCCCAGTTGCACGTATTCCCTCCCTCTCTGCCCATCTACTCAGCTGTTGCTCAAGAATGGATGCACACAACCGTGCTAGTGTGTGCCCAATCATAATAGTGCGATAATTCCCAAGCTCCATGGGGTCTCCTGATTTGAAGATAGGTACGATCGTAGATAGGCTCCAAGTGTCCGGTAGGCCCTCACACATGGCACGGTTAAACATAACTGCTAGAAGCTCCGCTAGTATAGAGAGAGAGAGAGAGAGAAAAGAAAGAAAGAAATCTTTATTAACGTCTTCAAAAGGCCGAACTCGACCTATGAGACAACATCCTATACATGTGTTGATGCGCCAGTCATCGAGAAAATAAAATGGTGCAAACTAAGAACATGAAGTGTAAAGCTACTCCCTGTGGTGTGGTATGATGGAATGTGGTGTAGTATGTGTAATGCGCAGTATACAATAGGTGGCCTTATAGTAGGACGTGCTCATATGTGTATCCAGAACATCTATATGCAGTAGGATAGTACAATCATGAAATGCAGGATACTAACAACATGCAACAGAAGTAGGGGACAGTATGTGGTACATCGGTGGCGGTGGCCTGAAGCAGCTCTGGAGTGCAGTCTCCCAAGATGCTGATGAGTATCTCTGCTCTAGATGCTACTGGTGTAGAGATAGTATACTCAGAATCTCTCTCCGATGATATCGAGGTGTCCTGTATCCCGGGAGTCGTGGTCTGCGTCGTGCCCGCTGGGCCTCTGCCTGTTGAAGGGTAAGCCCCCCCACCCCCCCCGTTTGGGTATGGGGTGTAATAGGATCTGGTGCTGCTCTGTGAAAATACTGTGTGATAGTGGTCTGGACCCTACTATCCCCTCTCTGTGGTGGCTGTAGGAACTACTCTCTGATCTCTGAAGCTGCTACTAAGAACTGGCCAAATCTCCTCTGCTCATAGTCTGTCATACACTGCTGTAAGGAATCCCCAATGTCATATCTCTCCCTCAGCTCTGTGTAAGCTGGGCATCTGATCACAAAATGCTCCTCACTCTCTACCTCTGTATGGCATATCTGGCATATACGCTCCTCCTGTGGTATATCTTTGGCTCTACCTCTCTCAATCTCCAGCTGGTGTGATGAGACTCGAAGCTGGCCGATGCTCACTCGTGAGCGGTGTGGCATATACTCCTGCATGTATCGTGGGGTCTCAATGAATCCCTGATCAGTAAGCCTCAGAAAATGCTCATAATAGTAGAGCATTTTTGGCGGCAGGAGGTCTGTATGCTGGCGCCATGTCCGCTGAATGTAGGTATGCCATATCTCCTGTCTGATGACCCGATTTCTCTCAGAACGTGAGAGAGAGTAGGTCGGAGCCTGAGTATCATAATGGAGTGGTGGTAGTCTGTCAATATCAATGCCATGTCGGGATAACCGGTCTCGTGTCTGGGCATACCATGACCAAGTGGCCCCATCTAGAGCCATCTCTCTGGATGCTGTAAATGCTCTGTAAGATATCCTGTCCGTCCCCATGTCTTTGAATCTATGTAGAAGACAGACTGTCTGAAATAATGCCTCTATCAGCATCGGTGGGGCAGCAAGCTCGGCTCGGATAATATCATGTGGAACCGATGACTTGCTGCGGATCATCCTAGAGATCATAAGAACCTGGGGTCTCTCTATTTGTGTCCATACTGAGTCTGCCAATCCCGGTCCCCAAATAGATGATCCGTACATAAGTGCAGGGGTGACCAATGTATCAAAAAGCCACCCCTTCGTCCGGGGCTCCTAGAAGTGGGCCTGGTAGCACTGTCTCTCCATCAGAGCTAGTGATGCATATTCTCTGGTGAGACTATCTCTGGCTGCCTGTGCCATCGAGAATGCTCTAGAAGCTGCTGTAAATGTCACCCCCCAGATAAACATATGAGCCTGTCACCTCTATATCTCCTCCTGCTACTGTAAATCTGCTCTGTCGACGGATAGAAGCTGATGTGTGAAAGATGAGAACCTTGGTCTTGCCAAGGTTCCCTGTCAATCCTCTCTGTAAACAAAAGTCATCTAGAGCTTGTAAATGCTGCTGTAGGCCCTCGGCCGTCTCTAACACCAGTATGATATCATCTCTCTCTCTCTCTCTCTCTCTCTCTCTCTCTCTCTCTCTCTCTCTCTCTCTCTCCACTTAGCTTGACAGGGCACTTTTTACTCTCTTTAAGAGAGGTTTTTTTACCTTGGCATTCAGTTTTTACAGTTTGGCCATGTGGCTAGTTGTATCTAGATTTTCCAGTTTTTCGTTTGATGCCTTCAGGCCTGCTATGTAAACAGTGATGTACTTGCCCTCAGAAAAGGCACCATTTGGGTGTCCTTGGGGAGTAATAGGATCAGCCTCTTTTTCTCTTTTTTTTTTGGTTTGTTGGAGAGAGAGAGAGAGAGAGAGAGAGAGAGAGAGAGAGAGAGAGAGAGAGAGAGAGAGAGAGAGAGAGAGAGAGAGAGAGAGAGAGAGAGAAATGAAATGAAATGTTATATTAACGTCTTCAAAAGGCCAAAGTGACCTATGAGACCAGAAAGTTACAATGTGGTGGATCTGATACAAAGTCAGATTCAGAGTAACAAGATGACAACAATGACAAAAATGAAATGACAAATGTCACAATAAAAATACTATGGAATCCTAAACTACTAGGTGTGAACAGCAGCTAGCTGGGATAGCTAGATCACAAGAGATCCAGCATCAGTCGCTGGCGGATCTCATCAATCTCCTCCATGGTCAGTAGTCTGACCGGGCGTCGTGCATGTCGAGCCAAAGTGATCCGAATCCTCTGATGCAGCCTCCGTCGATGCTGTGTAGTCCTCCGCAGTTGCGGGCATCTGGATCTTCCCAGCTCAGTCGCTCGGTCGATCAGTGTGCCTCTGGTGTGAGACGACGAGCTCTGCTGTGGTAGTAACTCCTCCGGGTGTCCAGTGGCAGCTCTAGAGAGAGAGAGAGAGAGAGAGAGAGAGAGAGAGAGAGAGAGAGAGAGAGAGAGAGAGAGAGAGATGGAGTAATGAGTTGGTCAATGTAGGCTATGATGGTGTTTGATATTATTCGGGAGCGTCCACGAATGGTAAAAATACCATTACTCTTTCCCAAGGTATGTGTTCATGTCTCTTATTATGGACTTTTTCTTTCTTGTCATTGCAAATCCTACAAATGTTTTCGGGATGGTGGCAGCTTTTGAGAAAAATTGTGTATTCAAGTGGTAATGGAATCTTGGTAGCTGCCTTATATATTCTCCAGGTCCTTGATAGAGATGTGAATGCGGCATGGATGTGTTGCCTTTTCGTGCTGTTTTAAATAGGAAATTCTAGTTAGAATATGATCATAGTTGGTATAATTTTCCTAAAAAAAAAAGAAAAATCAATAGATTCAGGCTTCAGAAGGTTTCCCGTGATTTTACAAAAAGTTAAGAGATCGTCCACATATTGCAATTTAATGATTAAAATACTTCACCGAAATATGTTATAATTGGAAAACCGTGAGGCTTCAAAGAACATCAGGCTTAGCTTGTTGCTTGTAATCCATTTGAACACAAACCTTTCCAAAGTAGTCCTCTGGGCACAGATGCTTGTATTCCATTGCTGCTTTTTAGTCTTATGCTGTCTTTCCTTACTGTGTAGGTGGGTTTTTTGTGAATATTGGTGGTTGTGTTTGCGTATCAAAGTTTGCGGCATGGGGATGGTGTTTTCTGTTTGCATATAGGCATGAATTTACATGTGTGCATGTATGTTGGTGTGCTTTGAGAGAGAAGAGAAGAAGAAGAGAGTTTTAACGTCGTAGGAAACTATCTTAAAGATATAGCTGACGAGGAGAGTTGAACTCAAGACCTGTTATTCAAGAGGGAAATAGCATAACCAATCTACCACACTTTTGAGAGAGAGAGAGAGAGAGAGAGAGAGAGAGAGAGAGAGAGAGAGAGAGAGAGAGAGAGAGAGAGAGATGGTAGGTGTAGCTTCTGAAACCCAAGGGGAAAATTGCGCTCCTTTGGACAATCTATGAACTTTTGAGGTCTCAAGAATTCTTGAAATGCACTTTTGGTGCAATTATAATTGCAAAGACAAATTTGTTACTGGGTTTGATTTGGGGCCATTTTCTGAAGTCTTTGAATCATTATGGGCTTTTTCATGATAACCACCTTTGAATGTCACCTTGGAGAATGTTGACATTAATGTGATATCTTGTGGGAACTAATTGAGAGCTGCAGACATGAGGCGGAAGAGCAGGCAGATGAGAACAAAATGTCTTTTTCTGTTTTGTTTTTACAGATGGCTGCAATACCTAGGGACTATGTCATGAAGAATCTTCGGTTGCCGACCTCTTCAAGAAGTTTTCTGAGCAGGGATTATCTTGATACGGTTGAGATTGATCAAGTTAATGCAGATGGAGGTATTGTACTCTCTCTCTCTCTCTCTCTCTCTCTCTCTCTCTCTCTCTCTCTCTGTGCTAAACCCAATCTCTCTGTTATTGACAGCGCTGAGCTTCAAAGACTTGGGTGTGATCCCTCGTCAATTGCGTGGTGTCACAATAGAGCACCTTTACGCATTCCGGAGTGGAGGTCCAGGATTGGGAACAACAGTTGCAGAGGAGCAAAGTAGTGATGACATGACTGGATATCGCTTTTGAGCTCCCTGAAGAAATTTTCCCTGTAAAAGAATATATGGGAGAGACAAATAAGCATAGAAGTACCTTCTCATTCATTTCGGCACCACAGGTACACAATTGCAAGAGAGTTAGGAAATAACGAGAAAAGGAGGCAATTTGCGCAAGTCATTGTCGGAGTCGCTTGTCTTGCAGGCAATAGAAAGAGTGGTTTTGGTCTGTTGTTCAAGACAGCTTGTTGAGACTTCACAGTCTTTTGCCCTTTTGATCATGTGTATATTTATGGTCCCCTCGTTTTAGGGGGCGTGATTAAATGAAATGAAGCCAGCCAATACACAAGCTCAAAAGGCCCAGTGTATGTGTGATCGTACTTGTGATATAAGCGCATGTGTGTGTGCGTGCGTGTGCGCGGCGTGCAAACGTATCAGAGCTAAGCACGTATTCTTCGAAGGGAGACAAAGATCTGCTAATCATGCTCAAAGTGAGTGAATATAGTCTCATCCAACCAAAAAGAGCGAAGGTGGCCTATGGTGCTTGTTTTGTGAATTGCACAAATACATACATGTGTGCATTTGCACAATTAATACTGTATGCATCTTTGTGCAACTTAAAGCCAAATTGGCAAAGAAACATACTTTCATTTGAGGGTAGAACCAGGCCCTCCCTTCAGCTCATTTAGTACACTTGGTATTGAAAATGTGAAATGATGCTCGTGGCAACACAGCTAGAAGTCTTGCACTTTCTTTCATGTCTAATGTCCTCTTATCAGCATCTTTGATGGTGTGAATTTTCCATTTAGTCGTCGTTGCATGTAACCTAGATTTGTGGCCCTTGAGTAGAACATGCATCTGATGACTTTCAAGTTTCCTGATACACACTCTCTCTTTCTCTCTCTCTCTCTCTCTCTCTCTCTCTCTCTCACACACACACACACACACACACACACACACACACACACACACACACACACACACACACACACACACACACACACACACACAGCGAATTACAGACTTCTTCAGAGCGGACATTGGGCAGCCGGAGGAGCAGCTACCACATCGGAGCTCACATTCTCCTTGCACCAGAGGCACGATGATCGATCGAGCGTCCAAGCTAGGTAGATCCAGATGCCCACGACTGCGGAGGACTACAGAATCGATGGAGGTTGCATCAGAGAATTTGGGCAACTTTGGTCCGACATGCACGCCGCCCGGTCATACTATTGACCATGGAGGAGATTGATGAGATCCGTCAGCGATTGATGATGCATCTCTTGTGATTTAGCTCTTTCGAGGATTGTACACCCTGTTGATCTTGTACCAACCTTTGTATCAACTCTTACCCATTATTATATCCACACACACCCACCCACCCACCCATAGTGTGTTATATAGCCCTCATTCACCACTTTCACTCCCTCCATGCTCATATCATACGCAGCTCCATTTTAGTACCTTTTGTTTTGATTTTTGGTACTTAGACATTGTATCAGATTCACTGCGATGTAACTTTTTGGTCTCATAGGTCATTTTGGCCTTTTGAAGACGTTAATATAGCATTTCATTTCATTTCATAGTTGTGGGTGTGTGTGCTAATAAAAAGAGGAAAATGGTATAACCTTTCTATCACCCAAGTGTGGTAGATTGGTTATGCCATTTGCCTCTTGAATAAGAGTGCGTTCAACTCCTTGTTGGCTAGATCTTTAAGGTCTCTTGGGATAGTTTCCTACAACACTAAAACTCTCTTCTTCTTCTTCTTCTCTCTCGTAGTGTTTCTGACTAGCTAGTTTTTGTATTTCTTTTTATCCAAACCTTGTATTACATTCACCAGGATGTGTTCCCATAGGTCAATATGGCCTTTAGAAGATGGTAATATAACATTTTATTTCATTTCATTTTCCCTCTCTCTCTCTCTCTCTCTCTCTCTCTCTCTCTCTCTCTCGGCCAAGTGCTTCAATAGTTGGGGCACTGTGTTGCACCCTTGTACTTTGAGGGAGTTGGTTGGGAGGCTTTATTGAACTGCAATGAGTTGTGGGATGTGGGGGATACGTTCACCCCACCCCCCTTCCTTTCGTTGTAGCTTCCCCTGTGCTTCTCCCTTGCTCTCTGCACCCTTGACCTCCCATCAAACTCAAACTTCCGATGTTGCTCTGCTCCTTAACCTCAACCTCAACCTCAACCTGCCACCTGTTGCTATGCTTCGGCTCTCCACTTCTTGGCACCAGTCACCCACCCTCCAAATGGAAATAGCAAATGACGAATCCCCTCCAAATAGTGTCGGCAGCATACAACCTAGGGCAGCACAGATGGTGGCTTGCCCAACTCTCTCCGGCAGTTAAATATTATCTTCATCTCGGTGACGTTTGATGTCCTGCATTCTTGCATCTGTTTGTGCACATGCCAAGCATAGCCTACAAGCCGTGACAGACTTCTGTTTGCGGGTGGTGGACAATATACATCTTTGGCTCGCGTCTGTGAGCCACCATATTCAGACCTACCATCATCATCATTATACTTTATAAAAAATGTTCAAAAATTTCTTCTCAAACACCTCCAATTGAATGTTAACTTATTGAGATGGATGACATCCTCGTACCTAATAGGGTCAATTTCAAGGCTATCCTTATTCTATTGGTCGATCAACCACATTTGTTCTCCTACGTCGTGCCAATTTTGTGTTGTCTTCAATGTCTGTCTTTTGGTTGTTTAGTGTATTGAAATACAAAGGTACTTTCGGACCAAATCTAATAGATTTGAATGTAAGATATTCTTGCATGGATACCATACTTTATCTAGGCTATTTTCTTACACCCAATGAGTCCCATAGGGAACTTTCTCTCCAGATAGCACACGTATGAATGGGTGCTAATGAAGCGCGCTGGCCATGGGTCTCCATGTCAAAAGAAAATTAAAAAATTTCCATGCAATGTGCTCCAAGTTAGCTGCAGGAATTGTTGCCAACTGAGTGTGCATAATTATCCGGCAGTGACTCTTTGTCGGCACACCCTCTCCTCGGTGAACTTTGTCGGCCCCCCTCCTGAATGTGAAGGTGGTCCTTGAGTGACCATTCCTTGCAATATTGCTCTTGCTGATGGCTCCAGACATCCATTAGTTGCCATGCACTTGCAATATTACAGGGAATGGTCACTTATGGACAATTCTTGGAACATAAATGATTATGTAAGATGTATAAAGCATATATGTAGAGGATTGGAAAGGAGTGTTGCTCATACATTTGAATGAGGAGTTTGGTGGCGCTTGCTTTTGCTATAATAGGTTGCCACAAAGTAGAGAAAATCACAATTGGGCGTTTGCTCCAATATGCTAATGGCACAAAATTTGATGAAATAACCAACGATTTGATTTTTTATGGGAAACTATTTTTATTCTATTCACGTGATATGTGCCTTATATTCTTTGCATTCTCTTAGTGGACTAGTTGATTAATGATTTTTTTTAGAAGAATTCCCTTGAGGTCTCTATGTATATATCTAGAATACTCCTTTACCATGGTAATCAATACAATTTCCTCTTTTGGCTTTCACCATTTCTCTTAAGGCTGTCATGCACTTAAGAACAAAATGTTTAATGAGAAGCTGATGCTTGCCTTGTCCCTCATATGTTCTTTTTGTTTATCCTTTTCATCATCTGTAGGTTTAAACATGGGCAGAAAACAATTTTCCTAACCAAAGAAAATAAGGATACACATAAAACTCTTTGCGGTTCTTGAAGGGGATCGGGGAGCACCACAGACAGAGAGTGAGAGAGAGAAGGAGACACACACACGATGTGGGTGGGGAGACTTCAAAGAGTGAGCAGCCCCCTATACACTTATGCTATGTATAAGGTATACAAGTCAGTGGGCGCCCAGACTCTGGGCGGTCGGGAAAGGCACATGCGCCTATACCCCAACAACCTCCCACTTAAAGGCGACTGTGCCTTTAAGCAAGGGAACCTAGTCTAAAGACTACAAAAGGTGAGAGAAAACCGCTCTCAACGGATGCCCACTGGCTGGCTGTGATCGTGTGCATCCGGCTGTCTTGCTCCCGTGTAAGTCCATACACCACCAGACGTACCACACACGTACTGCAAGTATGTACGCAATACCTGCATATCTCCCTCGTGCACTATGCCATCATCAGTCAACAAACGACTGACAACCCCAACTGCAAATGCAGCTGCGATATCCGGTCTCAAGATCAACATCTCATACATGAGACCACCGAATGCCGATGCAATGCTAGCGGGCCCTGCTAGCTCTACGGAGCATGCATCAACATATATATCCCTGGAAATAGGCATCTCTGACTGACAAGGCGTGTCAGCCACATGCATCTCCTGACTGTCCTCAAAAGACGCATCAACCTGTCGTGCAACCTCAGAGCAAACCAGCTGCTCTAGGTGTCTGCTGGAAGACATATCCTGCACAACTATATCCCCATGCTCACTGTCGAGCATAGAAAGGAATGACTGCATAATCGCTGACATCTCAGCCTCCTCTGCAATCATCCACTGAAAACATGACCACTCAATCTGCTGTGACTCACTAGAGCTCTCATGCTCTAACTCCGTATGCATAGACTCTTGCACAACGTCCTCCTGTCGTGACTCACTAGAGCAAGACCGCTCTACCTGTCTATCCTGCATAGAAGTATCTCGCACAACTGAGTCTCTGCTTTGCTCAGTCACTAGCAAAGCATGCATGTCTGACTGTGTCACCTCTCTGTGTGACTGCTCAAGTCGTGCCCCAACTGTGTGCACAACGAGCTCACTACTCTGCACTCCATGCAAAGCATCCGGCAACCCACAAGCAAAAGAGACTCGCCTGCTCTCTCGCTGTCTACCTGGCTGCATGATCACAGAGACAACACCGTCTCTCACGTGATCCACATGCAATGGGTAACCTGTATCACTCCTGGCACCTTTCGCAATCACTAGCGAACCCAAATGCATCACAAAATCTCGCTCTCGTAGCGAAATCTAACATCCGCTATCCCGTAATTGTCTGACTGAGATCAAATACCGTCTCAGATCTGACACATAACGCACATGACGCACGGTAAATCTCATACCAATGGGCAAGGACAAACATACGTCTCCTGTACCCTCAATGTCATACAGAACACCATCAGCCATGTGCACACAACCAAGTCTCCCACTAGAAAACGTGCTAAACCACTCACGATGCGACGTGACATGGAAAGTAGCATCTGAATCTAGTAACCAATGTGAAGACAATGTGCAATCCGATATGCAATCCGTAGACATAAGATCGTCTGAAGACAAGCTAGATGTAAATGTGACATCGCCATCACAAGCATACTCAGTAACCACCGTACTGATCTCACTAGCATCTGTCATGCCCAAATCTGCATCACACATCTGTCGCCTCCTTTGTCTCAAACGCGTGAAACATCGACGCCTAATGTGCCCTCTATGTCCACAATGCCAACATGTCAAGTCTCTATGCCGTCGAGACTTGCGTGTGGGACCAATCTCTCCCATGGACATAGAAGTGGGACTAGACTCCCCTGTAGACATGGATGTCGCGTACATAGCATGTAAACTCTGCCATAAAGCATGAGTTGTAGTCTCCCTCGAGACCTGCCAATAAACAGACTCAACCAGATGCAAACAAATCGTAGACATGGCTAACTCATCAAGGTCCTGCCAATCATCATCACGCATAGACTTGGGCTTCGCCGATAAACCACGCAAGGGTTTATCCTACCCCAAATCCGCCAATGCAACAAGCATATGTTTCTTCCAAGCAACAAAATCTACACCATCAAACTGTGTCAGACCATAACGCTGGAAGTCAAATGAAAAATCATCCATAATGCTCGCAAAAGAGCAACCAACAATGAGTAGCAAATGTCAACCAAATCAGCCTTAAATTGGCTCGAATCGCATCAACAAAAGTCTGCAAATATGGCTCAAAACCTGATGCAAAGTTGCACCAATAACCGTGCAAAACCTTGCACAAAATCACAAGTCAATATGACTCGATCGCGCATAAATATCTAACAAAATTTTGGCAGAGTCTCCTTTGTAACTGGAGCAAAATCTCAACAGTAAACCTCAAAGAGAATATAATATATGCCACAATGGCCAATCCAGGAATAAACTCGACCGGAATCACCTCACAAAGTCATACATATGAGCATACCCGCTCTTGCCGGAGTACCACTCAACGGCACTTCAAATGACATACATGTGAGTGATGATTGCTACCAAAATACCTTTCAATCGACGACCAAATGTCTGCCAGATAACTATAGCAACATTTCGCAAAACCTTGCAAGATCTGTCGCTATGCGCGATACGAAATACGGCACACAAGGGCATACACAAGTGACTCCAAACTCCAACCAAATGATGACTGAAAATCACCTGTCAAAGTGGGAGTAAACTCAAACACTAAACTGTCAAAGAGCAACCTACGGATACGTAGAAGCTATGGCGAGAACCTGGATAAAATCCAACAGAGTTTCTTCTATAAATTGAGCCAAATCTCAAATAATCTCAGCCACAAACAAATACACAAATCCATATATGGCATACATAAACCGCCAAGACCATGGCAACATAGCTCACTCTCGCATGAGTGGCTCTCTGGACAAATGCATATCCAAAAACCTGTGTACACCTATGAATTTGCTGGTTGCTGCAGAAAATACTCCGTGTGTGTGAGATATACCAAAAACAGTGTTTTTGGGACCCGAAAGTGCACAAATAAACCTGTTGCTGTAACTGCTGTAATTCAAAGCATAATTTCAGCAAATAGACATCACCATCGCGTCCGGAGCGTGCCAAAACCCTGACCTAAACTCCTGGATCATGTAGATCTGACTCTGTATGACGGAGCTACGCAAAAAACTGCGTTTTAGAGCCCGAAAATGGCAAAAACGAGCTGCACACAGTCTTGAACCTGCTCCTGCTCCACTCTGTGTGATGCAATGTTCTCTCAATGCAAGCTCCAACGCAAGAGCTTTGCCACAACATCATCCAAGCACTCGAGTGTCAAGCTCTCCTCCGCCGAGCACTTCTCTAACGAGCTCCACGGAGCTCAAAAGCTCCTCTCACCAAGGAAGCCACAACCACCTCCTCGACCAAGCTTGACCACACCAAGCTCCTAAGCTCCAAAGACAACGCTCCTCAAGCTAAAATCGCTCTCCGTGAAACTCCGCGATCAAACTCCACCGTCGAGAGCGAGCGAGCTATCGCCTCGAAGCTCTCAAAGCCGTCGTGCTCTCCGCGGTCACCATAGCTCTGATACCAATTGAAGGGGATCGGGGAGCACCACAGACAGAGAGTGAGAGAGAGAAGGAGACACACACACGATGTGGGTGGGGAGACTCCAAAGAGTGAGCAGCCCCCTATACACTTATGCTATGTATAAGGTATACAAGTCAGTGGGCGCCCAGACTCTGGGCGACCGGGCAAGGCACAGACGCCTATACCCCAACAGTTCTTAGGTCAAAGTATTATGATGCATTTGCAAGAATTCGACAAACTTGTTAAGTTTTGCAAGTTTCCTTCAAGGCAAGCTAGAAATCTAGGCAGGATTTTGCAGTTTTAGCCGATTAAAAGTATACAATCTCAATTTTGGGAGAACATTGAACCGGTCCTTGTGCATTTGGCCCATCTATTGGGTTGGGATCTCTGTCTATAATCTATTTAGCACTTACTGTTGAGAGAAATTCCTCTCAAGATATGAGCATTTTACACCTTTGTAAGAGTTGTATTTAAACTTGATTTTGTTGGATGGGCCCGTCCTAAGCTTAGTTTGAGTCTTTGGTGAGGAAGAACTCCTAGTTGTACCAAGCTTATGTGGAAGATAAGCTTTTAACATCCTAGATATTATCCTTCAATGGCTTTATGTAAGTCAAAGGACGCAACCAAATATCCATCCCTAACCTTATAAATAAAAGGCCTTAATGTACATATCTATCCTATGCTAATGTATTATTGTGCACTTTGTATATTGAGTCACTTTATCAGCAATGTACTTCTCTCTCTCTCTCTCTCTCTCTCTCTCTCTCTCTCTCTCTCTCTCTCTCTCTCTCTGTGTGCTCACGCTCCCCTCCCCTGCTGCTGCTCTACTGCGCTCACCTCCCCCTGCTGCTGCTGCTCGCGCTCCCCTCCCCTGCTGCCCCTCGTGCTCCTGCTCGCCTCCCCCCCTGCTGCTGCTCTCACGCGCCATCCCTGTCCCCGCGTTGCACCCCCGTCCACCTTGCGTCCCCGCTGCCCCTCGTGCCCGCGCTGCCGGCACTCTCTACGCGTAGCTTGTGCCTTCATTCCCTACGCGTAGAATGTCCCCCCCCCCCCCCCCCCCCATGCGTAGATTGTCCCTGCCCTCCCCCTTTTTCTTTCACGCGTAGGATGTCTATCCTCTAGGCGTAGGGAATTAAATTAATTAACTAATATATATATATATATATATATATATATATATATATATATATATATATATATATATATATTTAAAGCCTGCCCGTCCCCCTTCCCCCCACTCTATCTACCATAATCCCCCCCCTCCCCCATCCCACCTTCTCTCTCACTCTCTCTACCGTACTCCCCCCCCCCCCCCCCCCCCCCCTTTTCTCTCCCACTGTGCGGCTGACTCTCCCCCGCACGACCAACGGGCTCACCCCCTTGCTGACGGCGAGCGAGCATGAGGAAGACAAACGATAAAGCCGACCCCCTAGAGAATGCCATTCAAAAATGTAAAGAAGAAATGACGGAGACCATTACCAAAATGAACCGTAGTCTTTGGGGCTCAATAAACATACTCGAAGGACGTGTGTTGATCCAAGAGAGCAAAATAAGCACGCTAGAAGACCGAGTGACGACCCAAGAGGAAGAGATTGCGTCACTCAAGAAAGAACTCGCCGAAGCCCGATCAAGAAACACACTGGAAGAGGGCGAACTGCAACCCTCGGTAATCGAAGAAATCAACACGATCAAGGAACAAGTACGGGCCATCAAAGAGGGAGAAGAACAGCACAAAGAAATGACGACTTCTTGGGTGGATGTTCTTACCAAAACCCAACAGAAGGCGGACGAAGCCGAGAAATGGATCAAGGTGGCCAAAAAAGGAAAAGACAAGGAGATAACGCCCACGTCCACACCAAACAACATCATTAACCAGACACTAGAGGAGGAGCAGAGGAGAAGGGTGCGCGCTTTACATGTGAGAATTTGCGGTCTTAAAGACAAAGGCAATGTGGACGAGGAAGTAAAAGAACTCACAGCCTTGATGGGGATTCATGAGCCGACACACACAAGGGCATGGAGAGTGGGCAACATAAAGAAAAACGGAGGCAGTGGAGAAACCTCAAAAGAAAGAGCACTCATCCTCCGTTTTCCCTCCATGGAGGCAAAGAAGTCTTTCTTGAAGAAAAGACCAACTCTTAAAGAGACTGGCATCTTTCTCGGGGATGATCTCACCCTCTCGCAGATTGCTCATATGCAGGAAGTAATACCGGAGATTAGAGCGGCAAGGGGAAAAGGCAAGATCGCTTTTTACCGAGACGGAAAAGTGGTAATACTTGAGCGACGCTCCACATGACGATGCGAGTCTTATGGGACCACACTCAAAGTAGCTGCCTGGAACTGCAATGGATCTATGCGTCTTGATGTGGGTGCTTTTGAGGACAGCTTTACTGGAAGAGACATCATCTTCTACTCTGAGACACACCAGGCCCCTGGGCAATCCATGCCTCACATCAGTGGATACAGGTGGGAGACAGCCTACAGACAGGAGACACGCTCAGAGCACAGAGGACGGGGCTCGGGAGGAGTGGCAATGTTATTTAGAGAGGATCTGCAGCCACTGATACATATAGCCCGTAGGGACGAGCAGGCTAGGTACATGTGGGTAAGACTGAAAGCAGAGATAGGCAGATACCTCTATCTAGCTATTTGTTACTTCCCCCCGAGTACATCAGTTTATGCACCACCCAGAGGACATTCCCCTTTCTCTATTTTGGATGATGACATATGGGAGTTATCTAGGGACGGTGACATTATCATCCTCGGGGACTTCAATGCTAGGTCTGCCCATCACCAAGCAATGTTTTATGATACTTCAGAGGAGATGCTAAGAGAGATAGATGTGGCAGAAACAGGCCTTTCCAGACTATCACACGATAGGGAATATACTGAGTATGGGCGACACCTGATAGACATGGGCACTGCACATGGATTGGCCATCTTGAACGGCCTACAGAGATTTCCTGCTGCGGGAGGTTTTACATGCTTCCCACATAGACATGGAGACAGCACGGTGGACTATGTCATGGCACAACCGAAACTCATCTCTAGTATTCAGGATCTCACAGTTGGGCCCAGACCGGTCGGGGTGGCAGTAGATCATGCTCTGGTTTCAATGACCATCTCCTTCCAGTTCAATGCAGCACACAAGCCACGAGTAGCAGCCCCTACTCGCTACACATTCACAAGGGAGACGGACTCTGTATACATGGACGGAATCTACCGACGCCTATGCACTGAAGACCCGGGGCGACCTCTGGAGGAGCTAACTACTATAATGTATGAGGCAGCAGCAGAAGCATACCCACACACCCAGCCTGAGCAGAACCGCCGATCTGGGAGCATGCCTCAGAACAGCTGGTACAATGAGGAGTGCTGCCAGATTAGAGCCAGACTTCAGAGGGAGGTGCTGTTGGGGGACATCACTCACAGACAGTCACAGATGAACTTCCGACGCCTGGTGCGGCGGAAGAAGAGGGCTTTTTTGGCTCGACTCGAGCAGGATCTATATAAGCTATTCTTGAGTCAGGACTCGCGCGAGGTGTGGCGGCTCTTTCATGAGCAATCCCCCCCCCCCCCCCCCTGCTATTTACTCCACAGAGACCTGGGGTCAGTACGCATCATCTCTGTACACAGTACCTAGACAGCCGCCCCTCCCCAACCCCCCTGATCCATGCCCACACACATGTGTCTTTTTCACCGCTGAGATGGTGAAAAAAGCTATTGACAAGATGAAGACCGGGAGAGCATATGATCATGAGGGCCTAGTCACTGAGCATTTCATGCATGCCAAAGACTTACTAGCAGAGCTTCTAGCAGTTATGTTCAACCGTGCCATGTGTGAGGGCCTACCGGACACTTGGAGCCTATCTACGATCGTACCTATCTTCAAATTAGGAGACCCCATGGAGCCTGGGAACTATCGCACTATTATGATTGGGCACACACTGGCAAGATTGTATGCATCCATTCTTGAGCAACAGCTGAGTAGATGGGCAGAGAGGGAAGGACTGCGGGCAACTGGGCAGGCGGGGTTCAGGAGAGGCTTCTCTACTCTTGACCACATCTTGACACTCAGGGCCATCATCGAGGAAGGCAGATCTCATAGGAGACGGATCTACTATAGCTCTGTGGACTTCCGCAAAGCTTTTGACACAGTACCCAGAGCTAGGTTGATGCGCAGATTACAGGAAATGGGAGTACCCACAAAGCTCATTTGGGGGATCATGGCATTATACAGATCAGTAGTAGGGCATGTACGCACCCCGGAGGGACTCTCAATACCCTTTCACTCCACTATTGGGGTGAAGCAGGGTTGCCCGCTCTCTCCTACTCTTTTCGATATGTATGTGGATGAGGTTTCTGACTACATTGACAGGGACGGGGATAAAGGTGCACAGTTGGCAGGGACATGGATTCCACTTTTGCTATATGCGGACGATATTGTGTTGATCTCCGAATCCCCAGAGGGAATGCAACGCCAATTGGATGCTTTGCATACGTTTGCCCACGAAAGTGGTTTGTCTGTCAACCTTGGTAAAACCAAGGTTATGGTGTGTAATACCACTCCACAGTGGATAAGGAGATCAACAGCTACATTCACATACGGCCAGGAGACTGTGGAGTACACAGACGCTTACACTTACCTTGGAGTGGCTTTTACTGGACCCACATTCTCACTCAAAAGAGCAACAGAGACCAGTCTGACTAGAGCCCACGAAGCATTGGGTAGATTAGAGAGGATGTGTTCGCAGGTTCAGTTTTAGGAACCCTGGACGAAGCTCTGGCTTTTTGACACCTTGGTGGCCTCAACATTGCTCTATGGGGCTGAGATATGGGGACCTTCATTGGATCACCACGGGAGGCCGGGTCGCACAGACGGATGGGGGAACATGGAGAAACCTCTCGTCTCTATGATATCGCGGCTCATTAGAGCCAAGGCATCAGTACCACGGGCCATTATCCAAGCAGAGCTGGCGGCTCCCCCACTGGTGGTCGAGGCGCTCACCAGATCAGTCTCCTTCATAAACCGCACATGGGAACTTCCCAAAGACAGATATGCTCGCATAGCACTTGAGTCCTCTCGACAGTTAGCCATACAAGGAGATACAACATGCTGGTATGGGGAGAGGACATCATGGTTTCAGGCGCATGGGTTCAGCATAGACAGGCTGCCACCATTCCAGTACTCATTGGATGCACCATCTCTCATTCTTACACAGTCGGAGATCACCAAGCTCATCTGCCAAGACCTAACCCAGCTAGACACCAAGAGGACATGGATACAACCAGCACAAGAACTGGGCACGAAGATGGCTTTCTACAGAGATCACCTTCTCCAGCTTACGGAAGATGGTTTTGTGATGAGACCCAGATACATGGATACCCACCTGTCTCATGGGATACGATGTGCTATTGGCCAGTTACGCACATCGTCTCACCAGCTGTGGATTGAAACCGGGAGATACAGCGGAGTACCAGCAGAGGCCAGGACATGCCCCTTGTGTAACATGGAACCTGAGACAGAGCTGCATTACACATGCCGCTGCCCCGTCTACTACGAGATACGAGACCGCTTCCATTGCTTGTTCAGAGAGGGTTTTGGACCACTCTCAAGAGTAATGGGATACGAAGATCAAAGATGCCTGGGTTTGTTCTTGCTCGAGCTGCGCAGACACAGAGAGAGCCTGATGAATGGCGAGGCTAACCAGTCTCAAAGACGGATTAGAGACTTCTTCAGAGTAGACACGGGACAGCCGCAAGAGCCACTCCCACAGCTTTCGGCTTAGCTCACATCGACCAATCTAGAATCCCATAATATATATCTTTGTTTTGTACTGTTGATTAGGTTATTTTATTACTCTGACTTTGTATCAGATCCACCACCTTGTAACTTTCTGGCCTCATAGTTTACTATGGCCTTTTGAAGACGTTAATATATAACATTTCTCTCTCTCTCTCTCTATATATATATATATAAATATATATATATATATATATATATATATATGTAAGCTATGGTTACCTACAACTTTAAGCCGCCTTGAGAACACACATACACCATGCCCAACAACTGATATCATAGCCAATTGGGAGCATCACTAGCTTAGCAATCCCCAGAGCATCTTGAGGATCCCCTATTTGCCAAGTTTCATCATTTTCATAGAAAGATTAGTGCTATTTAAAACCACTAATCGGCTTGCTTAATCGGAGGCCTTGTGTAGTTTCACTTGCATTGGCCCTCACGGATGCTGTTACAACGCCAATGCGACCCCTTTCCTACTCTCATTTTACACTATAAGCTGAAGATCGAAATTCCCTTATAACTGGAAGGGCTCTTCAAGGTTTTTTTTTGGGCATCTCTTCTTGGCTCCAACAGAAGAAGATTTAGAAATATTCTCATGTAGGAAAACGGAGTCTTTTTCAATGTTTTTCATACAATGCATAACATCATGAGCTTTTGCTTGAGAGGCACCACATACCTAGCTAGGTATGCGATGCCTTCCTCACAGAAACTCATGATGTTGAGGTAAGTCACAATGTGGGAATTATTGTGAGAATTTGTCCAAAACTTCTTGTGCAAGCTCAACCTACACATATGCGATTTCGAGGCCGGGCGGTGGGGGGTGGCGGCGATCTCTCTTGGAAGTTGCAATTGAGGTGCTCTACTAAATGAATGGTAATTGCTCACTTGCACAATTGCCTGATTGCCTTGAGGCCGAGGCACACTCGATAAATTTTAATAGAGAGTGGACTTTTGGACCTTGGTGATTCAAGCACATCGTTGGTAGCATATCTTGGATCTTGGCAGCCTTGAATTCATACAGGCCTAAAACAGGCATCCTAGAATTTGCAGCGCTCGACATAAGTAGATACTAGAGCTTGCATAAACCCAACTCCGCTTGCTGTGCAGCAAGCTACACGTGATTAGTGCCCACGTGCACGCCACAACCTCTCTGGACTCTGGAGTCTACCATTGAAGGTCAACCAGCTTTTTAACGGATTTTTTAAATTTTTTTCAAAAAAGTAAAAAACAGGGGTAGATTCCCACAACAATACCACAACAAAGTGCTCTTGCAAGCTCTACTTAAAAAAAAAGAACAAAACAAAACAAAAATTTCCGACCCAAAAAGCTTCAAAGCAGCACCTCAAAGTCACTTCATCAAGCATTTAAAGCTTTCAGACAGATCAAGCAAATGCTTCTCACACCCGCAGCAAGCATCCTCGCACCGGTCTTTCAAAGGAATTCAAGGCTTTCTACTTTGAGCTTCACGGCACGTAAAGGCAAAACTAGCATTAAAAAAATATATTTTTCAAGCTTCAAGGAAAAAGAGGATTATTTTTCTCACATTCTCCCTAAAATTTGTTATTACAAGTTCAATTTCGCATTCCGAGCACAATACAATTGAAATGTATGCAGTCAATTATCACATAAGAGGATAGTGCATCTTGTAAAGAGGATAGACACTCGCATTAGCTATAGCTAATCGCTAAGACCCCTCTATTGGCACTATGGCAGAAAAAGGGACTGAAAAATTCAATGGGAAAAGGTTCCATACTAGGTAGACATAGTTGCGAGGGTATCTCATGAGAAAGCAACTATGATATGTTGTAAAACCACACACGGCAATGGTAATGAACACTATAGTAAGCCATAATTGTTCACAATCTTAGGCTTCACATGCATGGGTAATGTTTTTTTCCTTTGGAGGAAGCATATGGTCTTACGATATTCTCCCCAATAGGTTCAAGTTTGTGGAAAATTTGCTTTATATTGCAACTCGCCGGCCGCCCCCTCTCTCTCTCTCTCTCTTTCCCCCCCCCTCGTTTATAAGTGACACGGGGTCGAGCTCATGGGATCTATGGCAGGGGTGCGTGATCGGTGGGGCATGGCTTTTAGGCCGTCAGATCTCCACAGCAAGGGGGGTAGGATTTATGTACTGCAAGAGTCACTTTACTTGTAGTGGCACGCGATAGGCAAGTCGGATAGAGCTTAAGGGTATGGTCGGGGAGGTCCGGGTTACAAGGCCCGATGCTCAGCTAGAAACCCTAATATTTTATGCTCGTTGATCTTTAATCAATGGTGGATTAAAGCTGAGCCGTCGATCCCTCGACTTGACCACGTGTCCTTTATGGACGGTGCCTCCACTCCCCACCCCCTGTGCTTCGCCATCGCTGCCCTCTACACCCCCGCATGCTTCTTCATGGTTGTGAATTGTCAAGCCCTGCCTGCACAGGCATGTACAACAGCTCCTCCAGCTCCATCACGAGCGAGGGCAGACTGCCTCGCCTGCTTCTGAACAGGATCCCCCTGCAGCTCCATCGCACACGACGCGCAGAGCAAGTGCAACGTGTGTATGTGTGTGTGTGGATATGAATATATATGCAGGAGTGTAATGGATATCGCAACAACAATCGTCCCCCACCCGACCGGTGGATGGCCAACACTTTTATTCTCTGATTTTCAAGCTCCGCTTGTCGAAAAGCTGGGAGAGATAGAGGCATTGCCTTGCGACGGAGAGAGAGAGAGAGAGAGAGACCTTTTGACATGCTTGCCTGCCTAACGGTGCAAGACCTCATGGCCTGCAACACATCAACCCAGAAAAAAATCCCTTGCCTTCGCGGGTGGCATCCTCAACTGCCATCTCTCTTGACACGGCCCCCCCGCCCGCGCCTTTTTCCTTTCTTTTCATTTAAACTTCCCATTAGGATATCTCTCTCTCCTCCACCTGTTATCCCCCTCCCCAAAATACTCCAAAATACTCAAGGAAATAACTTAGAAGATTTAGCTTTTCTTTCCTTCTATCAAAATAGCCTCTTAGTGAGATTCCAACAAGACTAATGGGTCCAAAAAGAGGAAACTCAATTAATTTCTTCATAAGATTCCTTTGCATAAGATTCCAAAGGAATCTGCACATTGCAAAGAAAAGTTTTGCTCTAGTCGTCATCAATGCCCCTGCGTAGCCAGCACCCCGCGCGTCCATAATGCTTATTCCTTTCACCCCTTCCTCCATCCCCTTCTCTCTCTTGAGGTCTGTGTTGCATCTGTCATAGAGCTCCTCAAAGTCTTTTAGTGGAACCCCATCGCGATCCCTATGATCTACTTCCCTTTCTTTGCTTGTGCTCCCCGTCTGCCACTCTCCTCCACACAGCTCCCCAAACCCCTCGTCTACCAAGGTCCACTCTCGCAGCATGCAGAGAAAATTGAGCTCCCTCTCACTTCATGCGTTCACTGCCATCTCTCTCTCTCTCTCTCTCTTACACACACACACTCACACACACCCCATCTTGTTTGCGTCTCTCTGTCTACGGACCTTGCCGCCAACATGAATGCCGCTCCCGCCGCCTCCCACCTCCTCTGCTCCAGCATAGTCGGCTGCAAATTGCTAATCCCCTAGGAATATCTCTAGACCCCACTTTCCCAAACACTTTGGCCCACTCTATTTGCGCAGGATGTGCCCATCTGCAGTGCATACCTGCGTCCGCTACTCCTAGGTGTCTTGCTGCACCAGCTGCCTTTCGCTCATGCTTTGCCACCTCAATCGACATCTGCATTCATAGATTTTTTGGAAAATTACCAAAATACTCCTCTAATTCTTAAAAATTCCCAAATTCACCCCTCAAATTTTAAAAATTTTCAATACACCCTCAATATTTTGTCATTAATTCTCAAAATGCCCTTCAAATTTTCCAAAATTCCCAAATACCCTTGGTTGTGAGATTAAATTTCTCCAAAGATAATTTTTTTTTTGTAGCTTTTCATAAGAAGATTGATTGTCTATCATGTAGGATTCGGAGATGAATTTCTTCATTATTTTTAGACATTATTGTCTTTTTTGTGAGGTAAATTGTAACAAATTACAAGCCAAGCACTAAAAAACGGATCTCAATTGTCAAAAAGAAGGAATAAAGATTAGAAAATCATAAACAATCCAACCAACAAAAATATTTCCTCAACGTGCTGCATCATACCTTTTTTCCGCAAAGCCATACATGAATCCACTAATATTCCCCTTAATAAGCACCTAAAAAAGTTTGACACTACCTGCTTGCTTGGCACCATAAACCAGTGAGAGTAGCTTTGTGAAGAATTCGAGAAACCCTATTGTTTGAACATCAAAAAGCTTATAAGTAATAGGTTAAAATGCTTGAGATACTAAATGGTTGACATATTTTGGCCATGCTTAAGCATCTCTACTTGTTCTTTTTCACTATGAAAATCTCGAAGTGTTTATCACTCTAATTTACCACGTTTTGTAGAGAGAAGGTGCAAACTCAGCTAGAGAAAGAAGAAAAAGGAGAGCGGGGGGTTTTTTTGTGTTTAAATTATTACCGCAACTGTTTTCGCATTTATTACCACGTTTTTTACCGCAGTTGTTATCGTTGTTATTATCGAGTTTATTTTTGAAAAAAAATTAGCGCCTAAACTTTCGAATTCTGGCTTAAACATCCCTCCCCCTCCCCCCCTTCAAATTTTGTTGTTTTCCTCCTCTCAATAAAAATTAAAGAATATTGTATGAAATTTTTAAATTTAAAAAAGAAAAGAGAAAGAAAGAGAAAGAGGGATAGAGAGAAAGAGAGAGAAAGGGGAGGGGGGGGGATAATAAGATTACACTTGGTTACAGTTAAAGTAATCACTGTCAATTGATTAACATAATTGAGCATGCTCACAAATCTAGAGGGGGCCGGGAGAGAGAGAGATGAATGGATTACATGACCAAAAAAATTCATAACTGCAAAATGTTTATGAATCATCTTCCAAAAGATCCCTACATGAGGCATCATCCAATATTAAGCCCATGGCTCCTAAATCAATAAAGAGAGAAACGGAATTGTCGTTTGTGGATGCATTGGCTTCATCATCTTGGAGTTCTTCATCCTCCATCTCATCATCTTCATCATCATGAAAATCATCCTCGCTAAGACTTGCCGCCACCGGACTCGATTCATCGACCTCCCTCTCCTTTGTCTCCACCTCATCCAAAGTCGGAGGTGGATAAGGGTCGAAGTTGGTCTCCACTTCATTAGTGGAAAAAATGGTTCTCCCTCAAGGTGTTACAGGAATTACAAATGAAAGTTTTGGTTGGTGGATTGCTGGGATATAGATGACCTATAAAAGAGCTAGAACCTCAAAGTGAGTAGCATTGGTATAATTAAAATAAGGATAAAAAAGATACATGTCACTCACCTGCTCACAATTGCGCGGTAAAACTAAATTGTCATACCTCCTTGTGTGATGCACACTAGAGTCCACCATGTAGAGGCCATTCTCATGTCGTCTGGACACATTTGCAAACCACTTGCACTCGAAGATGAAGGTATGAAAAGCTCTAGAATTAACCTTTACTATCCTTTCAATAGTTCCACAGTACCTGGCTTCATCACCGTCTGTGTCAAAGTTGCCCATGATGACACAATCCATGGTGGTTCTACGCTCGTCAATGTGGCACGTACGAAAATGACGACTCTTTGACCACATAGAGTTAAAGTAAAGGCACTACAAAATAGAAAATTATCTTTTATCAAATACAAATTAAAGATAATTTCAAGAAAAAAATTTATACTATGGTTTAGGTATATGAGTACTCTACCTTTGGCATGCAGCCTCATACATACTCCCATTCTTTGCTGGTGGTGTCTTCTCCGCACGCTTTTACCTCGGTCATTCTCTCATGAATCCACTCTGCACTAATGAGATCTAGGAAACATGCAAGGTGTCTGGCACTCGGGCTGCCCTCCTTCCTCCATGTGCTTGTTTTTATGCTTCTCTCTCTCTTGCAAACGCCTTGCCTTTGCCCTCGGGGGGTGGACTATGTAATCATGTTAATGTTAACGTGAGTTCAAAAGGAGGGTTTTTAAAATGCAAACATTTAAGCAATTTAACAGAGATACATTAAAATAAGTGGTTTCTATATTCGATTTTGGAAAAAAAATATAAAATAAGGGGTCATTTTATTCATTTATACATGTTAAAAGAGGGGGTTTTTAATACCCCACGAACGCACGTTATATAGGGGGGTATTGAATGGTGAACCGCCCGAGCCCTTGCCACTCTGTGTTGGAATTAGGGTTGCAGAGAAATGCACACAGCTTGGAGAAGACGAAGGAAGCTCAAGGGCACACAACTGAGAGTGTATTACTTAGTGTGCAATGGGAAGATAGATAGCCCTAGAGTGATGGGCGTATATACAATGCACGGGGGAAAAAACCTCCTAAAGAGAGAAAAGATGCCCCAACGGTCCTAGTGTGTTCACACACATCACTACCACATGTATATGGTAACATGCGGTGAATGACAGCTGACACATGAGTAAAGGGAAGTGCCATGCCCTGAGGACATGATCAGTCCACAAAGGGGAGTAAGCCCAAAGCTTTGCAAAAAGCTTCGAGCTTCTCACGAGACAATTCCTTTGTGAAAAGATCTGCAAGGTTGTCCTGTTTTGGCACATAAGCCAAGCTGATCTCTCCTGTTGAGAGCCTCTCTCTAACAAAGTGGTAATGCACCTCAATGTGCTTTGTGCGAGCATGAAACACTGGGTTCTTCGCAACTGCCAATGCGCTCTGACTGTCAATGTAGATAGTGTTGGCAGTGTCCTGTCCAACACCCAAATCAGCCATAAGATATCTGAGCCACACTCAACCGTAGTTGTGAAGACTGCCTTGTACTCAGCCTCACAACTCAAAGTGGCCACAGTAGGTTGCTTCTTGCTCAACGATGATATACATGAACTGCCAAGTATGAAACAAAAACCACTTGTGGACACTTGCGTGTCAAAACAACCAGCCCAGTCTAAGTCCAAAAAAGCATGTAAGTCTGGCGGCAATGATCCCCCCTTGGGATAAAACAAGCCAAGATGTAAAGTGCCACTAAGGTAGCAAAAAATCCTCTTGATAGCCTACCAAATGCTTAGACCTTGGGCTATGCATAATATCTGGTCTCGTGTTGTTGCATACATAAATGAGGTATCCAATAGCAGTTTGGTAAAGAGTGACATTAGCAGGTTCACCAGCATCATGAAGACTCAATTTCAAACCTGTTTCCATGGGAGTGGCAATAGGTTTGCAATCCTCAAGCTCAAACTTACATAGCAATGTCTCTATGTAACTTTTCTGACACAAGGAAATACCACCATCACACTGCTTAAACTATATACCCAAATAATGATGCAATAGTCACAAATCTTTCATCTTGAAAGTAGTATTCAAATCAGCCTTAAATTCAGCAATATGTACCTCATTGGGACCAATCATGAGCAAATTGTCCACATAAAGAACAACAATGACAAGTACATCGCCCTCACGCTTTACATACAATGTGCTTTCTGTTGGACTGTTACGAAAGCCTTGTTTGACCAAATGAATGTCAGCTTTCTCATACCAAGCACGAGGAGATTGCTTCAACCCATACAAAGCCTTCTTACATCTGCACACTTTGTCCTCTTGTGCTTTCTTGACAAAACCGCGAGGCTGCGCTACATAAACTTCCTCAAATATGTCACCATTCAAGAAAGCAGTAACAATGTCTGATTGATATACATCCCAACCAAAATGAGCTGCCAATGCACATAGAAACTAAGTTGCATTGTACGTTATATAGTGTACGTATAATACGCCTTAAACGGGCGTATTATACGACACCCATTTTTATTTGGCCGTATTATATGGTGCCACATTAGCAAAAACACCGTATCGTAAAATTTCTCAGCAATTCAATCGAAATATTATTTCAATCTAAATATTAGTTCTATCGAAATAGTACTTCGATCGAAATATTAATTAGATCGAAATAAATTTGTTTATATACGCTGAAACGGACTGTTTTGCTCATTCCATTGATCTCTCTTCCCTCATCTCACCTATAGGTGAGCCTTACAACACGAAGAAAAATATAAAAATGCTAGTTTAAATATGCCTATTTTTTCTAGTGAAAATTTAGAGCTTGGATATATTTATTTTTATAGGCTTTGGAGTTTTGAGTTACCTGCTCTGTGTGAAGTATGTTTTACACTGAGAGGTAAGTTAAGTAAGATAGTTAATGATTATTTGCCTTGTGTAGAGGAAACTCACACTTGGAGGTGATTCAAGGTAGTTAAAGTTAGTGGTTATTTGCTTTGTGTTGAACTATGTTCACACTTAGAAGTAACTTTAGTTAAATAGTTAAAATTAAGAGTTACTTGTTGTGTATTGAACTATGTTCACACCTGTAAGTAACTTACGTTAGATTTATCTAATGATTGACTGTCATGTGTAAAGTAATACTCACACTACAGAAAATTTAGGTAGATTAAATAATAATCTCTCTCTTTGTGTAGAGGTATTCTCACACCTAGAAGAGATTTACAGAGCAGTGAATTTGATTGCTTGCCACGTGTAGAGTTACACTCACAGTTGGAGGAAATTTAGATAGGTCTTTTAAAGATATCTTGCTTTGTGTAGAGTTTACTCACACTTGGAAGTTATTGAGATAGATTAAGAGATTTATTTATCATGATTCATGTGTAAAGTGAAAGCTCACACTTGAGAAAAAATTATTTTTGGTATTTATAATTTAAAGAAGTAGAAAACGTTGATGAATAGAGTAGTGTAAATGGTATTAGAGTTTGATTTTAGATGTGCCTTTAGTAACTAGTTCTGTTTGAGTTTGCAGATCTGAAGAAGATGGTGAAAGGATACGAGTGGAACTACGTAGATGAATTGGTCAGTGAGAAGAATACATCAAAGCTGAGGTGTAAGACCTGCGGCCATAATTTTAGTGGAAACGCTCAAGGATAAAAGAACATGTTTTCAAAATCCCTAGAAACGTGCTAGCTTGCAAATACCCCCCAAAAGGTATTCCTGAAAAATTTCCCGAGTGGGCGCTCAAGGCAAAGAGAATTCTTGAAGGCCAAAAAAAGGGAGGTCCCAAAATGATGGCTCGATATATGGCTAGGGACATCGAGATGACGCTCGAGAATGATCAAAACCCTCACTCAACCCCTACTACAGGTCAAGGAACACGTCAAGGAGGGTGCCATTCATCCTTTACTGGGAATTGTAGCTCTAATCCTACCGGAAGCTCTACTGCTAACATAAGCCAAAGTGAAGCATGGACTAGAGGAGAATTTGCACCAAGTGATCCTACTTTGCAACAGGCATTTGGGAAACAATGGCTGCTTGAACTCCATCTTAAGTGGACTCAAGCATTTGTTGCATGTGGAATTCCTTTTAATGTCATTCAAAATCCTATCTTCAAAGATGCTTTAATGAGCACGGTGAAGAGGGGTTTTGTGGTTCCTGATTATAATAAGATGCGTACAGAATACTTAGATAAAGTAAAAACAACATCAAAGAATATTTTACAGCGCACAACTCTTGATTTTGTGCCGGCGTATGGATGCACAATTTCTCTAGATGATTGGACAAATTTCCAGAAGAAACCATTGATTAATGTGATGTTGATTTGTCCAAGAGGTGCTGAGAGGCGGAAGTGAAAAAATAGACCCGGTGGCCTCTACACCAAGACTATGCACAATGGCCTCATCATGGGAGGTACACAATAGGGGCACCACCTAGCAAGATATGCGGCTACGATGCATACATATACACAATGAAACATGCCATGGAAAAAAATTTCAAGATCCACGTCCAAATGTGGAATGGGGTGGTCGGAGAATAAGGTGAGAGAAGTGGTGAGTGAGTGAGAATGGGCTCGCTACTCGTGCATGTAGTAAGGAAGATAATGAGGTCAGGGAAACATGCAAGTATGCTCACTTCTCATACAAGAGGTGGCGAATCCGCACACCTCAAGATGGAAGTAGCAAGATGATAGGAATATGAGAGGGAGAGAGTGTGTGTGTGTAAGGTGGCGAATCCGCACACCTTAACATAAGCCGAAAAAAATGGCAAGGAACAAGCATATAACATACTCACAATGAGATGTATCCAAAGCGACACAAGGTATGGCACCAAGATGGAGTGTGTTGATTGCTTGAAAAAGATGAATACAATAGGTAGTGTATGGCAAGAAGATGAGAAGGGAACAAGATTGTAGGAGGCATAATGGAGAGATGGGAGTTGATGGCAAGGAATATCATGAGTGTGTCCACCCTTCTTCTTCTTGAAATTTTGCCTTCAATCCTTAATAACAAGTGGTGTGAGGTATGGTGCTCATTTTTTGTGCATGGTGATGGTGTTGTGATTATGTGATTAGGGTTCATGCTACAAGCACGTAGCACAAGGGTGTGTATGGATAGGTGTGTGTGTGTGTGTGTGTGTATTCTCTCCCTAGTGAGCTCTCATGGACTCCTTATATAGGGAAGGAGGGGAGGATTTAGCAATATTTCTAATTGAGGTGAGTGTCCCACTCTGGTGACTAGGAAAATGGGGTGCATGTGACTATGGCTCCCATCTTGTCTCCTCATTATTTAAAATATCAGAGTCAATAGAGAAAGAAGAAGAGAGAATGTGGGTAGGATGTAGAGGATAGGAGATATTTACAATAGTCTAGCTTTGGCTAGACATAAGTTTATTAGGGAGAGAAGAGAGTGGTAAGAAATTTATAAGAGAGGTTGTCGAAGGTGGATAGTTGTTGATGAGGATGGATCCTCCAAAAATGGTGATAGAATCACTCTAAACTTGCCAAGACCTCATTAAAAGAGCCTTGTCTCTTGTAATCATGCTTGAAGACTTGTAGAACCATAGCCATTCTAGAGGGAAGAAAATTGGGGATGGCTTGTGTCACCATTACACGAGAAAACTGGGGTCCACCACAAAAACCATAGCTCCGCATTCATAACTCCAAAAATTCTGAAAAAAATTGAGCTAAAAGTTGAGATCACGAACTACATCTTTCATGTTGAACACTCCTTCAGGTTCGGGATTCTTCTCTACTTAAAAAATTCAGCCAAATAATGTATTATTTGTGGCTGCAAAGGTCTTTTGGTGGTCCCCTTTGAGTGGACTTCTCTCTTGCCTTCAAGTGTAAGCTCCTTCATGTGTATGAAAACATGACCTAGAGTTTTGAAAAGATTGGCAATCATCTAGATGGAGGTATTATTGAAATTTGAAAGTGGGGTTGAGGTTTGAAAATGAAAACTAGTGAATAAAATATTTGGTAGGGTGGAATAATATATATACATGACAAATATATTAGAAAATACTAAAATATATAATGTAATTTAGAATATATATATATTTAATATTTAAGGTCAGAAGAGAGATCAACAAAGAAAGCTTACTTATTTATGCTACATCATGATTGATTAGTATAAGTCTTATTTATTTAATAAAGGCTAAAACGTTTGTGAAAAAGGGAAGAAAAATCAAAAGTAACTTATATAATAGAAAATATTTTGGTAAAAGGGCAAAGATATATGGGGGGGTTCCCATGCATAGAAAATCTTGCCTCATTAGCCCTCCCCCTAAGGCTAGAGGTATTCATGCCTCTAGCGTTGTACTTGATTCTTCTTCAATTGAGGTGGAGGAGTCTCCCTCTTCGAGGATTTCCATCATAGGTGCTTGATCGAATCTCAAAAAGTACTGCTGCAACCTCCATCTATTGACACGTGTTTTGTGGAGCCTACCATCTGCATCCATCAATCGGTAATTGCCATTGGCGTAGCGCTTTCTAATGACAAATGGCCCCTCCCATCTGGGTGAAAGCTTTTTATCCTTCCTAGTGTCAAACCTGTTATCATACCATAGGACCAACATACCTTTCTTGAGACCTTTTGCCCTAAGTCCCTTGTTGAAGGTAAGTCGACGTTGCTCTGCCTGTGCTGCATAATAGTTGATAGCATCTTCTCTTTCTAGTTGAAGCCTCTCTAGATCAAGAATGTGGTTGTGGAGATGAGCATTAGGACGTTCCACCTGCCCAGCTAGCACCCTGAGACTAGCCAATTGTACTTCAATGGGTAAAATGTCTTGCTTACCAAACACCAAGTGATATGGTGTGAACCCAAGGGATGTGTGAAATGAAGTGCGATAAGCCCAAAGTGCAGCCATAAGATGTTTGTCCCAATCACTTTTGTGATTGTTTACATGTTTAGTGATGATATTGCAGATCATACCATTTACCTTTTCCACCAAACCATTGCATTGTGGGTAGTAGGGAGTTGAGTGTCGTCGTGAGATACCTAACTTCTCCATTAGCTCTCCTACAAGGTCTCCTCTAAAACCTGGTCCCCTGTCAGAAATTATTTCAAGAGGAGTGCCAAAACGGCAACAAATGTTTTCAAATACGAACTTAGCCACTTCCTTAGCTGTAATCCGGGTGGTGGCAACTGCTTCAGCCCACCTGGTCATGTAGTCCACACCCATGATGATATAAAATTTACCTGATTGGCTCCTTGGCAAAGGCCCAATAGCATCAATTCCCCATTTCTCAAATGGTCCATATGAGATAATAGGAGTCTGTGGCTCATATGTGAGCCTCCTTTCCCCTGCCTTTTGACATTCCTTGCATGTTTTACACCAATGATGCACATCCCTATGTAGACTAGGCCATACAAACCCGGCAGCCACACGTGCCACAGAAGAAAGCTTTGGGCGCTTCCAAACACACAAAGCAGTTGCAAATGAGCTCAACTCCAATGATGAAATGGAATGGGACCCGGAAGATATTGATCCGGAATGTTCAGATGTCGAAGAAATTGATGACATGGTGCCTGTGATGGAGGGGACGGATGAGCTGTAAAGTTTGTACTATATTCTCAATTAATTTTGCAATGCGAAAATTATGTGGAGTTTAGATTTATAATCCATACCTTCTCTCTCTCTCTCTCATTGTTAAAAAGAGGGTAGTAGAGAGAACATAACTTACACAATTGCAACAACATTTGTCACATCCATTTGTTCCAACAAATAGAGATTTACATATCAAAAAGAGGTTTTAATTACTAATCTTGAGATTTAAGATACAAAAAGAGCTATGTACTGTTTGGGAGATTTAATTTAAATCATGGGCTTGTTCTCCAAAGAGATCAGATACACGAAATTCTGAATTGCCAACTGAATCACTTGGGCCGGCATTGCCCATCTCTTTTTTGTTAACCGGCCCATACCTTGCCTCCTACCATGCCAACTTTCTTTCTAGCTCTGCTATACAAGCGTGCAACATGGCTGGGGTCTCTCCTTGACTTGCCAAATCCACGCCTTGGGTTGCAAGTTGCTCAATAACCGCAGTTTCTTCGGGCAAATATGTGTAACCTCTCTTGTGAGGAGGGTCTTCTTGATTAGCTTTCCGTGCATGAATTATCTTCTCGGCTGGGCGCCCTTTCCTAACACCTCCTATAGTGGGATGATCGTTCCAAACTTTGAGCCGCAATACATAGTAGCAATAACATTGTTGCACAAAGTAAATTGCCACTTGATCATTATTTGGTGGCGATCTGTACACTTGGATAAATCTTTCAAGGATATTTCGTGCGAGGACAGTGTGTTGCAAATCTGAAACCTTCAAGGGAGAAGAAGCCTTAGCATTTCCATTGACTCGAAATAATGTGTTGCGTATGAAGTGATTCGAGCATAACTGTCTGCATTGCCAGTAATTCAGTGGCTCCCCTTGAAGTTCTGATTCGTCTTGTTGGGTTGCAACCAAAGCACTGAGATCTCCTTGAGCCACCCAAATCTCTTCTCTTTGTAAATTTGTTGAGCCAATGCATGATTAAGCAAAGGATCATTAGGCTGCTATGCATTCTGGTCAGGAGCAATATCTTCCATAACTGATGCAAAATAATAAACTTTAGCGAGACAAGTTTTAGCACTTGAAAAAGGGAGATGGTTTAAAGAATTGAGCGTCTAACTTGAAATACTTTAAAGCTTCAACTTGAAGAACTTTAAAAACATTGCGCACGTGACACCACACATTGCACACGTGACACCATCAATGCCAAAAAAGTTGATTACCGATTTAATCATCAATAGGTCTCAAGCCAGATTCAGTTACAATATGATAGCCAACATTTTGGCTTCCATTCAAACAAAGGCTTAAATCCCATATCTTAGGTCTATCTAATGGTTTGGGAGATTTTCCACTAGCAAGATGTTTGTTTACATTGCGCAAAAATTCGCGCTTGAGAACTTCCGTGGGCTCTGGAATACATGTAAGCAAGCGCCTAAGAATATAAAAGAGACTATATATATTAGATGCCTTGGTGAATGGAGGAGGATTGGTGCTGATATTTTTAGGGGCAGTCCATGGATAATCTTGCTCAAATTGAGCTCTACATTGAGGGGTGAGATTTGGCAGCTTGGGAAATGTTGCCAAAGTGTTTGATGGTGTACTTTGTCCCCAGTCTGCAATGCCAGCATACACTCCTCGCTCGCCAAAATGGAGTAGAATATTTCTAGTGTGTAGATCATTGTGAAGAAATTCGTGACTATGCACGAATTTAATTGTCTGTAGAAGAGCATTGCATATTGGCAAATGTTGTCTGTGAACTGCTGTACAGTTCCAGATGTGTGTTGGAACCCTCTGATTGCAGGCTTTCTTCCATCATGATGACATGCCTAAATCCATTGCTCAAGATGACCTCCATTCCAAAGCTTGAAGATCAATATAGGCCTTCTGCTATACCGAACAAGAGCACGGGGAAATATCATGCCACAATGCTGAACAGTTGTAGCAGTTGCCTCCTCTAGCACGATTTGCAATGTCGGCTTGCTTCCTATTTGGGTCTTTGTATATCGTAGCCGCATAGACGGGATATTTGAAGAGAGGATGAGCCACTGATACTTGTTTCACATTTGCAAAACGTCCTTCACCTAATTGGGGTGCTTGCAAGTGAAAGATGGAATCCTCCCCAAGTAAGTGTAGGGCAAGAGGACACATCGTATCATCCAGGTTTACAGCGGACGATTGAGCACCTAATGAAGGAGGTACATCCTCTTCTATCCTAGGACGTTTTGAAGAGCCTTCGATCTTATCTTTGCTCTTCAATTCTGAATGTAGCTATGCTACAAGCTGCATTCGCTCTTTGATTCCAGGTTTGGTTTTGATTTTTGGATGAACCATACTTTCAAAACTTCTAATGATCTGGCCTAATAATTGCTTTACTGTGTTATGTATCACTCCATTAGTGCACAGAGCTGGGTCAAACGAAACTGGGAATGCACTGCACAGCTTCAGCTAACAATGTTCCACAAGTTCAATCACAAAATCATCGAACTTTGCCTGCAGTGGATCAAATGCTCGTCGAAAATGATCGTCTGAAGCTCCATAGAGAGACAAAATAAGAGCATCACTAATAATTTTGCGATGCTGACGCGTTAACTTTGTCTCTACCATGACTGAAGCCTGAACATACATGAAGGAAAGATAAGTAAGGTAAATCCAGAATAGATAAAAATTTGACATATATGATTGTTAATAAAGCTAAACAAAAACATTTCATGGCCAATAATAACCTCCAGTAATGAAAGATCTAAAAATTTCATGCATCATAATAACAACATTAATGAAAGACGCGATGGTTAAAGTATTCAGGATTGAAGAATGTATAATTTATATCTTCTCCTTGTTGTGCAACACGGTGGTCAACAGCAACCAGAGACGAAGAATTCATTAAATCCAATCTTCTTGCAGTGTGACACGATGGTCAACAACAACCAAGAACGATGGATTTAAAAACTCAAAACCTCTCCCTGCAGTGCGACATGGTGGTCAACAACAACAAGAGACGAGGAAGTTATTGAATCCAATCTCCTTGTAGTGCGACGCGATGGTCAACAACAACCAAGAACGATGGATTTAAAAATCCTAAACCTCTCCCTGCAGTGCGACACGATGGTCGGCAGCAACCAGAGACGAGGAATTTATTGAATCCAATCTCCTTGGAGTGCGACATGATGGTCAACAACAACCAAGGACAATGGATTTGGCAACCATAAACCTCTCCCTGCAGTGCGACACGGTGGTCAACAACAACCAGAGACGAGGAAGTTATTGAATCCAATCTCCTTGTAGTGTGACGTGATGGTTAGCAACAACCAAGAATGATGGATATAAAAGTCCTAAACCTCTCCTTGTAGTGTGACATGATGGTCAATAGCAACCAGAGATGAGGAATCTATTGAATCCAATCTCCTTGGAGTGCGACACGATGGTCAGCAGCAACCAAGGATGATGGATTTGATAACCCTAAACCTCTCCCTGCAGTGCGACACGGTGGTCATCAACAACCAAAGATGAGGAATCTATTTTTTTAAAATCCAATATTCCAATAGTGCGACACAATGGTCAGCAATAACTAGGAAGAAAAGATGGATGATAGCTAACTCCTCCGTGTAGTGCGACTCGGTGGTCAGCAACAACCAGGGACGGAAAGTCTAATTATACAACCTAAGCTACTCCTTGAAGTGCGATACGGAGGTCAACAACAATCAAGGACAAAGTGTCCAAAGTCTAACCCCCCTTGCAGTGTGTTACGAGGATCAACACAGCCAAGGACAGGTGTCTAAACTTGGAAACTAACACTGAGGTGTGAGCAAATCTCCACAGCAACAACACTAGTAAAAAACAAAATACAAACTAACATTGAGGTGCGAGCAAAGCTCCACAACAACAGTGTTAACAAATTAACTGCAAAAAAAAAAAAAACACTAAAAGAAAATTTACCTACTCTGTGGCTCGCTGTGGATGTGCTGTGCTTGCTGTATACTGCTCTCTCTAAAGCTCTAGCAACTCTATCTCTATCTCTCTAGCAATCACAATTGCAGCAGTTCGTTCGAACTGCCGCGGTGCCTCTTTTTTTATAAGTACAAATATATTTCGATCGAAGTATACTTCGATCGAAAAATACTTTGATCAAACTCCTTTTTATTTGGATATGCATGTATAATACGGATATACAATGTATAAATCCATAATATACGTAAAATTTATAATATACAGGCGTATAAATGCAACGTAGCATAGAAAATGCACAATAATCATACGGCAAGTGGGAGCGGAGCAAAAGTCTCTTCATAATCTATGCCTTTTTGCTGTGCATAACCCTTTGCAACAATTCGAGCCTTATGGCGATCGATCTCACTATCTGGCTTGCGTTTCAACTTGTAAACCCACGTTGTACCAAGGGCCTTTTTGCCAGGAGGCAAATCACATAAAGTCATGTGTCATTTTCTATAAATGCATCATATTCTAATTGCATGGCAACCATCCATTTTTTTGAATTCTGTGGTTCATCAAAAGACAGAGGTTCCTCAACATCATGTAAGCTAGACACAGCCAAAGCATAACAATCTGATGCATAAGATGCATGGCGAGAGCTTGAACAAGTACGACTAGACAAAGGTGCATCCAATTTACTGTCATGCAATGTATGCACCAGCCATTTTGGCATACAACATCATATTAGTGAATTTGGGAGTTTTTCAATTCCCACTTTCAACAAGAGCTTTAGATTTGACCACATAGTCAAATCTTAGCCAATGTTTTGAGAGAATGGATTGGAAGATGTTTTCAAGTACTACCTTGTGGAAGGCTTTGGTATTTAAAAATAGTTTGAGATTTGTCGATATGGGAAAATCTTCGAGACATTGGTGATTCCCAAACTGGCTCTAAAGTCTTAAACTTTCTAATATGGTGTTATACCTCTAGCCTGCTCATTTTCAGTCCTTTCCTCATCAAGTACATCATGTACATCTTCATTAGTAATAGGCTAATCTGTAACATTTTCAAAAACCCCCATAGGCTGTACATTTGCCTCACTGGAATTTACATTCGAACTTCCACCACTAAAAGGCGGCAACAAAGTGCCATAAATGTTCTGTGAGCTTACATTACTGTCTCTAGTACATGACAACAAGGGAGGGCTGAAAAGAATCTTCCACAAACACGACATCTCGTGAAACTAGAATACGCTTTGTTTGCGGATGATACAACCTGTAACCTTTGCTTTCAGCACTATAACCAACAAAAAGACATTTAACAGCCTTATCATCCAATTTTCTACGCTGTGTTTGTGGCACCAAAGCATATGCCAAATAGCCAAAAACATACATGTGCTCAATAGAAGGCTTTCTGTCATGCCATGCTTCATATGGAGTAATAGACTGCAAAGATTTCGTAGGACACCTGTTTAGTACATAAGTGGTACACATGATGGCCTCAAGACATAAAGAATGCGGCAAAGCTTAACTTTTGACCATGCATCGTGCCATTTTCGTTAGTGACCTGTGTTTCCTCTCAGCAACACCATTTTGCTGAGGTGTATAAGGCACTGTACATTGGTGTTTTATCCCATGACTAGCCAAAAATGCATTAAATTCATGAGATGTATACTCTCCCCCTCGATCGAAATGGAGGGTGCCCATAGTACATTTCGATACATTTTCAACCATAGCCATAATTTGTTTGAATCACATAAAAACTTACTTCGCTTTAAGCAAAAATACCCATTCATGCCTAGAGTAATCATCAATGAAAGTCAGGAAGTAAAGGTAGTTGCCCAAGGACGGAGTTTGCATGGGCCCACAAACATCACTATGCACAAGCTGCAATCTACATGTGGCCCTAACTGAACCATCCTTTGGAAACGTCGAAGGCTGCATCTTACCCAAAATACAACCTTCACAAACATGTTTGAGAGGTGCTTTAAGAGGCGGCAAAGAAGCAACCATATCAGATTTCTGTAAATGCAACAAACTGGAAAAATTCGGATGACCAAAACGTGCATGCCAAAGTTTTGCATCTGAAATAGCCCTTGATTTGCAACTGCATTTTGCAAAATTTTATCCACACTTATCATACAAAGTGAGATTATATAGCCCATGGCACAAAAGTCCAGATGCAATAATTTTATCACCAAAATTGAGATCATGAACTGTACATCTGTCATCTACAAATTTGACTAAAAGTCCAAGTCTAGCAAGTGCAGATACAGACAAAAGATTCTTCTTGATCCTAGGTACATAAAGTGCATCAACAAGTGTGAAAGAATTCCCATTTGCAGTAGTAATATATGGCTACTCTATGGGGGTAGGTATCGTCTGTATCAGATTGGCAGAAAAGCCAAGGATCTATTTTTTTAAAAAAAAAACCTTCTTTATCAAAAAGAACAAATTACGAGTTAAGAACTATGTTTTTTTAATGGTGACATGGATAACAACTGGGATGCCCAGCATCACTTGCGTACAGTCACGTGCTAACGAATTGTTTTCTTGTGGCTATGGGTGCAGGTGAGGGCTACCTTCCTTGATTAAAATGTCCAGTTCTTAACAAATGGTGGATCTCTTAGTGTGATGCAAATTTTCCCAGACTTTGGGTTTATGGATTCTTGAGCTGTATCTTGTTATCTTCATTACCTTGTACAAAATTTATTTTCAATTGCAAATAAATTATTGTGCAAAGCCACTGTACTTTTCTAGAATTGTTAGTCTGTGAACAGTTAGTGTTCGTTTGCGTATATATATATATATATATATATATAGATTTAAAACTGCTACACACACTCAGTAATACGGCTCTCACGTGCATATGTATATGTATGTATATCTATGTATATGTACATGTATATGTATATGTATGTATATCTATGTAAGCACAATCTTTCCAACCCCCTGAACCGGATAAGAGGCATTGTTGGCACAAGTGATTGAATTCCCATGAGGGACAGACTCGAGAGAGGTGAACAATTCATGATGTGAGGTAATGTGCTTTGTAGCACCACTGTTGAAATACCACACATGTGAATCTGTAGCAACTGACATACATGCATCATGGACAACAGGATTGTAAGTGCACTCTGCACTAAAAGCCCATTCTGCATCAACATCAGCAACACAGTCTCCTTTCACAGAAGACTCAACAATGGCTGCATTGGTAGTGGAACCAGCATTTGCAATGGAACCACCCTCTTTCTTCTTATCCCTCTTTGGCCTTCAACTTAGGACACTGCTTGATCATTAGCTTTACAATAATGGCAACGCATCTTCTTTTTTCCCTTATCACCAGAATTTCCAGACAAAGTGCTGCTAGCAGAAGCATTGGGAACAAAAGTTTTGTCACTCGCAACAGAACCATAAGAAGTGGCTGCATTGCTGTTACCACCCTTTCTTTGAGAAGCAATAAAAGCTTGTTCAACTGCATGTTGTCTAGTCCTGTTTTTTCTGGAAAGTGACTCTTGCAAGCATAATGCATCAAGCTTGAAAACTTCAGGATTTCCTTGGGTCATAAGTTTCTAAGTACTAGCAAAAGTCTGGTAAGAATCTGGTAAGGCATCAAGAACAGTCTGCACAAGGAAACTGTCTGAAATGACTTCACCTGTAGAAATAAGTTGCTCATTGATATCCTTGACACCAGCAAGGAAAGTGTTCATATCATCTTCCTCATGCATATTCTTCAATTTTAGCTCTTTACGCAACAAAGCAATTTTAGCCTCATTACGACTTGCATAATGACCAACCAAAATATCCCAAGCCTGTTTTGCAGATTTTGCTGAATAAATGTGAGGAAAAATGGTACGCTTCACAGACAACGCAATCAATGTATGAGCCTGAGCATCCTTTACATCCCAACAAGATTGTTCTACCGTAGGCAAAACAACTCTAATGCAGCAATGCTTGCAGCAAGACCTGCAACATCCTCAACATCGCCTGCATCCTCAAATCCTCAGAACGAGGATGTACATGAATGCCTTGCACAATATTCTAGACGCTCTTTGACACAAGAACATGTTGCATCATGTAAGCCCACATAGGGTAATTGTTCCCATCCAATCTGTCCTCAGCAACAAACATCTTGAACACATCTGTGTTGTTGTCAGCCATGGTAAATGATGTATCTGATGTGAAAACTGCCCGAAAAGAGGAGAAACAAAGCGGGAACAACACGTGCTTTATAGCACAAATTGTAAAAGACTGTAAGGCACCTGTTATGCAAAAAATGGCACTGACAAAATTTTTGTAAAAAATGACGAAATAGCCTGTGCAGTACTGCCTGTAGTGGAAATGGAGGCCGAAATGAGCCCGAATAAAAAATCTGAACATTCTAGGATCTACGAGCTCCGCCAAAATTTTTGTTGACCTGCGAACGCTCGCCAAAGCCAAAGCTCACTGGAAAAATAAAAAAAAGTGAGCAGGCGTGTGTTGGAGCTACTGGCAACTAAACCCGAGAGGACGCAACTTGCTCTGATACCAATTGTTGGAATTAGGGTTGCAAAGAAACGCACACAGCTTGGAGAAGACGAAGGAATCTCAAGGCACATAAGAGAGTGTATTACTTAGTGTGCAATGGAAAGATAGATAGCCATGGAGTGATGGGCGTATATACAATGCACGGGGGAAAAAACCTCCTAAAGAGGGAAAGAATGACCCGGCGGTCCTAGTGTGTTCACACACATCACTACCACATGTATATGGTAACAATGTCCACAAATTAACCCACTTGGTCATAATCTTTGCATTGAGAATACAAACATTATTGACCCCTCGAGATAGATTTAGAGATCCATGTTAAGTAGTTTTCCCTTTCCACTTGGCAAGTGTGAAGTCATCCTTGCATCTTCCTCGTCTAACCACATGCGAGGCATTGAAGGATCAACTTGTGGCAAAATATGATATGTGAACAAATGCCTCTTGAACGATCCACCCTTCTACCATGCATGCCTCTGGTTGAGACATTATCCGCACAAAATCTTTGAGTCTTTAAAAACCTCTCTAAGAAGAACATCCATCATGCGTGCACTACTCCACTTATAGCGATCTCCTCCACCACGTGAACCAAGAGGTGAATTTGACTAAGAAGGACCGATTGAGGAAATGCATCTTCAATGGCACACACAGTTTCTGTTGCAAGTGTTTGAGTAGTAGGATAGCATCTATTTCGATTTCCTTGGAGCTCACAAATTTGCAAGAAAGAGAACAAGGATACACCGTAGTTGAAATTATTACGTACATAAAAAAGGTATAGTTGAGTGGAGTCTTGTGGTGTACCTTACTATATCTCCTAGTTTGAAAATAGCGTCCCTGACTTTCTTGTCCCGACATATACACATACTCACCGACAGAATGAACTACAATGTAAATCAGGGGAAGGGAAAGTGAGTGAAAGTCATACACACAAACTATAGATAGAATAGGGTGCATCTAATTGTGCCAATCATGGGATTTCAACCTATACAATTGAACGCTTCCACCCTTCTTCACTTTTGTGAAAGATCCCTTTAGCGACCTCATGCATCCTATTGGTGTGCGAATAGAGGCAATGGTACCCTTTACCTTGTCTAGTTCTTCTTTGGCTAGCATCCATGGTGCTTTAGGAAACAGAATCTTTCCATTTGAGGCACGACGTGGAGTAGCAGAGGTGGAGAGACATTTTAAAAGCCTTAAATCCTTCCTCACACCCAAAGAGTCCTTCTTGCCAATAATGTGGTCCCATAGTTTTTGGACTACATTCTTGAATATGTGCATGGGATCCAAGAGGTGTTGCATTTTTAAGTCCTTCCAATTTATGGAAGCCTTAAAAATATGGAATACCTTGACATAAAGTTTTGGTGGAGGACACGGAGCCGGATTGTTGTTGTGGTGCTCTTCCCATGTGGTTGCCTAATTTGCCATCGTGAGCTTTAGAGGGGTCTTCCCATTTGTTGAAGCCTTGTGCTTGTTATGCCCTTGGAGTAAGAAATGATGGTTGTTTGGATAGGTTACCTTGCGCAAGGAATTGGACCTCTCTGTCACCAATGATGGCCCGCAAGTAAGGCATGCGTTGTGCCCCGATGTGGACAACCTTGCATACATATCATATCATTAGAGAGATGAGTGAACTAAAGGGAGAGAGGAAAAGATAGAGAGAGAGATAGAGGAAAGGGGGTTACCAAAAATCTCTCCAAGCCCAGGATAGTCGTGCATAGTCCACCTAAGGATTCCCCTCACAATGTCCTCTCTCCCTCCCTTTGCAAGTGAGACATTGACAATAGGAATCCCTCTCCATAACTCCTCTAACTCCTTGATGAGGGGCTCGAGGTAGACATCAATATTTGACACTTTTTACTTCCCTGACACAAGCAAGGAAAGAATTATATTGCCCTTCTTGGTTGTCTCCCATGGTGGAATATTGTAGTTGATGATCACCACAAGCCAAGTGCTTCATGAAGTAGACTTAGTGCCGAAGGGGTTGACACCATCACTTGCTATCCCAAGCCTCAAGTGTTGAGGCTCAAACCCAAACTCTGGCCATTGAGTTTCAATGTGCCTCCATGCAGGTGAATCGGCAGGGGCACACATCATTCCATCATTTGAGCGGTGGTTGGTGTGCCACGCGAGAAGCTCCACGATAGACCTTCTTCTAAACATGTGTTGAATGCGAGGAATTAATGAAAAATGTCTCAATACCTTGCGGGGTAGGTGCACCCCACTCACTCCTGTCTTGTATCATGCCTCCCTGCACACGGGACATGAGGTAGCATGTGCGTGCTTATTGCGGTATAGCATGCAATCATTGACGCATTAGGAGAAAGTTAGACTCACTTTTGGGCCTTTCAGTTCTAGAGAGAGAGTGGCGCTCGACCAATGAGGAAGAGGCTAACGCCCGAGGGTTCACTCTATATACAAAACAGGATGCCACCTGTGTTAGAAGCTGGACACGCCCCACGGAAACTAACTACTCGGAAGATTATCATTTTTTGTAATTATTCATTTATTGAGGAACCTGATTTTTCACCTTGTAAATATTGAGGCTTACAGAAGTTTCCAGATTGTATCCCAGTTTTGATAGTTAGATTGAGTAGATGGTTGATTTTGGAACTTTAGGGTTTGAGAATTGTAAGGTATTTATACCACTTTTTGACCGTAATGGAGGACCTTTTGTCATTTTTAAAAACAAGTTTTTGAAGTCTGTGAGTGAGCGTACTGTGTACGAGAGAGAGTGTGAGCTTCATCTTGATGCTACGTGTGCACCGGTGGTCAGAATCGAGTGCGGAGAAGTGCAGTGTATTGCCCCCGACGAGAGCTACGCGTCGATACCTACAGTGAGCGCGTACGGTCCGGTTTTGCGAGCTCCTTCTACGAGCTTCATCTGGTGATTTGGTGAGCATACGTTGTCCGATTTTGCATTGCAGCATATCCACGCGTTCAAATTGAGTAGAGCTACATATTAGGCACTTTAGATTTTGGAAACAAAGACCTGCAAATTTCGGCTAGAATCTTACGTGATTTTGCACCGGGTATTTTGGGTTGGGGTTTTGGTTCATAGACCTTAGGGAGAGCGACCTATTGGTGTTAGTAGGGTATCCTTCAAGTTCTATGGTGTTTCAAGATTGTTTGATAGGTGTTCGGCTTTAGACCGCGTTGTAGGAAGTTTCCTCTTATGCACTCTTGAAGGCTGTGACTTAGACAATTGGTAGAGACCTCTGTAGGAATTAGTTAGGAGTCGGTCGAGTGTAGGTTGACACCTTATGCTTGCTTCCACGCGCTTGCGGGTCGAGCTTCGTCCTTAGCTGACATTATATGTTAGGTGAGTTCTCCCTGTGCTGACGTCCGTCACGGTGTATCCGTCCAACATTGGCGCCGCTACCGGGGACGAAAACCTTAGGTAGGTGACCGAGAATAATCCTTGAGGATAAGGATTTTTGGCTTGCCAAGAGTCTCGTTTTACATTTAGATAGGATTAGAGGGTGGAGGACTCTCTAGGTCTTAGAGGGAGTCTAGGAAGCGTGTTTCTGGCCTAGATCCTTCGACTTAGGTAGAATTAGGTAGACTAAGATAGTTTTAGGTATTAGTTGTGTTCTTGAGTAGGAGTTGGAGTGATAAAAGCGGTGAGAGGAGAGCTTGAGAGTCCGGAGAGGCCAGAAAGCAACCAAAATACCATTATCACCATTTCACATGATGAGTAGGAGTAGAGTAAGTAGGACATCATGATTCAGGATCTAGAGCACTTCATGTATGTATACTTGCTTGGTAAATTCATCACAAGTTTATAAAAGACGCAAAAAGACGCAAAAGTGTGTTTGAAAGCCTAAGTGAAGTCCAAAAAGTTACTGTGAGTGTTTCTGATAGAGCTGCAGAGCATCAGGAGCATTTCTGTCAGGAAAAAAATTAATTTCAAGCCAGGAGACATCCTATGCGTAGGATGTCTACAGGCTAATCTGGTGGGAATTTTGGGATTTTGAGTTGACCAGTGTGTTCAGAAGGTGTGGTTTACCCTAATTTCAACTAGAAAGTGGAAATTTGACCATATCTTGACAGAATAAGGCCAGAGAGACTGAAATTGCCAGACATCCTACCCAAATTATGTCAAAGCATCATTTTAAGACCAAAACCATAAGATGGCTGCGTGAGCATGACTTGCATATATTGAGTGACTGAGAGGGGTTTCATCTCATTTGGGTGAGAAAATTGGGTTCAAAGCAGACTTTAGTACTTTTGACTGAAAAAGACAAGAACAACTAAAATTGGGGACTTTTGAAATCCAAACCAAAATCTAAGCATACCACTGGGTTGCTGACATCAAGGGGAAGTTGTGGGTTAAGTCTGGGGTCAAACAGGCCAAAAAGACATCCTACGCGTAGGGTGTCTTCTGTGTGATTTTGCACTCCAAACCAAATTTTGAGCATACCAAAGTGATCAGCAACTCAAGGGGAGCCCGTGTTTTGAATTTGAAGCCATTCTGATGAAAAAGACATTCTACGCATAGGATGTCTAAAGAAAGAAATTGAAGCCAGATACCGACAGTGGGCATAGCAAGGTGTTGTATAGCCTAAGGCAAGCCCCCTAGTCAATTTTGGTCCAAATTGGAGTTGGTTAGACTGATCGAGATCAGCAATAGGCTGTCGGAACAAATTTTTGACTCATTGACCAGCTTATAGGTGTCCAAATCAAAAAGTAAAAACAGTTGTAGACTCAGCACATCAAGGGGAATCCATAGTGCAAAAATCTAGGCAAAACAAAGCAGGAGACATCCTACGCGTAGGATGTCTACTGGAGCCTATTGAAGAGAAAATTTGATTGGGCTTAGACAGTGAGATTCCATTTGGCTCAAGGGTTCCAGAACTTCTTTTAGAAGTGAATTTGGACCTTGTTTGTCCATTTGACGGAGCAAAGACTGAATTCAGACTTTTTCACGTAAATTGACCAACATCCAAGGGAAGTACAGTTCCAGACTAGCAGACCTAATCCAGAACATCAGCAGTATATAAAATACAATAGTGGTTGAGATTAACTTTCCAGTTATACCAATCATTACTAAGATAACCTCTAACAGATAAATGCTTTGATTCGATTGCCGAAAATAAACGCTTGTGTACATGTATATTCAGCAACAACAAAGTAAGAAGTTGTGCGTAGACTGATCCTTTGCCAGGTGAGTGGTTGGATTTGTGATTAATTGCATTGATAAGTTTGATGAATTTAAGATCAGGAAGATACATTTTTAGAGACCAGAAGGTGGCAGGTGACCAAGGTAGCTTAGTGTCCACTGAGGAGAGTGTAACTCAGGCAAGGCTAGATCCACTAGCACCGATTATTGAGGAGGGAAGTGATATTGACACTTTGTCATACAAATATTTCTTCATGATGGGTAGTCAACAGCCAGGAGGTTTCACCTATGACGGACCAATGCCAGGAGGAAGCACCTCCCGAAATCCTTTGAATGATTCCAAGCTCACTGTGATCTTCTTAGAGGGAACAAACTCGAGGGGAGCCCTAGTCTATTCTGACTATCGAGGACGCAAGTGCATTTGTATCGAAGAGAGGCCAACACAGAGATTGAAGATAATCCGAGTCTATGATGATGGAGATAGATTCCAAGACGAAAAGGGGAACCACTATCTAATAGTCAGTAACCCTGAAGATTACAACAGATATGGAGATAATGTGGCGAAAGGGAAAATGGTTTCAGAAGCTCAAGAACCGCCACCAAACATTGATCGGCCCGGAGCTATTTTTATGTATGATAAGAAAACAACCAGGGTTCCAACTTATAATGAGAACGTGGGAATCTACAAGCATGAGAGTGAGGGTATAGTCGCTTACTTTAGCAGCAAAGAACCATACGTAAACGAATTAAGCAAAGACAAGGTTCTTTACTTATTCTCTTATGAAACTTCTATGGGGAAGGGTATAGTTTTTGTTGATAGATACGGGCGAGAATACCAACGTATTCTCCCAGAGGAGGTAGAAAGGGCAACAGGAGCATCAGCATATGCCCCTGAGGAAGTGCCAAGAGCCACCTACACCCGAAGCAAGTCAACGAATCCTTGTTCATAAGATTATGACGCCACCTCACATTCCACCCGACCACAGGCATTCAAAAACCAAAACCAACCAGCAAACCAGCCCATCATTGCATACATGGCTTCGACAGAGTGCAACATTGGAACAAGACCAAAACCGAGATGGTTATCAAGCCGCATGAGGGTTAAGGGATTTGCAAGAACCACCACTCTATTCAAGGTATCAAGGAGAGAGTAAGCCAAAGACTCAAGGGTCAACAGAGCCTGGAGGGCCACCCTTAGAACGAGTTCGAAGAGATGAACCATCTCTGGCGAGAACTATTAGAAATTATGGCTTAGGAGCACCACTGGGAGAGGAACTAGTCTACTACAGAAAACCTGAGGAGGTATATCGATTGGGAGGAGATCCAATGATGAGGTTTGTAGACCATCGTAGAATTAGACCTTCTCAAGTGCAAAAATGGGTAAACAAGAAATACAAAGGAAACAAAGACCCAAGAGATCATGTAGCAGCCTTTGTGCGTGTAATTAGAGCCGAAGAGGTGTTAGACTTCCCTACCCAATTTGCAGGGTTTGGACTAACCCTAGAGGATGATGATGCCACTTGGTTTGACTCTGTAGATCGTAGAGACTTTGAGTCTATGGAGGAAGTGTTTGACAAATTTATCGAGGAATTCTCACAAAGGGGGATAGCTCATAATACCGTCTCACAAATCCATAAATTCAAACAGAAAGATGGAGAATCTGTACAAAAGGCAGCCCTAAGACTAAAAAGATATGTTAAGTTCTATCCTGTGGAAGAACTGCCAACTCATTCCAGACTTATGCTTATATTTATCCAAGGACTAAGGAATGCGGATCTCCAGAAAGACTTACATATGAAGAGGAGCACGGCGTTGAATGAGTTGACCAAGGAGGCTCTTTACCTTGTGGAAAATTGTGTTTTCTACAAAGAGGGGGAGTTCAAGGACCTTGACGACAATTCATCTTCACAACAAAGTGGAAGCAAGTCTTCTAAGACAGCACCGAAAGGAGAAGTAGTTGTAAACCAAGAGCTGCTTGTAGATGAAGTGCTAAAAAAAATTAACTTGTACACCAAACCCCATGCTAAACAGCCCAAGTGGTGTGCTATTGAACAAAAATGGACAAACCATGGGACCGAGGAATGTTATTATAACAAGGGATATGTGAGAGAGAGACCTTACACTCCCCAAGCTCCGGTAGCTTCTCCTCAAGTTCCACCGATGCCTAGGTATCAAGCAGGCAACCTACCAGGACCTGTAGGTGTAGAAAGAGCACAACCGGTGTTGGGGCAACAACCACCCCTACCAGGATTACTACTCATTTGATTCCCGATTGCCCTAAAAACCCGAGCAAAGGAGCAAAAACCACCTTGAACATGCTAGAAACAGTACCTTCTAGTGGAGGGTCGAAAAATGAAACAATCATACCTATTCAGGCAGTGACACGAGGCCAAGCTCAAAGAATGACGAACGAACCCATAATTGAAGAGCCAAAAACCGATGCCCAAAGTTCAGAAACAAAAAATCAGAGAAGCACTTGGAAAGCTAGAAAGGCGCGTATGAAAGCCAGGAAAGAACGAGAGAAAACAGCTCTATCTGAGGAGTTAAAACATACAAAGGATAGATTAGAGCGGTTAGAGGATCTAGCTAGCTTAAGCTCACACACCACGACAACCATAGCACCCAAGGAAATAGCAGAGCCCAAAAGTACAGGATCAGGAGGATCTCTATTGGCAGACAAGGTAAATGAGCAGTTGGATGCGCTTCTAAAAGCTTATGAAGCCAGAATAAAAAAGAACCAAACCCAGGAGCAAAGGTGGACGACTTTTACATATGCAGAAATAGAAAAAGAAAGGTTGGAAATGTGTAAAAAGATGATCGAAACAACTCAATCATTGATGGAAGACCCGCTGGGTAAACCTGCAAATTGGCATGAGGCACCAGCTCTAACCCCTATCCAACCAACTTTAGAGAAACATGTAGAAACAAAGGAAAGACTCACTAATGCCTATGAGTCCAGAGGAGAGCCTATCATAGTGCCAAACGCAACAGATGAGGCAAGTGATGGGGTCCAACCTAAAACATTGACAGAAATGGTTAAGGACTGTAACAGTCTAGATGATATGTGGAAGCAAATCCGTGAGGCCAACGAGGCTAACAAGATGAGTAACCACATGAATAGCACAAGAAAAGAGAAGAATGTAATCTTACATCCTATTGAAGAATATGAGGCAAGATCACAAATGAACTTTGAGATACATTCACAAGGGGGAGACTAGGGATCAATTAGTTCGGGGCACAGCCAACCAGACTCGCTGAGAACTTTACCCTCTTACCTAGGAGAGTATGAAGCCAAGTCGGAAGTGAGAGCAATCCCATCTCAAAGACTTTCTTCTAACAAAGTGATGGATTCGCAAGGATTGATTGAGTTATTGTCCACCCCGGTGGCATGCACAATCACATTAGAAGAACTCCTAAGGTTACGACCAAACATGTGGACCACAGTAGATAAATGCCTAGAAAAATTTGGAGTGAAAGACCCCACCTTGAGGCTACAGGAAGGGATCAGAGAGTTGGACAGGCCTCAACTAAACACTAGGCCAGTACCATTAAATAAGGTTGGAGAGTATTGCGAGGGAGAAGATGGAAACACCACACTACCAGTAGAATTCCAAGGAGTAGTTACCAAAGCTATTCTTGACAGTGGAGTGGGAGTTGCTATCGCCACCAAGGAAATCTGGAAAAAATGGGGAAAACCAGCTTTGAGAGCTACCAAAATGAAATTGCAATTGGCAAATGGGTTCATGGAGAAGCCTCTAGGACTCTTAGAAAAGGTAATTGTTACTTCGTGTGGAATCGAGTATGAGCATACATTTGCGATAGTCGATTTCGACAAAAAGAACAATTATGAGATCATCTTGGGAAGACCATTCATGCGACAATTGAAGATGGTCCAAGATTGGGGTTACGACCACATATACCTCACACATGGTGAGACAACAACTAAAATATACCTGAAAGACCATAGTTACAAATATGTGAACCAAACACCTGTGGAAGAGTTTGATTCAGCTACAGTAGTAGGATCGGAACTCCCAGCATGGTTAGGGCAACAAAAAGAGCTATGGATGTGCGGAGCTTCACATTGTGGAAGCTTAAGAAGAGAGGAATGCATCTTAGAAAGAGAGATAGAGGACAAGGAGTATATTCCGTAACCTTTCCCTGAAGATGCCTTGGAACCTCTAGAATGGGAACACATACTAGCAACATTGGATGTCTGTACCATTACAGATAGTCCAACAACAAAATTTTGCGATAAGGATAGCTATGATGTGCTACCCTACTACATGGTAAGCATTATACTAGGAGAAGACGAGACGATAGAACCACTAGAACAAGAAGAGTTTTATAACAACTCTGAACATCTGGAAGTCAATGATGACGCAGATAATGAGTGTTCAGGCACCTCAAGTGAGCGTGGAAGGGAAACCGAGAATATCAAGTTTTATGATTTTGCTAATCAGCACCCTAGACGCCAGGAACGCTATAGGAGGAAACGAGCAGAAAACAAAGCGAGAAAGAACCTGATGCCCAGGATAAAAGGTAAAACTCACTATTTGATGCTTGTAAAAGCAAAGGATTGTATAAAAGATCACATATCATGAAGATTCTCAAAAGATCGCAAGGAAAGAACGCGAGAGGAAATAAAACAGGAACGAAAAGCTAAAACAGAAACAAAATCACAAAAATCTCAAAAATAAAAAAAATAAACAACAAAAGACCAAGAGTGGACCAAACTGGAGCGTAAACAGAAATACCAAGAACTGAAACGGTCTTTATGTGAGATATGGACTACTGAAGAAAATAGTGATGGTAAAGGGGAGTCAGAAAAAGGAAACATGAATGTACCATCACACTATCGGAAATTTACCATCCATGACAAAAAAATCGTCATGATGCCACTAGTCAGGGAAAGAACCAACCAAGAATCTTACGATGGGCCAGAAAATGCAAAAAGAATAGACCTCTCGGAACCAGGTGAAAAGCCTCAGCCGGTCTATATAGCAAACGATTTAGAGCCTGAAGAAGAAGAACGGCTAACACAACTTCTCAAGAAGTATAAAGATGTATTTGCATGGTCCTATAAAGACCTCAAAGGAGTTGATCCATCAATATGCCAACATAAAATTTCTTTGAAATCAGATGCAAAATCTAGCAAACAACGTCCTTATACTTATAATGACACATTTGTTAAACAAATCAAAGAGGAGATTGACAAGCTAATGGAAGCTGAATTCATCTATGAAATTGAACATACAGATTGGGTGGCACCCATTGTGGTAGTTCCCAAAAATAACGGAAAACTGCGGGTGTGTGTAAACCTCAAAAAGGTAAATGCAACCACCATAAGGGATAATTATCCCTTGCCAATCACAGAACATGTACTTGAGCGGGTGGCTGGAAAACGAGCTTATTCCTTTCTGGATGGGTTTTCGGGGTACAACCAACTGGCAATTGCAAGGGAGGATCCACACAAAATAGCGGTTGCCACAGAATGGGGAATTTATGCGTATCGAGTTATGCCGTTTGGCTTAACTAATGCTCCAGCTACTTTCCAAAGGTTAATGACGCACGCGTTCAAAGAATACCTGAGAATATTCTTAGAAATATACATGGATGATCTTTGTGTATACACTCTTCTATGAGAGAAACATATTGACCATTTGCAAAAGGTATTTGAAAAATGCAGGACATATCGAATCTGTCTTAACCCGGAAAAGTGTATATTTATGGTTAAGCAAGGCCGCATCTTAGGACACATTGTCTCAAAAAATGGCATAACCACTGACCTAGGCAAAGTCAAAGTCATAGTAGACCTATCCAGGCCTACTAATGCTAAACAAGTGCAATCCTTCATGGGACACTGCGGATATTATCGAAGATTCATATACATGTATGCGGTTATCGCACAACCTCTGTATCGTTTGCTAGTCAATTTCGATTGGACCAAGGAGTGTGAAACTTCATTCCAAAAGCTGAAGGAAAACCTTATATCAGCACCTATACTTAAAGCACCAGATTGGGAAAAGATATTCCATGTTCACATTGATGCTTCCGCATATGCAATCGGAAGTATTCTGGCTCAACCTGGAGACGGAACAATGGATTTTCCAGTGTGTTATGCAAATCGACAGTTAAACAATGCGGAAAAGAACTACACAACCACCGAACGAGAAGGGTTAGGAATGATTTATGCTGTAAAGAAATTCCGGCATTATTTGCTCGCAAAAAATTTTGTTTTCTTTAGAGATCATCAAGCTCTTTTGTATCTGGTAAATAAACCATGCAATACAGGGAGAATTGTACGCTCGTTTATTATATTGCTAGAGTTTGACTTCACAGTGGTGATAAAAAAGGGTAAAACCCATCTACGAGCGGATCATCTTTCAAGGATGCACAACGGGGAAGCTCCTGAAGGAGTAGATGATGGCATACCAGATGCTTATCTTTTCAACATTGAAATGATACCCAAATGGTCTCAAGAAATTTTTAGCATTCTTTCCTTTGGAAGTAGGTTTGATAATACGGAGTACAAATCCAAACAACAAACAATTCGACAAACAAAAAACTTCTAGTTGATAGCAGGATGGCTGTATCATCTAGGATCGGACCAAATCCTACGATTATGTATAAATCCAAAAGAATTCGGGTGCTACCTTGAAGAAGCACATATCTAGGATTGTGCATTTCATTGTTCAACAGTGAAAACACACCAGAGACTTAAATAGTTAGGGGTTTATTGGCCAACTATGTATGCGGACACACATTCTTATGTTACCAATTGTACTATATGTAATGCCAAACGACTAGTGGATCACGCGACATTGTTTCAGGTAAACATTGCACCTGCATGGAGTCAATATATCATTGATTTTTTAACCACCAGGACATTTCCTGAGAACATCACAAGAGCACGAAAAAGGGATATAGATGTGGAAGCTCAGGACTTTCAGATAATTGGGAACCAACTCTATAAGCGAGGAAAGGACAATCAACTTAGAATCTGTGCAAGTGAAAGTGAATGCCTGCTGATTCTAGAACATGCACATAGCAGAATCAGTGGAGGCCATTTTTCGGGCGATAAGACGACAAAAATTGTCTTAATCGCAGGTATATGGTGGCCTACATTGCACATGGATGCTGAAGAGTTTGTAAAGCGTTGTGACGCATTTCAGTGCACCAAAGTGCCGATAAAGAGAGATGAGATGCCACTACGGCCAATGATGGGAGCAAGAGTATTTGCTAAATGGGGCATTGATTTTGTGGGACCTATCTCACCACCTGCATATCGCACCCATACCCAATATATCATTGTGGCTACGGACTATCTCACAAAATGGGTCGAAGCCAAGGCAAAGCAAAAAGCAGATGCACGAACTACTGCACAATTTTTGTATGAGAATGTTTTTGTACGATACGGTTTACCAATAGAAATTGTCAGTGATACTGGGACACATTTTCTTAATGAAGTCTTTGAATATCTGCTAGAGGAATTCATGGTCATACATAGGAAATGTGCTCCATACCATCCACAGGCCAATGGACAAGCCGAGGCCACAAATAAAACACTGTGCACGGTTCTCACTAAAATAGTGTCAAAGTCAAGAACAGATTGGGATCAGCAGCTACACTCAACACTATGGGCATACAGGGTAGCTTACAAAACATCGATAGAAACAACACCGTACAACATGGTGTTTGGCCTAAATGCTATACTACCTAGAGAGTTTTTAATTCCAACTCTACTAGTAGCGAAACGCTTAGAATGGACAGGGCATGAGCTCTCTTCAAGAATAGATGATCTTGAAAAGCTAGATGAACTCCGCTTGAGAGCTGTAGCTTCAATCTATGCTAAAAAGAGAAGACAAATGAGTTTTTTGACAAGCATGTGCGCACTAAAGAGTTCAAAACAGGTGATTATGTACTTGTTTATATTGAAGCAACATGCCAAGAAACTTAAAAAGCGAGGGATGGGACTCTTTGTGATTAGTGATCTATCACAAAGCGGAGCTGTCAAGCTTGCTACATTAGCAGGTGAAGAAATGCCAAATTGGATTAGTGGATGTCGACTAAGGAAATATCATTTACCACTAACACAGGAGATGCTCCAACAATCCATCAAGGAAAACAACGAATGAAGGAAAAACAGAGAGTACGAGAGGAAGCTCAAGCAGAAGCACAAGAACGCATTGCAAAAAGAAGACTTCTGCGACAACAGCAACAAAGTGGAGCACCATTACAAATCAATGCCATTCGAATAACGCAGTTGGATGAAGACACAGTGGAGCCAATAATTGCAGTCAAAGTGGGTAGCAATCAAGTTGAATCGACGGCATTGCTTGATTCTGGAGCTCAAGAAAATTTGATCTCTTACGGATTATACCAACAGCTCAAAACCACAGGACAACTTCATCCTACTCCTCAAGTGCTGGAAAGTAGTACATCACACTCGTTGAAAACATTGGGATGGACTATATTGCATGTACAAGTACATCAATATATTTACCCACACAAATTCTATGTGGTGGAGGATGAAAGCACACAACACCCAATGATGTTGGGACAACCTTGGCAAAAAGAGTACAATGTGCAGATCGATTGGAATGCAAATGCAGTCAAAATTGAGCATGCACAAGAACAACAGGTGATAGCCTTTGCTCCACAAAACCGGAATAATCAGCTGCAAGCAATGCAATCACTCGAAAAAGAGCCAAAAGCACGAATGCCACTAAAGAACAACATGATACCCAAGGCCAACAGACAGGTAAAAGCCAACCATGCTAACTATAGACATACGAAGTCACCGACCACAGTGCAAAGATCTAGATTACCAAAACAAGGGAAACAACTATGGATGCGGAAGGATAGAAATGACATGGCAGACAAACAACAATGCAACGAAAGAATTCAACCAAAGCCGATAGTTCAACCAAAAACCAAGGGCATAAAACATATATGGATCCCAAAGAAAATCCTCAACAATAACCCAAATGTTACTCGCATTTGGATACCGAAACAAAAGCAAAAGGAACTCCCTTCAGTACAAGCAACAACGGCAGGCAGACAACTGCATTTGAAAAAAAGACAATCGCCTTATGTGGATGCCAATCCGCAACAAAACAATGGCAACCAAGGAAGTAGCAAAAAACTAGCAAAAACTGGCAAAAACAAGCTACCAATGGAAAGCAAAGGAATTACGGTCCACGGCCATTCCGGCCACAAGCCAATCCTCTCCATAGAAACAACTACGGTTATATCAACAGTAGCAGCAAAGCGATTGCCTTTTGCAAAAAAGACAATTAAACAGAGAGCAGTAGAGTTACAGCTGTTACTTGCAAAGAAAACAGGAAACCTCGACGGCGAATGCCAATAAGCATATGGCTTATTCCCTTCTCTTGCACAACATTAATTTTTCCATGCATTGATCGAGTATGCATAAATTAGGGCCACATTAATCGGCCAAGCATTAGCACAAATTTTTCAACCTATGCACGGTACATACTCTTAGGCAATACCTTGTCGTCCAGGAGGACTCCGAATAGGAGGGGGGGAGGCATTCTCAAACGCGGAACCAATAGCAGAAAGAGCAAAAAAGGGCATGATTTTCGACTATTTTAAGGGTTGTTGTTTGATTGCAATTTTTTTTGGACCAACCAAGTACATATGCCCTTATACAGCATGTATCTAAAGATATATGGGGTCAAACGCCAAATCAAGCCCCCAGGTGTGTATATAAGTAGAAATAGCCATTTTTCGGGAAAAATATTGGTAAAACGGAGAAATCCGGCCATAAAAATTGGATATGAGTGTATATAATATTTTGCAGTGGTGTTTGTGATTTATTTTGATTTTTGGGGATTTTCTGGGTTTGATTTGCTATTTTCCTTTTAATTTTGCTAATTTTTGGCAGAAAAACTTCAAAAATACAAAAAGCACGTGAAAAACGGTCGTAATGAAAAACAACAAATATGGGGATGATCAGTCACTATAGGACAACCTATGGTATAGTGGGGGTGCAATTATGAGACTAGAGCGGAAAGCGTGTTTTGGCCAGGTTTTGACCGAAATGCCAAATTTCTGGTAAACAAAGCAAATGGAGTCCAAATCAAGAAATTTTTGAGCCTAAACCGCATCTCACAAGAAGGTGGGAGCACATGTCAAATTTCATGAAAAGTGGTTCGGGGACCTCCATTATAAGAAATTTTCACCTCATTTTCACTATTGACTTTATGGAGAGAGCTTCTGCCACCTAGAGTGGACGGACCTTCCAGCAGCTTCTACAACGTGCACGGATACCTGACGGGCTTCAGACATGAGAGGTAGGCTCAACACCTTGATCTTTTCGCGCATGTTTGTCGTTTTGTCGCGAAAACTAGCGTAGGGTTCACACACAAAGCGGGCGGCAGAGACCTACAAGAGCCTTCGGCTTTCATATGCTATGGCATGCCCTTCTTGAAGCAAGACTACTCCAAGGCAATCACCACAAGCATCACATTGGACCTTAAATGGCTTTGAGAGATCTGGAAGCATGAGGAACGGTTGGGAGGTAAGCTTCTCTTTGAGCTTGTCAAAAGCATTTTGCTCTTTAGCAGTCCATACATACTTAACCTTTTTCTTAGCTAAGTCATATAATGGTCCTGCTATTTGAGATAATTTTGCTATGAAGCATCTATAGTATGCACACGTACCAATAAAGCTTCTTAGCTCATGTAGATTCCTTGGACCATGCTTTTATTACCTCTAACTTTGATGGATCCATACGGATACCATCTTGAGAGATAATATGACCTAGGTATTGAACCTCTTGAAAAAAAAAATTCTTTTCTTTTGGTTGAGAAAAAGCTTGTTCTCCCTCAATGCTTGAAAATCACTTGGAGATGTTGCTTATGTTCCTCCAAAGACTTGGAGTAGATGATGATATCATCAAAGAACACTCTAGTGAATTTGCGGTAGGGTCTAAAGATTTTCTCTACTAGAACATTGAATGTGGCCGGTGCATTAGTCAAGCCAAAACGTATGACTAGATATTCATAAAGGCCAAACATTTTACAAAACACTGTCAAGAAGTGCGTAGTGCGACTACGAAAGCGCCGGGCCTCTGACTGTGAGGATTCGTAGCAAAATCAAGCAAGGCGTAGACGATTTGAAGCCAAAAACACACTAAAAAAGAACAAAACTCCAGCCATGAAAGCTCCACTTTGAAAAAGAACCAATACTAACTCAAAACTCTTGTGTGTATGAAGATTAGGTGTAGCCTCGCTCCCAATTGCACAGATGCAGTGCTCATTCGACCTGTTAAAAACCCTATATTTACGCTTCGATTCTTCGCGTGACCATTTCATGGAAGCTTCAGTACTTCATTGGAGAAGCTCAAGTAGTTATTTGAGGGGCGGGAAAACCTAATTGGAGCCCTCACAGCCTCAACCATGTAGTGGAAGCAGCACCAGACTGCACTAGGACCCTGTAGAGGAATGGTTGTATCTCCTTGCTCATGTGCCCAAATGAGCTCATTCCTGGCTCTAAAAATTCCCACACAACTTGAGAAACAACGCCAGGGTCGTTGATGTGGAATTTTGAACTATTTTGAGCATTTTTAAGGCTATTTTTAGGCCATTTTTAGCCCAAAAATGTCACTTTTTGTCCGTAAAAAGCCCAAACGAGCTGGGAAAAATCCCTAAAATTGTGGAAAAATCCCATTGGGCTCAAACTTCATGTTGAACCTCATTTTTCCACTTGGTAAGCACTTTGGATACGTCTTTCACGCCAGCACACGAAACCTGCTATTTTTTGCCGAGATTGCCCGCATTGAACTTTCTACGCAAAACGAGCGTGCCACTTTGAAACACTTGACATTTGTACATTACCAAATCGAATTAGGCATATATTTATGTGTAAAATCTTTCCATGGTGCCACGTGTAGGGCTTCGCCCGCCCGGCAAGGTATGTACACGACTACAACCGTGACATCCATTTTCGCATATATCACACTATGTACATTGTAGCATTTGGTCCCACACATCATAAACATTAAGAGTGAGGTAGATACTTTAATTTCACATTATGAACGTGCCATCGCACAACATCCACCCGCTGTAAACTTGCACATCCTCCGGCATGTGCCACAGATATCTTTTGCAGGTTCAGTCTTCATTTAAGTCAACATACATGTCGATTTCATCATTGCTTGCAACAAAATCTAACGCATCATCCTCTTGTTCTTCATCCACATCCATACCATTTTCATCAAAGCCTTCATTCTGACCTTCGTGTGAATCAAAGGGATCTGTATCACCTCTTCTTTTGAATAACTTGATTCTTTTCCCTACAATGGGAATCTTCATTTTTGTCCCATCTAATTCATGCAAGGTATAAGTTGCATTCCCATGTACATGTTGAACCACATAAGAACCAAACCATCTCTTTGAAAGCTTTCTTATTGTTGAATTCTGGTTTTCAAGACTACTGTCATACACCAAGACCCAATCACCTTCCTCAATAGCTTTAGGTCTGAGCCTATGCCTCTTGTCGAATCTGTCCTTATTCTTTAACCTTGCATCTTTTAATCGTGCTACTGCAATCTCAATATCTTGGGGCCTTCTTTCTAACTGTTGTATGCGCAAAGCAAGAAGGTCTTCCCTACTCATTCCATCTTCCCAAGGTAATACATTCCATGTGGGAATTACATCCTCAATTGGCATTATAGGTTTCTAACCATACATCAACTCAAAATGCATATAACCAGTAACCGAGCTATGAGTTGTATGATCAGCCCATAAAGCATAAGGCAACAACCTAGTCCACTCTCCCATTTTACCTTTGCAGGCCTTAGCTAAAGCTTTAATGATAGGAGGATTCCCACGCTCTGATTTACCATTTCCCTCAGGATTATATGCAGTAGTGAGAGCAAGTTTAATGCCCAACCTAGAGAAAAACTCCCTTGCTTTGGCAGCATCCAACTCACCCCTGTCCGCTGTTATTTTCCCAACACAACCATAACGGCTAATTACATCATCCAAGAGGAACTTACATACCCCTTCTGTGCTTTTTGTTCTTAGAGCATGACCTTCAACTTGATTGGTTAAGTCTTCTCGTGCAAGCACTATGTATCTCATTTGCCATAAACCCAATGGCATTGTAACCAGATCTACTACCCACTTGTATTGCATGGCCAATGGGTAAGTAGGGTGCAATCCATCACGATGACGTACATTTGAATACATTTGACAGGTTTCACACAACTCCACAAAGTGAGATACATCTTTATACATACCTTTCCACCAATACCTCTCTTTCATTTTAGTAAAGGTGGCCCATACACCTCTATGTCCAGCATAAAGACTCTCATGAAACTTTTTCATAAGCTCATTTTGAGGGTCCTTATCATTCACGACTCTCATTGGCATTCCATTTCTTTGTTTTGGAGGCTTCCATAAGTACCCATCTTTCAAAAAGTATCCATAGGCCTTTCTCCGTATTCTTTTGAACTCTTGATCAGTCACCCCTTCTTGCCTTGTCAAAGTGCTCAGATAGTGTCCAATGAGCAACCAGTCACCTTGATATAGGTCCTCTGTAAATGACTCAAGTGCATTTGATAGACAAACATGATCGCCCTTGGCATGAGAGATACTATAGAACTGTGTGCCTACATCATCGCCCTCGACAACCATGTCTTCTTCTTTTTCATACCTTGATCTTGAAAGCATATCTGCAACTGGATTATCTTTCCCTGCAATATGCTTAAATTCTGGGTTCAAGGACTTTATGTAGGCAATCCATCTCAACATAGCAATGTCAGGAGTTGAGCAACTTGTGATCATTCCAAGAAGGGGTAGACAATCAGTCTCCACTATTACATTTGCTCCTATCAAGTACTCTTTGTCACATTTCAAAGATGTGACTACTCTCCATAACTCTCTTTTTACCTGTGGATAGTTGCGTTGACGAGCACTTAGGACTTTTGCTCCAAACCTCACCACATACACTTGCCATCATTATCATCTTGCCCAATCGCCCATCCAATTCCTGTGGGGCTAGTATCCACTGTCACAATTACATATCTTCCACATTCATAGTTTGCTTTTCTCAAAGTTGGAGACATAAGAAACAACTTCTTTAATTTCCTCATGGCATGGTATGCATTTCTTCCCATTGAAACTTTTTGTTCTTTCTCAAAAGCTGATACAAAGGCTCTGCTACATGTGCATAATGCGAAATCCAGATAACATAAAACACGCATGCACCCAAGAACCTTCGAAACTCAGTGACATTTATACATTTCTCTTTCATTCTCTGGATTACATCAATCTTTGCAGGACAAGGCCTTCTACCATATGGCCCGCACATATGTCCCACAATAAGAACTTCATTCACACCAAACACTGACTTTTGGCCAGACAAGGTAAGGTTCACCTCTTCCAACCTTAACAAGATATTATCACAATCATTGATATGGGTTGCCACATATTTTTGGCACCCCCTCGAGTCTAGAGCCACATCTTTATCACTTACATCTCATCCTTTGATTGGCACATCATCAAGGAAAGGCATTGTAGTTTGCGGTATGAAGTCACGTAGGACTTTGTTCATACCATTCATCATGTGTGCAACTGAATTCGTTGCCCCCTGAGGTAAGGTGCACATCCTTACTAAACCCAAGGGTGTCATCATGGTATTCAGGTCCCTACTTTCCATTGCTAGTTGGAAGTGATCATACCCTAAGTACAAATCTCCCATAGAATATATTGCCCTTCCTACAAATGCCTCTGCAAACTCATCGACAATTGGCCCTATACCCACATTTCTGATTGTCACCTTATTTACAGGTTGCATATCCTGAATAAAGCGTAAAGAACCATTTTTCTTCAGAACTGTGAACCACCTGTTTGAATACGGAGCACAAGAAGGCTCCAAGATACCCATCTTGATCTTTTCATTAAGCAACTCAATGAGTTTTGGCAAATGATCCTTTGGAACAGGAATAGGTCTCAAGTTCCAAGGTACATGAAGGATAGTGAAGATCACCATAGGAGCAACAATGGATGGATCAACACACCCTATCTCATAAGGCTCAAATGCAAAAGCTTTTTCGTGTTTGGCAAGCATGTCTTCAAAGCATATCTTTTCAGCTTTTGTCAAACTGTCCTCGCAACCAAACTTTAACTCTTTCAAAGAATCCTTTGTGAACTTGTGTCCAATCTTGCTTGGGTCACGAAGGCTAGGTTGCAAAGCAGCTTGTTCCATCTTATTTGTGCAGTCTTTTGGTAGAGGTAATGCCACTGGTTTCACTTTCTTTGCCACGGACTTATACTTAGTCTCCACTCGTACATCAGTACTTTGAGTATTTTTTAAATCCTCAATGGCCTTATACATTTCTATTGAGCATACTTTCACAACCTCACTTCCCATATGAAAATTGCAATCCATTAAAGACTCCAAATCTTGCATAGTATCCACAAAAGAACACTCATCAAACACACCTGCAATGCATTCTTCATCTTCTAGCAAACCATTATTCTTCAAACGTCTTTGTACACTATTTACATATTGTCGTTCACCCCGCTTTAAGTCCTCACACTCTGTAAAAGCAATAGATCCATAGTCTGATAATCCTACAAAACCTGTAGAAAATGTATCCTTTGCATATACATCATGCGAGAACCTTTCTCTTCTTGTACCACTGCAATCCCGCTCTACAATGGTACATGGCCAAAACCCCTCATATCCCTGTAGTCCTTGAATTCTTTGTTCGTCTTTAGCAAGGGTTGCTCTCTAAGACTTTCACAGTTCCTTTCATGGTCCACACAAACAGTAAGGAACTGTACTGCACGCTTCTCATCCCTGCTCCTTATTCTTGCATAGGCTGACCCATCATCCATCACTTTGGTTTCCATGCAAGTAGCAGTGATGTATGGCTGCCCAAGGATAAGAGGATATATAGACATCTCCTATACAAAGAAATTTTGGTCATCTTTCACATCCCCAATAGTCACCTTTACATTTACAAGCTCCATACAACTCCCCTGATGAGTTGTTTGCTGCACGAATCATCCATCCATGATTTATATCAATTGGCCATTTTCCTTTTTGATAAAGATTCTTTGACATGAGGTTAATTTCCGACCCATGATCTATCAACGCAATGTATGGCTCTTCTAAGTCTCCCACTTTTACCAGTGTCTCAGTAGTTTCTCTTGCCCAGTGACTATTCAAGTAGTAGCTCTTGTGAGTGGTCTCCACTTCATCTTCATCATCCAAGAAGCGAACGTGTTTTACTCCTCCCCTAGACTTGTAGCATCCAAAAATAGTTTCATCACCTTGTTTTCCATAGACCTGTACGGTCTCTTCTTCACCCTGTACATGGATAGATTCAGTAAGAGACTGCCACTTCCTCTTTATGATATCAATTATTTCTTCGTGGAATTCCTGCTTTGCTATACCAAGGACCTCACCTAAGGTAAATTCCACCTTACTGTTTAGAATCCTCTCTTCCAAAACCTTTTTGAGATCCGTTGCTGCCTCTATATCGGATTGGAGTTTGTAGGCCGGACCCTTTGCTTTGAATTTTGTTGCATCCTCCTTCTTGTCTTTAGAGGCTTCTTGCATAGGCACTTCGGGGACAGACATTTGTTGCGGGGAAGGTGATCTAGGAGGCACTGTGTCATTTCTACCTCCACTCCTCGTTGCCCGCTTTGAAGGCCCTTCATCCCCATTCTCGCGCCTACGTTTCTCTTCACAATGGCCTCATTTGATTGACATTTGGCAATATATGCATGCACTGACAAAGAGTCGACAGGGTCATTCCAACCTGTTTCAAGCCGAATGCAATCTCCAACTTCATGTAAAACCTTTGTAGTCATTTTACCCTTCATAGCAGACTCTATAGCACATGGCCATAGCTCTCTAATACCATTAGATTCCTCTTCTCCAACCTTGACTGGTCCTTTTTTCTTAATAGGATCCACCTTCAACCCATAGGCGGCTGCCTCAACCATCAAGATGGCATGGCTTGTAGCCTTGTCCTCAACTAGTTTCTTCATCCCGCCTTTGCCAAAGTTCGTTCCCAAGAGCTTACCTATTTCACTTAAGTGAATTTTTCCATCTTTGAAGAAAACGAGCTCCTTTGTCAAAGCGTCTTTAAAACTTTCACAATCCCTCCTTCCATGGTCAGTACTATCACACCATATGCATCTATTGACAAAGCCTTCCCTGGTTTGCGGTCGTTCCCCTGTAGATTGACCTGATGGTTGCCCCTTTTCTTCTAGCCTTGTAAGCTTTAAATTGAGCTCTTGCATTCCTTTGACAATATCATCTAGGATGGATTTTTCACTCTTTGGAACCACAATCACAGGCTTTATAGGACTCTCGGGAACACTTGGGGATTGAGTAGGGTTGACTATCATCTTGTCTCTTCGTCGTTGTCGCTTAGCTAGCAGTGAAATGGCGTCTTCGACCTCATTCCAATCAGTCTTCAAACCCTGTTTCGCATCCTTATCCTCAAGTAGTAGCTCTAACTTCTCTTGAATCTCTTTACCTACGGCTTGCAAAAAGAGCTCTGTCTTCTCCGAGTTTAGAGTAGCCTTTTCAGTTCTTGAAAGTTGATCATAATGGCGTTCGAATTCCCTTAGCAGTTCGGTAGGCGAGAGCCCCTCTTTTGACCGAACTACCCACTCTAAGAAAGTCCTCTTTGTTACCCTTTCAGAGTCCTCCATGAAATACTCTTCCTTCAATGCTAATTTGAATGCTTCCCAAGTTGCCCCATGCTCATTTCTAATTCTCCTTACATGCTCTCTGATCTCGGGAACCACAGCAAGTTCAAAACTTTGCACCATCTCTTTTTCGGACACTCGATGAAGCTCCATCTCCTTTACATATCCACAAAGATACTTCGTTACATCTTTACCTTTAAATTTGTCCAACTTCTTCACCACAGATTTAAGCGCTTTGGTTGAGGAGAGATCCCTCCTTTCTACAGCTTGTTGCTGCTGCATAAACACTGCAAAAGCTTGAAACATTTGCATTGTGACTGGATCAAACCGAACCCCCTGTTGCTCTTGCTGCTCCATAGCTTTAAACCTTTATTTTGAGACCTTCAATGAAGCTTTTGAACCCTCACCCTGGCCTACTTCGCGTCGGGTTCACCAAAAACGTGTTAGGAAGTGCGCAGTGTGACTAGGAAAGCGTCGGGCCTCTGACAGTGAGGATTCGTAGCAAAATCAAGCAAGGCGTAGACGATTTGAAGCCAAAAACACACTAAAAAAGAACAAAACTCCAGCCATGAAAGCTCCACTTTGAAAAAGAACCAATACTAACTCAAAACTCTTGTGTGTGTGAAGATTAGGTATAGCCTCGCTTCCAATTGCACAGATGCAGTGCTCATTCGACCTGTTAAAAACCCTATATTTACGCTTCGATTCTTCGTCATGACCATTTCATGGAATCTTCAGTACTTCATTGGAGAAGCCCAAGTAGTTATTTGAGGGGGGGGAAACCCTAATTGGAGGCCTCACAGCCTCAACCATGTAGTGGAAGCAGCACGGGACTGCACTAGCACCCTGTAGAGGAATGGTTGTATCTCCTTGCTCATGTGCCCAAATGAGCTCATTCTTGGCTCTAAAAATTCCCACATAACGTGAGCAACAATGCCAGAGTCGTTGATGTGGAATTTTGAGCTATTTTGGGCATTTTTAAGGCTATTTTTGACCATTTTTAGCCCAAAAATGTCACTTTTTTTCGTAGAAAGCCCAAACGAGCTGGGAAAAAACCCTAAAATTGTGGAAAAATCCCATTGGGCTCAAATTTCATGTTGAAACTCATTTTTCCACTTGGTAAGCACTTTGGATACGTCTTTTACACCAGCGCATGAAACCTGCTATTTTTGGCTGAGATTGCCCGCATTGAACTTTCTAGGCAAAACGAGCGTGCCACTTCGAAACACTTGACATTTGTACATTACCAAATCAAATTAGGCATATATTTATGTGTAAAAGCATTCCGTGGTGCCACGTGTAGGGCCTCGCCCACCCGGCAAGGTATGTACACGACTGCAACCGTGACATCCATTTTCGCATATATCACACTATGTACATTGTAGCATTTGGTCCCACACATCATAAACATTAAGAGTGAGGTAGATACTTTAATTTCACATTATGAACGTACCATCGCAAGACAACGCGTTCATTAGAATATATTCATCCACTATCCTTATTTGATGATAGCCACTTTTAAGGTCAATCCCATTGAAGTAGGTAGAGCCTTCTTGTAGCTTATCAAACATATCTTCCACCCGAGGCACGGGAAATCTGTTTTTGATAGTGATATGGTTTAGTGCTCGATGGTCTACACACATACGGTATGTACCATCTTACTTTTGCACTAAAAGGAGTGGAGAACAAAAGGAAGAGGAGCTAGGCCTCCCCAACCCTTTGTCAACCCATTCTTGTACTTGCCTCATGATCTCCTCTTGTTGAGCTTGAGAAACTCGATAGGGAGGCTTGTTAGGTGGTGAGCTTCCTGGAAGGAGCCCAATGTGATGGTCATTATCCCCTCGTTTTGGAGGTAAGTCCATAGGGATATCATCCATGAACACATCTTGGAATCCATTTAGAAAATTAGACAAGTCTAACTCTTCTTGATTCCTACCATTTACATTTGGTGAAACATTAGGATCTTTTAGGGACTCTTTGACAAAAATCATGTACATAAAAACTGAGCTCTTCATTTATTTATCAAAAGAAGGAGTATTTACAAGTGGTATAGTATGACCACACTCACTAGCATCTATATACATGTTCTTTTCCTTGTAGTTGAAGTAGATTCTCCTTTTAGGGAACGTCATGTTGGTAGCCATGCAATCAAACCATGGTGCCCCTAGGATAGCATCCTCATGTTGGTGAGGAGAGATGAGAAAGTCTTCTTTGTCGACATAGCTTTGGATATGAAGCCTCAACTTCCCAATCAAGGGAGTAACGGAAGCTTGCTGTCCCTTGAAATCTATGTCAGTCCTTACAATATCTCCCATCTCGAAATCTTGAATGCCCAACTTGGTGGCCAACTCCATTGATATGAAGTTGTGAGTAGAGCTAGGGTCAAACAAGATGAAGGCATTATGCTCCCTTACCTTTCCCCAAGCATAGGGAAGAGATGACCCTTTGCAATGAGCATCCTCTTTTGGAGCTTCGAAGGTGGAAGCCCTAGGAGTCTCATTGAGAGTGGACGTATTCGGCCATCTTTTCAGGTAATCCCGCACTGAATTGTTGCTTTTTCTCGACAAAGTCTATGTCTTGGAAGACAATAGCCTTGAGATGTAAGTCCCAAAACTTGTCTACATATTTGTGGATAAACTCATGAGAGAGAAGTTTCAAACTGCGCCATTCGGTGAGCACTTTGTCCTTTGCATCACTTGCAAGGAATTGCTTCATGACAAAAACTCATAGAGTTTTCTATGTCTTTGGGGCTTCGTTGTTTCCATGAAGGCTAGCCCACCATTAACGAGCCGATTTCTGGAAGTGCATAGCTACATGGCGTAGCTTGGAGGACTCCATGAAGCCCTCGTCTCCAAAGGCCACATCAAATTGTTGGATGAAGGCCAATACTTTGTTGGTGGCACCAAAGAGGCCATCATAGATGAGAAAAAAGATACTCTTTCCTCCCTCTTTGAACTTCTTCAGCTTTTTTGACCTTCACCATGCAGAGTATGTTTTGTGATGTCCTCCTCTCTTGTATTCTCTAGGAGAATAGCCATAGCCTTCCTTAGAAGATGAGGAAGCTGAAGAAGAAGGACAAGAGGGTGATCTCTTTCTTACCCTTTCTTCCTCTGTTTCCTCTCTTCCTTTTTGGAGTGATGAGGAGAAGGACTGTGTGTTGATCTTTTCCTCTTGGGAGGAGTTGGCGATCGTCCAGACCGTCGTCTTCATGGAGCCACATCTTCAGAGGAACTTAAAGTTTCATTGCTTTCTTGAACTTTGGATTTGTATGGGAGAGAGTCTTCTTTTGTGGGTCTCTTCAAGAGGCCTCCTAAGCTCTCTCTACTCTTGGAGAGGAAGGGAAATCCCATAAGCGCTAATTTTTTTAGTAACGTCGGCTTGCAAAGCAGGTTTTCCCATAGCTTGCTGCAACCTATTTACGAGATAATTGACAAACATGGGGGCATCATCATTAGCACCTTCATGTGAAAAATCAAAGCAATCAATGTTCATTCTACTCTCTTGGTTATTGTCAGCCATGTTAACAAAATGTGTGTACTTACTTAGTGTATTCTTTTGCAATTAAAAACCTTAGTTGCCACTCCTCTTAGCCTTTGAAAATTAGCTCTTAATTATCTACACAGACGACTCAAAGTGGTTAATTATAGAGAGTAGTGGAGTTGGGTCTAAGATTGCAGAATTGTTGAGGGCTAGTTCCTTTTGGACTTCTTATGACTCAATAATGGTAAACACGTAGGCAAGTCTAAAAAGACCCCTTTATTAAGTCCAAATCTCCCAAGGTGTGCACCATATCCCACATAGTGGGCTCAATAAAATCGATAATAGATCCGAGTCCCACTTACCCTAATATAATTAACAAAATCAACCATTTATAGGCTCAAACTCGTGGTTTCTCTGACGTACCAAAAGAAGAAGTGAGCTATTATGGCTTGGGATATGATGGACCACGAAAAGCTTGCTTCAAGAGGGGGCATATGGAGGATGGCCACAGTGCCGTACAAGATTCTTTCACCTTGTTGGACATCCCTCAAGCTTGGTGGCTGCATAGGGGAAGTAGCACGGAAGTGTAACAAAGTAACCTCGACTCTAGAATGGGGAGAGAATTTCATGTACTTCAAGTATTCCTCCCACAAATGGTCCCCATGGCTCTCCAAACTTGGAAGGGGCTCCTTGGACCCTTTTTGGAGGAAAGTTGAACGGCAAGTGAGCAATAAAGGAATCTATAAGCTTTCACATCTATGGGATGACAGAAGCTCTTGTTGGAAGGATGGGGAGCTCATGGTGATGGAACATAAATTGGGGATCTACAAAAGGCTTCTCATTAGAAGACTCCTGGAAGTGATGGCATCTACATGTCCTTCTGTATGCAATTCAGAAATAGATTGGAGAGCCTGGCAGTACATATAATGTGCTAGTGTGGCATGCAAATTCAAGACACAATGAAGGAGGATACACACACACTCCTCACATCAGGTAGGTGCTTTCACCAACTTAGAAAGGCTATTTTAATTCATTACTATGATCACTTTTTATGAGGCATATGTTGGAGTCGAAAGCATAATTATTTTAGAAGTATATACTTTATTGAATTCTGTGCAGCTGATGCTTCAAATTATGTGTAATTCTTGGTCAAAAATTTAGCATGAATTTCTTAATATGACGTTGGAGTATCCAAGTTAATTAGACTGATAGTATGGAACTCATGGATTCAATTTGAGCAAGGGAATATAAACTTTGAACTTTATGATTTTTAAAGAATTTTGGTAAGGTGATATTGAACATGGAATGCAGATGATGAGTCAGATGATAATAGTTTGAACTTAATCCTAGTGTGAGGGTCTCTAAGTTAGATGGCATAAACTTTTGGAGTTTTTTGAAATTTTATTCAAAATACAGGGGAGATGTTGTCAGCTACAAGGACATATGCCTGCCTAGCTATCATATGAGTAGATGATTATCGGCAAAATATATTTTGAGAGACTTCTCATTTTGATATACCTCACATGTTGATACCTTTTTAAATTCATTTGTCACATTATTATTTTCTGACGTGTTTCTACTTCATGAGTAATTCAGATAATTAATGACCTATTCATCAAAGAAAGACTTGAGAATGCTCTTATTGTTATATCCTAAAGGATAAGTTACTATCCGAGGTAAGGGATAGTAATCACTTCTGCGATATAGACATTTCATTCATATTCCTGCATGGTGATTGTCATTACATAAACTAAAAAATCATTGGTAATGGTGGGTTTGTGAGGACTATTGATTCTCATCATGATTGAACATATATGATTTGATGGAGTGTCAAAAAGGAATCTCTTGCAAAGTATATTAATTAGTCTCTAATCCATTTTGAGAATGCTACCAGATTTTTGAGCTAGAAACATGTGATATACTGCTTTTTTTTTATACATAAGATATATTTTAGTCACTAAAGTTGTAAACCCCCTGTGGAGGTCATTGGGAGATCGCATAGACTGAGTTTTTTGAAATACTACTCAAATTACAAAGCCAGGTGCTGTCCGATTTTTGTTGATCTTTAACCCAGAAATACATAGGTACTTACATCATATATAGTAATAGACACTAGTGCTTTTTTTAGGGAACTCGGTGAATATTGGGATACACATTACTCTACATTCATAGGTTATCTTACTTATAATCTTAACTTAATAGTCAATATTAAGGGTAAGTTGTAAACTAGGTCTACAAGTGCGACATGGATGACAACTGGATCTAGTGTTGACACGGTCTACAAAACGCACAAACATAGCCAATCTAACTGAATGTTTTTGTATGGATGGAGGTAACAGTCGGATCCTTCTCCATGTAGATGTAGTGGAAGCTCATCCCAAAAAGGGTGGACACACAAAGATACAGCATTAAGATATCAATTTGTAATGACCAAAGATCAATTTTTTTATCTAAATGATTGTATTATCTATTAGATACAAAATGTTGTATTGGTGTATATGAAATGTTAATTGAGTTTTATGACATCTTGTTTTAAAATATTGTTATTTAATATATTACTTAATACAATTGTATAAGTATGATTCAATTATGAGGGGATTTTCATACTTAAATACACACACAAACATACATAGAGAGAGAGAGAGAGGGAGAGATACATAATTAAAGAGAGAGAAAGGTAAGAGAGAGAGAGAGAGAGACAAAGAGAGAGAGAGAGAGAGTAGAATGAAATGAAATGTTATATTAAACGTCTTCAAAAGGACAAAATGATCTATGAGACCAACTTGGTTCTATTCCAATGTCTGGGTGCAAAAAAATAAAATAAAATGAAGTAAACACTATAAGAGGAGTTGTCTATAACCACTAACATTGCCGCGGAAAAACAAAGGAAAAAGGAGAGAGAAAAATTTGTGTGGGCGGCAATAACCGCGGCTATGAGCACGGTAGTGGTTTATCAGCAATAAGCGCAGCAATAGTCGTGGCAATATACTCGCTGCTATTACCGTGACCTTTGCTGCTGCTATTACCGCTAAACACCAATTCAAAAATAAAGGTGCTCATTTGGGCCACCCAAATTATGAGCACCTTTATTTTTGAACTGCATAAAACAATAAGACATCAATTGTTTTTTGGAAGAGTATAAAAAGTACCAAAGAACTGAAATTGAATTTACTTTACCTTGACAAGTTAAAAATGCAGAAGATCAACTATTTAAAAAAGTTACAATAAAAAGTAAATAGTTGTATATTCATTGTGCCACATTGAGACTTTACGAAAGTTTTGACATTAAAACATTTTTTTATCTAATCCTCGTCGTCGTCCAAAGGCACGTATGTTGGATCACTTTGACTCTACATAAACCCAAACCAAATTAAACAATTATCCACAACCGAAAACAATTGATATAAAATTACTTGTTTAAACTTACCGCTTGTAGTGGTCCAACGGCCACGTCGAATTGCTCGCGAGAGATGTGGTTGTTTTCAAACAACCATCACCAAGTATCAAATTTTGTATGTTGCTCCCAATACTTGACCATCTCTCTGGTTGGTCGAGAGAGAGTGACATTTTCCTAAGTTAGCAATAACAATACCAAATTATCGACTACAATCTTTATAATCAACAATCGACATATAATTTAAATAATCTTACATACTTATCCTTCCAAGCTCCCTTGCCTCCTGAGCCATAGTGCGTGAGAGTTTTTCTTGTGCGGCCCTCGCGTTGTTGTCTATATGAGCCCGTCGCTCGCAGCTTGATCGCTCTTCTCTTGAATTGCCCACTCCCATTCAGCATCTACCATGTTGCCACCGGTAACTCCTATCTGGATTTCTGACCTAGTTGGCTACTGCGTGCCGCACACTGGATTGCTTGTTTTTTAGGAATGCCTTTATGTAGCCCTCCAACCATTGTTGTGAAAAACGTTGATCGGGGACGTTTGGAAATCTAGCCAACAGAGCGTCCTCAATGTACCGTGCATGACGGGCAGTTGGTCTCTAAACTTTATAAAACAATTCTTATACGTTGAATGTATAATAAATTGTAGATGGCATCGAAATGCCCTGCCCTGTGCTGTGTCGAAATCAACCTCCCCGCCATATTTAACCTTGTAGTAGCGCCCATGTGTATCTGGCACGGGTGCGTCAGTATCCTCATCCTCTGCGTCAGGGGCGGCACGCTTTGAAAGTGGGGACTCCGTTCCCCCGCCACTACCAAAACATGCGAAACCACAAGATCCACCGCTACTTCGTCTCTCACAGTGCTCCTTGCCCTGAGATGAGCGTCGACGCGTGCTGCCAGAGGAAGTCCGTCAATGATGTTTTGGCAAAGCCGGAGTGGAATGGAGTGGAATAGGATCCTGTGATGCCATGGGAGTAGGACCCTGCGATGCAAGGGGAGTAGGACCCTGCGATGGAATAGGAGTAGGACGATAGGAAGGGAGAGTATAGCGAGGTGTCGTCAGTGCGAGGCTCTGTAGGTAAGAAGTCCCTCCCTGACTCCCCCATGATATAGTCCGTGGAGAAATGCCGTAGGTCGCAAGCTGCTATGGAGTGTAGTGGCCAAACAAATCCTCCGTCGAACGGAGGTACTGATCTTGTAAAGAGATAGCCCACTGTAAGTCAAGATCTACGACCAGTGCAGGAATCTGAGAAGGGTAGGTGTAGGATGGCCATGCCTGCAAATAACAAAAAAAAACCTATGACACTCATGGTTTATGGTTAACTACGTAGTGATGGGGGATTTTCACAAGCCAAGCTCCCATACCCCTCTTCTCTCGTCCCCACCCCATGAAAACCCCCTCTTAGGGAGGGAGTGATAAAAGGCATTTGAAAAAGTAAGAAAAAAATAAAGTATGATTATGTAAATATATGAGAAAGGTAAAATTGGCCACCTCATGCCTGCGGGGCAGCCCATCCCCACCTTGCCTCCTTTTTCTTCACTGTTGCCCCGCTGTGTGTCCCTTTCCCTCTCCTCCACTCAAAAGGTCAACCCCCTCTCTCTTCCCCTTGTCCTTTCTCCTTTCTCTCTCCCCTCAAGCTACCCCACCTCTCACCAATAATGCATTCTAACTCACCAATAATGCACCCTAACTCACATGCAACCTATGCTATCTTCCAAAATAGTATACCCCACCCCCCCTTTCTCTCTCCTATCATATCCCATGACCCAAATACCCCCCTCTCTCTCTAAAGGGTGCCATGTCTCTTGTCTTGTAGCTAAATAACCTCCCCCACACTCACACACACTCAGTTTCACTGAAAAAGGTGCCCACAGACTTATCCCCACCCAGTGGTTACCTGATTTTTCTTGTGTTCACACACATCTGCACACAGATTCACCTCTGAACACACTCCCCTCTCTCCCCTCTTATAATTACTTTATTCTCCATGTCACCTCTCATTTTCCATTCACCCATCTCTCTCTCTCTTAGTCTCTCTCTCATGAGACTGCTGTTCTGGCACATATACACACATCCAGACAAGTGGGGCCCACAGTCACATGGCATATGTAGATAATGATTTCTTCATTTCTAAATTCTAGAATTTCTCCCCCCTCCTCCCCTATATAAAGAGGGGTCACCATCACACTAATCACACACACAACATCACCAAAGAACACACTATGCACTGTGTGTGCCTAGTGCACACACACACACCCACACCATCACCATCACCGCAATCACCATGCTTGTCTTGAGCATGACCTCTACACCCTTGGCTATGGAAGATGAAGGGCAACTAAATGAAGGATGATGGCCATAATCCTCGTGCGAGTCTTCGCCATCAACTCCCACCTATCCGCCATGTGCTCTACCACTCTCTCCCTTCTCATTCCCCTACCCTATGCTCCCCATTTCATCGCCTAATTCTCTAAATAAAGCTTGAGGTTTTGTGAGTATGTTTTCTTGCAATGTTTTGCCCATGTGAGGTGTGCGGAATCGCCACCTAGTCTTGTGTTTTGGAGTGAGCTTGTGTATGTGTGAAGGGTGTGCGGATTCACCATCCTTTTGTGGTGCCTAAGTACTAAGCCGCTATACCCCCTCCCTCACTCTCTCTCTCTCTCTCTCTCTCTCTCTCTCTCTCACTTGATCTCATTCCCTTTCCTCTTCATCATTACTCCCAAGCATCCATCTCTCTTGGATGAAAACTTTGTTATGGTGGTGTGTTGTTTGCGTCCTAGCCGCTGAAGCTAGGTGGTGCCCCCTGTTTGCTTTACCATGACAGGCTCGAGGCGCGCCATTCAGTCCACGGTGTTTTAGAGGCCGTCGGGGTTCGGGGTGCGCTTTGCTCCCGTCAGTAGAAACATTATTTATTTCTTTGCTTGTTCTCGCCGACTCAAGACTCGAGTTCACTGGAGGCGATGTCCACCCGAGTGGGAGCCCACCTGAGATGTGAACCAACCAAAAGAAGAGCCAGCTGGCTGCTCCAGACCAGTTGGTCTGTTGTATGACATCTACATTACAAAGAGAAATATAAGATTAAGCTTCTCACCCTACTCACTCATCTAAATATACGTACACAAGTATTTTACCACACAAACACATAGATACGTATACATACTAGTAGACCTAAGTAGAGGCTAGTAGTGCCAAAGGTCAACTGCACCTCTTTAGATATCATCGCAGTTTCAATCGTGGTAAAACCAAAGGTACGTTGCAATAATCCATGCATGAGTAGATCAATGACCACAACGCCACGATTAAAAAAGGACTATACCCAAGAGGAAGAGTCTAACCTTCGGATGCTGTGTTCCCGTACTTAGTGCCTACATACATGCATAAACAGATATATATGTTCACACATATATATGTTAAGGTTGTAAATGTAGCCATCGTTTTGTGTTGGCTACACCTAAATTCAACGTCTAAGTGATCAATTGATCGTAACATTACAATTCTCTCCCAGAGGATATATATATTAGTACACAAACACGTAGATACATACACATACTAGTAGACCTAAGTAGATATATATGTTCACACATATATATGTTAAGGTTGTAAATGTAGCCATCGTTTTGTGTTGGCTGCACCTAAATTCAACATCTAAGTGATCAATTTCTCGTAACATTACAATTCTCTCCCAGAGGATATATATATTAGCACACAAACACGTAGATACATACACATACTAGTAGTGCCAAAGGTCAACTGCACCTCTTTAGATATCATCGCAGTCTCAATCGTGGTAAAACCAAAGGTACATTGCGGTAATCCATGCATGAGTGGATCAATGACCGCAACGCCACGATTAAAAAAGCACTATACCCAAGAGGAAGCGTCTAACCTTCGGATGCTATGCTTCTGTACTTAGTGCCTACATACAGGCATAAACGGATATATATATATATATACATACATATATATGTTAAGGTTGTAAATGTAGCCATTGTTTTGTGTTGGCTTCACCTAAATTCAACATCTAAGTGATCAATTGATCGTAACATTACAATTCTAATGTAATGCAATAAGTAATTCTATTTCTCTCACTCTATCTCTCTCTCTCCATCCAAGAGTCATGTCTGCACCTCTATGTAAAGAAGGCACTCTCAGAGATGAGAAGCCAAACATGGACGACATCTTCTGTTGAGGCATGGAGGTCTCGACTAAAGTCATGGTGGCTTTGGACTTGGGCACCACTTTTTCGGGCTTCGCATACGTCCACAAGAGCGACCCAGGGACATCCACCATATCCTAGAATAGCCTCACAAAGTGAGCCAGCCGCTTCATCCCGTTATTGCAAAACATAGATAAGCATGTTTTACAAGTGGAACCCATTGTCTTCTACCTACACCTTCCAAGCTTGGGGATGGGCTGCCCTTCGCTTTCTCTCTCTTTCTCTCCCTCTTTCTCTCACTCTTTCTTTCTCTACCCCTTTCCCTCTATCTCTCTCTTTCTCTCCCTCTTTCCCTCTCTCCATCTCTTTCTCTATCTCTCTTTCTTTCTCTCCCTCTCTTTCTCTACCTCTATCTCTCTCTTTCTCTCCCTCTCTTTCTCTCTCTCTCTTTCTTTCTCTCCCTCTCTATCTACTCTCTCTCTTTTCCTATCCCTATTTCCCTCTCTCCATCTCTTTCTCTATCTCTCTCTTTCTCTCCCTCTTTCTCTCTCTCACTCTATCTCTCCCTCTCTTTCCCTCTATCTCTCCCTCTCTTTCTCTATCTCTCTTTCTTTCTCTCCCTCTCTATCTACTCTCTCTCTTTCCCTATACCTATTCCCCTCTATCTCTCTCTTTCTCTATCCCTATTCCCCTCTATTCCTCTCTTTCTCTCCCTCTCTATCTACTCTCTCTCTTTCCCTATCCCTATTCCCCTCTATCTCTCTCTTTCTCTCCCTCTTTCGCTCTCACTCTATCTTTTCCTCTTTCCCTCTATCTCTCTCTCTCTTTCTTTCTCTACCTCTCTCTTTCTCTCCCTCTTTCTATCTCTTCCTCTCTTTCTTTCTCTCTATCTCTATTCCTCTCTTTCTCTCCCTCTCTATCTACTCTCTCTCTCTCTTTTCCTATCCCTCTTTCTCTTTCTTTCTCTCTTTCTCTCCCTCTCTATCTACTCTCTCTCTTTCCCTATCCCTATTTCCCTCTCTCTATCTCTATTCCTCTCTTTCTCTCCCTCTCTATCTACTCTCTCTCTTTCCCTCTCTCCCTCTATCTCTCTCTCTTTCTTTCTCTACCTCTCTTTCTCCCTCTCTATCTCTATCTTTCTCTCCTTCTTTCTATCTCTTCCTCTCTTTCTCTTTCTCTCTATCTCTATTACTCTTTTTCTCTCCCTCTCTATGTACTCTCTCTCTCTTTCCTATCCCTATTCCCCTCTTTCTCTCTCTCACTCTATCTCTCCCCCTTTCCTCTCTCCCCCTTTCCTCTCTCCCTCTATCTCTCCCTCTCTTTCTCTCTCTTTTTCTCTCCCTCTTTCCCTCTATCTCTCTCTTTCTCTCCCTCTTTCTCTCTCTCCCTCTTTCCCTAACATGGACTCCCCCTATCCCTATCCCTATCTATTTCCCTCTATCTACTCTCTCTCTTTACCTCTTTCTCTATTTTGCTCTCTCTCTCTCTCTCTCTCTCTCTCTCTCTCTCTCTCTCTCTCTCTCTCTCTCTCTCACACACACACACACACATTAATTCTCTCTCTCTATCTATTTATCTACCTCTATCCCTCTTTCTCTCTCACTCTCTTTATCTATTTCTCTCTATCTATCTAACATTTCTCTCCCTCTTTATCTATTTAACATTTCTCTCCCTCTCTTTAAATCTCTCTCTCTCTCTCTTTCTCTCTCTCCCTCTCTCTCATTAGTTCTCTCTCTCTATTTATCTACATCTATCCCTCTTTCTCTCTCACTCTCTTTATCTATTCCTCTCTCTATCTAACATATCTCTCCCTCTTTATCTATTTCTCTCTCTATTTAACATTTACCTCTCTTTATCTAACATTTCTCTCTCCCTCTCTCTCTCTCTCTCTCTCTCTCTCTCTCTCTCTCTCTCTTCATTTATCTCTTTCTCTCTCTCTATTTCATCTAACACTATCCAAACAATCATTTCCAAAACGTGCATGATAAATCAATCATTTCCAAATGTGCGTAGCGAAGCAACCATTTTCAAACGTGCTTAGCAAAACAACCATTTCAAACAAGCCATGCAAAACAACCGTTTCCTAATGAACGAGGTATGTTATAATGGATTCTCTATTTTTTTATTTTATGTGTGTGTGTGTGTAGTAGAAAACAAAAAGGGAAGAGGGAGGATGTGCTTTTGTGTTTACCTCTTCTTTGTAGCGCGGTTGAGCTTCGAATAGGTTGAGCGTCTAAAGAAGATGGCAGAATAACCCCTTGCCAAAACTTGGACAAAACCCTCTTCGACGAAACTTGAGAAGCTTGGAGAAGGAGAGAGGGGGAAGGGGGAAGGGGGGGGGGGGGGGGGGGAGGGGGGAGGCTTATTGAAGGAGAGAGAGATGGGGAGTGGGGGAGGGGACGGAGGGGAAGCTTGGGAGCGATGGCGGAGAGCAAGAAACGCAGGGAAGACAGGGTATGCTGCAAAAATGCGGCATACTCTATCTTCTTTCCTTTTTTAGGTGCCAGTTATTACTGTGACTATTACCACGACTATTACAGTCCATATTACCGCAGCCAGTCATTTCAAACGGATACATGCGAATCCAACGTTACGGGGGGGGGATACAAACCACCCCCCTACCCTTAGCTATACATTATTTCATTTTTTAGCATTTTGAGTTTTTTGATGAAGATTTTTAATTTTTTATGGATACTTTATTTTGTAGTAACTTTTAAATGTTTATTAATTGAATTTTTAAAATCTCTTTTAGTTAAAAAATAATTTTAACACTCATTGTCATTTATTCCCTTTGACTTTAACTATATGTGATTTTTTTAATGGAATTAAGTGTTTTTTTAATTATTTATTGTTTTGGACACATGACTAAATAAACAACCTTTCTCGTTCGACATGTGTGATGAGTTACTAGATCATGAGCGTGACGTGTGCAAAGAGGATTGTCAGCCCTGCACTAAATGGGCTGCCGAAACGGAGGATAGATTGATGACGAGTGCCCGAACACCTCTTGACGACGGTGCACGGTACTCGGTGCTCCGAGCATCGTTGGAAGTACTCAACTTACAAGTAAAATTCGGTTGGAGTAATGCAAGTGTCGATGCACTACTTCTATAAGTATGGAATGTGGCTTTTATATACTCTCTCCCTCTCTCTTTATGGTGTCGTCTTCTAGGAATTATACTAATACGCATGTTTGTTCTAGTTTGATGGGCAAAATGTTGCCAGTTGATCACCACATGCCTCCAGATCGTCGACGAGCTAGATCGTATGTCATTGCACTTGGAATGGAGTATGAGTGCATCCATGCTTGCGTCAACGATTGCATGCTATACTACAATGAGCATGCACATGCTACCTCATGTCCCGTGTGCGGGGAGGCATGATACAAGATAGGTGTGAGCGGGTCACACCTACCCCGCAAGGTATTAAGATGTTTTCCATTAATTCCTCGCATCCAACACATGTTTAAAAGCAGGTCTATCGTGGAGCTTCTCACGTGGCACGCAAACCATCGCTCAAATGATGGAATGATGTGTGTCCCTGCCGATTCACCTGCATGGAGTCACATCTAAACTCAATGGCCAGAGTTTGGGTTGGAGCCTCGACACTTGAGACTTGGGTTAGCAAGTGATGGTTTCAACCCCTTCGGCACTAAGTCTACTTCATGGAGCACTTGGCCTGTGGTGATTGTCAACTACAATATTCCACCATGGGAAACAACCAAGAAGGGCAATATACTTCTTTCCTTGCTTGTGTCAGGGAAGTACAAAGTGTCAAATATTGACATCTACCTCGAGCCCCTCATCAAGGAGTTGGAGGAGTTATGGAGAGGGATTCCTATTGTCGATGTCTCACTTGCAAAGGGGGGAGAGAGTACATTGTAAGGGGAATCCTTAGGTGGACCATGCACGACTATCCTAGGCTTTGAGAGATTTCTTGTAACCCCTGTCCTCTATCTCTATTTCCCTCTCTCCCTTTAGCTCCCTTTAGCTCACTTTAGTTCACTCGTCTCTCTAACCATATGATATGTATGTAGGGTTGTCCACATCGGGCCACAATGCATGTCCTACTTGCGGGCCATCGTTGGTGACGGAGAGGCCAGATTCCTTGCGCAAGGTAATCTATCCAAACAACCATCATTTCTTACCCCAAGGTAATATCAAGCACAGGGCTCCAACAAATGGTAAAGCTCCTCTAAAGCTCACAATGGCACATTGGGCAACCATTTGGAAGGAGAACCACAACAACAATCCGGCTTCGTGTCCTCAACGAAAAGGTATGTCAAAGTATTCCATATTTTTAAGACTTCCATATTAGAAGGACTTAAAAATACAACACCTCTTGGATCCCATGCACATATTCAAGAATGTAGCCCAAACACTATGGGACCACATTATTGGCAAGAAGGACTCTTTGGGTGCGAGGGAGGATTGAAGCTTTTAAAACGTCTCCCCACCTCTGCCACTCCACGACGTACCCCAAATGGAAAGATTGTGCTTCCTAAAGCACCATGGATGCTAGCAAAAGAAGAATTAGACAAGGTGAATGGTACCATTGCCTCTATTCGCACACCAACAGGATACATGAGGTCGCTAAATGGAGCTTTCACAAAAGCGAAGAAGGGTGGAAGCGTTCAATTGTATGGGTTGAAGTCCCACGATTGGCACAAGATGCTTCAAGTAATCTTCATAGTCCCTATTCTATCTATAGTTTGTGTGTATGACTATCACTCAGTTTCCCTTTTCCTGATTTACATTGTAGTTCATTCTGCCGGTGAGTATGTATATATGTCGGGACAAGAAAGTCAGGGACGCTAGAAGAGCTAGTAAGGTACACCACAACACTCCACTTGACTACACCTTTTTTATGTATACAATAATTTCAACTAGCACTTAGTGTATCCTTGTGTGATTTCTTGCAGATTTGTGAGCTCCAAGGAAATCGAAATAGATGCTATCCTTGCTGCTCAAACACTTGCAACAGAAACTGTGTGTGCCATTGAAGATGCATTTCCTCGATCGGTCCTTCTTAGTCAAATTCACATCTTGGTTCACGTGGTGGAGAAGATAGCTATATGTGGAGTAGTGCACACACGATGGATGTTCTTCTTAGAGAGGTTTTTAAAGACTCTCAAAGATTTTGTGCGGCTACGATCTTAACCAGAGGCATGTATGGCCGAACGGTGGATTGTTCAAGGGGTATTTGTTTACATATCAGAGTATTTGGCACAAGTTGATCCTTCTCTCCCTCGAATGTGGTCAGACGAGGAAGATTCAAGGATGTCTTCACACTTGAGAAGTGGAAAGGGGAAACTACTTAACATGGATATGAATCTATCCCGAGTGGTCGATAACTTTCGCATTCTCAATGCAAAGATTATGACCAAGTGGGTGGACTTGTGGACAGTGGCAAAGTCGAGGCGTTTGCAAGAGAGGGAAGCATGGAAACAAGCACATGGAGGAAGGAGGGCACCCCCAGTGCCTAGACACCTTGCATGTTTCCCAGATCTCATTAGTGCAGAGTGGATTCATGAGAGAATGACCGAGGCAAAAGCAGGCATAGAAGACATCACCAACAAAAGAATGGGAGTATGCAGAAGACTGCGTACCAAAGGTAGAGTACTCATATACCTAAACCATATTGTCTCGCTATTTCTTGAAATTATCTTTAATATGTATTTGATAAATTAATAAATTTTTCTATTTTGTAGTGCCTTTCCTTTAACTCTATGTGGCCAAAGGGTCGTCACTTTCGTACGCGCCACATTGACGAGCGTAGAACCACCATGGATAGTGCCATCATGGGAAACTTTGACATAGACAGTGATGAAGCCACGTACTACGGAACTATTGAAAGGATACTAAAGGTTAATTTTAGAACCTTTCATAGCTTCATCTTTGAGTGCAAGTGGTTTGCAAATGTGTCTAAACGACAAGAGAATGGCCTCTACATGGTGGACTCTAGTGTGCATCACACAGGGAGGTCTGACAATTTAGTTTTACCGCGCAATTGTGAGTAGGTGAGTGACATGTACCTTTTTTATTCTTATTTACTTGTTGTAGTATTAGTTATACCAATGTTACTCACTTTGAGCTTCTATTTTATAGGTCATCTATATCCCAACAATCCACCAACCAAAACTTTGGTTTGTAATTCCTGTAACACCTCGAGGGAGAACCATTTTTTCCACTAATGAAGTGGAGACTATCTTCGACCTTCTTCCACCTCCCACTTTGGATGAGGTGGAAACAGAGGAGAGGGAGGTCGATGAATCAAGTCCGGCGGCAACAAGTCTTAGCAAGGATGATTGTCATGATGATGAAGATGATGAGATGGAGGATGACGAACTCGAAGATGATGAAGCTGGCAATGCATCTACAAACGACAATTCCATTTCTCTCTTTATTGATTTAGGAGCCATGGGCTTAGAATTGGATGATGCTTCATGTAGAGATCTTTTGGAAGATGATTCGCATTTATGAAGTTTTTTGATCGTGTAACCCATTCACCTCTCTCTCCCTCCTCTTCCTCTCTTTAGATTTGAGAATATGCTCAATTATGTTAATAGATTGACAATGATTATTTTAGTTGTAAACAAGGATAATCTTAGGCTGGGTTCATACGAGGCCGGAGGAAGAAAGGCTTTCTGCAGGTCTACCGCCACCTCGTCTAAACGATGTTGGAGGAAGAAGAGCGAAAAACAGAGAGAGGTGGAGAGAGGCCATCAGCTCTTCCAAGGGGGGGGGGGGGGGGGGGGGGGGAAGAAAAATGGTAGGCCCGGAGGAAGATGATATCTACTGCAGAAAATAGGCTTTTGCCATGCAAGTTAGATGCCCCTGTGGGAAGCATTTCCACCGTAGCGTCTGAACCAGGCGTTATATCCCTCGCCTCCTTCTCCCCCCTCTTTCTCTCTCTCTCTCTCTCTCTCTCTCTCTCTCTCTCTCTCTCTCTCTCTTTCTCTTCTTTTTTATATTTGAAAATTATATACAATACTCTTTAATTTTTATTGAGAGGAGGGAAACACCACAATTTGAAGGGGGGAGGGGGGAGTTAATCCAGAATTTGAAAGTTTAGGCGCTAAATTTGGGCAGCAGATATAACGACGGTAATGAACGCGGTAATAACAGCGGTAATAATAGCGGATACATTTACAGTAATACTTTAAACACAAAAAAAAACCCCACCCTCCTCTCTCTTGTTTCTCTCATTGAATTTACACCTTCTCTCTACAAAAAGCGGTAAAACATCGCGGTAAACACTAGGAGATTTTCATAGTGAAACTGGAATACTAAAATCATCATTATGATCATCATCAATGCCCGAGGGATAGAGAATTAGGATTAGGGTTAGGATTAGGATTTATGATATATAAGCTTTTGGATTAAGGTTTAAATTTAGGATTAGGATTAGGGTTTAGGATTAGGGTTTAGGTTTAGGATTTAGTTTTTTAATTTAAGCTTAGCTTTAGGATTATGTTTTAAATCTAATATTAGGATCATGGTTTAGATTAAGGGTCATGTTTAGGCTTTAAAATTAGATAGAATGTAGACATAGAGAGAGTAATAGTAGATAGATCTTCTATTGCTCTCTCTACCCTATCTCTCTAGTCTCTACCCTCTCTCTCTCTATCATATTGCACTCAACTTACCCCTCTCTACCTCTCTCTATAGAGAGGTAGAGAGGGATCTTCTATTGCTCTCTCTACCCTCTCTCTCTATCATATTGCACTCAACTTACCCCTCTCTACCTCTCTATAGAGAGAGGAATGATTAGGTGTAGGTAGAGAGAGGGATAATTAGGTATAGGTAGAGAGAGGGATGATTAGGTATCTACCTCCCTATAGAGAGGGGTATATATAGAGAGACCTTAGCTCTCCAATGGATTTTTGTCATATCATATGCATGCTTTGGGGAGGTTGTGTGTGAACACGGACCCAAGGGATTTTTTTGGCTTTGAATTTTTGAAGTGGACTTAAATTTTTCATTCAAAGACTGAGAGTCTAAAAGCTATCACAACATTCACCATATAGTAGAATCTGACCAAGCTATGATGTTCTTGATCCATTTGCACTTGTGAGCTTGCAAATAGCTTGCATGTAGCTTGTTAGGTTTAGGTATGTAGTTGTTTGCAAGATCACATGTGTGAACGAATTGCGGGAAAGTCGTTTCTGAAGTTTGCAAGCATTTTTTCGTTCAGAAACTACTGTGGACTTTGAAAATGGCTTGTCCACGAGCCGTTTGTGCATGTGAGCTTGCAAATATCTTGCATGTAACTTTCATGTAGGTAGAGACAAGGATGATTAGGTATCTCACATTCACAAACAATTGCAAAGAAGTTATTTCTAAAGTTCGTTTCATTTTTGCATCTCAAAAACGTTGCGGACTTCAAAAATGATTTGTCTACGAGCCGTTTGCACATGTGAGCTTGCAAATTAGCTTGCATGTAGTCATTTTTCAAGCTCACATGCTCAAACGAATCGTGGGAAAGGTATGTAGTCCGCTGTTGTGAAGAGTTATGGATGCAAGTGGAGCTAGTGTTTTGTGTTCTACGTAATGGGAGAGTGCTCCCGATGCTATATTGTTCTTTGAAGAAAAGCTTCTTTATTGTGTTCCTTATTCAACATCTCTTCACATAAAGGGATCTCACCACCACCACCATGTGAAGCCTTTTAGAATATGCGATGAATGTGAGGATGCAGCCGCTCGGGTGAAATGTGTATGATGCTCGAGGAAAGAGTATGTATTCAAAAATGTGTGCGGTTTATGTATATGTATGTTTAGGTTATGTACGTGAAAAATAAGGACAAGATTATAACCCGGTGGTTTGGATCTCCATGCACCTCTAGATCGAGGTGTGCAGGGATCGAGCATGGCTAGAGAATCTAAGGTATTTACCACTACTTCAAATTGTGAATCAAATTGTTATCATTAACATATAACTTCAAATGTGTTTTTTCTAATGCAGGTAAGGATCCAGATGCATTTTACGCTTCCTTGGACCTTGAGCAGAGGAGGTGGTACGATGTCCATCACGATGTTGGTAGTACACAGGCATGTCACTCCACTCCTTTGGAGTCTCCATCTACTTCGGAGGGATCAATGTGCTCTGAGAGCTCGATGTTGACTAGACAGACTATACACTCTTCTAGGCACCGATGCTCTAGTGGTGGAGGTGGGCACTACTGTGGAGGAGATTCCTTTGATTCTTTAACACCGCCTCATAGTCATTGAGGCTCCTTACCTCCCCCTTCTTTTGCCCGTCCCCACACCGGCCACAACACCTCCCTCTACTCTAGCTTTTCTGCGACTATTGGGCACTCCTGGCTACACATCACTAGCTACTCCTCTTCGGGACTCACCCCACTCGACACTCCTCGCTTTGGAGCCTCGACTGTCGTGGAGACACCTGTAACAGCGACCCCTATCAAGACACCACTCGCTGCCCCTGTCGAGATGCCTACAGTGACACCTAGGTTTAGCCGCCCTAGGTGAGAGGGCTTGCCATACTCAATTGACATTAGCATGGAAACTTGATCTTGGATGAGGACGGCAAGAAGGTGATTTCATACATACATGGCCTATGCTCTCAGGTTTTTTAGCACTACATATTAAATAAATGGTCAAAATTGCCCAACAAATTGAAAGACAAAGTTGTCAGCATGCTACATGACGAGTTTCCCATGGTAGATTGAGAAGAGCGCTTCAATGAAGACTTAATGAGGGTTTTGATGTGCAAGTACTACAAGAAAAGGTTCTCTGAAGTGCAAAAAGCATAACAATATGGGTGGAGTAGTGCACGAGAATCCTGTCAAGTGGAAGCAACAAAAAGAGGCAGACAAAGTGCAAGTAGAGGCACGGAGCTTGCACCACTTGAGGAGCGGAGAATGGGCGTCATTTGAGGCCGACTTTGTAAGTGTTATTGCATTGTTCTCTAGGTTCAATAGTTTTGGGTTATATTGTAATCTTAAATTTTATATAATGTTTTCTTTGTATGTCTAGAACAGTGGTCGATGATTGGATGTGACCCTGCACCGTAGAGTGAAAATATGCAAGTAGAAAGGGCTTAAATGCCCTTTCTACATTCAAATCTCTCGACCTGGCTTGGTAATTACTTAATTTACATTGCATTGTTCTCTAGGTTCAATAGTTTTGGGTATTGTAATCTTGAATTTTATATAATGTTTTCTTTGTATGTCTAGAACAGTGGTCGATGATTGGACGTGACCCCGCACCGTAGAGTGCAAATATGCAAGTAGAAAGGGCTTAAATGCCCTTTCTACGTTCAAATCTCTCGACCCGGCTCGGTAATTACTTAATTTACACTCTAAAATCTATTGTATTTTAATAATAAGTTGTTAGATTGTTTTATATTTGTATGTTTATACTTACATAAATTTTTATTGTTTTTTTGGAAAATTTGACAAATACGTTGTTGGGTCGCGATGAGACATCAGATTAGCCGACGTAAGACCATCCCTAGCTAGGACTAGCTAGTCTTACTTCTATATAGCATATATTAGGAGATAATGTATATACGTCAATTTTGTATAGATTACAAACAAAAATGTAAATTGGTTCTCCAGTTTTTCATAATGGCTTTTGTCTCTTTAATTTTAGTATATTGTGAACAAAAATGTAATTTGGTTCTATAGTGCTTTTGTCAATTCACCTTGCTTTGGTAATATGGTTCGATATGGTTGATTGGGTGGCACGGTGTTCTGTGTCCTGTCACCAATTTATTTTATCCTTTGGCCTCGCTATCAACGTCACTATATTTAGGGATCTACAATGTCTCTATCAGCATCGTTATATTGGGACTTGCACTATCGTTATAAGCATCACTATTTTCGTCACTATATAGAGACGCTTATAAACACGATTATAGCGATGCCGATAGCGACTCTTATAGAAACGATCTCACTACAATGCTAATAGAGACATTTTTAGTGACACTGAGGATACACTGTTCCCATGCATTCTTGTCGCTAAGAATGTCACAAGCCTTTAAGCACCTCTTGTAGTGTTTATTGGTCTAGTTTGTTTAAGGACGTCCAAACTTATGTGGTAAAAGGCAATAAGTGTTAGGTTAATAAGCATGAATGTCTAAAGGTTGGGGGACAACTTCATCCTTTGGAGATTCCTCAAGGAAATTCGAAACCATTTCCATGGACTTCATCATTTACCACTTTACCCAAGACTAGTCAAGGAAACACTCAGTGTGTGTAGCAATGGACACATTAACTAAAATGGCAAAGTTTATTTCCATGAACAAAATAGTTAAAATGCCAGAGGTGGAAAAAGTATTTATTAAACATCTCTATAAGCTATGTGGCCTACTCACAAATATAGTGTTAGATAGAGATGGAAAGATCAATAGTAATTTTTTGAGGGAAGGCTGCAAAAGAATACTTTGTTAGCAAATAAGACGTAGCTAAATAGATAATTGAGTAGATTACTTAATGGAGAGAGACAGATTTATATACACGAGATTATAGAGTAGAGAGAGAGAGAGAGAGTACACACGATCTACGTGGTTCACCCAATGTGGGCTACGTTCACGGGAAAGCAGCCACTCAATGGCTTTAGTACTTCAAAACAAGAAGTAGTTTACAAAGGGATTATACCCTTAATGGAGCTCCCGCCTTGCTTCACTCTCACCACCTCACACTCACCTTGTTGCATCAACTTCACACTATGAAATGTGTGTAGAAATGGCCTCCTTTTATAGGCCAAAAGGGCTACCCTCTCTTATGAGAGACAGCCATGTGTAGTCGCCCTTGTGCGAATAAGTCCAAATCGGACCCTCCAATCCGCCCATGTGTGGCCGCCCTTGAGAAGACAAGTCCGCTTTTGAATTCGGCCACCGGCCACCGGCCATTGACTTCCGACCACCGGCCACCGGCCATTGACTTCCGACCACTGGCCATCGGCCATTGACTACCGGCCACCGGCCAACCGACCGGTTGTTTTTCGATCACTTTCCGGCCGCCGTCCGGCCATAATATTCCGGCGAAAAAGAATGTTCTGGCGAAAAAAAAAGTCTCAGGGGCCTCCGCCCCCGAGGCCTTTACAGTTGCCCCTGATTCTTGTCCGTGAAAATTTTGGTTTCGGATGAGTGATTTTCCTTCACGCACGATGGCTTCTCCTCATAATGGGGGCCTTACAAATGTGCGCTTTTACAAATGTTGCGATGTAGTGAGTCCATCTCCACTTGCATGCTCTTCGTCCATTCTTCTTTGGATTCATGTTGCATAGCTTCTTCATATGATTCCGGCTCTCCAGAATCTCAGATCAAGAGATGGTTGAAGGAAGGAACAAACCTTTCTGGTGGTCTACTTGCTCTTGTAGATCTTCGGGGAATAGGTTGAGGCTCCTCATTTGGTTGACGTTGTTGCACATTGTCACCGTTTGCAGTCCTTGAGTCTTCACCGTCCTCAAGCTCCATGTACTCATCACCTATTTCTTTTGTTTGTTTTCTTTCCAAGTAATCTTTGTACATATTTTGTTCGTTAAAAATTACATCCCTACTCCTTAAGATTTTACCATCTTCAGGATTCCATAGGTGATACCCAAAGTCTCCTTCTCCATAGCCAATGAAGAAACACTTTTTGGACTTTGCATCTAACTTTGATCTTAGGCTTCTATCTATGTGCATGAAAGCCTCACACCCAAACACTTTGAGAAATGCATAATTCACCGGTTTACCTGTCCATGCCTCTGGAACTCCCCCATCCAATGCCGTTGAGGGTGACCGATTGATTAAGTACACAGACGTACTTACAGTTTCCGCCCAAAGCTCATGCGGTAGGCCTGAATGTAGCCGCATGCTTCGTGCTCGTTCAATGATTGTCCTGTTCATCCTTTCCGAAATCCCATTTTGTTGAGGTGTCCTTGGGGTTGTCCTTTGCCTCCGAATGCCATTGCTAGCACAAAAGCTTTCAAAAGCTTGGCTGCAATATTCGCCTCCATTGTCGGATCTGAGGCATTTAACCTTGGTACCTGTTTCATTCTCCACAAAGGCTTTCCACTTTTGAAATATGGAAAATACATCGGATTTATTCTTCATGACATAAACCCATGTTTTTCTAGTCGCATCGTCTATGAATGTTACATAGTACAATGAGCCACCAAGTGATGGTGTACTTGCAGGACCCCAAACATCAGAATGAACCAACTCAAGTTTTTTATTTTTTCTTTCATTTCCTGATTTTTGAAATTTTACCCTCTTTTGTTTACCATAAACACAATCTTCACAGAACTCTAAGTCCACTTCTTTCAAACCTGGTAGAAGCTTCTTTGTTTGAAGGATTTGCATTCCTTTGGCACTCATATGCCCAAGTCGGTAGTGCCACACCGCACTATCAACTTCTGTAGTTGCTGCACAAGCTGAAGGTTGCGTGCTAATAGTACACAAGTAAAGTGTACCGACTTTTTCACCCTTGGCAACCACCAAAGATCCCTTTGAGATCTTCCACCGTTTGTTTCCGAATGCAATGTTGTGACCTTCATCGTCCAATTGTCCTGTAGAGATCAAATTTTTGCGAAGAGAAGGAACATGCCTAACATCTTTAAGCTTCCATTCATTTCCGTTAGCAGTTTTGACAGAAACTATACCTTTGCTGACAATCTCACAAGCTTCATCATCTCCCAAGTATACATACCCAAAATTACCTTTGGTGTAGTCTTGGAAATGTTGCTTGTGTGGTGTCGCATGGAATGAAGCCCCGGAATCTACTATCCAGGAATTAGACACATTGTCTAATGAGAGAATTAGAGCATCTTGCTCTACTTTACCTGCCACATTGGCCTCCGATGTTGGCTTGTTGTCTTGAGACTCTGTCTCGTTCTTCTTCTTGGACCAGCAATCCTTCTTGACGTGGCCCTTCTTGCCGCAGTTCCAACATTCAAGAACTGACTTTGTGCGTGACTTGCTCCGCCTTGAGCGATCACGACCCTTTTGGTTTTTGAACCTCTCCTTAAGCCTTCCTCTTGTTTCCACTGATAGTGCAGCACTTGATGATTCTCCTGTGCTTCTCCTTCACATTTCCTCGCTTAGGAGAACACCTACAACATCATCAAACTTAAGAGTATTTGTGCCAGAGATAGAATTACTTACAACCATCACAAGGTTGTCCCAACTATTCGGTAGAGATGATAGTATAAGGAGAGCTCGCACTTCGTCATCGAAATTGATTTTCACTGATCGAAGTTGACTTATGTTTGTGTTAAAGTCATTTAGGTGTTCTGCAACTGAACCATTCTCTGCCATCTTTAGATTGAACAAGCGCTTCATAAGAAATACCTTATTGGATGCCGATGGTTTCTCGTAGAAGTCGTCAAGTGACTTCATCAAGTCCTCCGTGGTCTTCATCTCCGAAACATTGAAGGCCACCGTTGACGCCAAGCTTAACCGGATTGTTCCCAGTGCCTTTCGATCAAGGACAATCCATGCTTCATCTGCCATTGTTGCGGGCTTCTTCGCAAGACCGCCTAGTGGCAAATAGAGGTTCTTCTGGTAGAGATAGTCTTCAATCTGCATCTTCCAATGTTGGTAGTTTTTGCCGTTGAACTTCTCAATCTTGAGCTTCCCTTCCTCCGCCATAACTCCCACTCAATTCAAGGAATCCTTTCCTTCAGATAATTTAGCTACGAGCAAACCTTGCTCTGATACCAGTTGTTAGGAAATAAGACGTAGCTAAATAGATAATTGAGTAGATTACTTAATGGAGAGAGACAGATTTATATACACGAGATTATAGAGTAGAGAGAGAGAGAGAGAGTACACACGATCTACGTGGTTTACCCAATGTGGGCTACGTCCACGGGAAAGCAGCCACTCAATGGCTTTAGTACTTCAAAACAAGAAGTAGTTTACAAAGGGATTATACCCTTAATGGAGCTCCCGCCTTGCTTCACTCTCACCACCTCACACTCACCTTGTTGCATCAACTTCACACTATGAAATGTGTGTAGAAATGGCCTCCTTTTATAGGCCAAAAGGGCTGCCCTCTCTTATGAGAGACAGCCATGTGTAGTCGCCCTTGTGCGAATAAGTCCAAATCGGACCCTCCAATCCGCCCATGTGTGGCCGCCCTTGAGAAGACAAATCCGCTTTTGAATTCGGCCACCGGCCATTGAATTCGGCCACCGGCCACCGGCCATTGACTTCCGACCACCGGCCACCGGCCATTGACTTCCGACCACCGGCCATCGGCCATTGACTACCGGCCACCGGCCAACCGACCGATTGTTTTTCGATCACTTTCCGGCCGCCTTTCGGCCATAATATTTCGACGAAAAAGAATATTCCGACGAAAAAAAAAGTCTCGGGGGCCTCCGCCCCCGAGGCCTTTAAAGTTGCCCCTGATTCTTGTCCGTGAAAATTTTGGTTTTCGATGAGTGATTTTCCTTCACGAACGATGGCTTCTCCTCATAATTGGGGCCTTACAAATGTGCGCTTTTACCACAGAAAATTACAAGGGTAAATCAGGCTCCATACTTAACATACTCCTCTTAGTATGAGTACAACAAACCATCTACAATCTGATGGTCAAATTGAAAGTGTTAACCAAATCCTAATGGACATGTTGCATTCTTATGTAAGTAAGAAGAAATCTAACCGAGAAGAGTAAACATGTAGTGATTGGATTTACACCACTCATGTTGATGCATGGTTTCCAGTCAAGATCTCCTATGGCTATTGACCTAGAAAAAGAAAAGATTCAATCTACCAAGGATTTCCTTGAAGATATAAATGATATGTTGTGGGCAACTAAAGAAAGCATTCGTAGTGCATAGGATCATCCTAAGACGAATGTTGATAAAGGATGAAGAAAGGTTACCTTTGCAAAAAGTAACTTCGTATTCTTGAAGGTTCCTGTGAAGTCAAAAACCATGAAAATGAGAAAGTGTGACCTTAAAGAAAATGTCTCCCTAAAATTTATGTGCTCAAAAGTTGAAGGGCCCTTTCAGAAGTTGAAAGCCCATTCTTTGGGCAAGGGAGACACAATATCGAATGAGAGTGTTTACCCAAAGTTGAAACACCTCAATGTATATATAAGAGCTTGGAAATTTTAGGCCTTGGCCATTCACAACACATATTGTTGTGTAAAAAAGACTTAGATTCTAATGCTGATATCCTAGAAGTCCTTTGCCCTTCCTTTTGGTAGATTTCTTGATCATCTTAGAGGTCGTTTTTGAGAGTTCTTGAATCAAACGATTTGTGTGGAACAAAAACCCTAAAACTTCTCCAATTGTTAGCATGTCGATAGGTGTCTTCATCTTAGAGGTCGTTTTTGAGAGTTCTTGAATCAAACGATTTGTGTGGAACAAAAACCCTAAAACTTCTCCAATTGTTAGCATGTCGATAGGTGTCAAAGATATTTCTTATCTCTACCCATGGAAGTGGAGGAAGAGAAGGAGGAGGACAAAGAGAAAGAGCAAATGCTAGAAGAAAACATCCTTATCGATCAAATTGAAATGCTTATAGCCTCTAATTTTTTAGAAGGTTACTAGGTAAATCATAATGGATGTTTTGATGCCATGGGAAAATGTCAGATATCTTAGTATCTTTTTTGAAGGTGGAAATATGCTTATAGGTATCAATTTGGAGATTTCTAACACTATTTTCTTATGTGCATTGAAGAACGTGTTCAATAAATTTATAATTTCTTATACTTGTTTGGTTTTATCGTTCTTAAGAGTTGGGTGAGGACCTCCATAAAAATATTTTTAGACATTTTTTGTGCTTGATCCGTTGCTAACACATTTTCTTCTAAAGAAGCAAGGGAATATTCAAAGCATTTGTAATGAACTTGAAATGCTACAATGTAATTAATCCCTTATCCCTATCTTGAAAGGCAGGACTTCTATCCTTAAGGTATGTACATTTGTTTGAGAAAAAGAATAATCTATCTTGGCTTGTTTTTAGTAGGCATTGGAGTCTTATCATCTTCACCTTGCTAGAGAGATGTATCAAGGAGACCTTGCATGATCCTTAGGCTTCAGGCCAAGGAGAGGAGCATTAAGAATGAGGAGGCCAACAAAAGCACACTACTCAAAACAATCAAGCTAAGAAAACACCACGCTACCATCTCTTCCTTTATCAACAATCAAGGAGTGCAGATCAATAACTTTGATTAGGTGGGCAAAGTAATCCTCGACCATCTCAGTCAAATCATTGGAAAGGAAGATTCTCCCTCTTTCATAAGCAGTGAAGCAAGAGCTAAGATTTTCACAGTCACTCCAACATTAGTGGAGTCAAACCGAGCGAACTACTTAGAAAGTCCCTTTACCTTGGATGAGTGTTGGGGACGACACTCAAAAAGCTGGGCAAAGAGAAGTTGCCACGATGGGATGGTATTACAACCAAATTTTGTCAAGAATTTTGGGACGTTTTGGGTTCATCTTTCTTGCATTTGGTCAAGAACGTTGGACAGGGGGGAATGGGGGAACACGCCCGGCACAAACACAAGGGCCTCTCTATAGCTCAGGGTATCCACAACACCCCTATCCTCTCGGAAAACACCTTCAAACAACACACCTTACACTAGCGGACCACCGCCTGCTCAATTTACACTGCTCACACACTCCACAAATCCACCACATAATGCACACCTATTGCCATGACCTGTCTTCACCCTTACACACACACACAGTCACTCAATCTCACTCTCACTCAAAACACCGTCGGTCCGGGAGGGCACACACTTCCACACAACCGGCACAGAGGGGAAACACCAGAGCAGGAGAAGGAGAAGGGGGGATGGGGAAACAACAGCAAAAGGGGGCAACTGTGGCTTGATTGCACTTCAAAAATCATGTACACTGGCTTGCACTACCACCACTATGGGCTAGCTTGTCAAAGAACTCCACTTTGCAGGCTTCAAACGGCACCAAAAAAGTCCCCCAATTTGACTAAAATTTGATCTTTATAGGGGAGCCTTTAATTTTGGAATTTGCACTTCAATTGGTCCATCTGGCACCTTGATTTGGCATTTTTGGAAGGGGTTAGCCACTTTGCCTCTTTCCTTCTGTCCTCTCCTTCTCTCTTTGTACTTGGGGGGGGTGCAATAACGATGTCGCTATTGCCCCTTCGTACTTTTTATTTTTTTATACTTTTCCTTTATTTTTTACCCCTTTGGGGCTACCATTTTGTCCTAGCTTTGACCATTTCTGCCCGGCTCTACTAGCCCTCTTTCTCTATTTCTCTCTCTTCATTTGGTCCGGCTTTGCCCCTTCTCTCTTTCTCTGCTTGGACGGCCTTTGCTTTTTTGCTTCGTACACCCTGGCGGCCTCCGGGCTCTTTCCTTCTTTCTCCTGCTTACTGCCCCTCTTTGGTCCTAGCCTTTGCCTTTGCTCTTGGCCGTGGAGTGGCCCACTTGCTCTTACTTTGTATACCCGACAGCCTTTGGGCTCTTTGTCTCTCTTGCACACTGTCCGCGGGACCCTCCCCTTTTGCTAGCAATAGCGAGGTCGCTATTGGGTGGGGGGGTTCCCTTCAAAAGCTTTAGGGCCTTAAGGCCGCGGGAACGGCTCCCTTGGGACCACCACATCATCATTTATGGCCGTCGGCCACCTTCCTCAGGCAGGCGCAAGCGCCTGACACCGCCCCTCACTTCCAAAACCGCCGGTTGCGCCCTTCAGGGCCGCGCAACACCAGCCCGCCACAGCGTCCCATGGGCCGCCATCGCCCAGGAGCTCCAAGCTCCCCACGTTCCATCTCACAATCTTAAGAGGCCAAATGGCCTAGACTTTGTGCACCGCGGACCAGGCTCCCACCTTCGCTTATGGGGTATATCCCCTTGCCACATGGCAATTGTTGGCAGTACCCCCTCTTGGGGTAATCTCCATGATTATTTTTTTTCCCTTAAAAAGCTTTTCTCACTCATTTACCCCCCTACTTCACAAGCTTTGCAATCCTTTGGTTCGGGGTCAGATTTCCAAGCCGTAAAGCTCCGCCGGATCCCCACCATGTCGGCCCCGGGCCGGGAAAATCTCATCGCCTTCCAATCCTTCTGAGCTCGCTATTCGAGGCCGCCAAAAAATGGGAAAATTATCTACAAACCTCTATGAATCACTGCCACTGCTCCCAACTTCATCTTGATGTATCTCACCGATCGAGCACCCAATGGACGAACTGTCGATTCATGGTAGCTCCACATGATGAACACTATTACCAAGAACCTTGGCGAGGCTAAAGAAAATGCCAGATGGCGCATTCTCCAGTGCGGTCAAATGGGCTCAAACCCGGGCCCCGGAAAATCTTCTGATGGCCTTAACTTGCTAACCAGAGCTCCAATTCGCAATCCGAGAAGACACGCATACTCCACAACTTGAGCACTACACATGTATCCACTGACACCTGCCTGGGCCACCTGTCCCCAGCGGCCTTGTCTGTCGGGGATCTGCTACACACTCTACCTTTAAACTTCAGTATCTTGCACACCAGGGCTCGGTTTGACGAGCCGTCTGGACCGGCTTCTAGAGCACACTGAACAGTACATTTCAGGACACTAATAGAGCACTTTGGACACCTTCATATTCTACCCCAATTGAGCCCTCTTTGAGTCTCCTTGCCTAAAAGGCCACTTTAGATCTACTTTTCCGCCACCCTTTGGCTGCCCAGGTCCTTGGCACCTGCCCTAGCCTTCTGCACTGCACTTGCCTGCTGCCTTTGCCTGGCATAGACCATTTCCTAGCTTAGACCAACTTTGGTTGCACCATCATTACCTAGGACCCTCGTCGAACATTTATGTTTGACCAAAAGCATATGTACAAAACTTTGAAAACTGGCACACCAAACTGACGATTAAGCACTCACAGAACCATAATTGTATGTACAGGCTATGTACAAAAGCTTCATCCACTACAAGAGGTTATGTGCACTTGTGACGCTATTAGCGACGGAAAAACATTGGGTTTTTATACTCCCCGACGTCGCTAAGACCGTTGCTAACAGCGTCGATACGGAAACATTGCTATGAGCGTCGCTATAACGATCGCTATATGCATCGCTATAGCCGTCGCTATATAGCGATGCCTATAGCGACGATCATAGCGACGTTTAACAGGCCACCTATAGCGACATTTATAGCGACGCTACAGAGCCTTATATAGCGACGGTCATAGCGACATCCGAGAGAAAAAAAAATTGGTGGCAGGACATCCATCAACCATATTGAATGTTTCAATAATTAAGTAAACCTAAATGAATTCAAAATAAGCCCAGATTCACCTTTGAAAGAAAGTGCAAGCTTAGATATAGACCCAAAGTAGTCAACCACAAGACAATATAACCATTAACTCCATCATCCATAGCATTGTTTGCAGAATAAAGATAGAATAAAGATACGAAACTGACAAAAGTAAATAGATGAAAGTAAATCAATGACAATTGTACACATCATAGGCAAAATCACTTGATTGTTAAACTTTGCAAAATGTAATAGTTACAACACCATTGTCATTATTGAAAAAATATACATGGTTTTCAAAAAGATGTATAAGCGTCATCTCATGATACATATGCTATGACAAAAGGAAACTAATGCTATCTAGCTATGGCTAGACTGACGTCGTCTAATTAGACGTCTCATAGCGTCCAAGTGGCGTATCTATCGGATTCTGCAAAAAAAAAAAACAACAAGACAACTTTCTGTAAGTATAAACATATAATTTATAAAACAATACAACAAATGTAAAAGATTAAACCCTAATACTAACCATGCCGCCGCGAGAAATCAGAATTTCAAAACATACAAAAAATCCATTATGTTAGAATTTAAAAGCCCCTTAACCCTAAACTATCAAACCTAAAGAGAAATGCAAAAACACATACAAAATCGGCCTCGAATGATGCCCACCGACCGCTCCCCAAGTGGTGCAAGCTCCCTACCTCTACTCGCGCTCTAGCTGCCTCCTTTTGTCGCTTCCACTTATCGGGATTCTTGCACCCTGCTTTCTTCGCATTCTTCCAAGCTTCTTTGGCCAGCCAATCTGGCCTGCTCCACCCATGCTTAATTTCTTTTTGCACTTCGAAACGCTTATGCTTGTAGTATTCGTGCATTCAAACCTTCATCAGGTCTTCATTGAAGCGGTCATCCCATGTTGAAATGGGAAACTCGTCATACAGGATGCTGATGACTCTATCTTTTAAATCACTTGGTACTTCACTCTAGGTGTTTAGTATATAGTGTCTATACACCTGAGAGCAAAGACTGCGCATGCACAATATCACCTTCTTGCCTTCATCATCCAAGATGATGTCGCCGCTGAAGTCGACGGAGTAAGGCAAGCCCTCTCGCCGGTGACGCGTGAACCTGGGTGTCTCGGTAGGGGTCTCTAGTGGCGTGTCAATCGGGGTACGGATGTCAGGTGTCTCCACTGGAGCCTGGGCCCCGAAGCGACGAGTGTCGATTGGAGTGACTCCTGGAGGGGTAGCTAGTGGTGTGTAGCTGCTAGGAACGGCCATCAGCCGTGAAAAACCTGGTGTAGATAGCGATGCCATGGCTGGTGTGGGGGCGGGCAAAAAAGGGGAGGGTAAAGAACCTCGTCGAACGCGAGGCGGTGTCAAGGCATCGGCGGCGGCATCCCCACAACAACAACCGTCGCCACCACTAGAGTGTTGGTGCCTAGACAAGTGTGAAGATCGTCTTGTTGACACCAAAGCTTCGGAGCATGCTGAATGCTCCAAAATAGAGGGAGACGCTAAAGGAGTAGGAACGCGTGATGGTGCTCCAAAGCGATGACGCTCCACGTACCACTGTCTCTGCTGGGGTGACAAAGAAGAAAGAAACTCATCATCATCTATACTTGCATTAAACACACGAACATTTAATCTTAATATTGAAAGAATGAAGAAGAAAACATGGACAAGTAGAGAGAGAGAGAGAGAGAGAGAGAGAGAGAAAGAGAAAGAGAGAGAGGGGACTCATAAAGGGGGAGGGATTCCTGTGTAGAGAGATTTTGTTGAATTTCTATGAATTTGTAAAGCACTGCACTCCGGGTGCGATGGAGATTGAAGTTGCATCGCAAAGGTCTGCTCATAGAAGTTGCTTGCCCCACCACTAAATCTAATTGATCGGGTGAAAGAGACGCTGAGAAGCAGTAGTAATGCTTCTTAGTGTCGCTTTCACCCGATCAGTTAGATCTAGCAGTGGGACGAGCAACATCTATATTGAGCAGACCTTCACGATTGCAGCTTCAATCTCCATCCCACTGGGAGCGCAGTGCTCGTCGTCCCTGCTTTGTGAGAACATACCTAGAGCATACGTACCTGGAGTGGATACAAAGACCATTAAATACAATGACGCAATGACGCATATAGAGAGAAATGAACAAAAAGCCACGTGAATACAATATACATTATAAAACGGAGCTAAATTGTTCAAATATAATATTTATGGCTTTAAGAGGTCTCTCTCTCATCCTCGCAAAGCTCAACATAACTTCCTATATCTATATAGAGCTCTCCGTTTAAACAGAGGTCCTCCATTTCATTTTGTAGATCCTCTGCATGCATCCCATAGAGAGTAGCAGCTTGATGCTCGTCTGGCACCACCTCAACGGCTTTTGACTGAGCATCTTCTCCGATCTCCTCCATTGATGCCGTTGTGATTGGCACATGGTAGCCTTCATACGTCTGTGCACTACGAGGAGCTACCTCTATGACGTACCAGTAGTTTGATGCAGACTTTGTAGGATGAAATATCACCTGCGAGAGCCACATAACTTACATGAGAGCTTCCAAGCACATAACTTCTAATTGGATGTTAACTATTTACATACTTACTTGTTCACAATGCTCGGGTAGTACGAAAGTGTCTCTTAGGTCAGTCCATTTCTTAGTTGAATCCACCTCAAGAAAACCAGACTCTCCTCTACGCACAGTAGCGTTGCAACCCTCCATGATTATCTTGAACCATGGCACATCGAACAAGTCGACAAAAAATCCTCTATAATTGATCCTCAAAATCTCTTGTAGCGTGCCAAACTAAGTGAGTTCGGCCACCACAGGATTTGCATCAGATGACCGTCTTCGACTAGACTGTTTAAATTTTTCCATGATTCCACAATCTTGAGTAAAATGATTTTTGTCGATCCGTTCCACCCTAAAATGTCGACCTTTACACCATGCTGCTGTATATGACTTATACTACAACCAACAAATATTATGAGTGGTCGTTCAAACATCTAGAAAGTCACTAGTCGTACATTGCAAACTTACCTTGGTTGCCAACCCCAAGAGTACTCCCACTCCTCCTCAGTCACTTCTTTACCGCACTATTAATTGGTTGTGCAACCATCTTAAGCTCATGAATGTTGGTAGGCTCTCCAAACCCGTTGGATAGTGCATCGGTGGTCGCCTTCCCCGTCTCCACTCAACTCGTTCACTCTTGCTTTGCATCCTCATATTGTGAAATCCACTTTTGCATCACTGGATTGTGAAGAATGCAAAATCGGTTGATTTTAGCCTCTAGATCTTCCATCATCTTCTTCTCAACACCGAGATTGCACATGACAATCCCAGATATGCGCTCATCATCTATGGTTTTCCATAGCGTGTCCCGGGCTTTATCAAATCCGTCTAGCCACTATCCAGTGTACACTAGGGACTCTAATACCAGCCAACCTTTTGCCATGCTACCCTCCAGACGTGCCTTCTGACGCACATACCCCTTGAGCATTTTCATGAAACATTCTAAAAAGAACATCCATCTGGAATGCACTGTGCCAGCTAGTTCCACCTCATCAACTATGTGAACAAGAAGATGCACCTGAATGGTTAGCATGGTAGTAGAAAGTGTTTCTTAAACATGCACACAACCTCCACAACGTTTAGTTTGGCGAATGGTATGGAGTCTACGTTGATCTCCTTTTGTGAGATCCATTGCACCAACTTCGCAAGTTTGTAGATTGTGTTACGAACGTCACGAGACAAACATCCCTCAATGGCCACCGGTAAAATAAATTGCAAAACACGTGCAACAATGATTTTAAAGTCCACACACAAATTTGTTACACAATTTCCCCTATGATATATTCCATTGTGAACATACCTGACACATTTTATGCCAATCGTGTGACTTCAAACCGGTAAGCTTTCCTTCTTTAGTAAAACACGTTCGGAGCAAGTGCATTACGCCAGTGGGGGTCCATAAAGATCGAATGGTCTCTTTTACTTTGCGTTCTTGGGCTCCTGTGAAAATCCATGGCACTTTAGGGAGTTTTATCGATCCATCGGATGCTGTCTGCAGCCAATATTGCTCCATATGATCCACATTTCTAAGGTCAACCGTAGCTCCCAAAGTATCTTTCTTGCCAGTCAGATGATCCTATAGCAGATAACCCACATTCTTGAATATGTGCATTGGATCGAGCAAGTGATTGATCATGAGTCGGGGCCAATATGGTAACTCGTACCATAGAGAGAGTCTCTTCATCCCTGGGGGCAAACCGTCATCACACATCTCCTTTTTCTCT